>NC_135090.1:21892500-22535000 GCF_051107435.1 Chaetodon auriga | reverse complement strand
TCTGAGTCTACATTCACCCGCAGCACGAACCCAGACACTCAGATGGAAACCAGCGTTTTCAAGTTCAAGAGGGAGAACTACGACACGCTGGAGGACAATTAAAGGCAAGATTCTCTACTGATTAACAACATGTACAGAAATATTAAAATATCCACATTCATTTGAACTGAACTTTAAATTTATACTACTTCTACTTTGGTGGAAAAGTAAAATTGCAAATAATTCATTTTTAGATGTAATCGCAGTGCAAGTGAGAAATGTCCCTTCAGTTTAGATTAACGTCCACAGAAAAGACGTCTGGGTCTAAAGGAAGTCCGCTGAGTGTAAATGAGAGGATTCAGGAGCTGCTGGCTCCTTTCATGCATTAAAAATGATTTATTCCACCGATGTGCTGATTACACGTTTAAAACGACGACAAACAGGTCTGCCGCGCTCTTCACAGGCTCAGCTGCTGCTTGATATTTTATTCATCAGCAAAATGAAAAGTGAGTGTTCAGCAACATAAACAGCAGTTAAATCTAACTAGAAAAAAACAGAAACACAACTTCTCAATTTCCTCATCAGGAAGTGATTTCAGCGTTCAGCGTCAGAGCTTCGGTGGTTTGAGCACAACGAATGAAGTGAGACGCCTCGAATGGCGTCCGCAGAGACGCGTCGGTCGAGACGCTGCAGCAGAACTACTGAACGTTTATCGAAGACGCTCATGGTCCTCAGAGGATGGATGCTACATTTCAAGGAGCCGAGTTGGTAAAATGAAGGGAATCATGGGAAGGATGTAGAAAACATGACCCTCTAGTGACTCAAAGCTGGATGACGATGAAAAAATAACCCCGACAAAGAAAATGTGCTGCCAGCGGTGCCACTTTGGTCCAGTCTGAGTTGGACCACCATGACAGCTCGAGTGGTTCTGACAGCGCCTGGCGCGTCTCACCAGTCCTAAAATGGACGCCGTTCACGGGATAAAGACCAAACTTTACTCTCCCTGCTGGTGGATGAAACAGCAAACTGGTGCTTTTGTTGTCGGTGTGTAATAAGTGCTGCAGCCTCACGGGCCGCCGGGCCGGCTGTTGACTTCTCTTCCTGTTGAAAGAAGAATATTAATTTCAGACGTGCTGCTGAAAACACGAGGCCACACTGTGGGAATAACCCAGTTCCACCCTTCTCATTCTGACTTCCTAATGACTGCGGTGTGAGTACAAACACTGGGACTCCGGGGAAACATGTCCAGAAATAGGTCTGACTGACGCAGGCCAAAATGAATATCGCTGCACAATCTGCCAAAAGCAGCAGATCTGGAGTCAGATTAGAGAAGAGCTGAAGCTTTCAGCGTCTCAATCGGCTGCACAACATCTCATGAAGCTCACAACGACAGCAGTGTGAGTGTAACACGTTCAGACGTCAGCGTGTGATTAGACCGAGCACAAGCTGGCTCTGTGTGTGTGTGTGTGTGTGTGTGTGCGTGTGTGTGTGTGTGTGTGTGTGTGTGTGTGTGCGTGTGTGTGTGCGTGCGTGTGTGTAATTAGACATCAGCAGATGCTGCCTCATCTGTCTGCCGTCGGACTGCTGATTAACAGAGTGAAGCTGCTTCCTGCAACACAATGCACACCTGACACACACACACACAGCACACACCTGAGCAGCACACACACCAGTGACAGCTCACAGCTGGAGGCTTCGCTCAGATCATGAAGGAACGTTCCTGAATGAAACATGACTGAAGATGATGACATCAATACGACGGCGACAAGCATTCAGCTGCGTTTCCATCCTGATTCAGCGCCCGTCTGAGACTCATCGCTCAAACACGACATTTCCTCTGACATTTGCTTCGCTGCTGAACGCCGTTTGTGCTCTTGCGGTGTTTTGGCAGTAGGAGGATTCTCGCCGCTGAAAACCTCCCAGTCGGATGTGACAGCTGTCACGGTGTCGCCTCCAGCGAACACGAGAGGTGAAGCTGATTCGCCGTGCTCAGGGCGACTCGCGCTGCTTCCATTCAAACCAACCATCACTTCAAGCATCACTCAATCATCAGTCATCCTCTCATCACCTCGCTGCGATGTATCAGGTACATTTTCAAGCTCGTGTGATCTGATGACGTCACCGACCACATCTCTTTTTCAGTGACAGTACCTGCACGGAACGACAGCCGACCAATCAGAGCGTTGCAGGTGAGATTAAAGGATAAGGCTTGAAGTATTTCCTGTTACTGTCGGCAAACGCTAACTGCTCCGTCGAAGCACGTCTTCAGCGTCTGTGCCGACTAAAGCTTCTCCAGTACGACGAGCGCTCAGCATCTTGCCCGAGGACGCTTCGACACGTCGACCGCCGAGGGCTGGGATCGAACCGCTGACCTTCTGATGAGACGACGACCGGGACCGATGCAGCCACTTATAATTAGGTTAGAACAAATGATAAATGTCAATAAATGTCAGACTGAATAACGAGCTGAAAACAAATTAAGGCTCATTAAAGCTTTAATCAGTGCTAACCCGCATCGGTGATCATGGACTCAACGCTCACTTACAGCTCCTGCTAAAACCTCATGAATCCTCTGAAAAGGTGGAAATCTGAACTCTGGATTTCTACTAAAATCTACTGAACTTGACTCTCTGTGAACTCCTTTTCCTCTCTGAGACGAACCCCGAGTCCAAAGCTGGGAAATGTTCTCGTCGTCGTCACCGTCAGCAGCTTTA
Source organism: Chaetodon auriga (assembly GCF_051107435.1). NCBI lineage: Eukaryota > Metazoa > Chordata > Actinopteri > Chaetodontiformes > Chaetodontidae > Chaetodon > Chaetodon auriga. The sequence continues at coordinate 22,532,307 of NC_135090.1, read as the reverse complement.
ATTGAAGGGAAATCAGAGACTGGCAGCAGACAGACTGTCCAACCGAGCGTCCAGGAAGCGCCGGCTGTCATGAAGTCAAATTAACACCAAGCGGCAGCCGAGCGCTTCGCCGCCTCCTCCAGCCGACCTGGCAGCAGCTCAAGCGTCACTCGGACGTTTCTTATATTAAACTCTGGAAGCCAAAACTTCACGTGGGGTGAAAACAAACGGCAGCCTTGACGAACGCTCATCACCATCTTCTCTTTGCACGTCAACCCTCCAGCTTGGACGAGCTCGGTCTGACACTGACACACGACTGATTAAATCTATGAGCTGCCAGAGCTGCAGCAGATGCAAAGAATGGAAGAGAACCTCAGAGTATTATCCTGCTTGTAACATGGATATATGGCCAAAAGTATGTGGACACTGACCAGCCTGGCCATTAATCCTCAGCTACATCAGCCTCCACTCCTCTGGTTTCAGGCTCTGACAGGTTTGCTGACCGCCAAAGAGGAAGAGACCTGTACGATTCGTTTCATTATCTCTTAATCTGCAGATTGTTTTCACCATTAATCGTTTGTCAAAACAGTGAAAAATGTCCACCTCAGTTTCTCAAAGTCCAAAGACTTTAAACAGCTTGTCCAGTCAGTGAAAACCTGAAGAGAAAAGCAGGAAATCTCCACATCTGAGATCCTGAATTCTGCCATTTTTTGCATAAAAAATCTGTATAACAACTAATCGATTCTCAAGGTAGTTTGTTTTTTTCTAGGACTAGTTGCTGCAATCTTTGCTGCTGTCTACATCCTGTTCGGGATGCCATCATACACGTCAGGTAGCAGCAGTTCATTTATTGACAGCTACTTTCTGAACATCACTACATCTGGATTTCACTGACATCCTGGCACCGCGCTGCATCGCACACTCCAAACATTATGAATTATTCATCACATGCTCAGATATGCATCTCCAGCAGCTCCCTCCACAGACTCAGGTACCTCTGACTGTCCGTCACTCAGGCTGCGTTCGTCCTTCGCTTCACCGACGCCGCAGCCATCATCGCTGTGGATCACACGTTAACGAGGGATTTCCTCTGTCACAGCTGTGGAAACCTTCCTCGCACAGTGTGGAGATATCTGCGGTCACAGTTAGAACTGCAAGTATGGTTTAATACTGCAGTACTACTGTGAATCCCTGCTGCTTACCAATAAAAACACTACACAGAGATAATCAGTGTGTAAACACGTCGAAGAGCTGCTGCAGAAAACACATCAGTTTCTAAATGTGACTCCTTGTGACAAACTGACGCATTAATCAAAGTACTGTTTCGCAGCAGATGAGGTCTCTTCGTCCTCATTTCTTCACCTTCAATCCTCTTCTTCCTCTTTGAGATGACAGGAAGCTTCATCTCAATCTCCCGACGTGAGGCGGAGCTTTGGGCTGAGCTAAAAGCGACGCCGCGCTGATGTCGACCTGCTGGGATCGGGCGCCGCTTTAACGGGGCGGTTCAGGTTTTGAAGCGAAGGTCTCATTTATGTTCCTCTCCTGTAATCTTCCTCAAACCTCCCAGGTGCCGCTGAGCGCCTCAAACCTCTTCTTCCACAGACTGTTCACCTGTCTCAGCTCTCAGAGGAAATAACATCTTGTTTCCAGCACCCTCAACCTCACCGCCACACAACCAGATACGACCGGCAGCTTCCTGAGGCGTGTTGGCAGGCAGTGTGTGCCGAGCGGAGTCTGAAAACACACACTGTGCGGTGTGTGCGGCAGCAGGATTTACTATCATTACAGGTGTGTGGAGCATGAACACCTGTCTCACTCTCCGCTCTGACAGCGCAGAGGCAACGACTGCGTCCGTCACGTCAATCATGCTGCTTCTGAAATGAGGCCATGAAAAGCACTTTACAGACCCTGAACTCATCGTCAGGCACTGCTTGGATCTGAACACCTGCACTGAATCTGTATGCAGGTGGAGCTCTCCTGTTTTCTAGCTACATCCTCACTGAACCTTTCCAGGATGATCACCTGTTACCAGCAGATCACACTCTGTTTTATTAATGTTTTACACGGCGTCCCGGCATTTTTTAGTTATACTACGTTTTCATTATTTAGTAGCCTGCAGTTCTACATCCATAATACTGAATAAGTCACAGTTAACAAGTTCATAAACTGACATTTTCCACCAGCAGCTGCTTCGTTCGGTTCCAAACTTCCATCTGAAAGGGGATGGTTGTAATGGAAATACCTGCAGCTGCACCCAGCAGGGTCTGTGTGCAAACAACACCAAACACTGCACCCTGGCTGCTGCAGCGCAGGGACCAGTCCCGCTCCCGCTAATTCATTCCCTCTAGATTTGTACTATTTGTCTGAATTAATTTCAGGCGTCTATTATTGTCGCTGGTGGGAAACGTTCTCTGCACAGAGACGCAGAAACGCAAACCTCCAGCGCTCCATGCAAAGACGAACACAATCAGCAACACTTAATCCTTTTCCTCCACCGAACATCCAATCTACAGAGAGATTAATAAATCTGCACAGGAGCCAAGAAGAAGAGGAGATAAGCCAAAGGAGAGGCTGCAGTTTACTGCCATCATGTCACTTCTTATGGGATCAAATTAAAACGCCTGTATCAGCTTAGTCTCGGTCCCAAATACCACCACCCTGCACCCACAGGGGTCTTCATCCTGTCAGAGTTTCACACACAGATGACCGTGCATCTATGACCAGCGTGCACAAAGAGCCTTTTCCTGGCTTGTGTCTGTCTGCTTGGATGTGAAATTTCAGGTGAGTTGTCTCACCCCTCCCTCAGACTCTTACGTGGACCATCAGGTCCACATCAGGAGCACTGAACCGGCTCACGGCGGCCCCACTTTACGCCTCTCTCACACATGGCTGCTAGCATTGTTAGCACGCCTGATCAGCCCTCGTGGCGCGGCGTGCACGTGCAAACCTCTGAACCCTGCGTGCTGGTTCGACGGGTGTGTCGTAACTCGAGCCGTTGGTGGTTAATTATAAGCTATAGTGAAGCGCTCACAGGTGACTTCACCCCCTCAGACAGGCGGCAGCGAGGTGCAGCACACACACGGCTTCATAGACGGCAGCGCTGCTTTAACATGATGAAACGTCACCTCGCAGTCTCGTCCTCGGCTTCTTCAGTGACCAAATTAGCTCAGTTTATCCCACGAGGGCGTGCTGAATAACACCATGTAGAAACGCTGAGCCACAGCATCTTATGTCAGATAACACTTTAATCTGCATGGTGTAATGAGGCACTTTGAGGAGCTTTCTTTGTCTGATCGGAGGCGCCTGGACTCGCCCGTAATGAGCCGCCGCCTCTTCACACTTCCAGTGTAGAGACAGTGCAGTAGCAGAACTGGGACTTTAAGGATTTGGATCTGGTTCCCAGCTGGCAAAACACTGAGTTTCCTCTCTAATCAAAGCATTTCTCTCCTGGCTGAGTGACAGAAATCGTTTAGGCTGCAGGTTTCTCAGTTTTAGCTGGAGCTTCCCGTCATGATGAGCAGCAGGTTGTATCTGCTGCAGCTGTTTTCTGCTTAACATGCTCTCTGCATCATCACCACAACACCGTCTGCAACCACGCGTCAACACCACGACGGAGCTGGCTCTTCTTCGTCTGGTCTATTCACATCATATCAATATGAAATAATATGAAAATTCAGGTGTAAATGAAAGTAAGTGGAGCCGTCAGTTCAATGTGTGCTTTACATATTCAGCCAACGTTTCGTATCTTCTGCTGCTCAGCTCACTTTCAGGCCGTAACTCCAAATGTTCTGCCTCTCAGCCAACAAACAGCCACAACAGATCTGACTTTCTCTGATTTGTTGACAGCTCAAGCTGGATTTGGATTCAATAATATGCTACGAACCCGACTCCACAGCACATCTCCACTAAGCCTCGGCTAAAAATCAAAGTCTTAGCCTGGCAGAAGCACAGATCTGTGATCAGCATACGCCCGAGTGGTTTCAGCTGCAGACAGGTGAGTTCAGGAATATCACTTCTGGAAGGCCACGTTTTCAATTTCAGGATCCAACACTGATGATTCAGCCTGCTGATTACAGGTAATGATGACAAACAGGCTGCGTTGGGTCATCGATCTACAGGATTGTGGCAGAATTTAACTGCTTTTCTTAGCAGGATGAGATCTTTTAACTTCGGCTTCCATTATTTGAGGAACCAGTGAAAAGGAAATCAACACACTCCTGAAGAGCAAAGCTTTTATCTACATTTACTCTCCTGCCGAGGAGAAACTGTAGGTCTGCACTTTCCTGGTGCATTTTAATTGGACTCAGTGGGACACGCTGCCCAGCTGGGACACACTTATGAATAACAATTTCACGTCAGTCATCTTTCTTCAGTGCTGCTGCATCTCCTGCAAGATCAGCTGCACGTCACGGAGCGACGAGGGTTTCAGGGGAAGCTCACGAGGATCGGGAGGTTTGCCTCGCCGAGCGGCCTCGTGAAACTCATTTAAATCACTTTCCAAGCTTCAAAGAAAGTGGAAAATATGAGGAAATCCAGCCAGTAGTCGCTCAACACCTCAGTGATTTTCTCTCTGACTGAGCTCATCACACACAGTGAGAAACACTCATTTCTAAATATTACTGCGATAGAAACAACTGCCGTCCGGTCGCCTCCGCGCTCTCATCTTCACATTAAACTAAGGTTGAAAAGTGTGACAACAGACCTTTACAGGTGTCACACGGCATCAGCCGCCTCTGTCATGAGCTTCCCGAGCGAGGAGAGGAAGGATGAATGAGCCAGTCAGAAAAACACCGTCCCAGGTGCTTTTTCACCTGTCACCGCATCAACAGCCGGTGCAGGTTTGTGAAAGCCTCATCAGCGAGAACAATGCATGAGCAGAGCGACATTTTAGACCAATCACTGTGGAGAGTAAACACGCCGTCACCACTCGATGCTCCTGACTCACAGAGACTTAGCGAGTGTGCAGACGTGGTTTTAATGGTGTCTTCTCAGGTGTATTCTCATTTTCTCACTGCGGCTGTCGCAGGTGTTACTCTCAGATTTCAGAACTGGGGAGATTCATTTTGTGTCGCGGCCTCTAAAATCCCGTCAAATGTCATCACTGCCCAGCAGGAGCGTTTACATTTCCTATAAGAAAACGTACGAGACAATCAGAAAATCAGCCTCTATGTGATTCAGCACACACACTGAACCAGGACAGTCAGCTCAGCTCTAAAGAGGTCTTGAAGACGCTGAGAGCAGACACCAGCCTGCAGAGCCCTTTAACAACAGACCAGTATTACTTCAGCCTGTAGCGTTAATTAAGAGCAGCCGATGTGACCTGCGGCCGGTGGTGCTCGTCGTCTTAACGGTGAAGGAGAGTCGGTGCCGGCTTAAAACGAGAATCTGCTGCTGGAGGGTTTGCACTCTGCTCTTTGCCAATGAGAGCTGGGGTTTGAGTGGATCTTTGTAAATCTGGGGGTTAAAAATTCAGTGACCCCCCCCCCACTGGAGCGGCTCAATGAAGAGCCCGGCTGTGCCAAAGCAGAGCAGCGCTGCTACGCTAGCAGGCTGAGGTGGACTAAAAACAGCAGACTAAAGAGAATATACTCAGCAAAATAATCCCAGATCGGCCCAAAAGCACCACCGAGGATCAGCTCTATCAGCGTAGTTTGGTCCAATCGATGGTGCAGACGGAGGGCAGGAAGTGATTTCTGGAGGTGTAATCTATCACACAGATTTAAAACAACAGCTACAAGCAGCACGACTGACGCTTGTTTGCGGTCACATGAAGGTAAATGACGTGCCCTGCCCGGCAGTTTTCACTTCCTGCCCTCCGTCTGGAGTTGACGTCATGTGACTGCAACATGTCACACAGCCTCTGCTCGAGGTGGCCTCGCGCTTCTCTCCGTCTGCCGTCGTGACGAGCCGCTCGAGGTTGGAGCTTCTGCTAAATGTGTGAAATGCAGATGTTTTTAATGAGCGTGCATCTCAGCTCAGAGTCAACGGGCTGAAAACGCTTCATCGCTCAACAGTAATTGTTTCTAATTCCCTTACTGGTTTCCAATGACATTTAGCTCATTAATGGTAAAAGTAAAGGTTGGGGGGGGCCGTCTGGGGTCAGACGGTCGCTTATTAGCGAGGACTTCCTGAGCCGAACTCGCTCCAGCGCCGGCTGTCCAATTAATGTGCTGCACAGCGCTGCAGAGATGACCAACACTGTCCCATTAATACTGTGAGCTCAGGCGTACTTTTACTGCACTTTGACTGCGTCTGCATACAGTTAATGTCCACCATGGTGGACAGTAAAGACACATATTCCACCCTGGGTTTGGGTAAAGAGAAGCAGCAGAGGAGGGATCCCTCTGCAGCTCAGACACTGTGTGCTCAAGCTGCAGCGTTTAACATCCGTCTGTCTCATTAGCAACGACGACCGCGACTCAAAAACCATGAAAGACGATGGACTGATGCTGAAGCAAGCCAGCGTCCACAGAGGACGACCGGTGTCCGACTGTAAGACATCATGAATATGAGGGGTCTATGAGAGCAGTGAGGATAAAACACTGAAGTGTGCAGAGGTCAAACTCTCTCAAGAGGAGCTCAAAGCTGACATTAACGGTTTCTGCTGGACACAAAATAAAACAGGACCTCACATTTGTGACTTTCACAACTTTCCAGGGGCTCAGAGAGTCGATGAAAGTCAGAATTTTCAATGAAACAATGAGGTTTCAGTTCCTCTGGCGCCTGTGCACAGAGCAGCAGCCCCTCGCGTGACGCTACAGGCCAAGCTGCAAATACACTCGATCCGTTCCATCCATGAGATGCTGGTGCCTGGTAGGCGGACGGATTAGCAGCCAGAAAAGGGGAAACAATGCCCTAAAAACAGTCATCTTACATAAGAAACCCTGAGAGAGTCGTCAGTGACAGAGAGCCGCTCTGAAGCCTCGACGCTTCAAAACCCCGTCAGCATCCAGCACCTGCTCAGGTGACTGCAGGTGCTGCTCCTTCAGCAGTCTAGTCTAAGTCTAAAACTATTCATTTGTTATCAAGGATGGATTTTCGAGCCCTTTGAGGAACTGGAGAGTCCTGGAGACGCTGTGAGGACATCACGCAGATCTCTGTCCTCCTGTTTGACAGCTGATTTTTCTATTTCACAACATTTTCTGCTGATGAGTCACTCTGGGTCACAATGAGACTGTTTTCGTTTCCTTTCAAGCAAACAGAAAATACCCTCCGATGACTCAAATGAGGAAATACATGCACACACACACACACACACACACACACACACACACACACACACACAGCAAAAAAGGGAATGACTCTCAAACCACACACACATTTTGTTTACCTGCCACATGGGCCTTAGTATAACGTGGCAGATGCAGAGTTGTGCCTGTCAGGTGTCTGTCTTACCTGACAGGTGACAGTCTTTAAGGTGACAGTAACCAACACTGCACTCTGTACAGCTGCCACCTGATGTTACCAAAGAGCCACATGTCAGCAGTGAAGCTTCAAATATGAACCAGTCAAATTGGAAACTCTTGGCTCACCTGCGGCAGGTGTAAACAAAGACACACTGATCAACACCCCTTCAGGTGAGCTGCTCAGGTGGTAGATGGTGGCCACCCCTGTCTTAGCTCCTTTAAACAACTGTACACTTAAAATAAGAGGACCACCGGTCGTCATGGGGGCGGGACGGTACAGGTGCACCGTACCTGTAAATCTCAGCTCCGTACGGAAGCCGTCACCTTTGACCCGCGCGGTTTCTTACCTTGAGCGATGGCTATGGACTCGAAACTCTGCAGCTCCTGCAGCAAACACGTCCTCTCCCTCGGGTGGAGGCGGTAGATGAACTCCTTGGCTCTCTTCGGGGAGTTGAGCGGCTCCCTCGGCTCGTTCCTCCCATGAGTCCCCAGAGAGCGGCTCGGTGTTCCCGGCAGCCTGGGCGCGATCACCGCCGGTGCCTGCCTCGGTCCTAACTTCTGTACGGCCGGTCGGAGAGCTCTCTGTAGGCAAAGCTTCAGCATTGTGGCGAAATAAATAACGACTACACGAAGTCTGTAAAATGTAAAACCGGCTGTTTTTAACGCTTCTTTCAGCGCCGACCTCCGTCGTCGTCTCCCCGCTTCGGCTACGGCTCGGCGCCCGGGCAGAAGTTGTTTCTAGCGCGGTCCCTCTACGTCAGCTAAATTCGACCTCAGTTGAAAACAAACCGAGCAGTTTTGTTGGTCGTTTCTCGAAAACTCGGGTTAACTTTAAAGCAGCCGCTCATATCTTCTTGTCTCGGTGTCCGCCGCCCAAACGGTCTCATGATCTTTTAAGACTCGGCGTTCAGGAGTTCGGCTCATGAACTTCAAGCTCAGGCTGAACGAGACAGAGCGAAGTCAAGTCAGCCGGAATTAAAAACTACATTTCCGGCGGCAACTTTCAAAATAAAACACACTACTTCCGGTTACGCCTTTCGTATTAAATCCACCGAGAAAAACATCGCCATGGGAGTTGAAGTTGCCACAGTTAAATAAATAAAAAAATAAATGAGCATGACTCACCTGTAGGCACAGATAGGAGAATAACCTCATGGGGGCCAATCACCCCTTGGGCCTGTCACTTCATACAAAGCATCTGTACTTCACACACTAGCTGTAAGGTCACGGCTCAGGTAAAAGCAGACATGCAGATTATTTTTTTCTTTCTTTTTAAATATTTGTATATCTGGAGGAGTGAATCAAATCTGGAATGTAATCTGTCTCAGTGTAAAGTATTATTACACTTTGAGGCCCGTCAGATTGTGTGATGAATGCCTGATGAATCACTGACATGTTACTGACATGCACGATCCATCTGTGCCATTCTGATGTGTTAAATGCAGCATTGAAGACGTTTGGGCATAATCTGCTCAGTGTTTAAATGAATGTTACTCAGAAAAGCTAAATACATGGCAGCGTGGGGCTCTGGGCTGGTGTTCTGTCACTTCATGTCGTATTCTGATCGAATGGTTTGTAGGTGTGAGCTGCAGCAGTAATCACTGTGAGAATTTGACACTAAATTTCTGACACTGGCAGAATTCTGACACCAGTTGAAAACCAGCTGTCGGTGGACGTCTCTCACAGTGTGATCTCGGCCCAGTGTTTGACACGCTCCCATGTTTCTATTCTTTACTTTCACCTGAGAAAACCCAAAACCATACGAGCCTTTAACAGCCCATGGAGTTTGGTGACCTCGAATCAGCTGAACACAGGACAAAACAAAATGCCAAAACTGCATCTATCTATCACACAGTAAGACTCATAATTAATGGTAAATGAAAAATAATGCACCCCAGCCCACCTGCAGTATGTCTGTCTTTACTGGTAAGCCTGCTCCATCTCTCCTGGTGCCAGTTTAACCCACAGCTGCTAACTGTTCTGACAGCCATGTCATTACTCAAAACTCTTATTTTAAAACACATTTGTCAAATGAATCTCAGTTTTACTAGAAATCACTTCAGTACTGTGTTGCTGTGGAGGCTGTCAAACTTTAAGAGAACATCTGCTCTTTGCAGAAGCTGTCAGTCAAAGCAGAGGCTCGAGAAATGAACATAATGCTGAAACACCGCCATCTACTGGCCGAACGGGTCACCTGTGTCTCCGAACACTGAATTTCTGTGCCAAATATGTTTGACAGTCATTTAAACGAGGTGTTAATGACATCTGAGACACAGTCCAAACGCAATATCAAAGATGATTTTATTTACATAAATCTCTTTTTAAAACAAAAGGCAAAATGAACAGCTTTCACCTTTTGAAAAGCTTTCAGAACAATCAAACTCATCATCGAAGTCCTTCATCGCTGCAGCGTGTCAAAAAGCACAGCTTTCTAATCAAATTAGAACTTAAATCTTTCTCATCAACAAGAACTTAACGATTCCTTGCAGCTTATTTTCTGCAACCAGTAATTACAACAGTAATGAGCATGAGTTTGTTTCAAACCCTTAAGACGTTCAGGCTGTGAAGTCTAAACAAGGTAATACTCGCTGTGCTTCAAAGCTTTCAATACAAACTCTTAATGAAGACCTCTGTCGTCACTGAGGGGTCTGCACCATCACATCGGGCGAAAACAAGCTTCCTAAAGGTTTTCTGGGTCTTTGTGTCTGCAGCTCCTCATGATTTTCAGGCCTGAAATTCTGATTCATAATTTCTTGAAAACGCTCTTCAAGCCGTGCGGCGGGACCCTGAGACCAGAACAAGCCCTCGGAAAGCTGGAGTCTTCGTGGTGTGCTGCCTGACCGTGGTCGGAAGCAAAAAGGTGCATTTACTGGGCGATGCGACCCCCCCTCTGGGAATAAAAATGACATCTGCTCTCACAACATGACCAATAATCGACACGGAAAACAAATTATGGTGCTTTTTTCCTTTGAAAAGAAATGCAAGTACCCGGCAGACGACACAAGATCCAGAAATGATCACTTCATCCGATCGGCCTACTTCTACATCTGTGACGAGCACTTAAACTAAACACTGATTCATGTGAGCAGACACGAGGCAAGTAGAAAAAGAAAACTCTTCTTATCTTAAGGGAGACTGTGTGCACGTTTTTGTTTTAATATATGTACAATAACGTACACAGATGTAGGCGAGGTCACACAAGAGACCAGTAGTAATTAATGAGAGAGGTATATCAGTGATTACAGTAGCAAGTCGTTCGTCCTCCGTGTTTCCTCTGGGCGGCGCACAGTCGACAGAAAACTGCTTCACTCTCCGGACGAGTTCGTTAAGGACAGAAACTTGAGCTGTGATCAATCTCCAAATCAGGATTTGAGAGCGCTCGAGGCTGCTTTAAAAGGAAGCCAGTGAAAATCGACGTCCGCTGACACGTGACAAACGAGTAACCCTGATGAAGCCTGTGAGCCAATCGTTCTTGGCTGAATAAAAACAGCTGGATAAAGCAGCGACAGCAGGTTTCAGCGCTCCAAACTCCCAAATTAAAGCTCGACTTTGTTTAGTCGCTCCACAGTTTTGCCGTTAATAAACTGACACTGCAGCGTTTCCCCAATAACACCCCGCTGAGGAGCAGGAGCTGCATCCCTACGACGTCTTCTCAGCACATTAAAAGTCGACAGGCGCGCGTGCGCACACACACACACACACACACACACACACACACACACACACACACACACGAGGGCTGCACGTGTGACACAGCTGTGAAGTGACTGCAGTGAGGCTTCATGTCATCTTTCTCTTCTTTTCTACGGGCCTCGAGGACGAGCTGCTGATCGTCTGATCACGTGACGTGCTGACGTGTGTCAGCTTTGAGGCTTTGGGGCAGAAACAGTGTTAAGACAGCTGTGGTCACACCTACGCTCCACTCTTTGATTAATAACCTAATCCATGGAGAAGAATTCAACAACGAGTTTTTGGTTGACATCACGCAGCCCTGGCGCGCACACACGCACACGCGCACGCACACGCACACACTCAGAATGAGAGCAGCAGTTAACTCTTTCCACGAGCCCTTGTAGAGAAAAACCCGAATCAAACGAAAAGAAACGAACAGGAAACAAACAGAACGACATCCCTGACGGTTTTAAGATGCTGAAGTTGTCTTTTATAATTCTTTTTAACTTAAATATAATAAAGATATACGTATATTCTTTTCTATGGATCTCTTCTTGTCAGTCCTCGGTGGAGTCTGTGTCATCGTTGATATAATCTTCCTCTATTGGCGTGCTGCCATTCTGAGTCCCCCACTCGTCTTCGTCGTACTCTATGCTGTCGTTGTCCTCCAGCAGCTCGTTGTCGAGCTCCACCGGTCCTCCTGCGGCCTGGACCCCGGCCGCGGCTCCGTCGGGCGGCAGCTCGGCGGCCGGCTGTCCGTGCTGGTTCTCCCCCGGCGCCTGCGGGGCTGCGGCAGCGGCGTCCTGCGGCGCTGCGTAGCCCCCGTTGTTGTTAGAAAAGGCGCCTCTGTCGCGGCTCTCCTCCTCCACGTAAACTCTCTGATGGCACATGGGACACGTGTCCTGGATGTAGAGCCACTTCCTCAGGCACAGCGCGTGGAAGTAGTGATGGCAGGGCGTGATGCGGGCCGAAGTGGCGAACTCCTGGTAGCAGATGGCGCACACGTCCTCGATGTCCCTCAGCTGGTCCCCGCGCACCTCCGGCAGAGAGTTGATCTTCTTGACGGCCGTGCGGCGGTTGATGAAGGTCTTCCAGCCATTCTTGGCCTGCAGGTAGATGTTGAAGTAAGCGTGCAGGCACATCATGCAGGCGCGGATCTTGCTGCCGGACTCGAACATCATGGTGTAGGCGCCGTTTCCGAACATGATGACGCCGAACAGGAACTCGATGATGTTGCCTGTGGAGCGCACGTAGTAGACGTAGTCGTCCAGCTTCTCCCACAGGACGTTGGAGAAGCCATCTGCCATGAAGAGGCCGTAGACCGTCAGTGACACCACCACCTGGACGGACGGAGGGAAACCAGTTAGAGGCTAAACCCAGCACTGTCAGCTGGACAGAGGACGAGACAGACGCCACCCACAGCAACATCTGAGAGATCATTAAGAGCACTGCTAATGAAACAAAGATGGAGGGCAAAGCACGGCAGCAGGGTGAGACGCACGTCCAAACATCTGTGCCACTGTCAGTATGAAAGCTCACACGCTGTCCTTTAACCAACTTTACTGAAACACTACAAGTATGGATAAAATGTAGTACAATTACTTCACACTCTAAAACACATTTAAGAAAAGATGAAGGTCCTTTTGTTTTTTCTGTCCTCACCTTGAGGCAGAGCTCCACGCAGAAGGCGGTGACAGCAAAGAGCCAGGTGTTGAGGGCGTAGTGGTGCCACAGGGCGTAGCTGAGCACCACGGGGAGCACGAAGAGCGCCAGGGACACCAGCAGGACGGGGAGATGGCGGCGAACGGAGGAGACGTGGGAGGCGCTTAGGGACATGAGGACGGGGTCGGTCATGCCGTGGATGAAGTGCAGGATGGCCGTCAGCAGAAGGCACATGTTCCGGCTCAGACGCACCTTAAATCAAAGTGAGGAAAGCTTTCAGTCGCTGACAAATGACCCCCTTTCTGCATCCACTAATCACACCCGGCTCAGTAATCGATCAGGCTATCAGCTGCAGAGCTGCAGTCATGAGTCCTGCAGTGACATACCAGGCGCTCCTCAGGGTCCAGGCTGCTGAGGCCGGTCTGCAGAGCCAGGATGAAGAACAGAACAGGAGCCACGAAGCCTAAACGCTTGTCCTCCTCCTCCGTCGAACCTGCAGAGTCGAAACAAGACAAAACATCAAACTTCAGGAGCATCCTTACAGCCGGAGTCCAGATTCTGAAGCCTGGAAACGCGCTCAGTCGTACCTATGAAGGCCAGGATGCTGAGGCCGAGGTAGTGCGCGACAGAGGAGATAACGGCGCTCATCCCCAGAACCGTGAGCGTGGAATCGCAGCCAGAGATGATCAGGTTACTGGTCAGATCCCAGAACACGTCCCAGCTCAGCAGGTAACCCTGTGCAGTCACACAGTTACATGTCACCAACACTTCCGACTGCAGCAGAAAGATTTTAACTTCAGGTTCACTCCTGCCTCCCAGCAAGGACGCAGACATGAAGAAACACGGCATCAAGGCCGACTGACACTGGATCCTTGAGGCCACATGCATCTAGAAATGTGGTCTCTGCAGATTTATGACTGTGATACGTACTGAGCTCTACGTGTAGCAGAAAAATCCACTCAACACAGTTTTTCAGTGACCTCAAACGTTGGTGTTTCTGTACTGAAACTTCTCGTTACTGATCAGCTAACAGACAAACTGATGTAACGTACTTCTGACATACTGAAACTGGCCGAGGCTCGTGTGTTGGTCGGGCTTTACGAAGCTTCTGCTGCAGTGAACACACATTTCTTCCTTCATATTTTGCAGACCTGCATTAAACCACGGTGTTCACTCTGCCTGTGCATCATTCTTTTACTCTCAAAGCTTCCACTGAGGTGACGAATGAAGCCACATCATGTCATATTTTATGATGTCATCAATTAAATTAATTAATTGAAAATTCAAATCCTCAAAGAGACTCTTCTATTTGAGTAAAGTGATTTGTCGATTAAATGAGTTTGTCTCTTTAATGAACTTGTCATTCAACATAAATACATGTAGGCAGCAAACTGATCCAGCTGAGGCAAAAAGTGACGAAAAATATCTGAAATCTTTGGCTTATTGCTGTCAGACTGCTCATTAATACAAGAGGGAGAGCAAACAGTTCACTTTGACCGCAGTGAAAATGTTTTTGAAAGACTAAAGCCAACAAATATGGACTGAAAAAAACAAAAAAAATTCCTAATGCTGCTGTCTATAGGAGGAAAAAACCTTCAGAGCTTTGTAAATGAAATCTAAGACTTCTGGTCTTACCTGTGAGTCGGAGCTCCCGTCTGCAGCAGCACCGGTGGCGTCGCCGCTCTCCCTCCTCACCGCCCGCACCACGTACACCAGGATCAGCGCCTGGGCCGTGACCCGGGTCAGCCAGAACACCCGCAGCACGTCAGGGAATCGGATCCGCTTCCAAGTGTCCTCGAGCAGCAGCTGAAGCCCGTAGATTCTGTACATGTGTCGTACGAGCAGGTAGACGTACCGGCACGAGTAGTAAAACCACTTGAGCCTCGCGGCCAGGCACACGGCCGTGTTGAGCGCCAGCGCCAGGCCCGAGAACACGGCCACCAGCTGCCTGACGTCTGCCGGCAGCTCGATCATCAGCCCCCACAGAGGGATCATGATGTCCAGAACCACCAGAGCGGCGAACACAGACTGGAGGTTGAGCAGGAACACGTAGCCCACGCCGAACACGAGCTGGACCGCGGCCATGCCCAGCCACAGCGTCGGCCCGTTCCGGGGCAGCAGCCTGAACCCCAGCGCTGCTTTGTAGTAGGCGCTGTAGAAGTCTATGTGGGAGGTGGCGTAGTAGTTGAAGAGGACCGCCGCCATGCCGAGGAGAACAGCAAAGAAGAGGGTGTAGAACTTGAACAAGGCTTTCTGGGAGAGCAGCAGCACCACGCTGGAGATGAGGACACCTGGGAGACACGAGACACGGCGGACGAACATTAAAGGGACGGAAAGGTCAACTGTTCCCGTCACATTCTCTGACAGAGAAAGGCACAAGTTCTCAAAACACAATGAGATTAGGAGGAAAACAATCAGCTTGCAGCGCTTTAATCCGACAAGTGAACGGCAGAACAAGCAGCAGAGCAAAGGGCTCAGATCAGCGTCGACACAAGCACAGTCATCGCTGCAGAGGGACGAGCTGTCCTGAGCTCAGGCGCTCTCAACTCAGTCTGTGAGGTTTGTGGACTCGCGCTCATGAGTGTGTCGTGTGTGTGTGTGTGTGTTGACCTAACGCTCCTTTCCATCATCTTGGCTCGAGCTGAACTAAACAAGCTGCAGCCTTGCTGAGAGTGAGCTGAAAAGTGCACCGCTGTAGTGAAAAGGGGTGCGCTGGATTTCTAACACGGAACGAGAGCGTCATCGTGAAGCTGAAGGCGGCACAAAAACCATTTTATCTCAATTATCTTGTTTCCATTACTGCTGACAGCCGAAATCGTTAGAGTAAACTAAACCCGATTAATGGCCCCGCTCGGGGGCAAAGCAGTCAAACACCAGACAAACATGTCAAACATGAGGCGAAACCACCCAGACGTCAACTGTCTCAGCAGTCGTTCATCAGCGTGACGTTTGAGCACATACATGACCACCTGACTCTGTCCATACCCTTGACCACGTCGCCACCTTGACCTTTGGCCTCGCACAACGTTTAACTAAGAAGCTTTAGCTGAGAGCAACGTTAACCTTGGAATAGCTTTGTCAAGAGTTCATCAGCTAAACTCATCTTTGCTGTTAAAGTGGTGTCTTCAGTTGTTGTTCCTATTCTGGTTTTAATCACTTTAGGCCACCAAAGTCTCATTTGGTGTAAACATGATTTGTGTGCCGGTACGAAACATTAAAACTCACAGGTCGAGGAAACACGAGAGCGTTGGCTGACCCACTTTCAAGGCACCTTATTTAGCCCCTCGCCTCTCCAAACCCAGAGCTCTAGACTAACACCAGGAGGACGTTCACCGGGCCGAGCCGCTCAAAGGTCAACACACTGTACAAACGCAGAGTTACGTAACCTGCTCTGTTTGTCTGCGTACGGAGGTTCCTGCTAAACACTAAACACTGAGCAGAGAGAAGCTGTGGAATGAGAAGAAGAAGAAACTGCTATGATTACTGTACTGTAGTTTTAAGGCACTGAGCAACTTGAAGTACGCCTGTGAAGGGCCATAAAAACATGAAGATGTGAGTCATGAATACTCCAATAAAAGGAAATCAAGATGACGAATGATTGATTGATCGTTGTTAATCTGTTCACTCCTTCTATCACTCTATAAGTTACATTTTTTAATATAATGTGAGCGTTTCCTGGTTTTCTTTGTCTTCTATGATAACGAACGGAACATATCTGCGGTTTGGACTGCTGGTTAGACAAACATTTAGACATGGAAATAAGAAAATCTGGGCTTTGGGAAACTGATGACATTTGACCGAGAGAACGATTAATGAGAATGAAACGGAAGTAATTGTTAGAGCTGTCGTGGTTATGGCTCACATCACTTTTACGTGACAGAGTTCAGACCGTGATTCAGACAAATAACAGCTTTCTCTTCAGTCACATTGACGAAGAAGCGCATTCGAACATGAATGACAGACTGTCACCGAGACTTCCGTTGGACTCCGGCGGGGACACCTGTGATAAGATACCTGACGTTAGCAGCTAGCTACCGGCACCTTAACGTCAAATGAGCTTGAATTAACTTTGAGACAAACTAGTTCAGCTCAGTCAGCTCAGTGTGGCTGGTGCTGACGTTGCAGCAGGTATGTGAATGCGCTCTGGTCGACCTGACAGGTGACATCGCTTCACTCTGCTGACTAACGTCATGCTAACGTCAGTTAGCTAACTTAGCTGTCAGCTTCCTGTCTGGATTTTGAGGCTCCTGCGGTGGACACTTTTAGATGCTTACCCATGACTCTGACCAACACCTTGCCCATCGCACCGGCCCATCCCGAACCAGGGTCGTAGTAAGAGTTAAAAATGGCGTCGATAATAAAGATACAGGGAACTCTCAGAGCCACATCCAGCACCGCTAAGGCCTGCTGGCCTATTCGGGCTTGTGTGGACGCCATACGGCTTCAGTGGAGGGCTTACAGTCCCGGGGAGTCCCGGCTACCCATGAAACATTAAAAGAAGTCCAAGTCCTCCAGCAGCGACCTCTCGCCTCCTGCTTCGCTTCGCCTGGTGTTTATTTGATAGCTGGGAACCTGCTGCCATCCGCCATGTCCGCCCAGCTCAACCTCCTGTTGCTTCTTCTTCTTCTTCTTCTTCTCTTTAATGTCCGCTGGCTCCAGTCAACAGTGTTATCGCCACCAGCGGTTACACAACACAGCCCTCCTCAGGTCCCGTCTCGTCTCCTATCGTGAATTATATCAGGATATCTCCGGTTTGCCCATTTCCTACCGCTCCAGGAAGAGACCTTACAAGTTGCGTGGCCGTTGGTTCTGACGTACGTGACGTAACAGTCAACGTAAGAGGGCGTGACAGTGGACGTTGCATGTTTCACGGATGTTTACATATTTATTTAAATGAAATTGTATAAAAATAAAAAAGACGACACATTGAAAATAATAGTAATAAATATTTTTTTCTTTTATGTTCTTTGTTTTCTATCTTTTACACTTTCCATCTTGTGTCCTTTCAAATGTAATGGGAACAAATTTTGGTTAAGTGCTGGCAAAAAAAAAATTCTACACACACACACACACACACACACACACACACACACACATATATATAAACACACACACAAACACACACACACACACACACTGTATGTACATGAAACAGAAAATAAGTAATTGTTTCAGCATCAAGGTGAATCCCATGAAAAAGTCATTTTTATTTCAGAAGAAGACAGATTTGAAGTTATTTGACTTTTCAAAATTGGCAAACAGAGTTTTATCCCTGGAAACAGACAGACAGACAGACAGACACACACACACACACACACACACACACACACACACACACACACACACACACACACACACAGCAGCTTCATTAAGGTTTCATCTGGTTCATCATCAGCTGGAGCTGAAGAAGACTTTGGTGGTGTTGCTGTAGATTGTGTTGGCCAGCTCCAGCGGCTCCTCCTCCCTCGCTGCCGCCATCACTTCTAGAACTTGTCTGGAGACAAACAGTCAAACCTGGACGTTAGCTGTTAAATTTAGCACCTGCTGGGTTTAAAAATGGTGTTTGTCCACTTGGATCCACCCTCTGCCGCCTCCCTGCCGTTACTCACATGATGTGACAGGGCTCATTCCGGTCCTTCAGACAGTGGCCCGCCTCCCATTTCTTCTTCGTGGGAAACGTCGTTTTAATGTATTTGGAGCCTGCGTGAGTGTTCTTCACACCACACCATGGAGCATCTGGGAAGGAGCAGGAAGTTACTGATGCGTTACGATGTCGTTTTTTTTTCAATGTGATAATGAAGCCATAAAACACAGCAACTTGGATCTGAATGTTTCATAACTATTTCCCTCTATTATCAGGAGCAACTAGCTTCATGCGGTTAACAACAAAGTTAATTCTATTTTCTTTTCTTTTCCCATTCAGTGACCACATTTTGTCAAATACCTTCATTAGAATGAACTGGCTGCAACTCACCCGTTTCTATCATGAGCCTCTCAGTGGGGATGGACTTCATAGCTTCGATATTGGCCTCTGTTTTCAAGGAACTGAAAAACAGAAATAATGATAAACACAGGTGAAGTTACAGTGTGACTAAGATGCACCTTTACATAAAGAAATGACCTTTCACCTCTTAAAAACTGAGGTGTGAACCACAGAGCTACACGACAACTCAAGCAGCGATTACAGGAGAAATCTGACCTGAGTTTAGGTGTCAGGGTTTGTATTTTGGGACCCATCATCAGTTAAATCAGTGTCAAGAAACCACAAATATATTAAAAGATATATAATAATAGATAATACATTAAAAACACTGGGCAGAGTGACTTTCATGTTCCCAAACGCAGCACGATTCTCTGACCTGCAAGGCCATGAGGTTGCACCAAAACAGGAAGTGAATCCTTGAACTTGTATGGTGTGTGGGTGTTAATAAGTCAGTGTTCAAGAGGTGGAGATTAAATTTAGAATCAATCTAATTTAATGAAACTGAACACCTGTTCTACCTGGGCACCTGTTTCTTATATGCTAGATGTTTCATGTCTCAGGGTTGTACAGTAAAACTGATCAGTTATCTTCATTTTTAAAAATAAAAACCTAAAAGCTGCATATTGTATGAGTCATGATTTTTAAATCCAGACTCCAAATGATGTTTTCAGACCAGAGGAACATTTTCACAGTACATCCTGTTCGGGACCTGAATTATTACTGCGTCTGTACTACACGAAAAGGGCTGATTGTAGTTCTCAGAATGCAGCTGCACACGCAAACAGAAAAAAAGCCCTTGTAGGTCTTCGGTTCTTGAGGGAGATCCCCAATGGGCGGCTCCTCACAGGGAGTCCCAAGACCTGTTGGTCTAAAAACAGTCAAAGCCAAACACAAGCTGGAGCTGAGCCCAGGTGTGCTTCGTGTCAGGTCAAGTCTTTGGTCTCAGGGGGGAAATCCTCTCACCATCCATTGATTCCAATGTAGAGGTTCAGCTCAATGAGGGCAGCGGCGTCCTCTGCAGTCCCATCAAATGAGTGGACCTGAGGGAGGAAACAGGAATCAGCTCCACCTGCAGCGCATTCATTTCTGTGTTCTGCTCTTTTAATTATCTCTGAATTATTGTGATCTTTAACAAACAGCACACAGAATAAAACGAATGTCCTCACCACTCCTCCAACACAGCGGTCTCTGTTTCTCTTCATGACGTCTGTCAAAACAGAGACAAAGAAGCAGATGTAAAAAAAAATCCCTCCCATGAGTCAGACCTGGTCTCAGGTGCACAAACCCACCGATGAACTCCTGATGGGAGTTTCTGCAGTGGAGGAACATGGGCAGCCGGGTCTCCTCTGCCAGCTCAAACTGCTTCTCAAAGTATCTGTTCCAGAGCAGAGCAGAGACGATGAAGAGTGCAGGCTGATCAGCAAGAAAATGACGACAATTTTGAAGATCGGTCCTTGTTGACGTGACCAAACATCTCCTCCTTCCAGCTTCTCTGATGTGAGGATTTGCTGTTTTTCACACCGCAGAGTAAAGGCTGAACGCACGTTTGCCTCAATGCTTGGACGGCTTCAGACGTGCTTTCTGGTCAAATCGTCTCTGTTCACAGCTCATCACAAGCAGCCAGAGGCACATTTCAAAGGGTTGAAAGCCAACTGGAGCAGTTTTCACGCTCAATAGAGACAAATAAACTTACTTGAGTTGAGTTTCTTTTGGGCAAAACTCCAACCTGTCAAAATCTGGAGCAGGAAAAAAAAAGGTGACACACACATTATAATATCAAGATATTAATGAGCAACAGAAATACATCCAACTTCACTATACTTCATCATATTTCATCATATGTTACAGTTTGTACAATATTAATCGTACGATGACATATACATAAATATGTTAAATACATTACATTATATATTCAATATAACAGATGTGGTACACACAATAAATTCTAAATGATCGTCTGTCATACGACACCACATACGGAGGTGAGTGCATCATATCTTGCTGACTTGATGTTATTTATTACGCCTCTTTGCTCAGAGACGTTGCTGCACTGTTAGTTTAAGGTGGAACACTGTCGGGGGAACTGTGTCTAAACCGCTTACAGTATTACAATACTAGTAGTAATGTTTTACTTCTTATTCATTTCTTAGTATTTCTCTATTTGTTCATCTTCTCTGCTCTCCGTTTGTGCTGCTGCAACACCCACATTTCTTCCATGGGGATCAATAAAGGTTTATTTCGTCTTATCTAATGTTTGAGCATACCGGATCTATTTGAGTAATTTCTGTTCCTTACTTCTTCTCTGTATTTTTTTTGTTACTGCACAGATGCAGCAGTTCTAAGAGTACACACCGAGTCCGCACTCCCCGATGGCCACCACCTTTCCTCTGTGGGCTGTCGCCAGCTCCCTCAGCCCTGAGAAGTACTGAGATTCTCCATGCTGCTCAAACTCAGTGCAGCGGGTGGGATGGCAGCCGACAGTGCAGTAAAACTCATCTGTGAGGAAGAAGGGAGATTGTTGAATATGAAGTTAGAAAAGTCCAGCATAGAGAAAAGCAGCTGGCAGATTATTCTAGAAAATCAACCAAAAACCATTTTGTCGCATTCAGTAACACGTTTGTCTTTGTTATTATCACCTCTGCTCTCAGCTAGCTTAAGGGCCTCCTTGCTGTCCTCAAGGCTTCCTCCTGTGATCATGAACTGGAACAAAGCAACAGAAATTAAGACATTTCAAGGCTTTTTTTCAGTGTGCCATGAAAACACAAAGTGTCAACAGTCCTGCTTAGACAGCGGAGCTCTAAATGCTAACGTCAGCATGCTAACAACATGCTGATGTTTAGTAGGTGTAATGTTCACCACCTGAGTTTAGCATGTTAGCAAGCTAACTTTTACTAATTAGCATCAAATCCAAAGTATGGCCGAGGTGACGGGAAGGGCTCGATGGTCACTGAAACATCTGCAAACCACAAACTTCATGTGGACACAATGAGCAGATTCATCCTCCAGTGACCGTGAATGTCTGCGCTAAGCTAAAATTAATCCATCCAATACATGTTGAGATATTTCAGTCTGGACCAACACTGCAAAGCCCCTGGTGTGACGACAAATTGAATAAGTGCACTTAGTGATGGACGCATGTCTCACCTTTTCAATCCCGGTTTTAAGAGCTCTGTCGATGATCTGATCGAAGTCATCTGTCAAAAAAATCACAGCTAGTCTCAGATTAATGTCGCCTCAACAGCCCACAAGCCACGATAAGAAAAGCTGCTCACCGTCGTGTTTCTGCTTCCCTCTGTAGAGGCCTCTGAACATGGGATCTGTCAGGTTCACGCCGATATCTGGAGACGGAGAGGTTAGAAATCATCAATACTGCAACGTGTCACCAAACACGTTCCTGTGATTGGTTGAAGTGCTCTATCTATCAATCAATCAATCAATCAATCAATCAGTCATTTTTTCCATCACCGAACATTTAGTTTTCCCCAAATATCACCTCGAAACCTACAAATATTTAGTCATAAATAACTTCAAAGATTCATCTATCAAAATAATTTTCCTGTCAATCAATTGATGAACTACATGTTTCAGCTCTAATTACCACTGACCACTTTCATTAAGGCAGTATTTTAAGGCTACTCCAGTATACTGCGCAGTATTACATTGTACTGGTGTTTTTCCTGGTCACTCACTGTGTGGTGCATCATGTGGGTCATGATTGATAAGTTACATTTAAGTTTATTTCAGACTTATCTAAATTGATTTTGCCAGTTGATTTCCTGTAGTTTTCCTCCTTTCAGCTCTGTATTTTAAACCTCAGCTCTTCAGCTTTTTGCCAGTTTGTGCCTGTAAATATTTGAATGACAGAAATGTCTCTGTGAGGGATGTTTGCATCGTTTCATCTCAGTTGCTTTTATTGTGTGAAACTGAAAGCATTTCAAAGTAAATTGACCGAAATGTGTCCTTAGTCCTGAAACCCTGCTGGGCTGCAGCCATGGTTGAAGCTTCAGATTCCCTGTTTGGAGCAACACAAACTGGGTTCAGGTATTTCACCACCTTCATGACTCCATTTGGATTCCTCACTTTAATGCCAACACACTACCTGCTGTTGACAGTAGTTCAGTATCAGCTGTCACAAACACAAACCAGCTGACGTTCACAGCTGCAGAGCTCTGTCACTGCTGTGTTGTCATGCTCAGCAGAGCTAACTCATAGCTTCCGTGCTAACTACACATGTGAGCCTGTCAGTTTACAGACGCAGGCACGTAGTGACACCCAGTCTTCTACGTTTTCTTCATACTTCATCAAGCTAAACATTAAACACAAGTGTCTTACCAATGAATTTGTGCTGAGCCATGGCTGTACGAGAAAAACTTCTTAAAAGAGACACACATGCAGCTCCCACCAACACCATAACGCTGCAGTACCTTAATTACTGTAGCAGAGAAAGGCGCGTCACTGACATAGCTAGCTTTCGGCTACTTTTCCCTGTTATCCAGATTTATGTGAAATACAACATAGAGCCAATTTATTTCAGAATTACTAACATCTGCGATTAAACTCTGATCAGAGAGAAAACGACAGCGACATTAAATGTTTTGCGCATTTTGTAGGTATTTACGGTTGTAACGTCCAATCGAATGCTAACTCCCAGAATCCTCAGCGGTGCTCGGCGAGAAGGTGACAGGGGACGCCGAAAATGGCCACTGCCTATCTTACTCACCAGCAAAAAGTGTTGCGGCTTTACAAGAAATCACTGAGACACCTCGAGTCATGGTGCATCTTTAGGTAAGACGGACTGTCTGCGCTTAAGATTTGTGCTGAATAGTGAAAATAGAGCATGTATCCGCTGTGGTGCAGTCTGTTTGCTGTGCCGCTAAGCTAAAAGCTAAGCTAACCTCTCGTCGCTGTTAGCCAGGTCACTCATTTCTCAAGTCCGTCAGCTCCACAGCTCAGTCCTTATCCTCGTTATCTCAAACACTCCATTAAAAAGCAGACAGTAACCCCGACACTGCCCTGTTCTTTTTAAACACAAGTTATATTGGTCAAATATAATTTGCTAATTTACACCTTTAGCTTGCTCTAGCTAGCGTTGAAATCGGTGAGTAGTCAAGAGCAGTAACATCACCTAAACTTCACTCCGTCTGACGACAGGCGGTCTGATGATTGTGAATGGATAGAACCAGAGGTTTTCATAAATACTGTTTACTTTAAAGGATAGACATTTGTCTCTGTACAGGTGGCAGATGTAATATACTCACTACTCCAAACACTGTTCTGTAAAAGTTTGCTCCAAACAGCAGTCATGAGGTTCACATCAGGTCCAGCATTTATTCACATCAGGTAACAGGAGAGTCATGAATTCACATTCAGTTCATCAAGTTACCGTTTAAGTCACACATTAAGGGACTTATTTATATTGCTTTACATGTTACTTAATCAGCGAGCAGGTGAGATTTAATGAAATAACTCAGTCTAGATGTAGTCAATATACAGCTTATAACATCTGACAGCATTCATTAAACTTCATTCATAGTGTAATGAATAAACTGTGCGGTGTTTTTCAAGGCCAACATATGTTAGACATAGCTTATTGGTGGCAATAAAAGTGAAATGTTCTTCCATTTTAAATGTGGATATTATTTCTGTTTCCATTGTAAGGATTTTGTGCTTTTTTTTTTTTCTTGTGAGAGTAAACTAAATGTCCTTGCATACACATAAATAATGATTGTATTTGTGTGACCTGTATCATCATTTCTATCCTTCTGTACGTTTTGCAGTAACAGGAGACGTCCTGGTCTCTGTCTGTGCTGTCTGTCGGATAAGTTCAGATGTTTAATTAGTTGTGTTTTCCTGCTATAGAGACAAATATCGGTTCTACGCCTGCGTGCTGCGGGCTCGCTTCGATGAGAACAAGGATGAGAAGAACATGGTGAAGGCTGCCTTGTTGCTGAAGGCAGGAGAGGAGGAGTTCTGGGCTAACCAACATCCCCAGCCCTACATCTTCCCCGACTCACCCGGAGGGACCTCGTACGAGAGATACGAGTGCTACAAGGTGAGGCGGGGCTTCATGTGCTTCATCTGGATGAGAGCGAGAAATAAATCCCTTTTTTTCTCTCTTCTTTTACATGTTTGCAACACAGATGGATTTAAAAACAAAATGATTTGAATATATCAGTTTGAGACCTTTTTCTGTTACAGAAAACAAGATAACTGTGGAATCTGGCTTTACAAGGCAGCCATAAATTTGCAAGCTGTTTATCCTTGTTCCCATTTTTTAATTGCAGTGGTTTTTCTCTGTTAAAGCACCACCTGCTAACAATTTAACGTTGTTATACGGATTTTTCTGTTACATGAAGCTGAGCAGCAAAAAATCAACAACATTGTACTTAGAATTCATGTTTTTTATCAGGTGGTCTATGTTAGCTTGTTAGGATTGATTATTTGGCTTATTTGTAATGAAAAACATGATATGGAAATACGTAATGTTCCATGATGGAAGTCCTGAGCTCTGTTTTGTTCCTGTAGTACCCAGAGTGGCTGCTGGACCACTGGCACCCCTCAGAGAAGGCCATGTACCCCGACTACTTCTCCAAGAGGGAGCAGTGGAAGAAACTGAGACTGCAGAGCTGGGACAAAGAGGTGGGCTGTGCAGCGTCCATCAGTCTGCAGGACATGGTTTACATACCACCAGTGTGATATTACAGTATTCTCAATGCATATCAATACGACCCAGTCACCTGTCTAACACTTAAGGAATGACCCAGGAGAAACTTGTGCTATCATAGTTGTGAAGACGTTAATACTGCTTAAAGTCACCTTTGAACATGTGTTGCTTGCATGGTACTTCATCCTGGTGAGTCTGCAGAGTGATTGTTTAAACTGTTTGAACGGGTTTGTTTGCTGTGAGGGAATAGTCTCAGTTACCTCCACCAGGTGGCACTAGAGTGAAGCTCTGTCAGGCAGCATGTCGCGGCCTCTCTTCATGTTAATGTTAGAGATTAAACATGTTTTCCATTAATCACCAACTGCCAATTGATTCTTCATCAGACCAAATGGACGAAGTGTTCACCTTTGGCTCTGTGATTCTTTTCTCTGACATTTCATAGACAATAACATAATCTATGAATTGATAATGAAAATAAAATAATTGATACTTGCAGCCCCTGTTGTAAACTTTTCTCCCCCCGTCTGGTTCCAGGTCACCCAGTTGCAGGCTGAGATTCCACCCGGGACCGCCAAGACTGAAGCCCTCCCTCCTGCCCGCAAGGAGGGCGACCTCCCTCCTCTGTGGTGGCAGTCCGTCACCCGCCCCAGGCATCGCCCTGCATAAACACCCTCCATCCTGGTCACCCCCGCTGTCTGAGGGGAAACTCTCCTGATCACACAACAGCGGCAGGGAGGCTGGCTGACCTACTGAACCATCTGTCTGTAAAGAATGTTTCATTAGAGTCATCTCTGAGGAGCTTCACCTGTGCAGGTTGCGTGACTGAGAGTCAAGCAGCCTGCATTCACTCATTCAGGAGGTTGGTGACTTTGAGATGTAGATGAATCACTTAATACCTGTAACTGTTCCACTAAATAAATGTATGATGAAAATTATGGTTGTATGGTTTTGTTTAATCTGTACAATATCAGAATAATATAAGATATGAGGGTGGTCTTTTTACGTGTTACCTGGTGTTACTTTATTCTTTAATAGCCTCAGCTTCTAAACGTGTGACATGAAAGTTGATGGATATCGGCTGTGATTTCTGTTCAGGCATCAGACTTTGAGGTGAACAGCAGCCTAATGGACACTGGAGCTGTTTATCAGACCACTTCCTGTTAGTGCTGTCAGCTTCAAGTCCATTGGCTCCTACTCAGGCTTCAATGAATGATGATTGAAAAAATATAGTTTTTTTTTAAAGAAATATATTTAATTTTTTCTTAAAAAGGCTCAGTAATTTCTTACAAAAACTTTAAAAAAAACATTAGCAAATTTACAATTTACTCATACAGGACCAACTAGCACATTTGTTGGGGACTATTTCCAGCCGTGGATGAATACACATTTATTCTTGCGTGAGTCTTGGTGGCAGCTAGCAGGGCTTCAGGCTGTTGGTGCTCAGTGACAAACACTCCATCACTACGGCGACAGGTGTGGCCTGAAGTTGCGTGGCCGTATCATCATGGTGACCGCCTTCAGAGAGTAGAAATCTGAGTCCTTCCAGGAGAACCAGATGATGCCATCTGGCCCGAGCAGGTTCTGAGCTTTCACAGAGTAGCGCCCCCCCTGGTGGAAAACACAGCTTCAACACCTTGTCTCAACATTAAGTTAATGTTGTTCTCGTGCACACCTGTCTACCTGTGTCTCATGCTTCTTGTCCACAGTCCTACCTTGTAGTAGACGCCGTTGAGGTTTGCATAGAAGCACTGGTGGAACCACCAGCCTGCGTGGCTGATCTCGGCACAGATGTTGCCGGTGTCTGGTGTGCTGAAGCTCTGCTGGTTGTGGTACCAACCGAATGAATCCTCCACCGTTCCGCTGAAACCCGACACGTGGAGGCGGTACCGGTTCTCCTCATTCTCTATCCTGCAGGAGGAGGCAAAGAAACCATCACCTGCACTCCCTCCCCCCCGACTGCTGCTGCACCTGTCAAGCTTTCTGGTTTTGTACATTGCAGGTTCATAGTAATTTTTTGCAGCAGACAGGTTGAAACGATGATGACTACCTGCAGATTTGATCAGCTAGCTAGCTAATTAGCATCAGCTCAGCTAGCTCTGTCTCCCGCTGCCTTGATGGTGACATACATCATGCTAAAAGACTGATGTTAAAGCTACATTCAGTTGCTAGTTTTAGACACTTGCACACACGTCAACATCTAACTTATGAGGTGCTTAATAATACAGAAGCACCTGAAAACCAAATGTCTTTTTTCAGTCTTCATTTTACATAAACACAACTGTAATGATCTCTTTCCACCTGTCTGTCTACCTGAAGGTGTGGTACAGGGCGTGTCTGTGGGCGTGGCTCCAGTCCTGCAGGTCGATGCGGAGGCTGTAGTGGCCGTGGTTGGACAGCAGGTGGAGCTGTTGGTTGCCCAGCCAGTGCTCTCCTCGCGGCTCGCCGAAGCCGTCGCGATACTCCGACCAACCGCGGTTAAAACTCACAGAGCCATCACGCCGCCTCTGAAACACCGTCCAGCCCCCACCTGGGACACACATGTACACATTCTATGAGCTGAACGGAACAGAAACATCTCCTGGTGCAACGTTGTATCTAAGGTTCAGAAGAACCTTATGACATGGTAAAGAGAGTTCCAGGTATTTGTCATATCCTCAGGTGTGCAATCAAATGACCACACAGCAATCCTGCAGAACCCTGGCATAGCCAGTTCACAAATTACAGTGTGGAAATGAGGACGGGACAGAGGTGTTAGTGGGAGCTCAGGAGCTCCTTATTGTCCCAGCCATGAATATTGTTCAATTCCAGGTGTTATACATGCCTTTCTGTCCACACCTTGGTGTCTGAATCACTCTGTGCTGCATATATACTGTATGAAGTACATGCTGTATACAGTGTGTGTGTCTCACCCTCAGTCTCCATGTCACAGTAGACTGGCAGCGTGGCGCCGGGCGACAGGACAATGTTGTAAACTCCAGAGCGCCGAACACCATTGTGATAGAGAGACGCGCAGTCTGATGGACAGAAAGACAGGTGCTGTCCACCTGAGAGACAGAGACAGAGAGAGGGATTCACACAGAATCATGAAACAATCAAACAGTCCACTAAACCTAATGAGACCACTGACTTGTTGAGTTTGTGTTGCTGTTGTTTATTTGTTAGCCTGCGTTAGCCTGGGGCGGTAAGGTTAGCATACAACTCACCAAGGTGTTTGTTGTATGTGTACCTGGTCGCAGCGTGTCCCGCAGGCCGAGCAGCGGCGCAGTTCTGATGACGTTGATGGTGCAGCCAGTGTTGCGGCTCACGCGCTGCACGGTGGCTGACAGGTTGCGGAGCTGCACCTGCAGCTCCTGCAGCAGCGCCGTGTGCACGTGGAGCAGCGTGTCGGCCTCAGTTTGACGCAGCTCCAGAAAACGCAGCCGCTGGTCAAAGGTTGAGTTGAAACCAACATTGTCTTCACTCTGAAAGGTAGAAAGAGAGAAGAAAGGAGGCTTGTTGTTGTGAAGTTGAAGTTGGTCTACAGATCTGTTAATTCTCTGAAAAACCATTGGCACTGTGTCACAAATCCAGATTGCAGTCTTGATTTTGACCAAGGGCCCGGGGACACTGCAGCCCAGAAAAATGCTCGACAGGACAGTCACTGTGAGAGGATGTGGGGCCCCAGCCAAAAGGCCTGCAGCTAATCTTGTTAGCATTCAAGGTTAAGGAGGACTTAATGGGTGTCAAGACAGAGAGATAAAGACGGACAGAGACATGAAGACAGGCGGAGATAAACAGAGACAGAGACAGAGAGAGAAAGGAGGGCGTTGTGTTTTAACTGCCTCAATAATCTTTTGCTTTATTATAATAATGTAATAACAAGCAACATTATCACTGTTAGTGTTGGTCCTGTATCGTTTCTGTTCAGTTGGTGAGCATATTTATTAAATATAAACTCCCATATATAACAGAAGCTACAAACAGTTCGCCAGGTGATGGCGCTGTGATATTTCCTGATTGTACAAAGACGCTCACAGCAGTGTACCTGCATCTCCAGGGCCTTGACTCGATGCTGGTGGCTCCTCAGCTCCTCCTGCAGCTCTGACATCGTCTCCCTCAGCTCCTCCAGCTGCTCCTTTCTGTTCTCGTTCTCGTGGAGCCAATGTGAGATGTCGTCTGTACAGCGGAACATATCCGGGCAGCGTTTCGGGGACGTTCCCAAAGACACCGGAGGCAGCGTTGCCATCAGCCTGCACTGGCCACTAGACGTCAGCTGGCTGCTGTACTCTCCGCACTGTGCCGATGAAGCACCAATGGTCCGGTTCAAGGTTTGGTTGGTGCTGTTGTTAAAGTCACCGTTGCCGCTGCGAATCACTGGTGGGGCGTCCAGGGGCAGGTCGGAGTGTGTTTCCAGGACGGAAGAAGGAGGATGCCAATCAGCGTCCTCATAGTTGTCCGTGTTGATGTCCCGTATGTCAAAGTTTGTCTCAATGTTTGTGTCTAGTACATTCCTGCTTGTTTGGAAGTCCACATCCAGCACGTCCCTGTTTGTTTCTATGAGGGTGTTGGGATGTACATCCTCATCATGTCCAAAGTCTGGGTGTTCATCAGAGGCCAGAGATTCACCACACCAGCCAATCAGTAAGACAAAAGCCAGTACAATAGATCTCCGCTTCATCCTAAACATTCAGCAACTTGCCCTCCCTGTTTATCGCTGACTTTTATCCAAAGCAACCTTGAGTGATGTCATTGGTAGAATCAGTTAACTGGATTAGCATCGGGGGTCAGAAGTCACAGCAGCAGAATGAGGTCCAGACTTCGCCCAAAGTTAGGCTAAAGTTTAGTCTTAGGTTGTGGCTTGAACACTCTCGACCATCCCAGCCAGGTTTCTGTGAAGGTGCTGAACCTGGTCCAGAGGCACGAGGCCTAGTGCTTCAACATTCGCCGGACTGTAGTGGAAGAGGGTTCATGTTCAACCCAGAAAACAGCGCCACAGTCGGTGAGAGAAGCAGTTTTACATCAGTGTGATGCTGCATTACCACATGATGGAAATACCACATTAACAGCAAAACTAAAGGCGAATAAATGTCGGCTGTGAAACCACTCGAGCTAAAGCCTCATGATGAATTTAGAAAAATGCTCAGAAGGAATGAAAAACTCTTTCAATGAAGCTGAAGGGCGAAAACACCACAACTGGTGTGATCCTTTGGTTAACATGAATTTTATATCCATGTTGAAACACACAGAGTACGTATTCAACCTACCTGCCCTGTAAAGCATCCCAGCACCGAATTCACCTCAATGGAAGCATCAGGACAGCCAGGAGTGTGTGTGTGTGTGTGTGTGTGTTCAGCACCGGGTATGACATCTTATCCTGATAATCCTCTAAGGGGATTGACAGCCATTGGCCTGGAAGCTAATAGATTACATATTAGATTAGAGTAACATGACTACAAGTCATGTTACAGGAAACACATCTGCATCTGTGGAAGCTCCTGCTGAGGCCTCACAGTTCGCTGTGTGTCGATGTTTTGAAGCTAACAGTGGTTCCAGTGATCCGTCTGCCACAGTTCTGCTCAGAGACTTCATGACATCATAAAATTTTCTGTGCAAAACTCTTTTGAAATACTAACTGTAATGTAAACAATAGGCTGTTCGCAGTCACGTGACGTTAAATCCAGATGGAGGAAAGTTCTTACTGTGCTCGTGCGCCATCCATTCCCACTCAGCTCATCTCGACTGCAGACAGTTAACAAGCCATTTTTTCCAGCTTTTTTCTGTCAATTTCTTGCATTTTTCACCCTCATGAACAACAAATTTTGGTACTTGATAAAAGCTCCTCGTGGTTTCTTGGTTTAATCTATCTGAGCGACCATAAACGATGCTAAACATCAGCATTTTGAATGTGTGTTAAACTGCTTCCTATTCGGAAAATCACTTCTTGCCCTCCATCTGCAGTTTGCACCCCAACAAAAGAGCAACATGACGTCATCTGCAAACAACCAATACATAAATGCATAAATTAGTTTAGCATTGAAAAAACACATTGTGAATGCATCCATACCAGCAAGGTGGCTCTGCAGGTTTGTCCACTATGTCCTCGAGTTAAATGTGAGTGCATAATTTATTGTTTCTGTTCAGTGAAGACAAACACACAGAAAGACTGAATTTAATTGCATGTTTTGGTGAATAAAGAGCCTCCAGTTCTGATACTGTGTCGATAATGTCATCGGTGTTGTGACCTCTTTATATTCTTTTAAACATGTGTGTGTGTGTCTGTAATGGATTGAAGGGAGCTTCAAGGCTGTGGGAGCCCTCTAATGGGTTTATATTTACCCGCCTGCCTCAGTTTGTCCCATTAGAAAAACAGAAAAAAACAAACAACTCAGAGAAATGGCTTTTTCACGACAGACTGACGTGAAGGACTTCAGCCTCAGTTTTATTTAAGGAAACTAAATTCTGTCTCTAATTGCTCAATCATTCACAGCGAGGATGGAGCAAGGTTCACCACTTTGTGAACACATGAATGGATGAAGGAGATTAATACATGGACTCAGAGACACTTCAGAAAACTGCTGTCAGTGAACACAGTTTGCTTGGAAATGACTGACTTTTTGGACTCCCGGTCCTCAAGGACAGGCGTGCCTAGAACGAACCAGGAGGCTTCATTTGTGTAACAGACACATGAGTTTTTGATGTGCCACAGCAGCTCTTTGCAGGACGATATGGTGACGTGGTCTGGAAAAAGTTCAGCCTTAAAGCTCAACTCAAACAGAAGTTCATGTTGGATGTTGAACTTAAAGGTTCTTTGTGGATGTGGGGCCTTACAGAGAGGTTCCTGCTGTACGTAGAGCTTTAAGGCTGAAGCAAACACAACATAAAAGAGACCAAAGCAGTTTTGAGAAGAATAAAGCCTCGTCTACTTTCGCACCTCAACACATTCGACCAGTCACCAATTGTCTGTTTTAGTAACTTCCAAAACTTTTTGGACAGGTCCTTCCATTCTGCCGAGAGACTCCTGGTGGTTCGTCCTCACTAACCTTTTCCCCGGTGGTCCATTAAACACATCAATCCCCTTCAGATCCATCATTAGTCACACTGAGGGCTCAGACGATGGAAAGATGCTGTGCAGCAGGTGTGACTGTAGACTCTGACCCACAGGTCTGAATCCCCCTTCCCCCCGTGACAACATGTCAGTTCGGTGTTAATCTGTTCAATATGTCGACTGACATTTAACGCTCAGCTACATGATCAGTAAGGTGGTGATGGAAGATTAACATGCTTCTGTCTGTTGTGTGTGATTACGTTTTTGTCCTCACTCTTCTTGCTAACAAGTCGAAGGACGGTGTGGTTTGTCCTGGGTGCCGCACACAAACAGGAAACACTGACAGTGTAAACATAGTCCCAAGGTGAAGAAAGACCAATAAAATTAAACAACTACATATTAAAATTTATTTTATCAGGGCTGAGTCTGCATGCCAGCAGCACAGTCAGACTTTGAGCTAAATGCTAACACGAGCATGATCACAATGAAAATGCCTGTATGTTGATGTTTAGCAGGTTCATGCTAACCATCTTAATGAACTGTGTTAGCATGCTAATGTTTGCCAATTAGTACTAAACACAGTCAAGTAGTACAGCTGAGGGAGTAGGGACTGTAATATAATAATAATAATAATCATCATCATCATCATAAACTGAAGCAGTGGGTATTCTGACCTGATGATGCTGAATTCGTCCTGAGGGGAACACGAGTCTCTGAACCAAATTTCATGGTAAAAGTTTCTCAAAACCACAAATATCAACCTCATGGTGGCGCTAGATGAAAAGTAAAGGGATCACCAAAGTCTGTAGGATTCACCCTCTGGGGACCATGAATTTCACTGCAGCCCGTCGGTGTTGAGATGCTTCAGTCTGGACCACAGCGGTTTTCATTTGATAAGTAAAACTGGAAATCATCTTTTCAAACCACAAGTTTGATCTTTGTAACGTGTTGTTTTTCTTTACAGCCTCACAGAGGCTTTATGTGGCAGCTCATCGTGTGTGTGTGTGTGTGTGTGTGTGTGTGTGTGTGTGTGTGTGTGTGTGTGTGGTTGGGTGGGTGGAAGACAGGGATGATATTTAATTGATTGTCCATTTTCATGTAGCAGTCTGTGTTTACAAGCATGAATGAGAGAATGATGGGAGACTTTAGGTAATGACGACATCATCTGAGCAAGTGTGTGTGTGTGTGTGTGTGTGTGTGTGTGTGTGTGTGTGTGTGTGTGTCCTTGGCTGACAAGATATAAAATCATCTGGTTGGCTGGAGGGACACAAGTGGAAGGGAACAGCAGAACTCTCTGTCCAACAGCCAAACGACAAGAAGACAGCAGACAGACAGAGACGGGACAGCGCGGTGAGTTTCTTCATCATCTCTTCACGCACTTTCACTTTTAAGATTTCTGTCTTAAACTCTTCATTTTAATTCTTTCTCAAATAAAAAATATCTGTAACATCAAATAGATGCATATTATATAGGTTAATACTAACGTAATCACCACTGTATTTATTATTTTTATTTGCAGGTGTTGTTGTTGTCGTGTTTGCTGATTTTATATGTTGTAGATTAAATATATCAAATTGTTTAAAAATACGTTATCATAAAATCAGTCAACACTAATAGAAAACAACACAATAATAACAACAACACACCAGAACAAAATAAACGAGGCAGTTAAGTAACAATGAACAAGAATAATGATGTTTGGATAAATATTAATGAAGTTAATCTGTAACTTTTAATATCACTACTACTACTACTACTACTACTACTACTACTAATAATAATAATAATGATACACATATTTGCAGTTCAAGAAAAGCAGAGTTTTTACTTCCTCTGGTAGATTGTGAATTTTCCCTTTATTTTATCTTATCTTAACATGTGATAATACGTCATATTTTATTTTTTGGATTAGATTTTATATTATTAATTGTATGGGTTTATTCTTATTGTGGATGAACTTGTTTACATTTATGTCTTTTAAAACCATCACTTTGCTTTGGAAATACAAATTAAAACCAAATGAATTCAGTTGAATTGAATCTGACTGTCTGTCGTGTCAGGTGCTTTTATTTTGTAATGTCTGCAGCAGATCACGCTGATAAAAATGCCTTTGTGCATGTGTTGCTGTCTCTGATTGGTCGGCAGGGGAATGCGTCCTGTGTGGTTATTGGTGGCTGTGGTGGTGGTGGGCGTGACCGCAGGAGCTGTCAGTCAGTGCTTGGAACATCCCACCTGTCAGGAGGTCAACTCTGTGAGCACACACACACACACACACACACACACACACACACACACACACACACACACACACACAGGATTAACTACAATAATACAACTCCAATGTGAAGAATAAGAGAAAACTATGGATGAGATTTGGGCGTAACCACCATTATTGGAGCTGGAGTCAGCATTTTGTTAGCCTAGCTTAGCATAAAGACTGGACGCAGGATGAAGCAGCCAGTCTCTGTCCAAAGTTAAAAGATACCCTCGTGTGCTGCTCATGATAACGTCTCATTTATGTCATACAGCTTCGAGCCTTCAGCCTCTGCTTCATGTGCTCTGCGTGATTCTGGTCTCCGTCAACTCCTGAGGGAAACATCTGACTCTTTAGCTGCTGAATGACACTTTCACATTACACACTGACCTTTTATTAATCTGAAAATATGAACTATAGCAGCTAAATGAGGCTTGCATTGGCTTTTGGTGCCGCTAATGGCCCTGGAAAACATTTGATTGATGTTTTTTCAGGATATTTGAGGCCCTTAATGCAGAGCTGACGGCACAGAGATGACAGGAAATGAGAGGAGAGCTCTCAAAGAGCGGCGCTGTGGTTCACGTTTGGCGCCTTACGCCCTCGACCACCAAGTGGCCCTCCATTGGATTCATTCTGGATATGAAAAAAATCTCTTCTGATGGTTTCAGTGTTGCAGTATTGAATTAGTTTTACTCTGAAAGCGGGTCCCAGCCCACAGACAGTCCTGTGGAGGACTGAAATGTCCTCAGTTTGTTGCTTTAAGCCTTTCATTCTCCTTCTTCTGTCCTCCGTTCACTCATTGCAGTAAATATTCTGATTGACCTTCTGTGTTCGCTCCTGCAGGAGTGTATCCAGCTCTGTCACTCCGACCTCCCTGTCGAGATGCCCGCCATTCTGGGCGATGCCCACCTCCAACCTCCTCCTCCATCAGGCCCTGAGTCTCTGCCTCCCTTCTCTCTTTTACCCTCCCCTTCCTCTCCTCAGGCCAAGCGCTCCTACTCCATGGAGCATTTCCGCTGGGGGAAGCCTGTCGGGCGAAAGCGCCGCCCGATCAAAGTCTACACCTCCAACAGCGTGGAGGAGGAGGAGTCGGCCGAGGTTTTCCCCGGAGAGATGAGGAGGCGAGAGCTTGCCAGCAAGGTGACAGCAGCAGAGGATGAGGAGAAGGCGCAGGAGGTGGTGGAAGAGGAGCAGGAGCAGCTCCCGGATGACGTCCATGAGAAGAAAGACAGCACCTACAAGATGAAGCACTTCCGCTGGAGCGGCCCGCCGGCCAGCAAACGCTACGGCGGCTTCATGAAGAGCTGGGCCGAGCGCAACCAGAGGCCGCTGCTCACGCTCTTCAAAAACGTCATCAACAAGGACGGACAGGAGCAGAAGTGAGAGCAGACAGGAGGGAGGAGGGAGAAGGAAGAGACTGATTGGTCCTCCAAAGTAATTACACAACACTAAATGCTAAATTATCAAAATAGTTGCACATTATTCGACATGAATATGCCCCAGAAATGTCATTTCTAGGAGACAGTCTTCCCAAACCGCAGTGTTTTCTGCTAAAAGGACTTGATTATGGTTTGGAATTATTGA
Source organism: Chaetodon auriga (assembly GCF_051107435.1). Taxonomy (NCBI): domain Eukaryota; kingdom Metazoa; phylum Chordata; class Actinopteri; order Chaetodontiformes; family Chaetodontidae; genus Chaetodon; species Chaetodon auriga. Next base: position 22,496,079 of record NC_135090.1, on the reverse strand, counting down.
TTACACCTTTACTGTCAGGAGGATAGATGTGTAAGCAGAGATCTCCTTTGTTAAACGTCACACGGTTTGTTGCGTCTGTTCGCCCTGAACTCGTCACTAAGAGGCTCTGCAGCTCTATGAAACGGCTGCTTGTCAAAAAAAACAATATGTCATTTCAGGGTTTTGAATAAATGATCGAGGACGGTCTCGATTGGCCGACGGAGGCAGCAGATAATTCTCATTGGACGTGGAGAAACATTAAAATCATACTAGAGAGGATGAGAGACAAATGTTTTATACATGGATTTATGTAAATAACTGTATATGACATGAAAACATAAAGTGATTTGCAAGCAAATGACATGAGACATGGTTTTATCTATCAATCAATCTATCTATCTATCTATCTATCTATCTATCTATCTATGCTCTTATGACATATGCTACAGACACCCTTGTGAAAGAGATCCTGATCTCAATGGGTTTTTATCTGGTTAAATAAAGGTTAAATAAAATCTATCTATCTATCTATCTATCTATCAATATGATGATAATAATAATAATAATAATAATAATAATAATAATAATAATAATAATAATAATAATAATAACAATAATAATAATAATAATAATATAAACCTTTATAATTCTCAAAAGTCTGAGTTTGAACAATGGGAGGAAACAGGATATTGATCTGGTTGGATCTGATATCTATAGATATATTTATACTTTGATCTCAATGCTAATGTTAGCATGCTAACATTTTGTTTTCAATATTAAACAGACAGTACATTTTAATCTTTTAATCTGCAGTCCCTGAACAGCTCACAATGCTAACATGCTAACAATTAGCATGTTCACCATTTACTTTAGAGTGTCGACATGCTAACATTTACCAATTAGCATGCAACAGAATACAAGTGTTGCTGGTGGGAATGTCTTTAGTTTTACAGATATTTGCTCATAAATCAAACTATTCATTGATCATTATCAGGATGATAAGATCATCAAACATGGACACAAGTGATCTGACGTTTATCATGATCATGTTCTTTATTGTTTCAACACACAGAGGATATCAGCATTCCTGCAAGCAGTCAAAAAGGCGATCTGAAGACAAAGAGAGAGAGACAGAGCGCACACTGAGAGCAGGAGCAGAGGAGAACCAGCAGCACAGTCCCATTGAGTCAGGACTGGGAGCACTGGTTTCTCCTCAGTGTCTGTGAGAGGGGAGTCTGGGAGCCCTGGGTGGCCTCACAGGTCACAGAGCCCACCTTCCTCCACTGGTCTGCAGGGAGGCTCAGGGTGCTGCTCCAGCTGTAGTGGCCGTCCCTCCTCAGCACCCCGCGGCTCCTGCTCTCCTCCCAGCTGCTGCTGCTCCTCCTGCTGCTGCCGTCCACCTTCCAGGACAGACTCCAGTCCGAGGGGAAGCCCTTGTTGGCCAGACACATGAGCGTGGCCTTCCCCTGCTCCAGGTCCTCTGTGGAGGGGGGCAGCACCGTCAGGGTGGGGGCGACTCGACCCACTGCAGAAGGTGAGATAAATACGAGGTAAACAAAACTCCGTCCACCTGGCTGCAGTGGAGGAGGCGTCTTGTTCCGTCGGTGTTTCTTAGATTGCGTGAAAACTGGTCTTACTGGTTTCACTTCCCTCTCTGAGCTCAGTAACCATGGCAACAGACGGGCATCACTGATGGACCATGACAGCAGTCAGGTTTCAGTGCTAAACATAAAAAGTTAAAAACGGCGTGTCGTTCCTCCGTGGTCATGTTGAAACAGCAAAGCACACGTTTTTAAACAGATGAACTTATTTCCTCTGGTTCACGTTATTTTACTGTATCTTTAAGATTTCTTTCTAAATCAGAAAAAAACCTGATGTGTGAGTTTAATTTGATTAAAATCAACATTGTTAACGATGTATTTATGGATCAAAACTCATCAAATCAAACCCTCTCATGGTTCAGAAGTGGTGACTGGAGTTCTTCTTGTGTGACAATGTGGAAAAAAAATCAGTTTTTGGAGAAATCAAGTACACTTGGGCTGAAATAAAAAAATTTCAAAGGCTCTTTTCAGTTGAAATGAATTTGAATTCCAGTGAAACACGATGTTAAACTGAAGAATGTTTTCTTCTGACGAGTTCATGTCATGCATTCTGGAATTACATTTATTTCCAATGATCGGCTAAAATAAAGCAGCGACGTCTACAGTTATGAAGTCAAACAGAATAAATATAAAATTTGGGTTCTTGAAGCAGTCAAATGTACTTACAGTTAACTTCGAGTGTGGTTCCTCCACTGAACGAGTACCACAGTGATACAAACTCCCCGAGCCGCAGTACAAAAACCTCTGAGTGTGGACAGACGCAGCTCTCTGACTTAAACACAGAGAATTTACACAACAGACAACACTGAAATTTGACCAAAGCCACATGCAAATAAAAATTAGCACATTCCTGATCAATCCTCTGATCGAGTGATTGATCCGTTGATCAGCTGCATCTTCAGAGTGATCCGAGTCCCTGCTGGAGGCAGTCAGAGCATTTCCATAGAGAGCCACTTTGCATCAGCAGCACCATGCTCCAGTGCTCTGGGACACTTTATAGTCCTGAGAGCTGAACGCTGGAGGACTGACAGCTGTCCTTCATCACAGCAGAAGACACAGAAACCCTCCTGGTCAAAAACATGACTCTGACCTGCATCCTCATCTGGACTCTCCTCTGCTGCTGCTTCACAGGTAAAGTCCAGAGACTCAAAGTCCTCTACGAACATCCGTCCATCTGAAATGAAGCCGACCAAACGGTGACGCTGCTTTATGTTTGTGTGTGTGTGTCCTCAGAGTCCAGCGGTCAGATCACAGTGACTCAGCCTGCAGCAGTGAGCTCTGCTCTGGGAGGCTCCGTCACCATCAGCTGCAGGACCAATCCAAGTGTTTACACCTATGGAGGCTACAAGTATTTAGCCTGGTACCATCAGAGACCTGGAGAAGCCCCAAAACTGCTCATTTTTGATGCTGTCAGACGAATGCCAGGGACTCCAGATCGATTTACAGGCACTGACTTAAACTCTGACTTCACTCTGACCATCAGTGGGGTTCAGACTGAAGATGCAGGAGTTTATTTCTGTCAGAGTGCACATGACAGCAGCAGCCATAACGCATACACACAGTCAAAAAGAGTCGTACAAAAACCTCACTCAGTCACACTGAACAGAGGCTGAACTGACTGCTGCAAAGCAGTCTACCTTCTCAGCCTCTCACCACCAACAAACACATTTTATCATCAAAGGGGGATGAACCAGCCTGTGACTGTTAGTGAGAAACAGCCTAAAATGTTTTCATCGACCGGCGACCTCCAAAATGAAGCGTGAAGTGAAAGCCAGTCAGTCCCCATAGACCCCACATTAAAATGCCCAACTTCACAGCAGAGATAAACATGCTTACAGCCTGGGGCTGAAGATGACTTTGGTCTCTATGGCTATATATTTGATGGAAATATGGCAGAGGATGAGGACGGAGAGGACCTGATCCCGAGGCTGAAATGAGCTTCCCATGCAGGCACAGGTGTGTACACACACACAAACACACACAGAGATGAACACACTCAAACTTGGCACACCTGCTTCTTGTTATTATGTGGAGCGCATGGTTTTTTTCTTGTTTTTCATACACATATATATATATATATGTATGTGTGTATGAAAAGCATTCACCAGAGGGGAGGAGATGGTTTGGTTTGGCTGATCCTAACCAGACAGTCATGGACGTACAGAAAGCAGACTGGATCATTGCAGTCTGGAGCTGGATCAGCAGCTCCGGATGCAGACTGTGCAGATTCTGTGAGTCTGTGTCAGATTGTGGATCCCAGAAACCTGAAGGTTTCCACTATCTGACGCTGCAGAGAGGAAAAATGATCCAATTTGATAAGGACAGGCATGGACGGGGACAGGTGAGGGCGGGGCACCTGGGCACATACACAGGGAAAAACAAGAGTGAGGAAGACAGGCGAGGGACAACAAGATCCAAAATACTGAAGAGTTTCTCTGTCTTACTACAAAGACGGACAAATGATTAAACAAATGCCGAGTGGAGAGCCGGGGCTGATATACTGCGGCCAGGTGAGTCTTGATTGAATGATTGAGTGCACCTGCGCTCAGGGAGGAGGAGACCGAGTCCAACCCATCATCCACGCCCTGCAGGGAGAGACACCAACAGAGAGGAGACAGAGGGAGGGAGGTCTGATCTTTTTAACTTTGCATGGACATCTCACATAATCACGTGTCTTGTGGAAATAAAAACACATTCACTTACAAATACTTACAAATACTTACTACTTACTACTTACAAATACTTAAAGACTGAACATAAGCTGAATCATCTCTGTAGTTCATGCAGTTTCTGTCCACTGGGGGCCACCGTCAGACTGAGCCATGAGCAGAGCTGTCTCAGTTCACGCTGGGGTTCACTTAAACTTTTCTATCAGGGACGCCAAGAAAGAAAAACAACCCTCTGAAATGTCACGTCATGAAGGACGAGCAGCTTGTGAATCAGCTAATCCTGCACACTGACGCTAACGTGTGAGCTGCAGTGAGTCCGGATCGTTTCCCTCACAGTGAAGGACAGAGCCTGGTCTGAGGGGACCCCTTGGTGATCTTCCCCTGCTGCAGCTCCTCTCCAGAAGAGGGCAGCACCATCATGGTGGGACGGACATCACCTAAGAGACAGTCATCATGTTAGAGGACAGGGACCACAGCTGTCAATAAAACAGCAGACATCTGGACACGTTTCCTGTGTGAGAGCTGATTCTGTCCTTTAAGGGGTTTCTGTCAGATGGTTTTCTGCTCCATCAGTCGCTCGCTCGCACATCGTTTCACTTCCCTTTGAGAAACCTCTCATGCACATCAGAGCATCATCGAACAGGACGACCTGGAGTGAATCAATAACCCCAAAACTAACCTTAACATGACGTTAACCCAAGTCTTCACCTGAAATATGACTGTGTGGACACATTGTGTGAGTTATGTACGACCACACACACACACACACACACACACACACACACACACACACACACACACACACCTGACCACTGACATAACACATAAAGTCTTTGGTGAATCATTACTTTGAAATTTTAATATTGTTGGAGTAAAATCTTACGTTTTCGGACAATTTCTCAGAACTGATCAAGGCCTTGTTACATATGAATCATCAAAATTAGACTTCAGTGATCACAGCAGTTAAAACTGACAACTATAGCAGAATATTTGACCAGCTATAAGAGAATTAAAGATAATCTAGTAAAACAAAAATCGATATTCTTGCTCTCATGGTGACATTGCACATTTCCTTTTTCTCATGTTTTTGAACAGGTGTAATGATGCATGAATACAAATCCAATGGAAACAGCTGATTTAGAGACATTTTTATTATTTTGAAATCTTGAAACATTAAAACAAGCATTCGAGAGATTGAGAGAGTGTTACAGAGCGCACACTGAGAGCAGGAGCAGGGGAGAACCAGCAGCAGAGTCCCAGAGAGTCAGGTCAGGACTGGGAGCACTGGTATCTCCTCAGTGTCTGTGAGAGGGGAGTCTGGGAGCCCTGGGTGGCCTCACAGGTCACAGAGCACACCTTCCTCCACTGGTCTGCAGGGAGCCTCAGGGTGCTGCTCCAGCTGTAGTGACCATCCTTCTGCAGCATCCTGCTCCCGCTCTGCTCCCAGCTGCTCCTCCTGCTGCTGCCGTCCACCTTCCAGGACAGACTCCAGTCCGAGGGGAAGCCCTTGTTGGCCAGACAGATGAGCGTGGCCTTCCCCTGCTGCAGCTCCTCTCTGGAGGGGGGCAGCACCGTCAGGGTGGGGGCGACTCGACCCACTGCAGAAGGTGAGATAAATACGAGGTAAACAAAACTCCGTCCACCTGGCTGCAGTGGAGGAGACCACTGGCTCTGTTGATGTTGCTTAGATCACATGAAACTGGACTCCAGTGTTTCGCTTCCCTTTCTGAGCTCAGGAACATCAGTGATGCCTGGCAACAGACAGGCATCACTGATGGACCATGAAAACGGTCAGGTTTCGGTTTTAAAGTTAAAGTTAAAGATCGTTCCTCTAATGTTTCAACAGCAAACTACAAAGTCTGAGTTTTAAAAGTTGGACAAATGTGTTTCCTCAGGTTGTTTTACAGTATCGTAATATTGTAACTGCTGATCTGATGCTAATGAATGAAAACTCCTCAGATCAAACTCACTGATGCTGCATGTTGGCTCCACATAACAGGGATGATTGAAGTTATTGTGTGACACGAAAATCTTTAAGAAACATCAAGTCAAACCTGTTAATCTGAAGAATATGTTAGTCTGAGGACTTTATTTCATACATTCAAGAAGCACGAGATTTACATTTAATTCCAGTTAACACTTAAAACACAGCAGAAATATCTACGGCTGTGAACTGAAACTAAAAAATCTACATTCGTGCTTTTTTAAAGGGGTCAAATGTACTCACAGTTAACATCCAGTCTGGTTCCTCCACCAAACGTGAACCACGGTGATGCAAACTCACTGAGCCGCTGTACAAAAACTCACTCAAACATTCACAGTAATGAGGTCAAGAGCAAAACGTGTGAGTGCTTCAAAACGTTAGAAGTTACAGTTTCAGCCTCAGAGACACATGTTGATCTTAACGACACCTTGACGAGTGATGAAAGTGTTGAAATGAGACACTGATGTTGATTGGTAATGAATTTCAGATGATTTACAAAACAGACGACTCGGACAGACGGACAAAGCCACATGCAGATGAAGATGAGCACATTCCTGATCAATCCTCTGATCGAGTGATTGATCCGTTGATCAGCTGCATCTTCAGAGTGATCTGAGTCCCTGCTGGAGGCAGTCAGAGCATTTCCATAGAGAGCCACTTTGCATCAGCAGCACCATGCTCCAGTGCTCTGGGACACTTTATAGTCCTGAGAGCTGAACGCTGGAGGACTGACAGCTGTCCTTCATCACAGCAGAAGACACAGAAACCCTCCTCGTCAAAAACATGACTCTGACCTGCGTCCTCATCTGGACTCTCCTCTGCTGCTGCTTCACAGGTAAAGTCCAGAGACTCAAAGTCCTCTACGAACATCCGTCCGTCTGAAATGAAGAAGACCAAACAGTGACGCTGCTTTATGTTTGTGTGTGTGTGTCCTCAGAGTCCAGAGGTCAGTTCACAGTGACTCAGCCTGCAGCAGTGAGCTCTGCTCCGGGAGGCTCCGTCACCATCAGCTGCAGGACCAGTCATAGTGTCCTTGTTTGGGATAGTCTCCGTTTAACCTGGTACCATCAGAGAGCCGGAGAAGCTCCCAGAATGCTCATTCACACTGGTACCTATCGAGCATCAGGGACCCCAAACCGTTTTATAGGCAGCGGATCAAGGACTGACTTCACTCTGACCATCAGTGGAGTTCAGGCTGAAGATGCAGGAGTTTACTTCTGTGAGGGCGCACAGTATTACTTCAATCAGTACACGTTCACACAGCGAGAAAGAGCCGTACAAAAACCTCCTTCAGTCAGACTGAAAGGAAGCTCAACTGACAGCTGCAGCTGGAAGCTACACGTCACTGAGGGCACACACACACACACACACACACACACACACACACACACACACACACACACACACACACACAGACAACACACACACACACACACACACAGACAACTCTCTCTCACACACACACACACACACACACACACACACACAGACAACACACACACACACACACACACACACACACACACACACACACAGACAACACACACACACACACACACACACACACACACACAACACACACACACACACACACAGACAACTCTCTCTCTCACACACACACACACACACACACACACACACACACAGACAACACACACACAGACAACTCACACACACACACACACACACACACACACACACACACACACACACAGACAACTCACACACGCACACACAAGCAGCTTTATTCATAAAGAGGTGGATCAAGTTCACGACCTCAGCTTCTAACCATGAATCATAATCACGCCTCTGTAATAAATGAACACATTTATTGATTCAGATGAGGATGAACCACTTGATTTATTTTATATTGCACCTTCCAAACAGTGCTTCAGTGTACAGAGTACTTCGGGTGAGCTGACCTGCAGAGTATTTGACAAACAGAGAGTCGTCTCGGTGAAGCACTGTAAAGCTCCAAATCACGAAACGCAATCACATAAACCACCTGAACATTGATTTGCATTTTATTTGATCATCTTTACATAACACATCACTGTTTGTGTTGATTTCTGAGTTGAATTTATGTTTTGTGGACGAGTGAAACACCTGTCCACACCTCATGAGGCCTGACAGTCAGTACCAGCAGCTGTTTGTCTCTGCGGCCATGTTCTGTTGGATACGCTTCCAAGCAAACACAAGTAGCATGACTGCAAGTGTGAGACACTGATGCCTTTTCTGCTCGCTCTGGATGGAAGTGTGAGGAAAGAGCCAACATGGATGTTACCTGAAAAACATGTGTAGTACCATGTTAATCCCACAAGTGGGCAGCACCAGTACACAAATGCACAGACTTGAACATGAAGAACAGCCAGTGTTATGGTTGTACGCCTGTGATGAGCGCTGGAAGTGTTGATTTAATGAATATTCTGTTGTCACACAGCTGAGTTGAATTTTATTAGAATGTTCTTTATTGTTTTAACGTACACAAGATTTCAGCGTTACTGCAAGTGACAAACAATGACACTTTAAAACGTGATCTGAAAGACAGCTGCAGAGTGAGAGCAGGAGCTGAGGAGGCCCAGCAGCAGAGTCCCAGACAGTCAGGTCAGGACTGGGAGCACTGGTCTCTCCTCAGTGTCTCTGAGAGGGGAGTCTGGGAGCCCTGGGTGGCCTCACAGGTCACAGAGCCCACCTTCCTCCACTGGTCTGCAGGGAGCCTCAGGGTGCTGCTCCAGCTGTAGTGGCCGTCCTTCTGCAGCACCCCGGGGCTCCTGCTCTCCTCCCAGCTGCTCCTCCTGCTGCTGCTGCTGCCGTCCACCTTCCAGGACAGACTCCAGTCTGAGGGGGAGCCCTTGTTGGCCAGACAGATGAGCGTGGCCTTCCCCTGCTGCAGCTCCTCTGTGGAGGGGGGCAGCACCGTCAGGGTGGGACGGACGTCACCTAGAAGACAACAATCAGCTTAGAGGACAGCTGTCAATCAAACACCAGACGCTTGGACACGTTTCCTGTGCGAGAGCTGATTCTGTCCTTTAAGGAGTTTCTGTCAGATGGTTTTCTGCTCCATCAGTTGCTCGCTCGCACGTCGTTTCACTTCCCTTTGAGAAACCTCTCATGCACATCAGAGCATCATCGAACAGGACGAAATATATCAAACTACAGCGGAAACAAATGAAGCAGATTCAGCAAAATGTTCAACAAAACCGTCAAAGCCGAAGAGACTCTAAAGTATTAACTGGAAACAAACAAATACAGAAATGAAGCGACGATAATCAAAAGTTCTTCATGCAGACAAACGATTTCAAACAACATGAAACGATGAAGAGGTCAGATTGTCTTCACTCTATTTGACTTGAACAAAGTGAATTTCGATTCAGAATGACAAACGTTTTTCTTGTTGAAAGCTTAAATCTAGTTTTCAAAAACTTAGAAAATGAATTTTATGCTTTTGTTCAAATTTCAGTCCGACAGGAAAAATCAAAGAAATGTGCAGGAAAGCTGCTCTGAGTTATTCTGCATGACAAACCTGGAGAAATCAAACAAAATCACAACTATTCAAAAAAAGACAGATTTGTCCGTCATTAACACCCAAAACCTGAATTTAAAACACTGCTTTCATTCAGTGTTGGTGCAGAGACTTACCTCCAAGCTCCAGTCTGGTTCCTCCACCAAAAGTCCACCACAGTGATACAAAGTGACTGAGCCGCCGTACAAAAACCTCTGAGAGCAGAGACGCGCTGACGGCGACACAAACAAACCAGCAAACACATTCATAATTCAAGATACGATGAAACTTTATTGATCCCACGCCGGGGACAGACGGATCAAAGATGAACAGGATACATGAAGAAAAGATTAAAGTGTTTTAAACTTATTCAGAAACTGTGAGTGTGGAGGATTTTCAACCTGTTCAACATCTACAATAATATTCATTTATTAATGAATATGAACAATGAATCCTGCCAAATGTAAAGAATTTCTAATAATTTCCCAATTTCCCCGACAGGGAATTAATAAAATCTTATCTTATCTTATCTTATCTTATTTTTAATGTCATTATATTTTTTCTTAACTGTGTGTGTTGATTTGTGTGGCAGTGAATTTGCAAAATGTCCACATGCAGATGAAGATGAGCACATTCCTGATCAATCCTCTGATCGAGTGATTGATCCGTTGATCAGCTGCATCTTCAGAGTGATCCGAGTCCCTGCTGGAGGCAGTCAGAGCATTTCCATAGAGAGCCACTTTGCATCAGCAGCACCATGCTCCAGTGCTCTGGGACACTTTATAGTCCTGAGAGCTGAACGCTGCAGGACTGACAGCTGTCCTTCATCACAGCAGAAGACACAGAAACCCTCCTCGTCAAAAACATGACTCTGACCTGCGTCCTCATCTGGACTCTCCTCTGCTGCTGCTTCACAGGTAAAGTCCAGAGACTCAAAGTCCTCTACGAACATCCGTCCATCTGAAATGAAGCCGACCAAACGGTGACGCTGCTTTATGTTTGTGTGTGTGTGTCCTCAGAGTCCAGCGGTCAGGTCACAGTGACTCAGCCTGCAGCAGTGAGCTCTGCTCCGGGAGGCTCCGTCACCATCAGCTGTAAGACCAGTCATGATGTTTATGTTGGGAGCTATTTATTCTGGTACCAACAGAGAGACGGAGAAGCCCCAAAACTGCTCATTTACCTCGCTGGCGCTCGAGAACCAGGGACTCCAGATCGATTCACAGGCACTGGCTTAAACTCAGACTTCGCTCTGACCATCAGTGGAGTTCAGGCTGAAGATGCAGCAGTTTACTTCTGTCAGAGTGTTCATGAGTTCAGCAGCCAGTATGTGTTCACACAGTGAAAAACCATCGTACAAAAACCTCCCTCAGTCACACTGAACAGAGGCTGAACTGCAGCTGGAAGCTACAGCGCGCACGCACACACGCACACACGCACACACACACACACAGCCATGACTTTTAATCTCATCTCTAAAACCGAGTCTGAACCCTCAGAGTCCTTTGTGTCGGTCCAGGCCCTCACATCACTCTTCACAGTGGTCACAGCTGATGAAGGACAACACGCTGAGGTGCTGAGGAGCTCTTCATCCTCAAACCTTCCTCTTTCTGTCCTGGCCTTTAAGTGACCAGCAGCATCAATGTGTGATTTGAGGTTTAACGTGAGCTCTTTGGAGCAGCCTTCAGCATCTGATCACATTCATATTTCATTTTCTGGGTGAAAGTATTGCTGTCAAAGTCCATCAGAAGCCACAAAGCTGCTGTTTGCACTTTTGTTGGCTCCAGTAAACATTTATTTATTGTCATGTTTGTCATAAATAGAGTGTTTGGAGATACTGGGGGGAGGGTGCCGCTGTTTCATTCAAAGGAAGCTCCAGAGAAAATCTTCTTAAAGTTCTCCTCTCCCACCCAAATAAATTTTGTACTCTCCCAAACAGAATTGACTGTCAGGTGGGCGAAGCCTGATGAAGCTTTGTGGCTTCACAGCAGCACAGCGACATCTGGTGGTTTGGAAAACATACTGCAGCCCTTCAGACGACGCTGCGTAAGCAGTCTCAGGCCTCGACTCCGATGATTACAGTTAGTAGTTAAATCATGTCCAAGAAGCCTGCGTGTTATTATCAAATCTGTAATGTCACAGTGAACATGGTCAAGTAACTCATAAATGCAGTAACATGGTATTCTGTTCAACACTTCTTCTTGTTTAAAAAGATGGAAGACGAGACTGAAATCAATGATTTGCACAAAGAGCACTCATGTGATGTCATTCTCATTAGACATGACATCAGAATGTCCTGTGGGACCCTGAAAGCACCACATGACACCAGAAAGACTTTCCTAACAGAGCTGGATAAGATGCTAACATGCTAATATGCAGTATAATAAACACTGTTGTACTTTTACTTATGTAAAATCTTAAAAGCAGGACTTTAATTGTAACAGAGTATTTCTACTACTTCTTGTAGTACTGTGGTTTATCTTAAGAACAAAGATCTGAGTACCTCTCCCACCACTGATTTACAGTATGTATGTATTAATATTTTTCTCGTTTCTGAGGTTTTACTCACATCCTCATGTTAAGACGTTCAAATCAACATGCACAACGAGCAAATATGAGCGAAGTTTAAGAGAAGCTTGGTCAGTGGTGCAAAACTAACAGGATGGCCAGTTTCTTAAAAAAAACAAAAACATTTTAATATAGAAAACGTTCAGGCTGGGAAACGAAGGAAAGTGTTCAAAACAGCCGTTTTCACAACAGTATCCTGTTTTTAACGTACAATCTTAATCTGAACAGTAACTACATACTACAACTGTAGTTGAAAGAAGTGTAAAGCAGTACGGGATAAACATACAATTACCCCAAAAATGGATCAAAGTACAGTATTTGAGTTCATGAACTCAGTAACTTTCAGAAATAACACATGTCCAAATAATATGAAATCGACCTGAGTGCTTTGATCATTAGACGTCATTTTAGTGAGATTAATCACATTAAATATCTGGAGAGATCAATTCTGCAAAAGTCATAAAGATTTTGATTTCACTGAGATCAAAAGTATTCATGGTTTTCCGACCTTTGAATGATGGCTGCTGTTAAAGGCTTTTACAAAAGTCAGCGTCGCCGTGTTGTTTGTTTCTTTGAAGCCTCCATCGCTGCTCGTGGGAAACGACTCTCCGTCAGATGTTCTCTTCATGTGACGCAGAGGTCTGACAGTGTATTCACTGGACGTGAGGATCTGTCAGCCTCTCCTGCTCTGCTGTCCCACATGACGACCCTGACCTCAAACGAGCGTCTAGATTCAGAGTCTCAGAGCTTCTGACGGCAGCTGGAGGGTCAGAAACAGACTGTCAGTGCACTGAACTGCCTGAAGAACGTCACCTATCATTAAAACCCTTTATAATCTGCAGTAAAGAGCATGTCAGATCAGAGACAAGGGAAGACAACAAGTTCACATATGAGGTGAAGGCGTCATTTCATTTGTCACAACTGAAACTATCAGAGCATCTTTTGTTTTATTTCCCCTCTGAACCTGCTTCTCTTTCACAGAAACTGATCAATAAACCGTCCAGTCATTTTCGCTCTGAGCCGTGGTTTCTGCTGCAGGCTGCTTCAGCTCTGCAGGCTGGATTAGAGCTCCAGCTCAGCTCCTTTGACTCTCTCACCTTTCTTCTTTCTGTAAACAGAAAATCCAACAGCAGCAAAGATGACGGCAGCGAGAACCAGAACCAGCGCCGCAGCAGTGATGGCGATGGTGGCGTGACTGGGCTCCTCTGCACAGCAAGACACGTCACCAAAAATGAAAAACGATGACAACATGTGGAGAACACAAATAAACAAATAAATCATGGTTTATGTTACCGAATTTGCTGTTTTATGGAATGAAGCAGAATTACATGGATGAAATAAGAACTGAATATAAAGAGTCAAGCTTTCCTTCCCACCGTGCAGTCAGCGGTCTGCGGTACAAAGCCGCTGATTCCTGAACATGGGTTTCTCACCATCATCTCCAATCCAGTTGGTCCTGATCTCTGCTTTGTCCAGTTTGATGACGACGTCGTCCTTCACACCAGAGAGATGAAACACACAGTCGTACCTCCTCCAGTCTTCAGACGCTGAAGGTTTCAGGTCAGCGCTGGTCTGGAAGGTTCCGTCGTGGTTGGGGAGGATCTCTCCGAGCTCCACGTCCTCATGAAGCTCCTCTCCATCTTTCCTCCAGATGAGTGTGGCTCTGTCAGGGTAGAAACCTGAAGCGTGGCAGCTGACTGGAGAGGAGGGAGTCTTCTGGAGGAGAGACACTGAGGGGAGCTCTGCAGGGAGATCATAAGAAGAACAAAGTGTGAACGATCCTGCAGGAGGAGAAATGGCTGCGACTCCCTATGAAGACGCCTCTTAGATGAAGGTCAAACATCAAGTCCAGTTGCCTTTGAAACTAATATTGTCATTGTATGTTAGGTCATGTGACTCCACCTGTTCTCTGCAGGAGACGTTCCCCAACTTTCAAATATGTCTTCAGCCACTCAGGACAACTGTCGGTGAGGAAACTCTTCCAATATGTAGCAAGTGACCCTTTAATAAGTTCAGCCAGTGGGTTTGCAGCGATCCACGTCTCTGTCTCCACGTCAAGGACCAGGAAATGTTCTCCATTAAAACCATACTTGTTATAACCATCTACCGTTTCAGTCTGATCATCCCACTCACAGCCCAAAAACTGCTGGATAGTGTGAACACCTGAGAAAGAGGAGGGACGAAGAGCAGAGGACAGACATCATTTTTTGTTGTTGATCCCATCACAGTACTGGTAGTATCAGTATTTTCTCATGCTGTCCGGTCAGTCCTGGTCCACAGTAAAGAAACCAGGCACACATGCTGCTGTACAAACTGTGTGTGTGAACAGGTTTCTGCTGCAGGGTTACTGCCGCAGAGGTATTCTGATCTTATCTCACCGAAACATAAATGAGCCAGCAGACCAGGAAAAACATCTGGTTTTCAAACATACCTCCAGTTCGGTTTAAGTGCATTTTGAAAGCGTTGAATTCAGCTTTGAAGCGGTGCTCATACTTCCTGCAGTCCTGAACCATTGTTTCCCAGTGCTGAGGGTCATCTTCCTTTAGTTTTCTCACCCAGTCCTGTCTGGGTTCAGGTGTTGTCATGCTGCTGTCGTAGTAAGCCATAAGAACGTCCTCAATGTTCGTAAAAGCCACAAAGTCTGGGACGTTTGGGGCTCCAGAAGATGCCATGATGTAAAACTTTAGGGAGTGTCTCACTGAAGGACAAACACAGTTCACACGTTCAGTATGAAACACAGACACGGCTCACGTACAGGCCTCTGGAGTCCAGGTGAAAGAGGAAGTAAAGTGCAGGTGTGTCTTCAGCCGCATGAGAACAAACTGCAAAGAGCTGAAAAAGTCGAGATTTAAAGTGTGATCTCACCTGGTGATGAAACGTGAAAGAAGAGAAGCCACAATAAGAACTTTTCCATGTTGTTTTGATAAAGACGAGTGAGTAAAGGAACGGCTGCTTCAGCTGACGAGGGAGGAGGGAGTGTCTCCACTGGTGGGGAGGCGCGTCGATCCACTTCATCCTCCAGAGAAGCTCCATCCAGAGTTATTAATATTTCCTTTGGAGCCTCCTTTGAATTGAACTGCAGCACCCTCCCCAAATATCTCAAAACACATTTTATACAACGTATACATACTTTACTTATATACCTTCCACTGTGAAATTGTTCAGTTTTGACTGCATTTACGGGACCCAAAGAGCCAGGCAGGGACAAATGAGGCGGGAGACGGGAAAACAGTTTGGGGATTTAATGATTAAAGGGGGAATGACAAAGTTCAAGCAAAGCCAAAGTCCATATACGAAGCTGAAGGGTGATGGATTCAGGTGGGGGGGGGGGGGGGGGGGGGGGGGGGCAGGTCCAAGTCTGACTGAGGTCCAAGTCTGACTGATCCAAGTTGTTCAGTGAGAGCAGACCAACAGGACACAAACAAAGCAGGTGTGGGCACCTGAACACAACAGGGGAAGAAGACAAGGCAAAAACTGACTGGGTACTGAACATGAACTTCAGGGCGGTCGTGACCACGCAGCAGGACAGACGACAGGACGAATACTGCAGTAATCTGGGTGCTTATATACTGAGCGAGCAGGTGGGTCTTGATTGGTGATCGCCTGCAGGTGAGTTCAGGAGGCCGGTCCCAACCTGCTGGCCACGCCCTGCAGCAGGACAGACACAGAGCAGACAGACAGGAGATTGACACGCACATGACAGCCGGGTGGAGCTGTGATCTGCACCCACCCGTCAGTCCGAACTGAAGAGGCCTGTTGGATGGGAGGCGACACGTCTTCTAGAACCACAAGCAAGAACAGAACAGACTATACGTTATTAATGCTGCAGTTTGTTTGGTTTTGCGTGTTCATGTGAGGAATGAGAGCGTTGCAGTCGTCCGACGTGTTTCACAGCACGTGAACCTGCTGCTGCTGAAATCCTGATGTTTGTCGAAGCGATAAGAAGAAATGCTTCCAGTGTTCATGTTTGATTTTCAAAGTAAAGATCAGAGTCCAGTTTGACTCAGAGGCTCCCGACTTCCTCATTGTGTTTCAGACGGTGTCACTTCGTATTTTATGAACCTTTTAGAGCAGATCATGTTTTATGTTCACAGTGTGGATGTAAAGATAATTATCCAGCTGTTTATTAAAGCTTTGTCCAGTATTTTGAAGGGAAGAGAAGGTTTGAGACTGGCTACTAGTTAATTACACATGGATCGAGGTCAGTTTCACTCAACGACAGTGAAATAACAGCAACATGACACCACATGATAATGCTGCTATTGTTCATATGACTGCAGCTGCAGTCACAGATGAGTGTGTGGACTCACAAAAAGAGACAAAACATTCAAAGTTCTGGATTTTATTGAAAAGTGAAACAAAAAGAACAAAACATTTGATTTTGACATTCATTTCTGTTCATCAGTTCACAGTAAAATACACCAAACGCTGGCTGAGCATCCCTTTTTATTTGCAGGAAGCTCTCCTTCAGTCTCGTTCAGTTCTGTAAAGCTGTGTGATGAGTCACAGGTCACGTGAGGAAACTCATCCAGTGTGTTTGTGGTTCAGGTCTCTGGATTCAGTTTCTCAGAGAGCTCAGAGCTGCTGTCAGGAGCTGTAAGGTCACAAACAAACTGTGTCAAGTCCACTCATCCTGCACTGAGCGTTCACAAACACTGAATACAGGAAACAGTCCTGAAAAAGTTCATCTGCACAATAATGTGAAAGCCTTTTCATCTCCAGCAGACAGTGTGTGTCAGATCAGAGGAAACACAATCAAAGGTTACTTACGAGATGGAGGCCGTTGGACTGAAATCAAGACAAAAGACAAATCATTTCAGTTCCAGCTGGAAATGACAGAATATCTTTCATGGGCTCATCCCCTCTTCTCCTCACTCACAGTGAAAAATAAATCCATTCTATCCTTCTGTTCAGTCCTGGCTTCATCTCTGTTCTATCACTTCTCTCCACATCATCATGGTACAGTCATATTATCACGACTCTCTGAGCCTCACACAGCTTAAAGTGTTGGTCGCTTCAAACTGTTCAGAGAACTGATGCTTGTTTCAGCTTTTCAACCAGGATAAAAGCATCAACTCATTTTGTCTCTCACCTTTCTTCTTTTTGTAGACAATGAATCCAACAGCAGCAGCAGCAGCGATGAAAACGAGAAGAAGAACAACCACTACAGCAGAGATGAGGACGATCTCTTCACTGGGCTTCTCTGTTCAAGAAAAAAAGAATTAAAAAATGAAATGAATTATTTAACAAGGATTGATATTATTGGTTGTTTAAAGATCAGTTTCCAGCTAAATTGGAAGAAAGAAGCTAAAATCCACAACAACCAACAGACCTGCAGTCACATTCAGCACCTTCTCATCTCATTCTCACCCCAGTTGGTCCTGATCTCTGCTTTGTCCAGTTTGGTGACGACGTCGTCCTTCACACCAGAGAGATGAAACACACAGTCGTACCTCCTCCAGTCTTCAGGTGGGACTGATGAAACGTTGAGGTCAGCGCTGGTCTGGAAGGTTCCGTCGTGGTTGGGGAGGATCTCTCCGAGCTCCACGTCCTCATGAAGCTCCTCTCCATCTTTCCTCCAGATGAGTGTGGCTCTGTCAGGGTAGAAACCTGAAGCGTGGCAGCTGACTGGAGAGGAGGGAGTCTTCTGGAGGAGAGACACTGAGGGGAGCTCTGCAGAGAGATCATAAGAAGAACAAAGTGTGAACGATCCTGCAGGAGGAGAAATGGCTGCGACTCCCTATGAAGACGCCTCTTAGATGAAGGTCAAACATCAAGTCCAGTTGCCTTTGAAACTAATATTGTCATTGTATGTTAGGTCATGTGACTCCACCTGTTCTCTGCAGGAGACGTTCCCCAACTTTCAAATATGTCTTCAGCCACTCAGGACAACCGTCGGTGAAGAAGCTCTTCCAATATGTAGCAAGTGACCCTTTAATAAGTTCAGCCAGTGGGTTTGCAGCGATCCACGTCTCTGTCTCCACGTCAAGGACCAGGAAATGTTCTCCATTAAAACCATACTGGTTATAACCATCTACCTTTTCAGTCTGATCATCCCACTCACAGCCCAAAAACTGCTGGATAGTGTGAACACCTGAGAAAGAGGAGGGACGAAGAGCAGAGGACAGACATCATTTTTTGTTGCTGATCCCATCACAGTACTGGTAGTATCAGTATTTTCTCATGCTGTCCGGTCAGTCCTGGTCCACAGTGAAGAAACCAGGCACACATGCTGCTGTACAAACTGTGTGTGTGAACAGGTTTCTGCTGCAGGGTTACTGCCGCAGAGGTATTCTGATCTTATCTCACCGAAACATAAATGAGCCAGCAGACCAGGAAAAACATCTGGTTTTCAAACATACCTCCAGTTCGGTTTAAGCGCATTTTGAAAGCGTTGAATTCAGCTTTGAAGTGGTGCTCATAATTCCTGCACTCCTGAACGGCGTTTTCCCAGTGCTGAGGGTCATCTTCCTTTAGTTTTCTCACCCAGTCCTGTCTGGGTTCAGGTGTTGTCATGCTGCTGTCGTAGTAAGCCATAAGAACGTCCTCAATGTTCACAAAAGCCACAAAGTCTGGGACGTTTGGGGCTCCAGAAGATGCCATGAAGTAAAACTTTAGGGAGTGTCTCACTGAAGGACAAACACAGTTCACACGTTCAGTATGAAACACAGACACGGCTCACGTACAGGCCTCTGGAGTCCAGGTGAAAGAGGAAGTAAAGTGCAGGTGTGTCTTCAGCCGCATGAGAACAAACTGCAAAGAGCTGAAAAAGTCAAGATTTAAAGTGTGATCTCACCTGGTGATGAAACGTGAAAGAAGAGAAGCCACAATAAGAACTTTTCCATGTTGTTTTGATAAAGACGAGTGAGTAAAGGAACGGCTGCTTCAGCTGACGAGGGAGGAGGGAGTGTCTCCACTGGTGGGGAGGCGTGTCGATCCACTTCATCCTCCAGAGAAGCTCCATCCAGAGTTATTAATATTTCCTTTGGAGCCTCCTTTGAATTGAACTGCAGCACCCTCCCCAAATATCTCAAAACACATTTTATACAACTTATACATACTTTACTTATATACCTTCTACAGGCAGGCAGGTCCAAGTCTGACTGATCCAAGTTGTTCAGTGAGAGCAGACCGACAGGACACAAACAAAGCAGGTGTGGGCACCCGAACACAACAGGGGAAGAAGACAAGGCAAAAACTGACGGGGTACTGAACATGAACTTCAGGTCAGTCGTGACAACGCAGCAGGACAGACGACAGGACGAATACTGCAGTAATCTGGGTGCTTATATACTGAGCGAGCAGGTGGGTCTTGATTGGTGATCGCCTGCAGGTGAGTTCAGGAGGCCGGTCCCAACGTGCTGGCCACGCCCTGCAGCAGGACAGACACAGAGCAGACAGACAGGAGATTGACACGCACATGACAGCCGGGTGGAGCTGTGATCTGCACCCACCCGACAGAACAGACTATACAACGTTATTAATGCTGCAGTTTGTTTGGTTTTGCGTGTTCATGTGAGGAACGAGAGCGTTGCAGTCGTCCGACCTGTTTCACAGCACGTGAACCTGCTGCTGCTGAAATCCTGATGTTTGTCGAAGCGATAAGAAGAAATGCTTCCAGTGTTCATGTTTGATTTTCAAAGTAAAGATCAGAGTCCAGTTCGACTCAGAGGCTCCCGACTTCCTCATTGTGTTTCAGACGGTGTCACTTCGTATTTTATGAACCTTTTAGAGCAGATCATGTTTTATGTTCACAGTGTGGATGTAAAGATAATTATCCAGCTGTTTATTAAAGCTTTGTCCAGTATTTTGAAGGGAAGAGAAGGTTTGAGACTGGCTACTAGTTAATAATTACACATGGATCGAGGTCATGTTCACTCAACGACAGCGAAATAACAGCAACATGACACCACATGATAATGCTGCTACTGTTCATATGACTGCAGCTCCAGTCACAGATGAGTATGTGGACTCACAAAAAGAGACAAAACATTCAAAGTTCTGGATTTTATTGAAAAGTGAAACAAAAAGAACAAAACATTTGATTTTGACATTCATTTCTGTTCATCAGTTCACAGTAAAATACACCAAACGCTGGCTGAGCATCCCTTTTTATTTGCAAGAAGCTCTCCTTCAGTCTCATTCAGTTCTGTAAAGCTGTGTGATGAGTCACAGGTCACGTGAGGAAACTCATCCAGTGTGTTTGTGGTTCAGGTCTCTGGATTCAGTTTCTCAGAGAGCTCAGAGCTGCTGTCAGGAGCTGTAAGGTCACAAACAAACTGTGTCAAGTCCACTCATCCTGCACTGAGCGTTCACAAACACTGAATACAGGAAACAGTCCTGAAAAAGTTCATCTGCACAATAATGTGAAAGCCTTTTCATCTCCAGCAGACAGTGTGTGTCAGATCAGAGGAAACACAATCAAAGGTTACTTACGAGATGGAGGCCGTTGGACTGAAATCAAGACAAAAGACAAATCATTTCAGTTCCAGCTGGAAATGACAGAATATCTTTCATGGGCTCATCCCCTCTTCTCCTCACTCACAGTGAAAAATAAATCCATTCTATCCTTCTGTTCAGTCCTGGCTTCATCTCTGTTCTATCACTTCTCTCCACATCATCATGGTACAGTCATATTATCACGACTCTCTGAGCCTCACACAGCTTAAAGTGTTGGTCGCTTCAAACTGTTCAGAGAACTGATGCTTGTTTCAGCTTCTCAACCAGGATAAAAGCATCAACTCATTTTGTCTCTCACCTTTCTTCTTTTTGTAGAAGATGAATCCAACAGCAGCAGCAGCAGCAGTGATGAAGACGAGAAGAAGAACAACCACTACAGCAGAGATGAGGACGATCTCGTCACTGGGCTTCTCTGTTCAGGAAAAAAAGAATTAAAAAATGAAGACTGGCACATAGATCTGTATTTAATTTTAACCTTTATTGAACCAGGATGGATATTATTGGTTGTTTAAAGATCAATTTCCAGCTCAACTGGAAGAAAGAAGCTAAAATCCACAACAACCAACAGACCTGCAGTCACATTCAGCACCTTCTCATCTCATTCTCACCCCAGTTGGTCCTGATCTCTGCTTTGTCCAGTTTGGTGACGACGTCGTCCTTCACACCAGAGAGATGAAACACACAGTCGTACCTCCTCCAGTCTTCAGGTGGGACTGATGAAACGTTGAGGTCAGCGCTGGTCTGGAAGGTTCCGTCGTGGTTGGGGAGGATCTCTCCGAGCTCCACGTCCTCATGAAGCTCCTCTCCATCTTTCCTCCAGATGAGTGTGGCTCTGTCAGGGTAGAAACCTGAAGCATGGCAGCTGACTGGAGAGGAGGGAGTCTTCTGGAGGAGAGACACTGAGGGGAGCTCTGCAGGGAGGAGCAATTAAAGACGTGTGAGACGCTGAAATGTGAGTGTCGAGTTGTGATTGGTCAGCCTGAAAGTGAGCTCAATCAGTAACAGAAGGTGTGACAATTACAACAATAATGTCACTAATAATATAAACTTTGATGTAAATCACACTGATGTTCTGTCCTCTGAGGACCAGCTGTTTTCTTGTAATTTCCTCCCACATGAAACATTTGCAAATCCAATTAAACACATCATTATTTAATTTCATCTGGGTTTAGTTGCTAGCAGTCTTCTTCTTCGCTGCTTTTTTTGGTGCATCATAAACACGGATAGCACGACTAGTGGTCAAAAACTGCAAAAGCATCTTCAAGTGAACTCAAGACTCAGAACAGAACAGATACGTTAGGCAAACAACATGGAAACATCTTTTCTCTCAGCTCTCTCTCACAGAAAATGATCAGAAGAAGGTGATGTCATCATGACATCAGGTCATGTGATTCTACCTGTTCTCTGCAGAGAGCTCTTGCCGAGGACCAAATACTTCTTCAGCCGCTCAGGACAAAACTCAGTGACGTAATTCACTCGAGTTTTCATTCTGACTTTCTGGGCGTCCCATTTCTGTTTGATGATCACAGCCTGTGGTTTTGGAGCGATCCATGTCAGCGTCTTCGGGTCCAATGATAGAAAGTCTTCTCCATCATAACCATACTGATTGAAACCATGAGCCTCTCCAGTCTCATCATCCCACTCACAGCCACTCGTCCTCTGGAAAACATGAACATCTGACAGACACAAACAGAGACTGTGATTAATAATGACGTACAGATGAAATCTCCAGTGAAAGATGATCTTAAAGATGTTGTTGCATTGTGTGATGAGCTGCTGTTCTCCAAGTCTTCAGCTGTGTTCATCATTCAAAAGCACATAATCAGTGCACTTTCTCTTTACACGAGTGATCAAACACAATTTCTCTTTCGCAGTTTTAAACTTACAATGATTGTTATTCTGTTATTTTCAGTATTGCAGCAACATGCAGCAACAAGTCAAAGCAGCAGCTGATTTGTGTTTGCATGCTGACTGACGGCTTGTGGTCGACTGCTGTCTGTAAACCATCAGGATGGCATGATTTACACCAACTTCTACTGACATTTCACAGTAAAATGACATCTGATTATGATCTTCAGGCTCTGCAGAGGGTCACTTTACAACTAAGATGCAGAACAGCAGTAAAAAGTCAAATAGAATATTTTCCATACTTTACCTCCACTTTGGTTGAAGCGCTGCTTCAAACTGTACAGTGTGGTTTTGAAGAAGTTAGGCTGAATCTCAAAACACTGTTCTCTGTACCACTGCAACATCTGACGGTCATTTTCTAATAATGTTCTCATCCACTCCTGTTTTGGTTCTATTGTCTTTTTCTTGTTGTTGCAGTAAAGTGCCAGATGTTCATCAACCGCTGCAGCTCCCACAAATTCAGGGAAGTTTGGAACTCCATAAGATGCAGTCACGAAAATCTTCAGGGAGTGTTTCACTGCAGACAAACAAGGTTTACAGATTCAGTAGAAACACAGTGAACACAGTGATGTAACGGTGCCTGAAGAAGTGGAAACTCCTCCAGCAAAGGATAAACGCCACTGACATGGAAAACTACTTTTGCAGATTTAGTTCACCAAAAATGTGCCAGTAGTATTTGCACACTGTCACTTAACTTCTGCTGCTTGACTTCAAGGAGTCACGATCATGATGAAGTTAACATTAGCCACACAAGGACTGAAGGCAGCAACAGATCTGGGATCGGGAACTGAGCTATTGTTCGCTGAGCTGCTGACTAATGGCACCGACGCAGCATCGCAAGGTCGTTTTTTTCTGACAGCAGATCTTTGTTTGAGTTGTTCACTTCATATTTCCTCCATTTCCTTCTTTCCGTCATTAATTTCATTATTGACTTAATTGTCCAACAGGGCAAGCAGGTAGACCACAGGGCACATTTATGTTCCTAGGATGGCATTGGCATCGTATGGCACAGCCGACTCTGCCTCTGATTGGCTTACCCTGACATTCCTCAACCAACCAACGGAGTCAACAGTGAGTAGTAGCCTATCAGAGGCAGAGTAAGGTGGGTCATGCCTTTGCCATCCTAGGAACGAAAATTGCAGCACATTACTAGATGGTGCACAAACGCCGTGTACCTGCGTGTACTCTGCGCTCCACCACTGAGTCCACACATCACACTCATGAATGTGATCCATTCAGTTTGATTCAGTTAAAACACACCAGGCTTATCAGGTCAATACAAAGGTGAAAGTAAACTAGCAGTGTGATCTACGCAGGAACAAAACGCACAGAGGTTAAAGTCAAGATTTAAACTGTGATCTTACCTGATGATGAAACGTGACAGAAGAGAAGCAACAAAAATAACACTTTCATCTTGTTTTGATAAAGATGAGGTTGTGACGGATCGACATGCTTCAGCTCTTCTATTTCCTTCAGACTTTGCTCTCTGAGGGATTGTTTGGGGTTTTTCCTTCGCGCGCCGGCGCACACTGACAGCCTTTACCTGCGCACTCACCTGACGCGCTTGCGCACCTGTCATGGCGCAGGATGTTTCTGTGCGCCTTCCCTCCGGTTCCGTTGATCCCTCGATTCTTGCACTGTGTCGTTTCTGACTTCCTGGACCTGTGGTCTTTACAAACTACTAAGAAATAAAGGTTTTATTCAGGCTGGAATATGTAGAAATGATTTTATTGCTCACACTGTCTCCTCTGCTCTTCAGTTAGAAACGTATTCGAATTGTCAGTTGTTCTTATTTCTGTTGGTCATCAGGTGTTTTTTTCTGCACATTTGAAGTTTACACCCTGTGCGTCATGAGTACTCTCCACCTCATGAGTGACGGAGGAGGTTTGGCGACCCTCATGTCTCTCCTCGCGCAGTGAGGAGATGGAGATGTTCTCTGGATCCGGAGCTCCTCACACCTCAAATCCAACAGGAAACTCAGCTCGACACTAAGGACTGCGCGGATGAAACCTCCTCCTCCAAACATGAAGATCGTCATTCTGCTGTCTCTCTTGGGCCACTTTGCATTTCCAGGTAAGATCGCACTTTTCACCTTTCCTTCAAACACTCGCTGAAAGCAGTTTGGATCAAGTCTCTCCTGCCTGACGAACATTATTGATGTCATGACTTGACGGTGCTCACCTGGAGAGCCAAACCCTCTGCATCATCATCATCAAGGTACAATAATGAACAAACAATTAAAGATGCCTCCACCTTCTGTCTGTTACTGTCATTCTTACAACAAATTAATAAAACTAAATCAATAAAAAACTAAATAAAACCGACAGGTACATAATGCATTTACATCACAATTCATCCCAAATTCACATCTTATTCATTTGCAGTAACAGTTTGCCAGTAAAGCATGTACTGATACACATGTACAAGGGAACGAGATGTGAAACAGATGTGCGTCAAAGCTGGAGGTTTGGCTGAAGATGGAGTGATGAGTCACAGTATTTTACAAATCTGCTGTCAGAATGATCACATGATAAGACGATGAGCACATGAGGAGAGGCTTCTACATCGTTCCTAAAAAACTTCTGTTTAGCCTACGTTTGTGTTTTTCACCAAGCAGAGATCCAACAGTATCTCCTCAAAGTGCAGCCAAACACCAAATTGCTGCTCAGGAGTCAGTAGGTCGTACTGTGTCCTGAGATAAACGAATAGGCCCCCGATAGATTAGAAACAAGACCCCCCCCCCAAATTAGCCTTTTATTGTCTTGTGTGTACATGTATGTGTCAGTATGTACTTACTGGTGTACCATTAGTACAGGGTGGGGTTATGATGGACAGTCTGTGATCTAAACTGTTACCAGCACATCACCTTCATGAGGAGTGTGATGATGATGTGAATATTTAGACTGAAGCTGTGAACCTTGTTTGTCTGCAGTGAAACACTCCCTGAAGTATTTCTACATCGCTTCTTCTGGAATCCCAAACTTTCCAGAGTTTGTGGGAACTGCAGTGGTCGATGACAATGTGGTGGCTTCCTGCAACGGCAACAGAAAAGCATCACCTGAAGGCCTCAGAGCTTTGACTGGATTGGAGTCAGTGAACAGGTGAGAAATGCACCTGAGGGCTGAACCAACCTCAGACTACGAGTGAAAGTTCCAGCTGACTCTGAGCTGCACTGGGAGTCAATGATACAACATGGAAGAAGTCCTGGAGGTACAGTGTGTGTGTGTGTGTGTGTGTGTGTGTGTGTGTGTGTGTGTGTGGACTGTGGCTGCTGCTCTCTGAATGAACTGCTTCTGTTTATTTGCAGAGTCTCACAGAGAATCACAGTGATGTCATTAACTCATGAGCCTGTTTCTGCTGCTGAAATGTTCATCTTGAGATGTTGTTGAAGTGATAAACAGCTGCCTTAATTTAGGTTCCTCCTCTTGAGCTGCAGAGTAAAGATCAGAGTCCAGGACGACTCAGAGGTTCCCGACTTCCTCATTGTGTTTCAGACGGTGCCATTTCGTATTTTATGAACCTTTCAGAGTCCAGTGAAGTTCAGCAGCTTGTTTGTTGGACTGAAAAGTGAAGCTGTGTGCTTTCAGCATATCAGTGACAGCATGTATCACGTGTCCTTATAAGTGGGAGCATGTACAGATTAAAATGGTCAAAGGGTTGATAAGAACATTTTCTGGACAAACTCCCAGTGAAAACATGGCTGCTGGCCTTAAAGTAGGAAGAGATCCAGTGGAGAGCAGGACCTGATGGAGCAACTGAACCTCTGAGCCTTTGAATCAGAACATCAAGATCAATTCAGTCAATCCTGAAGTTCATCTTTCAAATGAGTGTTGATCTGAAGGTCACTGATGACTCTGATGAAGCTGTTTATTAAACCTTTCTCCAGTGTTTTGAAGGGAAGGTGTGAGATTGGCTGTTAGTTAATAATTCCACATGGATCGAGGTCATATTGACTGTGACAGTGAGACAACAGCACACTTCACAAAGTGTCATGACAAGATATTATAACACTGCTAATGTTCACATGACTGCAGCTCCAGTCACAGATGAGTGTGTGGACTCACAAAAAGAGACAAAACATTCAAAGTTGGACATTTTATTGAAGAGTGAAACAAAAACAAAGAACAAAACATTTGATTTTGACATTTGACATTTCAATGCACCAAACGTTGGCTGAGCGTTCCTCCAGAAGCCCAGTGTTCATGTTAATGATGTTTGATCGATCATCAGGCCCTGCGGTGGGTATCAGACTGTGCTGAGGAAACTCATCCAGTGTGTTTGTGGTTCAGGTCTCTGGATTCAGTTTCTCAGAGAGCTCAGAGCTGCTGTCAGGAGCTGAAAGGTCACAAACAAACTGTGTCAAGTCCACTCATCCTGCACTGAGCGTTCACAAACACTGAATACAGGAAACAGTCCTGAAAAAGTTCATCTGCACAATAATGTCAAAGCCTTTTCATCTCCAGCAGACAGTGTGTGTCAGATCAGAGGAAACACAATCAAAGGTTACTTACGAGATGGAGGCCGTTGGACTGAAATCAAGACAAAAGACAAATCATTTCAGTTCCAGCTGGAAATGACAGAATATCTTTCATGGGCTCATCCCCTCTTCTCCTCACTCACAGTGAAAAATAAATCCATTCTATCCTTCTGTTCAGTCCTGGCTTCATCTCTGTTCTATCACTTCTCTCCACATCATCATGGTACAGTCATATTATCACGACTCTCTGAGCCTCACACAGCTTAAAGTGTTGGTCGCTTCAAACTGTTCAGAGAACTGATGCTTGTTTCAGCTTCTCAACCAGGATAAAAGCATCAACTCATTTTGTCTCTCACCTTTCTTCTTTTTGTAGAAGATGAATCCAACAGCAGCAGCAGCAGCAGTGATGAAGACGAGAAGAAGAACAACCACTACAGCAGAGATGAGGACGATCTCGTCACTGGGCTTCTCTGTTCAGGAAAAAAAGAATTAAAAAATGAAGACTGGCACATAGATCTGTTTTTTATTTTAACCTTTATTGAACCAGGATGGATATTATTGGTTGTTTAAAGATCAATTTCCAGCTCAACTGGAAGAAAGAAGCTAAAATCCACAACAACCAACAGACCTGCAGTCACATTCAGCACCTTCTCATCTCATTCTCACCCCAGTTGGTCCTGATCTCTGCTTTGTCCAGTTTGGTGACGACGTCGTCCTTCACACCAGAGAGATGAAACACACAGTCGTACCTCCTCCAGTCTTCAGGTGGGACTGATGAAACGTTGAGGTCAGCGCTGGTCTGGAAGGTTCCGTCGTGGTTGGGGAGGATCTCTCCGAGCTCCACGTCCTCATGAAGCTCCTCTCCATCTTTCCTCCAGATGAGTGTGGCTCTGTCAGGGTAGAAACCTGAAGCGTGGCAGCTGACTGGAGAGGAGGGAGTCTTCTGGAGGAGAGACACTGAGGGGAGCTCTGCAGAGAGAGAGGGGAGTCATGCTAACACTGTGCACTGACTATCACAGCCTCAAAATCAAATCTTACGTCCACAGAAAACGATGAAAAGAGTGATGTGGTGATGTGATGTGAAAGGTGACGTCAGACTGACTGGAGTCATAAAATAAGCTGAGCAGGCTGTATGAACATTGTTGTGTCCATGAAAGTACATCAGGTCATGTGATTCTACCTGTTCTCGACAGGAAACCCTTCAAATATTCCAAATACGTGTTCAGCCTCTCGGGACAACCCTGAGTGTTGAAAATCCTTTTGGCTTCCAGGTAAATGACGTCTTTGTCCCACTTGTGTTTGATGATGACAGCCTGTGGTTTTGCGGCGATCCACGTCATCGTCTTCGGATCCAGCGCTATGAAGTCCTCTCCGTTGTACCCAAACTGATTAAAGGCATTAACCTCTCCAGTCTCATCATCCCACTCGCAGCCATGCACCCTCTGGAAGATGTGCACACCTGAGAGGGAGACAGGTTGCAGATACAGATACAGATTAAACTCCCTCATCCACTGTTGGAGCATAATGGAGTTTTTGTTGATTTTATCCTTATCAATATGAGTCCACACACAGTTCTGAGTCTGAACACAGGGTGGAGCATCACCAGGTGATGACAATCAGGTGTGTGGGATGGGAAGCGCTCACTCTGAATAAGTTCACCTGTTCACTTCATCCACCGTCTCTTATTCGCGATCACAGGCTTTTCTCCCTCTGACAGATTCCCAGAGAGTCATTCATGCTTTTATTACCTCTCAGGTGGATGAATGTAATTCCTGGATGTTGGTGTAGAACAGCCTCTTAGCTGATGGAATTCTACCTGGAAAAAGGAGGTGTGATCAGGTAACACCTGTACTGGCGCCCGTTCACCGGCTTCCTGTCTGTTTCAGGACTGAGTTCGGCCTTTTATCCTTGTAAAGATCTTAATTCTAAGCTATTTTAAGCTTGTTCAGCTCTTCGGTTGTTTGAAATGAGCTCCACATTTACCGTGTTGTTGAAGCATTAATGAGCATCTGTGTGTGCACATGAAGATCTTTACATCAGAAGCTCCTACTTCTGGTTTGCTTGACAGAGAAACATGTTCACAGTAGCGTACCTCCAGTCTGGTTCATTTGTTGCTTTAAAATATCGATGTTGGCTCTGTAGATGTGTTGGTAACGCACACACTCCTGACCGTACCACTCCAACAGGTGAGGATAATCCTGGATTAACTTTTTGATCCAGTCCTGTTTGAGCTCAGGTCTTTCTCTGCGGCTGTCACAGTAACCCCCTTGAATGTCATCGACCATCGAAAAAGCCACGAACTCTGGGAAGGTCTGGAGTCCAGAGGATGCAGAGAGGAAGTACTTCAGGTGGTGCCTCACTGTGGGACAAACAGGTTTCAGGTTTTTAATTTACAGTCTCTCACACCTGCTTTCATCAACATTTTTTACTTTAACAGTGAATCAAAAGACTCTGTGATGTAAAGTCAGAATGGTCGCACACAGTGCTGAAGGCATTAGGGATCTCTGCATATGTACAAAGCTTTTAAGCCACTTTTAGTCCCTCAAGCTCACTGCTGTCATCATCTGTGGATGTGGAGGGCAGTTTTTCTGACATACAACGCCGATTCCAGAAGAGTCTGGACTCAATATGTCAATAAAACCAATATATATCATCAATAACATCCCTTTCTGATGTGTATATTCATTCATTCATTCATTCATTCATTCATCTTCTATACCCGCGTATCCCTTTCGGGGTTGCGGGGGGCTGGAGCCTATCCCAGCTAGCAATGGGCGAGAGGCGGGGTGCACCCTGAACCGGTCGCCAGCCGATCGCAGGGCAACATCGACAGACACACAGACAGACAACCATTCACACTCACACTCACACCTACGGACAATTTAGAGTCACCAATTAACCTAATGAGCATGTTTTTGGTCTTTGGGAGGAAGCCGGAGTGCCCGGAGAGAACCCACGCATGCACGAGAAGAACATGCAAACTACAACACAATATTTCTTGTGAAATGTAGAGAAGTATAAAGCAACATAAAATTAAAACACTTAACTGATGTACAATTAGCTCAAAGTTTTAGGAAAGTGCAGCATTTGAGTAAATGTACGTTGTTTATTTCAACCACAGACACTTGATCAGAAGTGAAGTCAATATTCCATCAATAATCAATAATCCATCAGCCTGCTCAGGGTGTGAAACTGCAGCCACTGAACGTTTACAGGAAATACTTACACGTGAACTCACCTGAAGATGCAACCTGACAGAAGAGAAGCAACACATGAACGGCCTTCATGTCCTTTCTAAAGGTCCACCTTTCAAAGCCTAAAGTTTAGTCTCGATCCATCGGAGGACGCGCCGACCAGTGTGGATCCAGAAGAGACAGAAAGCAGCTTTTAAAAGTCGTTTTGAAGACAGAGCTCATGGCCTGCGCAGCTGCTCCCTCAAAGCGAAACTAAACTCAGTCTGACGTTCGTGACACGTTCAAGGACACGTGCACTAAATTCAACAGCGGGAGGAAACATGATTTTAATTCATCAAAATGAGAAATAAAACATGCAAAATAACAGGAAACGGACAGATTTGACCAGGAAATTGGAATCACATCAAATGACATCATTACATATGAATAATTGTTTTATGTTATATTTATCAGAAGTTTGCTGACTTTAAATTTTTCTCTTCCGAGCCCACTGACATGCTGGTGTGAGTTGTATGTTTTTCAAGGTGTCCTTGAAGGTAGCAGAGGTGCAGCGATTCGGAACACCTGGGATCACCTGGATTCTTCCCAGCCAGCGCCCACGCGCCTTGGCAACTTTACAACACGTTTTATCCCATAATGCTCACACGACTGCTGATGCTCCACGTCAGTATTATTCCTTCAGTCGGTTACTTCATGGCACTGAATACTAAGTCTGCCTTACATATCTGTTCCAAAGGCTGACAAGGACTTTAACACTGGACCAGGATCCAGTTTCAAACTGGAAAAACAGCTTTAATAGGACAGTTTATGTAAACACACCTGAGATGATTTAAAGGGGTTTTGCTCAATTTGCTGCAACACATTTGATCTGATACAGAACTTCATAAAATATAAAATGTATTAAAACATCTGTGTGTACTTCAAAGAAGCCACTATCAGCGTGCACAAGCTGTGTTTCTGTTACTTCTTCTATGAATGACATCTTTCACACCACAGTGAGAATATCTGAACAAACCTACAGATCACAAAATGACTGAACTAAAAAAATGAACAAACATCAATTCAGGTTCCATCACTCTTTTATTAGTTTGTGGAAGGTAAGTCTAAATCATATCTGTGTTAAAGCTCAGCTTACATTCATTTCCTGGTAGCCTATAACCATAACCCTCACCTTAATCCAAGTCTTCACCCTAAAATTTCATGATTTACAATATAGGACTTGTGTTTTATCCCCATAAGGAAGGCGAGTCCCCAAGTGTAAAGAGATTTATGTCCCCACAACGTGAGTAATACATGGCCACACTTATACACACATGCATTTCACATAAGAACCGATCCTAAAAAAACATGAAAATGAATAAAGTGTAACAGCAGCTGAAAACAGAATAAATACATGTTTGTCTATACTGAGATTTAGTGCAGAGTCTTCATTAGTTAGAAAGAAATGTCAAACAGAAGTCCACAATGTGACAACTTCACATTGTGGAAAATATGTCTTTTACAAATTAGCATCAAGTTCAATAAAAAGAAGAACAGTTTTAATGTCACAGTAACGTCAGTGGAGTCGTCTTCTAATCCTCACTGCAGTCTGTCGAGACAGATTAATAAATCAAGATCAATAGCTGATCGGGTACTTATTAGACTTCATATTGGACATTATTAAAGTTCATGATGTCAATGATTTATCTGTTTCTGTCAGTGGTGAAAAGTAACTAAATACATTAACTCAAGTACTGTACTTAGATCCAGCCATCACGTGATTCGTTAGGGTCACATGAGTCATGGTGTGAATGGGCGTTATGTGAGTAGTTGAGGTCACAGCCAGCCAACATGTGACTCTTTAGGGTCACGATTCATGGTGTGAATGGGTGTTATGTGAGTGGTTGACCCACCCATCCATCATGTGACTCATTAGGATCATGTGAGTCATGGTGTGATTGGGTGTTATGTGAGTGGTTGACCCACCCATCCATCATGTGACTCATTAGGATCATGTGAGTCATGGTGTGATTGGGTGTTATGTGAGTGGTTGACCCACCCAGCCATCATGTGACTCATTAGGATCATGTGAGTCATGGTGTGATTGGGTGTTATGTGAGTGGTTGACCCACCCATCCATCATGTGACTCATTAGGATCATGTGAGTCATGGTGTGATTGGGTGTTATGTGAGTGGTTGACCCACCCATCCATCATGTGACTCATTAGGATCATGTGAGTCATGGTGTGATTAGGTGTTATGTGAGTGGTTGACCCACCCAGCCATCATGTGAGTCTGCTGAGTTTTAACCTGAGGGGTTGGCTCTCCTGTGTTGTGCCATGTGCTTATGAAGCGGTTGTTTTGTTTCCACGATGTACAAGTCTGTGCGTTCCTTACTGCATTTACTTCTGATTCTTTGAGTACATTCTGCTGTCAACACTTTTTACTTATTTATAATAAGAGTAATTTTACATTGTCATATTGGTGCTGCTCCTCTATTGATTTCTAGTCTAACAGGCATCGAATGTGTACATGGAGTAACACAATAGAACCCAGTGCCACCTGCTTCCTGTAGTTATCATGGATGGACTGTCTTTGTGGATTATAAACATCAGCTGAATGTGAAATACAGGATGAAGATCAGACGGTTGTGTGCACAGCGTAGCTCAAACAAGGACGTACTCACATTGGTCAGGACTTGAAATTCTGTCCAATGATATCGCTGACAGTTGAGGTGAAGTGTCTAAAGCTAAAAGCACAAAATCAAGTGAAATAACTGTATCTGAAATTCTACAATTCATTTTAGAGAGATGACTTATTAGAAAATTAATGGTTGATGGATCACTAGTGTTCACAAGACAATAAAACAAGACAATAAAATTGGACACATTCAATTCATAATAATAAAACAACAAAATAAATATTTTTTCATAAAGAAAAACTTACTGTTTGCACGTCTGAACCCTGAAACACAGATGAGAGATCACAGTATTAAAAGTTCAATCAGAATTTCTGAAAGGACACAAAAGAAAATTCGTTTGCATGTTTTTCTTCCTCTAACTTCTATCCTGTATACAGCACATCTGTTCAGGACCTTTACTGTGTTCTTCTGGCAGTAAAGTTACTGAACATCAGCCAGCTCACACTTTTCAAGACTTTGATCCTTTCACAATAAATTTGTCTTCAATTTGACATGTTGTCCTCGACATGTCCAGCATGTGAAATCCAACAGTGGAGGAAAAATGGCTTCACTCACCGTTATTGTTCCTCCTCCACATGTAGAGTCCAACGATGAAGAGTGGCAGCAGCACCAGTCCTATAACAACTCCAATAACAACAATAACAGGAAACTCTGGAGGAGAAACTGGAACCAAAACACAACACTGACACTTTGACTGGACCTCTGGACGGAGATGAATGTGTTCAGCTCAAAGACTCCACTTCAGTATTTCAGAATATGGAGCAGATTGTGTGAAGAAGACAGTCAAGTGAGAAACAGAATGCATTTCAGTGTGAACAGTAGTTCTGGTTTCCTTTAACACCGACATCTGCTGTACTACAGAGAGCTAAGAGGCTTGTTTCCCACTCGCATGTCTGTAATGGGCTGGTGGAAGACCCAATTGCAGTGCTGGCCGATTTATGGGGAATATGGGGAAATGGACAACCGGGGTAGTGACGTGTCGGCTCAGACAGAGTTACTGTTGAAATTGCAGACAGTCGGTGAGAAACAATCCCCCGCTGAGGAATGTGCTCGTTTACTACTGGGATTACTGGGGCACCAATGTACCGAGCCAAGCTGCGAGCAGACTTAGCTGGAGTTACTGCCATGAGAGCTGATCTCTCATCTCATCTTATCTTCAACCGCTTATCCGGGGTCGGGTCGCAGGGGCAACAGCTTCAGCAGGGGACCCCAAACTTCCCTTTCTTGGGCCACATTAACCAGTTCTGACTGGGGGATACCCAAGACCCCGAGGTACTTGAACTCCTTCACTTGGGGTAAGGACTCATTCCCTACCCGGAATAGGCAATCCATTGGTTTCCTGCTGAGAACCATGGCCTCGGATTTAGAGGTGCTGACCCTCATCCCAGCCACTTCACATTCAGCTGCGAACTGATCCAGTGAGTGCCGGAGGTCACAGACCGATGATGCCAACAGGACCACATCATCTGCAAAAAGCAGCGATGAGACCCTCAGCACACCGAACTGCAGACAACTGCAGAACAGGATTGGTGACACCCCCACCGGAGGCCAACCCCCACCGGAAACAAGTCCGACTTACTGACGAGTGGATGGCCCTGAGAAGTGACCCCCTCACCCCATACACCCGCAACACCTCCCACAATATCTCCCAGGGGACCCGGTCATATGCCTTCTCCAAGACCACAAAACACATGAAGACCGGATGGGCATACTCCCAGGCCCCCTCCAGGATCCTTGCAAGAGTGAAGAGCTGGTCCATTGTTCCACGGCCAGGACGGAATACGCATTGTTCCGCTTCAATCCGAGGTTCAACTATCGGCCGAACCCTCCTTTCCAACACCTTCCAACACCAACAGACCTTACCAGGGAGGCTGAGTAGTGTGATACCCCTGTAGTTGGCACACACTCTCTGGTCCCTGTCCCTGTCTCTGAGAGTTGATCAAATGATGAAATCACTGACAGATTTGGAACGACTCTTGGAGGAGGAACAAGCTTTTACTACCACCGAGGTGGTGAGATCTGCACACCCACAGACACAGGGACTTGACAGACGAAGTAATCAGGATCAGGTGAGGTCGTAACCTAACCCTAACCCTATCCAGAGATTAAGAGAGATTGCTTTCACCCAAACCTAACCAGAGATAAAGCAGGCAAGGAATGCTGAAGAGTCTGGCGTGATGTGTAGACAATCTGGCAACAGGAAAAAGTTCCAGCACTGCTTAAATACCTTCCTGGTGAGTCTAATTGAGGCCAAGTGTGCAGATGAGCAGGTGTGGGGCATGGCTGAGGAGCTGTAGCAACAAGTAAGTAGCAACAGGTACGAGCTCAGTGTCATCATAACGGATAGAAATGACGTCCAAAAGGATGGAAATCAGACACGAGCTGCAAACTTCTCCTGTTAGCTGAGGTTCAGGATTAAGATTTGAAAACCAGAGCCAAGAGTTAACGTCCTCACAACTCATCCACATTTGAAATGACAACAAAAGCTTTCGGTCATAACCTCTGCAGATACAATCCAGGTCTGCTTTAATGGACAAACAAATACTGATCCCGGTCTCACCCCAGTTGGTTCTGATGTCTGCTTTGTCCAGTCTGGTGACGAAATCATCCTCCACACCAGAGAGATGAAACACACATTCGTACCTCCTCCAGTCTTCAGGTGGGACTGATGAAACGTTGAGGTCAGCGCTCGTCTGGAAGGTTCCGTCGTGGTTGGGGAGGATCTCTCCGAGCTCCACGTCCTCATGAATCTCCTCTCCATCTTTCCTCCAGATGAGTGTGGCTCTGTCAGGGTAGAAACCTGAAGCGTGGCAGCTGACTGGAGAGGAGGGAGTCTTCTGGAGGAGAGACACTGAGGGGAGCTCTGCAGAGAGAGGGGAGTCATGCTAACACTGTGCACTGACTATCACAGCCTCAGCTCTGATGTAAAGTAACGTTAAAGCACCAAAACTGTCAGTCTCTGATTGGTTAAGACTAAAACGCTCTCTCTAAATCTCCTATTGTCAAAAATTGTATTGTTTCTGTTCGAACAGCAGAGGGTGCAAAATAAATTCAACAAGAAAGTGAAAGATGAACGTGCCAATAACGGAAAACACTTTTAGAGGTGATGTGGGTGTTATGTGAGTCATTGAGGTCACAGCCAGCCATCAGAGTCGTTAGGGTCATGAGTCATGGTGTGAATGGGCGTTAAACCGTCTGGGGTGGGATCTCAGGATATGCAATGTAAGTGGCTGATGAGTGGTGCCGAAGCCCACCGTGAAATACACAGTCACAATCGTACATTATTCCAGTGCACTGTGCACATTCCTGTGCACAGCATCGTTGATACAAGGACGTACTCTGTCCTATAGCCGACACAAAACATCGGCATTGTGAGTGTGTTATCGTGCTCCTGATGTAGAAAATCCCTTCCTGCCCTCCATCTGCAGTTCATGCCGCAACAAAAGAGTGACGTGATGTCATCTACAAACAACTATTAATAAAGAGCATTTTTTCATTTCTATTTTAAATCTTATTGCCGCAGAAAATGATCAATAAGAAGGTAACGTCAGGCAGACTGGAGTGTTAAAACGATGACAGTTAGTATGAACAAGTTATATGAACATTATTGCGTCCATGAAGGAACATCAGGTCATGTGATTCTACCTTTTCTCTCCAGAAGGCTCTTGAGAAAGACCACATACGTCCTCAACAAATCAGGACAAATCCGAGTGAGGAACATCGCATGGAATTCATTTCCATATTTGTGAGTGTCCCATCTCTGTTTGATGGTCACAGCCTCTGGTTTCACAGCGATCCATGTCAGTGTCTCCAGGTCGAATGATAGGAAGTCTTCTCCATTATAAGCATACAGCAAAAAACCATGAACCTCTCCAGTTTCCTCATCCCACTCACAGGCATCCATCCTCTGTAAAACATGGACACCTGACAGACACAAAGAGAGACTCTGATTACTGATGATGTACAGATGAAATCTCCAGTGGAACGATGGTGATGAAACCCAGTTTCTATCTTACATTTTTGTTACAATGGTAGATATTGTTCTGGACATTCCCAGCTGCAGTAAACCAGAGTGGTTTTGTCTTCTTGCATTCTGTGCACATCAAACTGTTCTACACACAAAGTCACACTAATGTGGTCAGCCCATGGTTTAAGGTTTAAGGTGCCAATCATGGACATCTCTTCACTGGTGCTTTCCAATAAAGACTTAAAGAAAAAAGAAGACACACCTGTGCGACACCTGCGGCCTTGGTTCAGTCCCACATTCAAGTGACCATCACCAGTTCACTCAATCACAGTTACTGAGTATAAAATAAAACATTAAATATAGCGTAGTACATACTGTACCTCCACTTTGGTTGAAGAGCTGCTTCAAACTGTTAATCAGAGCTCTGAAAAAGATCGGATAATTCTTAAAACACTCTCTATTGTACTCCTCCAACTGATCAGGATTGATTCTGAAAAATATCTTCATCAACTCCAGCTTTAGCTCTACGATCTTTGTGTCAGTGTCGCAGTAACCCATCACAATCCCGTCAACCTCTGCAGCTCCCATGAACTCTGGAACGTTCTGGACTGCAGTGGATCCAGTGAGGAAATACTTCAGGGAGTGTTGCACTGCAGGACAAACGAGGTTTACACATTCAGTATAAAAACACACAAATCGTCAAAGTTTTACTTAATTCACATGGACAAATCATCAACAGCCGTCTGTTTCCACTCTATTCATTTTCTTTCCTCAGACTGACTCGGCTGCTCCTGTGCTGGTCATCATCACATAAATGTTAACCGTGAAGAGTCACTAAAAGAAATGACATTTACAGCAATAACACAGATATCAGAAACTCTCCACGTCAGCACCAGAAACAATGAAGCTCAGTTCTTTCCTGTCTGATTCCTTCTTTCTTTCTTTCTCTTTCTCACCCAACTGGTTGAGGCAGGTGGCCGCCCAGATTCCTGTTAAAAGGGAGTTTTTCATCGCCAAGTGCTTCCTCATGAGGAAACTGTTTGATCTCTGGAGATAAAGAGTTGGTCTGTACCAGCACTACGTGGAAAATGGCCTGAATCATCATAAATATGACGTGTGTTCTGTGTTTGTAATGTGTTCAGAACTGTGTCCTCTGCACATTACGTGAGTAGTTCAGTTTCCTGAAAGTTCACCTGATCAGCAGCTCCAACAGTCGGTTCACCTGCTTATCGAGCCTGACAGTTAATTCTGAATAAATCTCAATTTACCTTCCTTTGGGAGCAAGAATGTGCATCAATGACAAACTCTGAGTTCATTTGCTTTCTTGGCCTTTGCTGTGTTGTAGTGCTTGGTTATATTTGCACAGATAATATTTGTACCTATTACATATTTTTGTTATTCACACAGTTTACTTCCTTTTGTTCAGACCACCACTTTGTGTTTGTTAGTCATGTTATGATGCTAACATCTCTGAAATAAACCTGTAAACAGCATTCAGACTCCAGAGGTGTTCGTACAACCAGCAACCTGAACCTCTCCAGCCCTGTGTGCAGTGAGCAGGTTCAATCAGGCCTCTGACAGGTCCACAGTCTGCCATCAGTGAATATGAGTGATGAGTGAACTTGTTGGTACCAGCATGATTGCTGACAGTGTGTTTGGAAATATTTTGCCCTCCTGCTATAGATCAGTGCCTGACAGACTGCAGAGATGATATCCGGCATCGTTTGATCGAGTGGAGGCGAAAGTAAGTTAATTGAGTGTGATTAAGTCAAAATACAAAGTAAAGACTTAACATGTGATCTTACCTGGAGACGAAACGCGACTCAAGAGCAGCAACATCAGTAACCTCTCCATCTTTCTGTGATTAATGCCGGGGTCAGATCTCTCGTCAAAAAGTGACTGGGGTGGATACGCTTCTGATCCCGACCAATCACAGCGCGTCCGATCACGGAGCAGTTGACACGTCATCGTGAGGCAGGTGAGGCTACTGTGAAATGTAAGAGGCGGAATAAACTCCAGCCCGTTTGATCATGTTTTATACATCTCCTGTGCAGCATCCGCATACCAACTAGGACAAGTCCGACTTTCACATACAGTCAATTTATTTGTTATTTACTCCACAAGCAGCAGGACTGGCTGCATCAAACAGGGCACTTTAATGTTATTCGGTGATGATAAGCTTAGATTGGACCGTTGATATTTCCCTCTAATTCCTGCTGTCGTCCTCATGCCGGTGGTCGATTCATCGAAACTTGTTTTCTCTTGTTGTTTTTCTGGTTCAGTAACTTTTCCCTCACAGCTCAAATTAACTTTGCTCTCTGCTCTCACAGCTCACTTTCACTTTGTAGTTAGTTAGCTCTGTTTTCATATGTCATGGTCCATCACATGGCCGTTTGGATATCAGGAGCAGCCTCTTTGGGCTTTTTAAAAGACATTAAAGTTATAAATACAATAATAAATAAACAAATAAAAGAGATACAACAGTTTTGCTTGAGGAGAGCTTCTATCTCACATATCTTGATTTAACAGGAAAAAAGTTCTTCAGATGTTCAGAGCTGCCACGTCAGCAGCCACACCACTTTAAAGTAACGCAGACACAAACTAACACAATTTTCAGTCAACGACTGAAAACACAGACATGGCAGCAGGATCTTCAGTTTGTATTCTTGACTTTAGTGTCTGCTTCCTGCACAGAGCTCCGCTCTCACCATGGAGAAGATCATGGACGCTCCATCAACCTGTCGCTGATTATTCATGTACATCGCTGCTCTCACCAGAGGACATTTCTGAGACAAGAAATGTACAATGTGATCAGAAAGTGCAAGTTATGCTCAAGTATCAAACATCAAATACCCAGTGCGACAAATGAAAATAAAGGCAGGGGCTTGGCACACCCGAAACCAGAGTTGGTGGATGGAGACGCCTTCAGAAATGCCCTCCAGACCCCGTTGAACTGAGGACTTGAGATGAGCATGTGCAAAGTATTCGTCCTGGCCTCAGCAAGGGTTCAGCTGCAATTCATGTCTCGACAGCATGAAGTATGTACTGAGACTAATTTTCACAAGAAACTTAATAAAGTATACGCTGAAGCAAATACTTTGATTTCAGTTTTCCGTCAGATTTCTTCTGTAAACGACATCTTTCACGTCACATTGAGAAGGTCCAAAGAAACCTTAACAGACGAACAGGAAACATCAATTAGGGTGCCATCACTCTTTTATTAGTTTAAAGTGTAAATCCTGTGTGTGTTAACAGGAGGGATGCAAAACTCAGCTTCACACACACACAAAAGTGCATTATTTCATGTAAGATCCGATTCTTAAAAAGCAGGGAAGACAAATAACGGCGATAAAGGGAGTAAAATGTAACAGCAGCTCAAAAGAGATGATAAAAATATCCCATCATACAGACAGGTCAGCCAGTCATCAGGTTTACAGCTGGGGTTCAGTGCAGAGTCCTGTGGTGGAAATTGTACAGAAGCACTCAAAAACACATCCAACAGTGCACAAACACGGACGGTGGTGAGTTAAAAAGGTTATTATTGCATCTACAATGAGCAGACACACCTGAGTGAAAGGTAAAGTCAGGACATGTCTGTCACAGGCAGCAGTGTCCACATGTTTTCCACAGAAGTACATTCCTTACAGTCGAACTTCCCTCTGACTTTCCAAAGTTACCCAACATTCAACCAGTTGACACGGAGCCGAGATTCTGCACGCACTGACCGTAACTTCACCAGCTTATTCATAACTCCACCTCAAAATCAGGCCAGTGGACACAAAGTCATGTGGAGAACACGCAGTGATCCCACTGTCTCACATCCTGAGGACATGGACGGACACACAGAGGACATCCAGGTCCCCATCCTGTGTTTGTCCAGCACAGAGCGTCTGTGTTCATCTGGCCTCGCTCAGTCCGTCCCAGCTCACTGCAACAGGTGGACATACAGACCTGAGCACTGCGACAACTCATGACTCTGCTTCCACATCCTCCGTTTTTCAAAAGACGAAATATCAAACAGGAAAAGACAAGAAAAAAATCACAACAGCGGTGCATGATTGATTCTTTGAGTACATTCTACTGAGAACATGTACTTTTACTTGAGCAGGAGTTAAAAGCAGGACTTTGATTTGTAATAGAGACGAATGAAGGTTGGAGCCTGAAACGATGACGAACTCACTGTGATCACTCAGCTGCTTGAGGTTGGTTCGATGATGATGATGATGATGATGATGATGATGAC
Source organism: Chaetodon auriga (assembly GCF_051107435.1). Lineage (NCBI taxonomy): Eukaryota > Metazoa > Chordata > Actinopteri > Chaetodontiformes > Chaetodontidae > Chaetodon > Chaetodon auriga. The sequence continues at coordinate 22,454,850 of NC_135090.1, read as the reverse complement.
GGGTCTGAAATTTAAATTACAGAATTAGATATGACAGACAGGAGTGGACATGAACGATTGATTACTAATGCTCACATCAAAATAACACCTCATGTCGATGATTTTTAATAACATTCATATATTTTATCCTTGATAAAGGAAAACTTACTGCTCGCAGGTTTGAATCCTGAAACACAGATGAGAGATTACAGTATTAAAACACTGTATGTTTTGAAGAAATTCCTCATAAACTTCAGATTTCTGATCTGATCTTTTGCAGTTGTTTTTCAAAATGTTTTGGATGGATGATTTTTGTGGTGTTTGTACTTGTAATACTCAATTTGGCCACAAGAGTGCACCACCGCTCCATGTGAGTTCTCAGCTCTCCATGAACTCTACAGACAAGGTACATACTGTACATTGTGTGTTAGAAAGTTAAGTAAAACTACTCTCATGTCGTTATTTTGGCTAAAAATGTATTTTATTCTGTGCTAATCTGGTGCTAGCATTAGTGATACCGACGTTAGCTGTTAGCCTGCTTGCTAGCGAGTGAAAAACATCCTGTTCATCTATGTGCCTTGTGTGTGGAGTGCAGGGAGACTTTGGATCACCAGATTTTTAGTCTCACTTGTCTGTCAGGACTCTCATGAAAATGGCTTCATTCACCGTTGTTGTTCCTTCTCCAGATGAAGAGTCCAGCGATGAAGAGTGTCAGCAGCAGCAGTCCTGCAGCAACACCAAGAACTGCACCAACAGGAAACTTTGAGTGAGAACCTGGAACAAAACAGAGGATTCACACTTAAATACACATTATTAGCCAGTGGATCAGTTTCACAGAGAGTTATGGAAAAAAGAAAAAGGAAGAGGAAGGAGCAGCCACCGTGAGCTGATGGATGAAGAGCTGCAGGCTGCACACCTCCAGCTTCTCACAACTCCCCTCACGGTGACATCAGATCACAGATGCAAAAAGACCAATTTTCCCCAGCTTCTTTATTAATTTCTGGTTTGTTTGGTTTGCCAGGCCCAGAATTCTGTGATTTGTGACCTTCAGTCACTTGAACAGTAGTTTCGGTTTCCTGTAACGCTTTGATCTGCTCTGCGACAGAAAGCTCAGCGCTCAGAACTTGTTATATTATCAAGGACTTTGATGAGCACAGTGTTATTATTCTGATCAACACGATGACCAAGTTGTAAACTGGATTAATCCTGTTCCAAAGATGGACAAACAAATACTGATCTCATTCTCACCCCAGTTGGTCCTGATCTCTGCTTGGTCCAGTTTGGTGACGACGTCGTCCTTCACACCAGAGAGATGAAACACACAGTCGTACCTCCTCCAGTCTTCAGGTGGGACTGATGAAACGTTGAGGTCAGCGCTGGTCTGGAAGGTTCCGTCGTGGTTGGGGAGGATCTCTCCGAGCTCCACGTCCTCATGAAGCTCCTCTCCATCTTTCCTCCAGATGAGTGTGGCTCTGTCAGGGTAGAAACCTGAAGCGTGGCAGCTGACTGGAGAGGAGGGTGTCTTCTGGAGGAGAGACACTGAGGGGAACCCTGCAGAGAGAGGGGAGTCATGCTAACACTGTGCACTGACTATCACAGCCTCAGCTCTGATGGAACATCATGTCTGATTGGTTAGGACTAAATCAGATAACACTGATTGGAGTGTTAAAACGATGGCAGCTGAGTCTGAGCAGGTTCTATGAATATTATTTTGTCCATGAAACCACAGCAGGTCATGTGATTCTACCTGTTCTCTCCAGAAGGCTCTTGCCGAAGGCCACATACTTCTTCAGCCACTCAGGACACAGCCGAGTGAGGAACATCTCAACGTACGTTGCTCTAGTTTTCTCAGCGTCCCATCTCTGTTTGATGGTCACAGCCTCTGGTTTCAGAGTGATCCATGTCAGCTTCTTCAGGTCGAATGATATTAAGTCTTCTCCATCATAAGCATACAGCATAAAACCATGAACCTCTCCAGTCTCATCATCCCACTCACAGCCATCCATCCTCTGTAAAACATGGACACCTGACAGAGAGACAGACTGTGACCATCACCAGTTCACTCAATCACAGTTACTGAGTATAAAGTAAAACATTAAATATAACGTCGTAGATACTTCACCTCCACTTTGGTTGAAGACCTGCATCAAACTGTAAATCGTAGCTCTGAAAAAGTTCGGCTGATTCTCAAAACACTCTCCGTTGTACCACTCCAACTGATCAGGATCCATTTCAAAAAACATTTTCACCAACTCCTGCTTTGGCTCTACGATCTTTGTGTCGGTGTCGCAGTAACCCATCAGAATCCCGTCAACCTCTGCAGCTCCCACGAACTCTGGGACGTTCTGGACTGCAGTCGATCCGGCGAAGGAATACCTCAGCGAGTGTTTCACTGCAGGGCAAACACAATGCATTTCAGCATCCAGACACGGTCAAGACGAAGTGCTGAAGTTCAACCCAAGCATCAGAGTGGAGAGGACAGTGAGTTTGTCAGGCTGTTAGTGACAGACGGGCCGCTGCTTCAGAAACAGCGGATCTCCTGAGATTCAGAGCAGAAGAGCAGAAGACCACAGCAGGAGCCACTTCTGCCAGCTAGGAACAGGAAACTGGACGGGTTGGACAACAGGAGATTGGAAAAAGTGATCGAAACACGGGTGATCTGATGACAGACTTTAAGTTAAGGCCCAGATGTTACCCACAAATAGCAGCACACAGCAGCAGAAGGTGAGACAGTGTTCATGTCTCTCTCCTCTAATCTGCTAACATTTGTGCGAAAGCGCAAAAAATCACTGACAGCAGCCTGATGCTGTTCGATGAGGGCGGAGCTGTGTTCTCTGCACATTACCTGAGCAGTTCAGTCAGCTGAAGGTTCACCTGATCAGTAGCTCTAACAGCTGGTTCACCTGCTTATTGAGCGATTAATTCTGGGCTAAATCTCATGTCCACAGTCTGCTGTCAGTGAATATAATAATAATAATAATAATAATAAACTCCATTTGTACGGCACCTTTCATACAGAAATTGCAGCTCAAAGTGCTTCACAAGAAAGAAATCACAGGCAACAATTGAGTGCAATGAATGAAACCCCAAATAAAACATTAACATGTAGGTAAGAATAGAGTCGAATAAGGCAAAACTTAGGACATGAATATGAGTGAACTTATTGGTTCCTGCATGAATTTTGACTGTGTGATTCTCTGTGTTTTTTAAGGTAAAGTATGAATGCAAACATCACATGTTTGAATGAACACTGAAGACTCAGCCTTCAGACTTTGACACTACAATAAATTCTCCTATTTTGTTCCCAGTCGACCTTCAGTTTTGCTGTTTTTATCGGCTGAGCACCTACAGGAACCCACCATGTGCAGGATAACCGGGCCCGCCCTCTGTCCATGGTGCTGAACATGCCACCGCAGACACGATGAAAGGTGTTTCCTCTGCTCTCTGTCAGTTTTACATGCAAACATGAGGCAGTCTCATATTTCTGTGTGACACCATGTCGCTCTGTCACGTCCTTCCTCTGATGGCCACTTTCAGCAGGATAACCGCTGAAAACAAGCTAAGATCATCCTGAAAATGAAACTGAGTTCACTGAACGGCCTCCACGGTCACCAGATCTGAGCCCGAGCAGCCCCTTGAAGGCCGGAGGAGCCACAGATTGGCATCATGGATGCGCAGGTGGTGCAGCAGCAGCAGCGCGAGGCCGACATGTCTGTTTCCGGCACAATGTTGAATTGATGCCACGGAGACAGAAGACACTTTGTGAGGCAAAGGGCGTCCGACCCGATGCTAAAACGATCCGATGAAGACCAGAATCGTTTGTTCAAGTGTTGGGCGAAAATGAAAGTAAATGAGTGTGATGCAGCAAAACGCAAAGAGCTTCAAGAAAACGTTTAACGTGTGATCTTACCTGGAGATGAAGCGCGACACAAGAGAAGCAACAACAGCAACTTCTCCATAGTTTTGAGATTAAGGCACGACTGGTCTGCTTCAGCTGTTCGCCGTCTGTCCAACGTGTTCCCCTCCAGGAGGAAGAGGAGGAAGAGGAGCGTCTGTTCCCCCCTTCTCTTTTTTCAAACAGCTTTATTGAAGCGACTCTCCGCGAGTTTCTGTTTTACAGCTTCAAGGCTTCAATCACAAACACAAAAAATAAAAAGATCATAAAAATGTCACGAAAAGCTCCGAGTTAAATGAGCTCCAACAGCGAGTTTGTTTGTCCGCTCAGACTCAGACGAAAAGTTTGGCTTTTTGTTGAAGAATTTGGATTTGTGAATATAAAATACGGTCAAAATAATGAGAAAACTCCATGAAGCTGCGGGCAGACATTAATGTTACATTCAGGGAATTCACGAAACACATTTTCCAAAGTATTAAGCAGTGAGGGAAGATATGAGCAGCAACAAATGGAGAATTTAGATGTAGAACATAAGATTTCATTCAACAGTGACCGTAACTTCACGATTGCGATCAGTATTTGCTCGATTTAAAATCCTCCACTGTCAAAATATTTCCTCTTTCATCTGATTTCTTTATGCAGTGATTTCATAATAGAATCAAAAAGCTGAAATATGAAAATCTTGTAGAGGCTCTTTCATTACAGGTGGCAAATCACTTTCTAATCCGGGTATTGCACAGCAAAACATACTTTTACCAAGTTTATTATTTCTGCAGATCTACCAAATATATTTATGTAATATATAATTAATCGTGAACAACATAACACACTTTATTTATTTATTTATTTATTTGTTTGTCGGTGTCGGTTGGAGTTCCGGTCAGCAAACAAACGGACTCACATCCGGTTTCAATCCCTCCAAGCGCTCCAGAGTTGCAGCCTCGACTGCCAACCGATGAGTCAAAGCACTCGATTTATCTCGCGATATTTCTACTGAGACATCATCATGTGTCTTATTTACACTATTACATATCAAATATTTCCTATATTTTTGAGTGGTAAAGTTCTGAAGAATGCTGTAAAATACGTTTCCATAGCATTACAATCGTCTCGTGGAAAATAAAACGCATCTTTACATCTAAGGAGAGACGACGAGGGAGCACAGAAGGAGGCACACTCGGAATGGAATGTGTTCGCGCGAGATTCCGCTGAGTGTACTTGAGTGAATGCCACGTCTTACCAGTAGCATCAACGTAGACAGAAATATTAACGGTTAACCAGACGTTTTGTACGCAGGACAGAGTTATCCAGCGGATATCTGCTATCTGACACGACCCGGTGAGAATCAGCTGTTTGTTTTTCAGTGAAAATCGCAGTTTGTGATGTCGCTCCTGCAGCAGCAACATGTTAGCAAGTTGGCTATTAGCTAGCTAGCCGGCTAGCAGACTTTCGTTAGAAGTTATAGAAACCGGCGATCAGTGTTTATTGTTTGATGAGCGGAGCTTTTCTTGTTTACTGTGAGGATGAAGCTCGCACTCTTCTAAGCTAAGAGATTATCCGCCTTACATCCGGATCAGACGTGTGAATCTGCTAGCAAACAAACACAATGACAAGACAAAGCTAAAGCAGACACAAATGGGTGACTGTTATGATAGCTAACTAAGAGAGCATCATCAGTGTTTACGTTACTAAACAGTCTGCACACAGAGCAGATATTGTACGCAGTATGACAGCAGGTACACCAGGTCAGGGCACTGAATGGATGTTTAGCATAGCATAACCTCAGTGTAGCACAAGTCTGCCAGATGTGTTGCACAGTCACCATATCCTGCTGTTATATTTGATCAGAAACGCCCGTTTGACTCACTGCAGAGGCCACATTCTAGTCAGTTTCAGTGCCTGCTGTGTTGGTGCTGTAATACAAAGTAATCTGATGAGGAAAGGGTAGGTCTACATGCAGGTGGGAATACACCCCAGACTCATCGAAAATACACTAGTGTGTGTCATGGTAGAAAAGCTGATGAGGCCCCGAAAAAGAGGAGAAACACTGCAGCTGTGTGACTGAAGCTTTCTTTAGCAGTGGCCACAGTTTCCCACAAATTCAATATAGGTGTAAACAGGAGCATGAGAGTGATCATCAGACAGCCTGTGAGTCTTTAACGTCTTCACTTTTCTCTTTGTCAAAGGGGATAATATGGGCTGTGTACGTCTGCTGGCGCTGGCGGTGGTCACATCTGCAGTACTGTTAGCCTCCCATTCAGCCATCGCTCACAGCCACTCCCACGGTGACCATGGACACGGCCACGGCCACCACCACCATCACCACGGCCACGGCCACGGCCACCATCACCACGGCCACTCCCACGGAGAGGACGATCACTCTGATGGCCCTCAGGTGAAGATGTTCCACGGGGCGAGCAAGTGGAGCGCCGAGGCCAACCTCCCTCACCCCGAAGAGGACTACGGACACGCACACTCTCATGATCACGGACACGCACACTCTCACGATCACGGACACGCACACTCCCATGATCACGGACACGCACACTCTCACGATCACGGACACGCTCATCAGGAGGATGTTGTTCGGGTGCACAAGGAGGAGAGTGGACACTCACACGGAGGGGAGCGGGTGAAGAGGGAGGCCGAGAACAGGGATGCGATGGAGCTGTGGATGCAGGTGTGATCACGGTTCAGAGCGGGAAAAATGGGTCGCCTGGTTGAAATGTGGGCAGGAATATCAACACTAGACTTGTGAGAGAGATGCTCAGTATTTTATCCTCCTTTCAGTGGTGCTACTCAGGGTCACAGCGGAGGAGACTCTGTAGGAAGCAGCTGTCTGGTTTGAGTGTCTGTTTCCTCCCATTTAGCCACACAATACTGACCAGTTCACCCAGGAAGAAAACTCCAGGAAGTCACGCCATCCAGCCAGGACGTAGTCTGACTCATAACCCGCTTAAAAACACAGCATACTTCCTAGTTTCTGTGAAAGTCAGTGTGCTTCTTACCTGCAGCTCGATGGCATTGGTGCAAACAGTATTCTCCACTTTAACTAACACAGCTGTCTACATCTGCCACACAGCGTCATGTGCTGTACCCAGGTGACCTTTTTTGAGCCTACCTTTGTGGCTTCCCTGTGTGCTGGGCTGTAAGCGCTCTCACTGTGTGACTGGTTTAGACTGTGGTGTTTCCAGCCAGGTTTGGCTTTGCTAGCGTTGAGTTGTCACATTTATCCTCCCTCTGCCTTCATGTTTAGTGCTGATGGTCCTGCAGTTTGATGACTCTCTCCTGCGATGAAACGTAAACTTCCCTCCGTCCCTTCCGCAGGCGATCGGAGCGACGCTGCTGATCAGTGCGGCTCCTTTCCTCATCCTGTTTCTGATCCCAGTTCAGTCCAACAGCGACCAGCACCAGAACCTGCTCAAGGTGCTGCTCAGCTTCGCCTCGGGTGGCCTGCTGGGCGACGCCTTCCTCCACCTCATACCACACGCTTTGGGTAGGCGCTCGATCCGTAGAAGCCTGTTTTTTCCTGCTGTCTTTGTCGCTCAGTAACCTTGAAGTAACGCACATTCAAAGAAGTGAAATTTTCAGTCGACTGCTGACGATGACGAACTCGTCAGAAACACTCGCTGCAGCAGGATCTTCAGTTTGCATTCTTGACTTTTATGTCCGTGTCCTGCACAGAGCCCCACTCTCACCATGGAGAAGACCACGGACACTCCCACCACAGTGAAGAGTCACATGACCATGGCCACTCCCATGGTACACAGTAATTGCCTTTTCTCTTACTTGAAGTAGTCGGTAGGTTCTCCTGTTGTTTCTCCAAAAGGAGCAAAAATTGACTTCTCTTCTACTTTCTACTCATGTGTCACATGTCCAACCGGTGCTGTCTGTGCTCTACCTGCACAGGAGCCGCCCACGATCACATGATGTCGGTGGGTCAGTGGGTTCTCTGCGGGATCATCGCCTTCCTGGTTGTAGAGAAATTTGTGCGTCTGGTGAAGGGAGGGCACGGCCACGGACATTCCCACGGCCACTCGCACGGTACGCTGCTGCTTCTTCGTGTTTATTAGTCAAAGGGACGATGATCAGCTTCTGTCGTCGCTACTCGTTATCTCTGCAGCTGATTTGGGGCTAATTTGAGCTTTATGCAACATTTTCAGATGGTCCCAAGGAAAAGGACAGTGATGGAGAAGAAGAAAAGGAAAAGAAGAAGAAAGAGGAGAAAGGAAGTAAAGACGAGAAGGTGCCGAAGAAAGAGGAGAAGAAGAGCTCAGGTGAGCAGTGCGCCTCAGATACGACGACTTGACAGAGATGAAATAGATGCTTTGACACCAAATTTTAAGCTAGATGTTAACGTTTGACCTGCAAATCCACAAATCAGTGCTCGCTTCAAATCAAGGTCTTTTTCAGTGTAGACGCTCAGATTTTATCGCTGATATTAAGAAAATCTTCCTGCTCCAGAACTAACTCAAATTGTTGTTTTGTTATTTACGTGTTTTTCATTTGAAGAGCGAATCAGTGCTTAATGTGTCGCTTTCAATCGATTTCGATTTTCGATTCTGTGTCCAGAATCACTCCGATATTGATTATAGTGTTTTATATTTGCACTCCTGCCCTCAGACAAAAGTCGCGACTTCTAAGAATTGCTCAGTGATCCTTCGTTTGACAGACGTTCTGCAAAGCGACGATTCATTAATGTCTGGAATCTGGATTTCTGACTTTGGCGCGCAGGCAGAGACTGTGGCGGGTTCATTCAGTTCATGAGGAAGTGGTTTCAGACTCATGTTTTCCGGAGCTGCAAACATGTCTTCTTGGCTTGTTCAAAGTCATTATCAATCATTTACAGAAGACAAGCATCTTGATGAAGAGCTTCATTTGCCTGAAGGGGCAGAAATGTGTCGCTGTGCTCTTTATTGATCAGAACATTTTCTTTCTCCTCACTGACGCAGACGTCAAGGTGTCAGCTTACCTCAACCTGGCGGCCGACTCCATGCATAATTTCACCGACGGCCTGGCGATCGGAGCGTCGTTTCTGGTCGGTCCGGCAGTCGGCTTCATCACCACCCTCACCATCCTGCTGCACGAGGTCCCGCACGAGATCGGAGACTTCGCCATCCTCGTCCAGTCTGGCTGCACCAAAAGAAAGGTAGCAGCCGCTCGAGCCGAATCTGAGAGTAAAGAATCTGTCCAATCAGCAGGACCTTTTTAATCTAAGCTATAAGCGATAATAAACGCTAAGTTTTTGTTCTGTAAATCTGTGTGAAATGCCATGAAGTAACCCCGGTCCTCTTTCCCATCAGGCCATGTGTCTACAGCTGCTCACCGCCCTGGGAGCTCTGGCGGGCACAGCTTGCTCCCTGTTGGCCGAGGGCGTGAGCGCGGCGGCGACCGCCTGGATCCTGTCGTTCACGGCCGGCGGCTTCGTTTACATCGCCACGGTGACCGTGCTCCCGGAGCTGCTGGCGGGCCGCTCCAGCTTCGGCCAGTCTCTGATGGAGATCCTGGCGCTGCTGTTCGGGGTCGGCATGATGGTGCTGATCGCCGAGTACGAGTGAGACGCAGCCGAGTGGACTGACGCTGCTCGCCGACTGAGACGAGGAGGGAAAAGGTCAAAAATGGCGGTTTTAAGTAGAGTTTGTCGGCGGTGTTTTCTCCACCCGCTGACGGCGAACACGTGATTTTTCTTGTTTTGTTGTATGTGTTTTTGTTTTTTTAGCAGTCCGTGGTCACGTCCTTGCTTTGAGTTTCTTTTTTGGCCTTTGAGACTGACAGCTGCACAGAAGCAGCCTGACGGCAAAGTTTTTGAGGACTGCGGCGTCGTTCGCTGACGACAGGAAGTGACGCCTTTCAGCGCATCACTCAGCGACCCGCCCCCAACTGAAGTGACTTCAAATAGATTCATTTTCGAGCCATGACACCAAATTTTTGCACGCGGCCGGTGCTTAAATCTGCATTCCAGAGTCGGGTTCCTCGACGGCGACGCTTAAACGTGTTTGATGTCCGTTTCCTTTGGAGATCTTGACTGTTGATGTTTTTAGATTCCACAAAATAAAAGTAAATGTTGTGGCTTCTACTGCTGTGTTTAAACCAAGTCATGGAAACCTCGATGAAAGGTTTTAACCTTTAACACCTGCGACACAATCATCAACACACGGAAAGAGCGGAGAAATAAAGATTCCCAATTTTCAGAGATGTTTACTTTTTGCCATTTTCTGTAATTAAAGACACTAACTGAAAAATGTAATTGAGATACATCTGAGTGGTTGTTTTAATTTAACGTGGATGACATTCAAAGTGAACCCGACATGATTTCATCTGCTATAAACAGTTCTGACCACAAGAGGGAGCAAGAGGTCCGTCAGAGGTTTGACTCCAGTGAAAAAGACTGAGGGACGCGAAGCACGAAAACATTCAGATGATTCTTAACACGCAAACGAGTCGCGCCCGTGGCACAGATCATAAATCCTGCAGAGAGAAATGTGTGGTTTTAAATAAAACTCTTGACTTGAAAACAGAAACAAAGCAAGAAAAAAGATTTTAAGAGGCATCAGCAGTTTTAAGAAACAGAAAGTTTGAGCATTCAGGTGATTCCTGCAATGATTTCCCTCCCAGACAGCAAATCTGAATCACTTACAGAGGCCAGAAGACGTAAAAGTGTCCAGAATTATTAAAGAAATGAGCAACAATTAGTTTTGTTCAGCAGAACTCTGATTTTTCTTTTTGTTTGTGTTCATTTCATTCATTCTGAGCCGTGGTCACATGGTGCACGTTTAAAGATCAAACAGTGACTTTTTAACGAAGTAAAACCATCCAGTGTTATTAAAAAAAAAAAAAAACAGCAATGACTTGAAGAAAGTCAGAAAAATAAATCCGATTTTGTGGTTTGGCGTCCTCAGATCAGCTAACTTGATTAAGTCAGAAATCACGTGTTTCTTAGGCATAAAAGCAATGAATGATTTAAAAACAGGTCATTAAAGTCCTGGATAATCAAAGAATCAGAGAGGTGAGACAGCTGCTTCAGTGTGAAGGTCAGACAGTTCAGAGCTTCACGCTTTAGCTGCTGATGAAGACATTATTTTAAACATGGACTTCATCTGAACCGGATGTTCATGTGCTGGACGTCAGGCGAGAAGGTGGGAACTACTGACCCTCGTGTCGACCCCTGCGGGGGTCCCGGCCTCCAGGCTGAGCTGCACCTCATCACTCCAACAGACCTGGAAACGAAGGCACAGGTGAGCTCTGACGGTGAGACGTGCTGACATGCTTCTGGTTTGTACACTTGTTATTCGGCTTTCCTTTAATTTGCTTTATTTCCTTGTGTGTCAGGAGAGTTCACAGTCACAGTCACAGCTTTTCTGGGAAGAAGAGGAGAAACAGAAGGTGTTTTTTGGTTTCTGATGACTGATGACTGAAAGCGTCCGTGAGGCGCTGCCCTCCTCACGGAAGCCGTCTTGTTTCAGGAAACAGCTCAATTCAAAATGAGCCAGATGTTTTTGGTGGAGGTGTTTTCTGTCTTTAACGAGCGATGAATAAAAGCATGTGGAATGTGTTTTTGAAGTAAAAGTACTAATAACACACTGTAAAAAAAAACTCCGGTACACGTCCTGCATTGAAAATGTTACTTAAGTAAAAGTGTATGAGTATAATCATGAGAATGTTCTTCAAGTATTAAAGTACTCAATACAGAAAAATCTAAAATCTTTCAGTCTTTTTATCTTTATATTATTATTACGTGTGCATTCATGTAAAAGCAGTATTTGACTGTTTGAGCTCATTTGATTATTTTCTCCATTAAAACGGCTTTACGATTATTAAACTAGTTGCCAATAATCATCTGTCAATCGAAGGATTGATTGTCTCACTGCTTCAGCTGTAAGTAAGTGCTTCAAACACACACACACACACACACACACACACACACACACACACACACAGACAAAAATGAAGAAGGTAAAAATTGGTTCCTGTGTTATAAAACAGCAGAATGAGGATAAAAAGCAAAGCTATGAAAAGGTTTGTGTCAAAGACTCAGTGTGAAAGATGGAGGACGGCGGTCGGAGCTGAAACAGCACGATCGCACTTTGCAGCTATTGGATGGATGAAAGGCCACAAATGTTGGGAATAACAAAACATCATATTCTAGAAACTCTTCGTCTTTCTTGTAACCGAAGCTGCCAAATAACTGTATAATTCCCTCTGACGTGCAGTGGAGTGCAACTACAAAGTGGCATGAAAAGAAAACAGTCAAGGAAGTGAAGCAGCGGACTAACAGGGATTTCACCCGAGACTTACGGAACACTGATAGAAATCTTTGTTGGATAACTGAGATGCCTTTCGCATGCAAACACAGAGATGCTGCCTGACGCCCTGCAGCGTCCGCCAGAGTTACATAAGTGTTTGTTTCAGAGTCAATTAGGTGTGACAATTGTTCTTGTTTAGATAACAACAAGGACAGGAATCTGAATAATGCCAAGCTACCCTGTGATTACAGAGACGTCAGGTACCGGGCCAAAATGACAGGAATGCAGGAACAACCCTGACCGAGCTGGGTCACGACAGGCTCATCAAATCGGCTTCAGCTGAGGACGTACAGCGAAGAAACGGCCTGAGTTTTAAAGGCGTGAAGTATTCAGCCGTGCTGGCAGCGCGGCCTTATGGGTGGTTCTGTTCGTGGGACGCTGGGTCAGTCCACCACGTTGGTCCGGACTCAATAACTCACACAAATATTGGAGGAATTACACAACATTACATTCATTTCCCCAGAGCGACTCCCAATAAGCACATTCATAAAATAAGAGGGAGAAAAAATGGCCGCTGCTGTGAAAGTTCCCCTCAGGACGAATCACCGTCACTTTTCACCCACTGCCTCCACAACCAGGTCATAGCGAATGACATTCCCATCAGCCTCGGCTGCACAGCGAAATGTTAGTATGCTACTGCTAACTAATGCTAACTTAATGCTAAGCTAATATTTCCCTTCCAAACATCAGCATAGTACTGATCAGTAAAGAAACGGGAAAGACTCAACCGACAGAAATATTTAAGAGATTATCAGGAGCTAAAAGGAGCTTTGTGCCTTTTTCTGGGGGGCAAACAAGCAAGATTCTGGGTGTTTGACAAGGTTTAATTTTGAATTTTAAGTTCTGAAAGTTAAGCTCAGTTTAAAGCTGAAGCTTAATTTAACAAAGAAAAACCAGTAAATCTAATCGACCTAAACAAGGTCTGAACATTACCTGAATGCCTCCCACATATGTTCACTGAGGCGAAGCCGAAGTTCAAACCTATAATTAAGGATTTGCCCCGAACGCACAGAGAATGACTCATTAATTTGACAGCTGGAATAAGTCGCAGCTTTCCCCGCTGCATTACTCAACAGCTGTTTGCTCTGCCAACATGAAAGCACTGCAGTCGTGCAGCCGTCGTTTCAGAATTTGGCAGGCGGTTTGAGATCTTGTGCAGATCAGTTTCATGGCATCATCTTATGTCATTTATGTGCGGCTTAAAGTGTGTTTTCTTTCCAAGAGGCAAAACTGTTCATTTAAGTTCAGAAGCCCTTTTTGAATTATGATGCTCACAACAGCACTTATAATTAATGCAGAGTGTTCTGGTTAAAGGTGAGTGTGTGTCCTCTGTCCTCAAACCTCAAACGGTTTAATGTGACACGGGGTCCAAACAGTGCTTCTATTTTCTCCAGTCAGCTAAAATGACCTGACACTGCTCATTTTCCTGCTAATTTACACCTAAAATAATCAACTTTCGGTGAATTCTTTTTTACGTTTGTGTTTCATTCTTTCATTTCTGTGGCATTTTTCTCTGTTTTTACTAATTACAAAGACCTTTTTTCAGAAACTTTTACACTTTTTTAGAAAATAGCCTGTAAGGTTTACATGATTTGTTGGAGAAACTGCAGGGCGTGGGAAGCTAAACATTGACATTTAATTGTCACCACGTCATTACCATACCATTAATGTTTGCCTCGTCATGGAGTCATATCCTCTGAAACACTCAGCGCAGTCATCTGTAACAATGACACCAGTCATCTATAACAATGACCGGGGGTGCAAAGGCTGATGAGTCAAATGTATAAAAAATAAAAAAATAAATAAAAAGCTGCAACAGTGCCAACATGCTGAAAATGTTTGTATCTGCAGCTTCATGCATTAACGTGTTTATTCAGGGAGAAAAATCCAAACACCTGCTGCAGTAAAACTGCTTCAACTTCATGATCATTGCTTTATTTCCGCAGGTCAGAGACCAGAACGTCTGACTGCTGCTGTTCACTTCAGTCAGACTGAATCCTCTGAAGAGTCAACAGATTAAACTTTAGGAAGATGCCATAATAATAATGATAATTAAGAAAATTCAACCCTTTCACAACGTCATGAGCAGCCTGTGATCAGACATGAAAACATAACATTCAGCTCTGATCTAAACTCGACAAAGACAAAGACGCTGACTTAAATAGACAAGGAAGGAGAAGTAATCAGACACAGGTGAACACAATCTAACAATCACAAGGGCGGGAAAACACAGGAAGTAAAGCAAACTTTGACACAAGGGTCCACTACAAAATAAAACAGGAAATAACGAACCTAAAAAGTCCAAATCCTAACGGAATTTACTGAGATTTAACACTTTTAACTTGTTTAAAGTCCAAAAGATCTATAGTTTATGTCATATTTGGACCATGATGGGATATTACCTTAGCATCAACTGCTCCTCCTGGGGTCCATATTTCATAATATAATGCTCACATGCTCACATTTCCACGACATTAACACTTTTATATTGAATGCATCCACAAAAACATCACGGTCTGCATAGTTTATGCTCTCCACAGATTCCACTGTGTGTTTTTATGGCTGCTGCGTTCAGGTGAGTCAAAGCTTGGTTTGCAGAGATTTTGTTCTTGATTAAAACTACTGAACAGTCACAGCGGTTCCTTCCTGGAGGGATACTTTTCACTCTGCATGTGTTCATGTGCAAAACCTTCAGAGGGAAGATGGGAGGGCAGTGACCCAGATTCTCCACCAGCACAGCCCACCTCCCTCCGAACACATGCTGGGCTTGACACAAAACAAACTCCTCACATTTTATTACTGTATTTTCACATTTGAAGAATCCTCCAGGAACATAACACTAAAAATCCATTTTTTGTTGTAATTCAACTAACACAAAGATAAAGACACTGAATATCAAAACTAGCCTTAAAAAGTGTCATTTGTGTGCAGCCGTAGGACGAAAACTCGTCCTCAAGTCGTTAAAATCCCCGAATTTCTCACAAAAAATCCTGCAGATATGACCTCAGTGTTAGCAAAGGCTGTAACACTTAGCTAAAGAAAAGAGATTCATAGTCGTGATGTAAATCTGATTTTTCTTTGTGTCTTTCCCAGATTATTATATGTCTCATTTCCGTGACTTTTACTTCTTGCAGCGTAACTTCACGGTGAAGAAAGCTGGTGCAGCTGCCTCCACCTGTTTCAGGTTTGAAGCTCAGACGTCGTCCTGCAGCGGACGTTGAAGTGCATGCCTTGCTCCAGGGCATCTTGGAATCTCAAGAGAGGAGACACGTTGCATACACAGTGCAGTACATGAGCAGTTTTATTACGTGTAGTTTAATAATGACCATACAACACAAAATATGTGACTCTCTAAAGGACGGCATAGAAGACAGTTAAAGAGTCTCCATTTCTTTTCTTGTTTGGCCTGAGATGCTTCTGCTGCGATGACTTAAAGCTGCTGGTACAAACTTCCTTCAACATGAAGGCGAGAGTGGCGCATATCTGTGGAGAAAGAGTCGTGTCTGCGGTGATCACGTCCCACCGATCTGACATCCAGAAGCAGTCAACGTTGATTGAGTGTCGCGAGGAGAACGAATAACAACAACAAAGAAAAAAGACAAGGAAACAAATGAAAATCTGCATGATGATCTGAGAGATGAGGAAACGGCCTTTCCCTCCTTCACATTCTTCTTCAGCTTCCTTGTGTGGGATGTTTTTCTTATCAACCAAAATACCCTTGAATGAGGCTGCAACAACAGGTTGATCCAGTGGCCTCAGATGAAGGCGATATGTAAATAAGAGCTATCTTCCAGCTGAATCAAAAGGCATCTCTTTTTAAGTGGAAGCAGACTTTGAATTTTAGTTTTCTAAATCACTGGTTCTGACACGTGACACTCACACTGGTCAAACTCCTCACCTGTAATCTGTCATGCGGGTTTCTGTTAAAGATTTTAAGTCTGTAAGCCAAAGCTCAGATATCTTTAGAAAACTGGTGGATTGACCCTTTAAGTAAAACTGCCTTTTCACATAATTCAGATTAATTACACACGATCTGACGGCTTTATTTCTGTCTGAAGTCAAGCTGTTTGTCAGCCTCACGATGTGTCAACATGTGGTTTCCCGCATGAAAAAGTAGTAAAATTTACTGTATTAGAAATACTACTTAAAAGTATTAAAAATGAACATACTGATTCAGCAATACTTAGAGTGGTATTTCAAAGTACTTGTAAAAGTATTGTAAGCGTATTATAAATTGTACTGCAAGTGTGTTTTGAATGCTCATGAATCCTGATTTTCACTGGTGTACTTAAGTACACTTAAAGTACACTCAAGGACTACTGGAGTACACTTAAGTGTACTTGAAGGCCACACAAACTCTTTCACCTGGGAGCGTTCGCTGGTTCGATTCCTGGACCGGCAGAATAAATGTGGGTGGAGAAAGGCAAAGAGCTCCACCCCCAGGCGGCTTGTTACCTGGAGGACTTTCTGACCCCCACTGAAAAGAAATTTAATGTAAATGAAACAACTTTAAAACATGACCTGGACTTGCGTACTTATACGCACCGAGTGTAGCTTTATACAGCGGCACCTCCACAAATACTGTAAATTACTCATGTGCACCTGATTGAAACGCCATTCATGCGTTCCCCTGATCTGCCATCAGTTCTCACCTCGGCCTCCTGCACCGCTCTGACTGAGTCACTCGAGCTGAAACGAGTTTACATGCTCGCTGTGTCGGCTCCTTCATGCAGCGCTTTGTTAGAACATAAACAGTGTAAGTGGTGTGTTGAAGTGTCAGCTGTAAGAAAATAAGAAGAAAACATTCCAAACGCTCAGGCGAGCATGTCGTTACGCCAGGTGACGACGAATGCCTCAGATACCGGCGAGGAGCTTTCTGAGCCTGAGCAGAGTTTTTGGTTTTGTTGCATTTACGTCGTCTTTATGTCCCGTTCAGTTACAGCTCGTGCTTTAATTATGCATTTTTCACCCAGAGTCCCAAAGGCACAGTCCATTCAGGCTCCTTTCAATCACTGACCCCAAAACTCACGGCGAAAATCTAGATTTTGATGCAGGTTTCAATGGTGGTGATGATGAGGTTCAAACGAAGACTGTTTTCCAATTTTTATGAAGAAGCACATGACTTATTTTCTTTTGGCTTGTGTAACGAGGAGTTTGCTTTTCCTCTTTCAGCAGAAGGTGAAACTTCCATCAACACCAAAGGAACAAGAATGAAGCCCCGTGAGATTCTGCGGCCGTCGAATCAAACGTCCCTTTAAACTGACTGCAGAATTCTGAAGAAACATGGAGCTGCGGTTCACCTAAAGACCCTGCAGACTTCTTTCTGTCACACTCAGTCTGCAGAGATGAACTTTGGCAAAGTTTGACAAACACCCATCAGGGTTTAATTCTGTGAACCAGGTCTTTATTTCATAGAGCCACGTGGTCTAAATGGAGATCCTGGTTCGGATTCATCGTTTCTGCCATGTTACACTTACTAAAGTGAGATATCGAGACCAGCGGTCCCCAGTCGGGGAATAAGGACCCTTCAAGGGGTCACAAGATAAATCTGAGGGGTTGTAAGAAAAACAACAAGAGAAAAAAAGAAAAATCATCTTCCACTACAAGAAATATGTAGTTCTTTTCTGACTTTGCTCGAATCTGTGCAGTTCTTGAATAAATCACTGGATATTTTTCTCCTTTTATTATTCAGACGAAACAGTTTGAAAAGGGTAAATCGCTCTTTGGTAGAATTTCTCAAAACTCACTGACTCATAAAATGTCTAATGGGCTTTGTAGCTGTTACCTCTCACTGGCCGAGTTTCTGTCCAAAGCAAATTGCTTTCGCTTCAGATTTCCAGAAAATCTGATGAAGATCTGACATGTTACCTGCATAATTGCGTTTAAGTCTCATGCTTCAGGTATGTCATGGTTTAATCTGTTACCAGGTGCAAGAACATGGATGCCATTTTTGTTTTTGGACATTTTCTCTCATTTCCAGCCTTTCAGTTTACCAGGAGGTCAATTTGAGCAGATATCTACAAAGAAATACCCAAACTGTGTTGAAACCTGCTGAGGATATTCATGCTCCCCAGAGGATGAATCCTCGGCTTTGGAGCGAAATGGACGGCTGTGCACATTCTCGACATGACAATAAACTTTATTTGTATCACACCTTTCGTGCGAGAACCATGTTACATTCGGCTTACACCAGCCGTCTGTCAGTCCCTCCTTTGTCCGTCACCCTCATGTCTCTTCCTGGTCAGACCTGCAGAGTCTGTCCCTGTTTTCCAGCACAGGCTGAAAACAGCACTGCAACGACACCTGTGACGTTAAATTTCCCTTGATGAGCTGATTTCTCGTTGAAATGATGGTATCTTCCTTGAATCACACTCAGCTCCGCAGAAGTCTGTGCGCTCGTTTCCGTGATGCTCACTCGCTCATACTTTGGGTGTGATCAGGGCTTGGCCGAGACACAAGCTGTCATGATGAGTCATGCAGGTAACTGCCTACCTTTATATACAGATGTTCACCCAGCAGGCCTCCATTTGCTGCCATCATCATGGAGGAAGAGAGAGACATGCCAAAGTAGGTGGACACATTAATATTAAATGCATTTTTATTTTTCAGTAATTAATTAATTAATTTAGTTAACTTCCAGCTATTCCCGAAAACTGCTTATCAAATTAGCAATTGTGCAAAAATAATGAAATGTTAGTAATCCTTTTAATTTTTTTTTCATAATTTAATATTTCCCTTTAATTGCAGTTATTTATAGTTTTATGTAAAGCAAGCAAAGTCAAGAAGTTGCGCACATACTGAAGTGGAGATGCAAAACTATTGTTTGGGTTCTCAGTTTTTCCTATTTATCATTTATAAGCAGTATATAGATGAATGAATGACTGATTTAAAACACTTTAATGTGGTTATAAGCAAATATGATGACAAATATTTTGGCAATTTTCAATTATCTATCTATCTATCTATCTATCTATCTATCTATCTGTCACATCATGGATCGTTCTTCCTTAATTTATTCCACTGTTTTTGACTCAGGAGGTCGTGGGACGCCGGTCGAGAGGTCCCGGTCATTGAAGATGAGCAGACGCCGTGGAAATTGATCAAACTGCTGAGGATCATTACTCTGTTTGCCGTCGCTCTGATTGTGTTTGGATTGGCTCTGTGCAGCAAGGTTTGCTGCTTTTTATGCGTCTTTTATACATCCTGTATGTACATGAGAGTAATACTATGAACATGACTGACACTGGAGAGGTGACGCTCCAATTCGTGATGAAATGGTCACTTACTTTATGGACCCGTGGGGATTTCTGAGTGAATTCTCGCATCCAAATATACAATATTGAATATAAATGTGATTTTGGTGCAATAACTCAACTTAGAGGGACTACATTAAGTTAGACAAGCTGTCATTTTCGCTGTTACTGAACAGCACTGGTTCTATGCTGTCCTCATATCACGGTATCAGCTGATAAGATCTTAATCACTGTTTTCACTCTGTTCCAGACTTCTTTCCTCCTCCTCATCACCTTGTCCAACAAAGGCACAAAGACCCTCCCGGATGACCAGAAACCCGTCGCTCTGCTGTGTATCGGCTGCTCCCTCATCGCTTCCAGCGTCCTGCTATTCCTCAAGAGCATCTGGAAGGCGTGTTACAAAACATCAAAGATGCCAAGAAAAACCACAACTGCCATAGTACGACAAGAGTCAACATGTCCTGATTTTATCTCATCTCTGACTGATGCCAAAAAGCGGCAGGTGTCTTAATCCCTTGCTTTGCTTTCCGTCTTCTGCAGGTTCTGTTCTTTGAGTTCGTGGTGTCTCTGGGTGCAGCGATCCTCACCATCGTAGCAATGCCGCACTTGGACATCGTGACCAACGTGACGATACTGAACGGTGTAGCCGTCTTCTCCGCGCTCATGCAGGTGGTCACTCAGTGCACTGCCAAGGAAAGGAACCACTTCCTGCTGCCATCCATCACCGCCTTCATCCTCATTCTTCTCGGTTACATCCTCTTCCTCGTCCTATACATTATGAAGAATCCTACTGATACCAAGATGGCCATTTGGGTGGGTCTGGCTGTTGCTGGGTCCTTCTTGGTGTCTTTCAACTGGTGGGAGAACTACTTCAGACCAATCAGCCGGAACAGCAGCTCCGTCTTCCTCGCCAACCTGTGCAAAGACATGACAAAGAGCCAGAACGTACTGCACATCCTCTCCAGCCTGGTCAGGGTCGCAGTGACCGCCTGTGTGCTCGGAGCCTACGTCCCTCTTTCCAAAATGGACTGGGACATCGTGAGGTCCATCCCGAGCCGTGAGACAAGAATTATAGCCATCATCATTGGGGTCCAACTGGTTTCCTCTGCGCTCTGCCACTGGTTTGCATTGGCAGCCTGCAAGATGCACGCCCTGCGACGGTGCTTCATCCTGCCTTTGTACCTGGCCTCTCTGGCTGTCATGATTCTGCTCGTCGTCCCTGTTATCGTTTACTATCAGGACTACAAAAAAAGTCTGAACGGGCCTGCAAGCATCAACTTCACAGTCTACTGCAAAACAGTTGTGGATGGAAGAAACCAGAGCGTGAACGGCAACGTGTTCCCAGAATTGGTTTTGGATGTTACACACACTCTGTGCTTCCTGGACATGTCCAAGATAACTGACATTGGCTTGCTGACAGGTAAGAAAGTAGAGCCTGGTATATGTTACAATGCAATTTTGCACAAGTTATACATATTACATACAAAAAAAGGATTCATTTACTGTAGGTATGTGTATTTTCAAAGTATTGTCAAAAGAATTCATAGAGTTTAGTTTGTTTGAATGAAGACTACAATGAGGAGGTCCTTGAGGCTACCACACCCTGTCCCACATTCCTGTCAGCACCAGTTCTCAGGTGTGTGCAGGTTGCCATTTGCTTCAATAAAAAAATCCAACCTCCAGAACTTTGAGTCAGAATCAGAATCAGATGCCTTTATTAGTCTCCCGAAGGAGAAATTCCATTTCAGTTACATCCCGTCCAAGAAACACAAAAAAAGACAGTGACACAACAGGGGAGGACAGGAGCGGGAGAACTGTGGGTCGCACACATGGAGAGCGCCCCGTTTACTTAGATCTGAAAGAGGAAAAACAGGAGGGAAGAAGAGAGTAAAAAAAAGCAACTCCCAAACTAAGCTCCTGTAGGGGGGGGCACAGTGTGGGATTAGGAAAAAAACACCTCGGCACATAAGCAACATAGTAAGACATTACAACAAAATCTCAAGGACTTGCACATGTGGAAAGGGTGGGGGGAGTTGGGGAGGGTAGGTGTCGCAGCACAGACACTGGGGGCGCGTGCACACAGCCACATTTAAGTGCCTCGCAACTGCGACAAGGGGGGGGGGGGCCCACGAAGGCGTTGAGTTGGAGGTTGTGTGCATGTCATATGTGTCTTCGTGTGTGTGTATGTGTAAGCCCGTGTACTTCATCGCCACTCAGTCCAACCCATTGTCTCTGCCGTCTGATAACTGATGATGAAGACACAGCCGTAGCTGTGGAGACGACCTTGGAGAGTCCTGATCCAGAAAAACAAAGTTCACAGGAGTAGGGGGGTGATGGGGGAGGAGATGGGGGCCGGAGCATCTTGTCTGCATAACATCCAGGAGAGTGGAGAGACACCGGCCTTGGGAAGGCCAGCTATCTCAGGGAGCCAATGAAGATAACAATTGTTTTGGGGCAGGCCAACACTGCAAATTTTCTGTCTGCCTTTGAGTCTCTCTGCGTCTCCCAGTGTCTTTGTTCAAATATATCCAAATTCGGTGGCCAATTTCACCCGAGCCGAGCTGAAAACTTCTCCAAGTTGGCATCCATCCTGCGAAAGAGTTCAGGAATCGCATCCAGCCTGCGATTTTGATCAAGAATTGCATCCAGCCTGCGATTTTGATCAAGAATCGCATCCAGCTTGCGACCGAGCTCACACATCACTTGAGTCTGAGTGTTTACAGCCCTGCTCATTCCCTCAATCGAGACTGGCAGCTTCTCGATTGCCAAAAGTGCTGCCAACATCTTCCGAACTTTGCGATAGATCAGGAAACTGCCAACTCCAGACAGCAGAAAGCCTGTTTCATAAATCCAATTATGAAGACGTCTTCAACATCCTCAATGGAAAGGATCGACAGGCACACGATCCTCCACTTCTCCCAGGAGTCCATCGTGTATCCGGCTGCAAACGTTCCGTCAGGGCAGGCGGGCTCTCCTTCACCCTGTCTCTTAGTTGAGAAAATTTGGTCAATTGCGTTGAGAGACCAGCTGACCAAATCCATGATTTTAGGCTTCGGAAAGAAATGCAGAGAGAGGCTCCAATAGATCAGACAAAGACAGCACAAGACAAAGAGCAGCAGCAGGACAGATAAGGGCAGGGAGGGAGCAACAGAAAAAGCGTCCGCCTTCGTTGAGAGCCAGAAGAGGAGAATGTATCTCCAATTTTGACATAGTTGGAAATGACCAAAAACTCCTTGTGTGACTATTTTGTTATTTAGTACTGCATTTTTCTGGATACACTACTCCATCACAGAGTAGGCATTCAGGTAGTTTGCAGTCCCCAAAGTTGGAAATGTTATTTAATGTTTTTGCAAATCTTCCTTCAGGCTCAGCAGTGTCCTGGTGGCTCAGTCTTGTGTTGGCGACCCTCCATCTGTGGTACCTCAAAGTGTATCGTATCCAGAGGACTCAAAACCTGTTCACCAGGAGGTTGTATGAGGGACCCTTTATCGAGCAGTCGCTGCTCCTCAACACCCGATTTGACATCCAGACCAAAAACAAGACGAAGACGTGAGTGTGTTTGGTGTGTAGTAGTATTACCTGAAGCGAGGTTGTTGATTCTTCAAGGTGTTTTTGGGCTACGCTGTTTTGTTCCACTGTCACCTGGACCTCAGATCTGGTTCAAAAATGTGTCTGAAATGCAAAATCTTTTTATGTACAATTTTAGGCCATTTGAAACAGTGATGCTGTATCTGTGTGCGACCATGTGGCACGAGACCTACGATGAAATGATGAACATTATCATCTCAATCTTCAGGTGACTTCCACAGACTTTTCTATCATATATCATCTTGCAATTCCTGTAACTCTCTGTTGATTCCCTCTGTAAATTATTTTAAATTGAATTATTTTTTGGGATCAACATAGGATCTGGTAGAGATAGCATGAATGCAATTTATGGCCTTACAACACGTTATTGACTAAGAGAATTTATGCTTTGTGTAGTGTAGTTGAGGAAATGCCACCTGTAGTGGAAAATATAGAAATAGTTGCTTAACTGGAGTGCAAGTACAATGTGTGAAGGGAATTTTCCTTCAAACCATTTGGTCAGTTGAGTTTGTCGCTATCACAGGATTTTATTTTCCAAGAGTTTGTGTCCATGGGCCGGAAAGCTTCAGCAGTGTATGTGCATTTCCTCACAGTTCAACTTTATCTTTCTCTGAACACCACAGACTGGACAAGTACAGACCAAAGACAGAGCCAAAGTTCAATGATTTCACCTTTGAAGCCCATATCTACTTTGACGATGCATTCAAACCTGTGGGCAGTCGGGGACGTCACCTCAATGAATACGCCATAAATCTTGTGGAAATCCTCGCAGAAGTTTATGGGTAAGAAACATCGACAGTTAGAATTCATTTCAGTGCTGTATGGAAAAAGACCATAGAGAAACACATTTTTCAGGAAGTACAAATCACAATCAAAATATTCTCTCGTTCTCTGTCATCAGCATCTTCACAAACATTGATACGAAGTTCTTCAAAAAGCAGCAGCAGATCCCTGATCAGAAGATCATAAAGACACCGTACGGAGGTCGTCTTGTGCTCACCATGCCTCACGGGAACAATATTGTGGTTCATTTCAAGGACAAAGACCTCATCCGCCACAAGAAGAGATGGTCTCAGGTAGGAAAATAATGACTCTGCATGTGTAGAAATGTGGTGTTCCACAGTGACAAAGGAACAGTTCATCTATTTCAAACTAAACAATGCCTGAACACTTGAATCCTGGGAAATATCAGTTTGTTTTGAGTATTTCTTTATATTTCTTCAGGTCATGTACCTTTACTATCTCCTGGGCTTCAAACTCATGACCAAATACTACAGACGCTGGCAGAGGGGAGAGGATGAGAGCGAGCTGAAAGCAGAAGTCCTGGTGAGATGAGAGCAACACCTTTTTGGATTTTGTTTTTGTGTTTTGATGAGTTTCAACATGTATCCTCAGTATTTCTAAATAAAACCTAGATGTAAGACAAAGCAAACCCTGTCTGTTCCTCCAGAGAGAGCAGCACAACACCTACCTCCTGGCTTTAGATGGAGACACAGACTTCCAGCCCACTGCTGTGACGCTGCTCATCGATCGTCTGAAACTGTACCCACGTGTCGGCGCAGCGTGCGGCAGGATTCACCCCACTGGATCAGGTTGGTGCTTTGTACACTGAGGACATTAAAAAACAAAACAAAACAAAAACGAATGCAACAATGAAGCTGAAAAATGGGCAGATATTTGTGTGTAAGTTTACGATACCGTTGTACTTCCTCTTCAGGTCCTGCAGTGTGGTTCCAGAAGTTTGAGTACGCCGTCAGTCACTGGCTGCAGAAGACCGCGGAGCACGTGATCGGATGCGTGCTGTGCAGCCCTGGCTGCTTCAGTCTGTTCAGAGCAGAGGCGCTGATGGACGACAATGTGATGAAGAGGTACTCCACCAAGTCCATGGAGGCGAGCCATTACATCCAGTACGACCAAGGTAACCGATAGGACTTCCTGTCCTGTGGCGATAGCTTTCATCATTGGCCTCTCTCGCCTCCTCACACATACAAATACATCTTCTGTTCCCTGCAGGGGAGGACCGCTGGCTCTGCACTCTGCTGCTGAAGCAGGGATGGAGAGTGGAGTACAACGCAGCATCTGATGCTTACACCAACGCACCTGAGGACTTCAAAGAACTTTTCAACCAGGTGAGTGCTGCAGCTGATCAGGAGCTTTCCATTGATAATACCTCAGATTTGGCAAGTGCTATATTTGCTTGCACAGTTCACAATCTGCATATCAGAATCATCTAAACATCAGTCATGCTAAAGTTTATTTGCCATCTTCAGCGTCGGCGATGGGGACCGTCCACAATGGCGAACGTGGTGGATATTCTTGGCTCCACCAGCATCATTTCCAAGAGGAACCCGTCCATGTCCAAACCCTTCATGTTCTACCAGCTGTTTGCCATCACCTCAGCCATCCTGGGCCCTGCCACCATCTGCCTCCTGATCGCAGGTTGGTGTTTTGTGTTTTAAAGGTGTATTCCCTCCACATACAACCTTTTGTGAACTTTTGAGACTAGCAAGACTTCACTACACGTTTGACTTTCAACTGAATGCTAAAATAAAGGGCGAGGTGAACCTGTAACACTCAGTCCTGTGTATGTGTCTCCTCTATTGTGTCCTCCAGGTAGTTTGACCTTCATCTTCAACATGAATTCCAGCATTGCCCTGGTCCTGGCTGTGATACCTCCTGCCATCTACCTGGGTCTTTGCTTCAAACTCAAGGCAGACACGCAGATCACAATAGCAGCAATCATGAGCATCATATATGCATTCCTCATGTTGGTGGTGACCATGTCCATTATAGGTAAGTTATATTAAAACATAACTTACGCAGGCATGTGCAGCTACTTTGTTTGGACTTTGTAAAATCTTTTTTAGAGGAGCTGCTTGAAGCTGCTTTAATCCCAAAAACTCTCCATATTTTCATCTTTCTTCAGGCTCAATGGTGAAGGACAAGACCATCCTGACACCCAGCAGCATTTTCGTCATCTCCATGGCCATCATCTACATCATAACTGCGCTATTGCATCCTCAGGAAATCCAGCTGGTGTTCCACGGCTTTCTCTACATCCTCTGCATCCCCAGCGCATACCTCTTGCTCACCATCTACTCCATGGTCAACATGAACAATGTGTCCTGGGGAACCCGAGAGACGAAACCTGCTGCTGGAGCTGCCCAACCTGGAGCCACCACCCCGCAAACAACAGCCAAGACAGGTAGATGCCAGGTTGAAACAGACAAAAAAAAGTTTATTATCATGTCACCCACAGTACAACACTAATCAGGAACATTATTTGTGCTGACTGAACTGAAGCTGATCTCCACTGTTGCAGGCAAAAGCACCTTCCAGCAGCTCTTCTCGTGGATTAAATGTTGTAAGAAACCCAGCCGAAGAGCCGGAGAAGGGCAGCCTGTTGCCAGCCAGGAGAGAGAGAGCCTGATCCCGCAGCCTGAACGCCAGCCCCAAAACACTATTGTGGAGGACGAAAGGATCCAAGAGGAAGGACAGAGGTAAATTCTGAAGGCAGAACATCTAATCTAAAGTAAAGTGTGAGTATTGCAAAGTGTGAGATGATACGAACAATCTTTCTTGTCGTGTTTCAGGCAAGTGGAGCGTGTTCTCGAAGTTCCTCCCCAATGTAAGTCGAAACAGTTTTGTAAAAATCAGCACGATTTAATTTGCAAAAGATTCCAACGCACTTGCAAATGTGACTGTTTCTCAAACCCTCCTGTCTTGCTTCTTTCTTTAGGTTGGGTCACACACCTACAGAGTATGTCCAGTGACATGCAACTGCAGGAGGACTCACTTGAACAGGTGTGTATGTCTTGTCTCTGCCCAGCATTTGTTGTTGGTCCAGTTCATTAAAATGATGCTCACCATGTTCAGCTTTCCAGTGCAGGTGAAACCTGACCGTATCGCGACACTGGGGCATTTGCTGCAGTTAATTTTGTGCTATCTGCTCTGTTAAATGATCAATAACAATGTTTTATGATTATTAGAAAAAGGTCACTTGAAACACAACACAAATCTCGTCTAGAAGTGTACAGAAAGCATCTACCTATGTGAGTAATTGAAAGGGTTTCTGCATTTCTCTGCAGAGGGAGGAGGAATTCTGGAAGGAGCTTCAGCAGAAGTATCTGCAACCTCTGGTCAATGACAAAGAGAAACAGAACAAGATAGCCAGTGACCTGCAGGATCTGAGGAACAGGGTAGGTGTGGGGAGCTGAACTGCGGCACATTTCCAACAGGAAACCACCGTTCAGTTCATTTTATTCATCTTATCTTTGTCACTGCGCACAGATAAACTTCGCCTTCTTCATCTTGAACGCCCTGTGGCTGGTGGCGACATTTACCCTCCAGACCTTCGAGGCCAACTTTACCATCACGGTCCCCATGGTCGACCTCAACCTCCAGCACACCGGAAAAGACTTAACAATCGATCCCATTGGCTTCATGTTCATTCTGGGATTTGCTGTATCGGTTTTGATCCAGTTCTTGGCCATGATCTACCACAGGTGACCACTTACAGCAGATGACTTGAACAGAGATGGGATTTTAATGATGCTGAAGTATCTGTTAACCTTTTCTTAAAATCTCTCTTTCTCATGCTGTGTTCATCCAGAATCTGCACTCTGATACACTACGTCGCCTTTCTGGACACAGAGCCCAAAGAGCAAAAACCCAAAAAAGAAGAAAACCTACAAGACAGAAAGGTATTTACAACAACTACTGCTACTGCTTCTACTGCTAGTGTTGCTTCCTTTATTACAAAACAAAACATAGGTTATGGTTTTATCCTTTTTGTAGCGTGTGCACTGAAAAAAGCTTACTGCTTAAGACAAAACATGACTTGCAAGGAAAGCAGGAGCTCTTAAATGAAGGCATAAGTCTCAGCAATGGGATAAAGTCTATGCAGCACAGTCATCAGTAAAAAGTTATTGGACTTGTTTTAACTAAAAATGTGAGTACAGTTTGAGCTGAAAAGCAATGAATCTGTCCTTTAAAGAAACCTTCATAATGATGCTTCAGATTAAAATATGCTGCTCTTCAGGCTTGCAGCATATTTATGCAAGGCGCTAACAATAACAAACTTTAATTACTGGAAACCAGCAGGAGATAAAAACATTGGCATGAGGCCAGCCACGCCCTGCTGCTTGTGTCATTAGACAAGAAAAACAGTTTGCTCACCTGACAGACATGTTCCAGGTGTGGTGGCATTTATGTGCACTGATTTTCCTTCAACCCCCCCCAGATGGACACCGTGTCTCAAGCCGACTCCACCTCCACGTTTCAAGAAGAATCTGATCCTGAAGATAGCGATGATGAGTTTTCCTTGAGCTGGTACCCCAGAGGTCACGATGGGGGGACGTTGGTGTGAATACAGACTCAGAGCACAACCGACTCTTTTTAGCATTTTTGAAATATCCACTGTATGTGAGATTTGACCCGTAATGTCTTTATTATGTGCAGTATTTATGTTTACATTTAGTCAAGTGCAATGTATTTATGAAAAGCTTTTATTGAGCTAAATGTCACAAAGTGCTTTACAGAAGATACATGATTTCTGGAGGAAATGACATATAAAAGACACAAAGAAGAAGAAGAACACAACCTCTAAAAACAGTGTGTGTGTGTGTGTGTGTGTGTGTGTGTGTGTGTGTGTGTGTGTGCAAATGAAAAAAACTAGAATACATCAGGTCAGTAAATTCAATCCTGTCAATGTAATTTATGAAGGATTTGGAGCGACGTCATACTGTAAATCTGTTGATTTAATTAACTGTGATGTGAAAAAGGAATGAATGAAGTTTAGATGATGTGAAGAGAAAAGACGCCGTCAAAGACAAACTGACAAAGTTCTTTTAATTGTAAAAAAAAAGTGAAGGAAGTCTGGTTCTGGTTAAATCATAGACACGGCATCATCTTCATCAAGTGTTTACCTGCTGTCTGCAATTAACTCATTTTACCCTTTTTCTGGAATTTTCTTTATTGCATAAGATTTCATACAGTTTTTCCATGAATAATCCTGCAGACGGTCATTGAATGAAAGGAAAAAGGTGTATTTGTTGTGTATTACCTGTAATATTTATTCTTGAATGAAGGCAAAAAAGTCAGATTATGTTTCTTTGCTGCCTTATTCTGCCTTTTTATGTTGAGTGTTGATGAACTGTGTCGTGTTCTTATTTCCCTGGTTGGAATAAAATGTTGGTGATTCTTCAGTCTGTCGGCTGTTTTATTAGGACGTCTGCAAGCTGACACCCTCGTTCTAACGTCACATGAAGTCCTCTGGCTGTGTAACTCGTAAGACTGGAATAAGAGTTTTTGATTGTGTACATCCTCTAATGCAGCCACCTCAGAGAGAACGATAACAAACAACAGACGACTAACAAGAGCATCCTAAAGCTCCTGTGCTGCTGTGTAGGCGGCTATGCATGACGACGCCTCAAACTAGGTGTGTAGTTCTCATTTGGCGGCGCATGCAGCACATATAATTAAAACATATTATATGTTGAGTTTGGGTGCCCACGCAGTTTCAGTAAGTGGGTAAATAAATGTGGGAATTCTCAATATTGATGTTGAAATCGATACAAATTGGGATAAAAGCATAATATTTAACATTTGTGCATTAAAACGACTCGACCATAAAGTTATCCAACTTGTAACTTTCTGTAACTATGTAGCTTCGTGCGTGTGTGTGTGTGTGTGTGCGTGTCGGCACGCTGACGCTTCAGTCAGACTGTGAGCTTATTTAAATCCACAGTCGGAGCTTCGTCTGAAACTTGCGAGCTAACAGCTACAAGCCTTCGAACGCACCAAACACCAGAGCAGCTGAGTAACTGATGCGCTGGGAGACATCAAAATGTTTTTACTTGATCTTCACATTGATTTCAAAATGAATCTGCCTCCTAAAATTGCTAATTCTATTTTTTCTTTCTCTTTTAATAAACGTCATACTACAAGCATTTAAACCTTTGCAAAGTGTTTTAAAAAGCTGTTTCTGCACAGTTCCACCAAAAACCTTATCCACAGAACAGCAGACGTCTGTTGAAGAAGGCGCCTGTGACCTGTAGGATTGGGTTATGTAAACCTGCTTAACTTCCAGAAACATCTGAAAACCTGTTTGGTCAGTAATTCTGGTGAAAACCAAATAAAGTTAAAAAACACTTGAAGTTGTTGTTTTGTGATTTGCCAGTTTTATGCGTCATGCTGTCGATGTTTCCGCTCACAGGAAACTGGTTGGCATTTTGACTTTGGCCTATCAAGAGGTTTATCTAACAGCGGCTCCAAGACATTTTAGGTTTTCTAAGTCCGTGGCTCTGGTATTATACATGCTGGCTGACTGGCACATCCATGGGACAGAGCCTTCAGTGATATCATTAGTTACTCCTGCACTTTTTTTTGCTTAGTCAAGATAAAAGAGCATCAGAGAGATTTGACCCTCTTGGCGCTGATCCACTTCGGTCTGTTTGTTGCATAAGATGCAGCCTTATCTCTGCTGCAAACACAACTTCCTCGTGTTGTTGGACTCGATTCAGCTGGCAAAATACTTGAATACTTCAGGAGCCAGTCGGAAGTGTGACATACCCAGTCTGCTGTTTAATCATTAGTCAGCTACTTCACACCTGTTGACAATTAAGAGTTAATGATGTGTGCAAATCAGTGAGCAACAGACACACAAGTGTGATGTGGAAACCTGAAGCCTTCAGCGCACAAACACTGAGGAAGAACTTTTCAGGAAAGTAAGACACATCCCCTCTGAGGCAGTCAGTTACAGAGCAGCTGATGTAATTTTAATGATTTTAACACGACAATAGGACATTTTTGACTGAAAACCACATCAGAAACACATTATTAATCAAAGTATGATGTTTTATATGCTTCCCAAAACATGCCGGAAGGGGATGTTTAATAATACTGCATGACTTAGATTAGGTAGATGCTAAGAATTAGTTTTTGTGTATTCCTAAATACAAGAAAAAGAGTGTACAGTCATGGTACAGCTCTGTGAGGCTGTACAACAATGCTTTGAGCTAAATGCTAATGCTAGCATGGCAACATGCAAACAATGACAATGCTAACGTGTTGATATTTCGCAGACGTCTGAGCTTGTAGCTTTGTTGAATGTGTTAGCATGCTAACATTAGCACTCAACAAAAAGAACAGCTGAGGCTGATGGGAACGTCTGTACTTCTGCAGGTTTTTGATCATAAACCAAAATATTAGTTAGTTACTAGAATTACAGCAGTTCAGACAAGACTTTAAAGAAGTGTTTTCAAAGGTCATAGTCATTTGGCAGCTTTGCCTCTTCAGCCAGACTTTGGTGTAAACTGGTAAATATCGAATATAAATGAGCAAGTTTATTCAAAACTGTCACCACGTTTTAGCATCTTTCTCTTTGTTTTATGACCCACAAATTTACTGCTTTGTCATACCAGGCAGCTGTTTTCAGCAAAAAAGAGCTCTGATAATCCCACCGTAAGCTACCTGCTCAGGGCCAGACTGTATGCAGACAGAGCCGGCGACTGGTCAGTGAACATGGAAGTGCATTAGCAGCCTTTCCTGGCCTCCTCCCGCCCCATTGATTGTGCTTCTCAGGCTGCATCCAGCTTTGAGGAAAAAATACGGTATTGTCACCATAAAGCCTCAAACTGTGGTGTACTGCCTGGCAGTCGCCTCGCCGAGCTGTCACAACGAGCTCAGCTCATACATGTCCCAGTCATCTCATACGCCACTTTGATACCTGTTAAACACTGAAATCATACACATGAAACACACATGTAGTGTGTCTGTGAGGTGCTGAGCGACGTAAGCTCGCGTGTCCTTCTTGAATCAGAGGTCTTTAACTGTCATGCCCACATTTTTTGTTTGACTTTGTCAAGCAATTTGAAGATCTTGTTTGCTAATGGGATGTGTCATGAAGAGCTCTTATGGAGCGCGGCTGACAAATGCAGCACGAATGTAGACAGGCAAGACTCATCGGACAAAAGAGGCACTAAACAGAGAGTTCATTATGGTTCAGCAATGGAAAATTAAATGTATGTGCATCAAAACACACACTCACACACACACACACACACACACACACACACACACACACACTCACACACACACACACACATGTTCACGTACCTGAAAAAGGACCTGTGGACAGCCTGTTCCCTCTGAGGACGGCGTGGACCAGTCTGAGGCTGGGCGATGCCATCTGGTGGTGCATCACTGATTCAACACAGCTGAAGATCCCATGAAATGTTCCTGAAGCTGCGTGTCAGCCGTTCATTCGCTTATTTCAGTCAATCTGGGAAATTAAAAATCAGCCTGAGACGCTGATCCCAGACGAAAACGTCTCTGGAACTGCACTCGTGTACTTTTACTAAACCTGTTGTCTGCTGACCTGAAAGTGAAGTGAAAAAATACTTAAATTAAATACTTTTTGAAGAATGTACTAAGTGCACTTTGCCTATGTTTGTCACCTTCAAGTATACTTAAGTGTACTCCTGTAGTCCTTGAGTACCACTTGAGTAATACTTTTAATGGTAATACTTTCAGTACACTTTAATTTCACTTTTTTTGAAGCATGCTAATAGTGCATTACAATTGTAATTTAGTACGCTTAAGCACATTTTATAATACACTTACAATAAAGTACCACTTTAAGTACTGTAATGTTAGAATATTCATTTTTAATATATTTAAGTAGAACTTAATGACTTCTATTTGTACACAGTTTAAAAGTACGTGTCAAACATACTTTAAATGAAGCACAAAATGTAAGTGTACTTGTACTGGCTTTTCTGTACTTAAATTATATTTATAATACACTGTAATACAAATATATACTAATACAAATGATTTTTTTGTTTGTTTTAACATTCATTTTCCTTTTTTTTGATTCTATTGATTAATTTTCCATTTTTCGTCCTCTGGTTGTGTACTTACTGTGCGTACTTGTCCAACCCTTAACTTAACATTGTTGTAAAGGTTAATTTAAGGGTTGGGGCTGTTCATGTACGACTCATACCTCACTCAAATGAGGCCAAGCGTCTTCTTCTGAGGGCGTGGCGTGCTGCAGACGCACACGCTGGAATGACTGACACCTTTAATTAAGGGATTTGCATCTAAGTCCACTTTTTGGAAACGCACGCTGTGCAGACACACGACAACATCTGTAAGTGCGGTGAATCACTGCGTCCAGCAACGCGGCTCACGCACGAGGCCTCAGATCTGTCCACAGCACCTTTGCTTTTTGTAGTTCTTTTATTTAGTTTTTCTTGGCCTCTCAGCGTCGTTTATTAGCTTCAAATATGGACAGACACATAAAAAGTGAGAGGGGTCAGTAAAAAAACTTGAATCGTTTCTAAAAACATCTGAAACTCAATTCTAACCCCGGTGAAAAAAACAGTACACCGTGTTATTTTTGTCACCTTCAGGTATACTTAAGTGTACTCCAGCAGTCTTTGGGTACCACTTGAGTAACACTGGAAGTGTAAATAGACTTACAAACTTTAAGTGTACTGAAGTACACCGGAGAAAATCAGGATTCATGAGCATTCAAAACACACTTGCAGTACAATTGTATTATATCACCAGTGTGTTGGAAATATACTTAAATGTACTTCAAATGATGTGAAATTAAAGTACACTTTAATGAAGCATGCTGATAGTGTATTTCAAAGAACTTTCATAGGTACATTACTATTAAAAATATTTGTAATTCAGTACATTTTTGTGTAATTTATAAGACGCTTACAATAAAGTACACTTAAGTACTTTAAAGCAACAGCACATAAGAGAAATAATACTTAGGTCTGACGTTTCGTGCCGGCGGCCTCGTGCACACACCCACTCATCAGGCCGACAAGCTGTTTCTGCTGTGATGCACCGATGCATCAACACACACCCTGTTCGAAACAACTAAAGGTGCCTCGGGTTGTAAGTTTAAGCCTAAAGAGATTTTAAGGTGTTGCCATGTTACAAAAAGTCTAAACCATGTAATTACGCTGACACTGCATGCCATTATAAACACCGGTTCAATATCTGGGTCGAATCCAGTTTCCACAAGATGAATGCAAACCTTGTATGTCGGCAGATTTAAAGTATTAAGGTTTGCTGGTGAAGCAGTTAATGGTTTACAGGTGAAGGTGAAGGTTCTGTGAATATGGTCAAAGTTATTGAACGGTGCTTTAACCAACTAAAAACTGTTGATGTCAGTTGAGCAGATTTTGTACACTTCTGAAATAATGAGGAAAAAGTTCATCATTGGGTTTAATGAGAAACTTAATTGTAAAATCTTTGCTGAGGAGTTCTGCAGAGCTGCAGGACGAAGGTCACCGCCTGCAAGACGATGCAGTGGGTCTCACTCTGCGGGCTGCAGTCAAAACAAGGGTCGTTCGTTTTTTAATTAATGAATGAATCAGGTGAGCTTAAGTACTTGTGCAGAAGTGTTCTTCATGTTTTGTCACTTCATGTATTATTTTCCCACTTTTCCTTTCCTCATACCTCTGATGTTCCTGCCTTCATCTTTGACTTTTCACACCTCCAAGTTCTCTTCAACATACCTGAAGTCCTTCAGCACTGTGGGTCATAACCATGACGACAGCAGCAGACTGATGCTGCCATCTCGACATAAACATCACAGTAACCTTCTCAACCGTCACTATGGTTTGTTGTGTTTACAGATGAGGAGTTGTGACAGTCAGGGGTGACGCGTCACTCCCAGTAAACACGTTTTAATCCTCCAGGTAAACACAGAACACGCAGCCAGTTTGTGAACAAAAACAATGGCGTGACAGCTGCTGGTCGATGTGACGCGTGTACATCCTAAACATACCATATTCCAACTGAAACTATGGTGACGGTCTCGTATTTATTTTGTGTGCTCCTCCTCTTCATCGCTCAATTTTGTTTTCTTATTGTTTTCGGTGTCTTAAGCATCTGTGAAATGTGCTGTATGTTACTCATCTGTCCTCTAGTTCTGTCTTATCACAACATGTGGTACTGCATCAGTAAACTGACGACTTCATCAGGTATAACTGGCCATGAACGCACCTTCATCACATCATCGTCATCATCAGTCTTCATTAATGTTTCATTGAGTGGATGAAACCACTCAATGAAACACATTTACACACAAGCTCACACATCTAGACGCCACCAGAGAGCAGCAGCAGCAGCTGATGAGACAGACGATAATCAGGCGATCACAGAAAATGAAGCTTTGATGCAAATCAAACTGAATCAAATCCAGTTTCTAGAAGATCATAACTGCAGCTGGTGTGTCAGCGGATTTAATTATTCATTTATAATCAATAAATGGTTTAAAGCTGAAATATCTGATCTGCTTCCTCTAAGCCTGTCAGATCTGAGGGTTAGAACAAAAACAGTGGAGCAGCTTTAATCCTCCCAACACTTCTTATCTGAAACGTTAAAGGATCCGAAGTGTCCGTTTAAATCACAGCTAAGTTAAATTAAATTCATTAAATCTGACATATTTGTTTCTGCACATCTTAAATTTCGAATCTTTGAATGATTTCTTGCTGTGCAATTTCAAGCC
The DNA here is from genome assembly GCF_051107435.1 of Chaetodon auriga. Lineage (NCBI taxonomy): Eukaryota > Metazoa > Chordata > Actinopteri > Chaetodontiformes > Chaetodontidae > Chaetodon > Chaetodon auriga. The sequence goes on along the minus strand of NC_135090.1, from coordinate 22,419,294 downwards.
ATCCGCTTCATCATCTGACATCTGAACCAATCAATTAGAATAATCCTAATTATAACGATCATTTGGAGCATTGTGAACGTTGGACGACGGCAGCTGAAGAGAAAGCGTCTCATACGGGCTCCAAATGGAAGCTCGTGCATCTGTTTGAGACGCTGAGGGTGTGACAGAGCGTCGGCCTTTGATGCTCTGGGAGTGAAAGGCTGGCTTATCTGTCACACTTGTGTGCGCTCTGCATTGTGTGATGAGATTACAGCCTGAAGTTTTAAATGATGATTGACACTGAATGAAGCACATATTTGGGCGTGTTCCCATTTTCCTTTGCTTGTTTATTTTTGGAAGAGATGATTGTTTGGAGCACCTTTGTAGACTGGAAGTGCTTCTGGTGAAAAGTGCAGCAGGTGTGCTTTAAATTGCGTTGTCCTCTTCATCCCATCATTCACTGTGCATGTGTCAGTCATTAATGGTGTATTCAGGGGTCAGCTCACACAGTTTGGAAAAATCAATGCCAGGTTTTAACTTTGATTTGGTTATGAATCACTGTTCAATACCTAATTTAAACTAGACAGATGGAAAAGTGTTTTATTCATATATTTACTGTTAAACTGTGAATTATTTGCCAGCTGTCCGTCGGGTCCTCTACAATCTTTGAAGGATCCAAGACTGAGTTGAAGAAACGTGCGGCCACAGCGCAGTATTTCCACCTGAAGAAAGAAAACTTCCAACAATTTGCATGTCGCAAAACCGCTTTGGTTACAAAACACATCTCATATGGTCATTAAAGAGGCCCTGAAGTCGCATTATCTCGCACAGCAGGTGTGTGTGTGTTCCAGTTACTTGCCAGAAGACAAAGGAGACATTTTCACGTTATTCAGGCGCGATTTATGACACAAAACAAAAAGGACAAAAACTGCAGTGAACGGACATTTGAGTGCTTCCAGGCTGAGGGTTGCTAATTTTATTCCTCAAAAGATCTGATGGCTGTTAGTTAGACTGTTTCCTCCCTTATGAACACAGCAAAGCTGGCAGCCACCTCCAGTCCCAGGACCTACAGAGGTCCCTCAGGTTAACTCCATATCAGCTGGTAATTTGTTTAACTGCAGATGTTAACATTGAATTTTAATGGTTCTCTCATTATAAGCTAATGTTGTTGGCCCAGCGTCAAATGTAAAGAGAACTTCAGGTGAAGTCACAATGACTGTCACCCTGCAGGATGACTGTGGTCATGGAGGCGTAGAAGCAAATTAGGGCTGAATATTTTCAAAACCACAGTGTGGCTGGGTTTTTTCCCACCCCGTGAGTCAAGAAGTGTTCCTGCAGACGCTTCCTGTCTGTCTGTGGTTAGACTTTTGTCACCTTGACACATGCGACAGGATGTAGTCACAGTTCTTCATAGGTGTGAAGTTGGGTGCCCTTCGAGGGTCTCTGTACCCCAGTTCAATCATTCCTGTCCACTCGAAGATGCTAGATAAAACCATCATGCTCTGGGATCACACCAGCAATGAAAGCTGACATTTCTCAGGTGAAATATAATGCTTCACATGTGATTAAACACCCTGTACCTAAAATAATAATGATAATAATGATAACAATAAACTTTATTTGTGTACAACCTTTCGTACGGGAGCTGCAGCTCAAAGTGCTTCACAAGAAAGAAGTCACAGGCGCCAAGTGAGTGCTTGATGTAGAACAGACAGAATGGACATAAAACAGCTAAAAAATGAATGAGAAATAAGAATAAAACCCTTTGATCATGATAGTAAAATGACTGAAAGTACAAAGATGTCGTCCGGGAATAACATTCACCTGTTTAACCAGAAAAGAAGAAGAACACCTTTCTCTTCCGATGTGTCTTGATCCATGACTGCTGATGAGACACTTGTAAGCACTTATTTGGAAAGATGTGTAATTACACGTTGAACGTAACGTTGATGTGGTTATATATAACTGTGCAGAGTCACGTGAGAGATGCCTCTGAATGAGGCTCAATGACTGCTGATCAGGACGAATCGTCTGGGTAAAAATCACCAGCATGCTTTTTCTTATCACCTCATTAACCCTTTGAGGCCACAGTGTTCACGGTTTTAGGATTTGTTTTAAAAAACTTGTTTTCTGTATTTGAAAAAAGGTACATTTTCTATTTATGTTGCATGGAAGCAATTACATGTGACAGCACATTTGTAATATCACCAACTGTAACTTCCAGGTTGAAAACTGAGGTGTGGCCTCACAGGTTCAGGTTCAGGGACCACAGCTGTCCGAAAAGATCAGCCTGGTTTCCTTTTCACTGTTCACCTGCAGCCACACACTCGTTTCTAAGTGGGCGTTGCCATTTGATGACGGTCTGAACGAGATCGTGATTCGGCCGTCATGATGATGGCATCTGGATGTGGATGAAACACATCATGTTCAGAGCGGCGTTACCTACACGGGAACGGTCAAGCAATGTGAGCACATCTGTGACAGAAACATGGATGAAAACAGACGCCTGCCCAAGTGAGTAGAAGCTTTCTAATTGAAAACATGACACATCTCTATTGTTTTATACGCTAAAATAAAGAATTTAGTAGTTTAAACTCAAAGGAGGAATCAATTATGTAGCACAGCGTGAAGTCAGTACGAACCTTCCTTCTAAAGTAGGATTTCAGGTCATATTTGTCAAGTATTTCAAACTGATAAACTCCTGAAGTACTAACATTTTTCTTCTTCTGTTATGAAATGATTGCTGGTACGGAAGAAAATACATTTTTAGTAATTTTATCATTTGCAAATAAACTGTGTTCCTGAGTTCATGTGTTCATCTCCTTCATCCTGTCATGTGTTCACAAAGAGGTGAACTCGCTCCGTCCTCTGTGATCGACTGATTCTTTCCAGGACGCCCCTTTCATACCCAATCATGATCCTCTCACCTGTGACCAATCAGCCTGTTCACCTGTGGAATGATCCAAACAGGTGTTTTTGGAGCGTTCCACATCTTTCAGTCTGTGAACGTGTTGCTGCATCAGATTCACAATAAGCAGATATTTACAGAAATCAATGAAGCCGATGAGCTCAAACATGAAATAATTTGACTCTGAGCTGTTTTGAAAAGGATTTGGCACATTAACAGCGTTCCTTCTTTTTTGGCATCAGAGCTGCACAAAGCAAACACCTGAACATTTCTGTGTGATCCAGTCCAGCAAGTCCGACCTCGTCCTTTTCTCCTCTGTCAGAGAGATGTTGATTGAAGATATAAGTCACTTCTGAGGCTTTGGTTTGTTGTTCATGTTGTGATCCTGTACATAGCTGTTGATGTTTCAATGTGTTTGACTGATAAGTTAATATTGACATTCGTGCTCATGTTTAATTACAGGAACGAGTGCAGTTAGAAAACACAGCGAGCAGTGCAGACGTGAGAGAAAATGAAAATCGATGTATTAATCATGATAGATATGTTTATACTTCCATATGTCAAAATACTGATGGAAATATATACATACTGTATGTTTTATATGTGTCTCCTATCTTCGTCCCTCCTGCCTCCTTCTTACCTACGTCTGCCTCCTTACTTCCTACCAGCACAATCTTCCAGCTGCTGTCTCCTCAGACTTTGACATTTTGGTGTCTTTAACCAGGAGGTCGTGGGACACCTGCCGAGAGGTCCCCATCATTGAAGATGAACTGACACTATGGAAGATGATCAAACTGCTGAAGATCATTACCCTGTCTGTCGTCGCTGTGATCGTGTTTGGATTGGCTCTGTGCAGCAAGGTTTGTTAAATATACGTGTGTATTTATTAACACACATTTTGAGTTACAAAAATCAACTATTGGTCCTGTGTGGCTCCTCCATCTCGTCCATCGCGGTTTTCACTTCCTGCCCTCCATCTGAATTTAACGTCACGTGACTGCAAACAACCTGTTGGTAATCTCACGAATTCGGGGATGGAAAATAGGGGTAAAAGTGAACTGATCATAAAAGTTCTCGGTAATCTGCACTGATGCTCTGTGACTCTCTTTCTCATTACATGCTTAAATCTCTCTGTGACACTTCGACGTTGATCTCTGTTCAGGCTTCTTTCCTCCTCCTCATCACCTTGTCCAACGAAGGCACCAAGACCCTCCCGGCTGAGCAGAAACCCGTCGCTCTGCTTTCGCTCTGCTGCTCTGTTTTCATCCACTTAAACTGCATTTATGATCAGTTGTGGGGGGTTTGATGCAAGTTGATGTTGATCACCATGTTTAAGGAAAAGTCAAACGGAGACCGATGTGCCAAGTTTAAGCAAAGTTCATCAGTGAACAAAAGTTCAGGACTGCATTGTGCAATGAAATAACTCTGTCCCAGATCAATGCCTGCAGTACCTTTGCAGTGCCTCTTATCCTTTCATTCATCTCTCCTCAGGTTCAGCAGTGTCCTGGTGGCTCGGCCTTGTGTTGGCCACTGTCCACCTCTGGTACCTCAGTTTGTATCGCATCCAGAGGACTCAGGACCTGTTCATCAGGAGGCTGTATGAGGGAGGATTTATAGAGCAGGCGCTGCTTCTAAACACTCGATTTGACATCCAGAAGACTGAAAAGCGGAAGCAGTAAGTATAGATTTCTGTCTCTGGTTAGTTTAAGACTGGGATTAGACCAGAGTAAATGTAACTGGATTGAAAAAACCTTCCACATGGATAGAAAAATACCTTTAAGCAGTGTAAAATTGTTTCCAAGCCTTCCTTTTCTCCCGTGGCGCACTCATGTGTATACTTATAAATATAATCAGAATCAGAATCAGATGCCTTTATTAGTCTCCCGAAGGAGAAATTCCATTTCAGTTACATCCCGTCCAAGAAACATAAAAAAAAGACAGTGACACAACAGGGGAGGACAGGAGCGGGAGAACTGTGGGTCGCACACATGGAGAGCGCCCCGTTATATTAGTTATATAATATAAATAATATCTGTTTAAAAACTACAATCTTATGTTTGAAAAGGTCCTCCTGAAAACAAAATGAGACAAAGGATGCGGTTAAAATCCTGTCACCTGTATCACCACGTCTAAACTTCAAACACACCTGTTGGAAACATTCAACAGCAGATCAATAAAAACATGGAGGTAGTCATACATTTCTGAAGAGCCATTATGAGCGTCACCATTTCGGCAACTCCCGGCTGATCCAAAAATAAGCAGAGGTGGAGCGTGGGTGGATCCGAGGCCGAGACCAGGCTGTAAACATGTTTATTTCTACTGTTAAGTTTGGCATGTTAATGTGGGGGTCTATGGGGATTGACTTGCTTTGGAAACCAGCCTCAAGAGGCCATTGGAGGAACTGAAGTTTGTGCACTGAAAAAACGAACTTTGAGGTTCAGTAAAATATATTAAGAAAACTGTTAAGGCTGTGGTCCTGAGTTGTCCTTTCCCCTGTTCACATGCCCTCTTTTCCTTTTCCTTCTCTCAGCAGGTCGGAGCGAGAGAGAGAGGCGGAGCCAGGTCATTCAGGTTGCGAGCACCACAAGACGCACCTGCACCTCATCAGTAATTACGGGGCTTCTTAAGCCAGCTCATGCTCTGCCCAGGTGCCGGACTATTCCTAGCTCCAGGTCGAACACAGCTCGCTCTGAGTCTCTTGCACGCCTCTCATCTCGCTCCTCCTGCCTCCTGTGAATTGGTTATCGCTGTGGTTGTTTTTTCACAGTCGCCTTTTGTTCTGCGTTTCGATTGCTTGTTCCAGCCCAGCTGAGTTTTGAGTTATTTATTTGTTACTTTGGTGCTTGTTTAGTTTTGTTATCACTTTCTTTTAGTACCTTTTTCCCCGTAGCGGGTATTTCAGTTTTGCTTGTAGCATTGATTCCCTGGTTCAGGTGATTTTTTGTTGGACTTCCTTCATTAAACTTTGTCTGTCCTCCAGCCGTAACAAAAACGGTCATAATATCTACATTGTAATATTAAGTTTCAGTGACAGCTTAATTAAATTGTGAGTATATACACATGTTTTCCGTGCAATAAATGAAGTGCAAGACAAGATTGGTTTTACTCGAAAATGCAGCCTTTATTTCAGGAGGCAACTAATTCGGGTTGCTGCTCTCAGTTTGGATTTGTTATTTTTAATGACACCAACAAAAAAGGTTTGGGACGTTGACTCGCGCTATTTACAGCTATTTCTGTCCCTCAAAAATACATCTGGTCCACTTGGGAGGCCTCCTGTTGAACTCTTTGATACGATCCAGCGAGGCCTTGACGATGGCGGCGTCCACAGCTGGACTGTGTTCCTTGATTAAGGAGCCGACCTGAAACCGTTTGTCGAACTGCTTCTCCAGGTCTTTGATGACAGCTTTGGACACTCTCCTGGCCTCCTTGGGGTCCGGGCAGCTTTCAGTTGAAAGCTCCTCCAGCGTCTGTGAGACCAGGCGCTTGATGTGGTCCGACCAGTCCTCCTGGCTGCGGCCGTCGAAAGCGAAGCACTTCGTGAACACCCTCACCGTCAGCATGGTAACAAAGACATGGGCCTCCTTCTTACCTGCTTCAGGTGTGGGCTCACTGCTCGTGGTGGTCTTTGATGACTCCATCTGAACTGTTGTCGTTATCTTTCTCTGGAGAATTGGATTCAAGTGTGTTTCCAGCTGCAGGGACTCGATGCGGTTTGTCTGTGATCTCTCGGTTCTCAATGTGCAGTATGTTCTGCTGTGAGCTCTGAGGCTTGATATAGGCACCCTGTGCGCCTTTGATCCTTTGCTGCTGTCATAGAATGCGTCAAATGGAATGTTTTTTTTGTTTTTTTTTAAATTTTGTGTTTATTGCTTTCAAATCATAACACTGCAGTTTAAAGCCAAACGATCAGAATGTTCTGTATGTGGCCTTCAGGTGTGTTTTATGATCTGAATGCAGCTGAAGTCTGAAATAACTGATCTGACATGAATTAAAACTGCATCCAAAGTGTTTGCTGCAGCCAATCTGAATCGACAGAGAAACCGTTTATTGTCACCAAAATCACCTCAAACCCCACAATTCAGGTAGTGACCCCTGGGAGGAGCTCCGAAACCAGACTTTCATCCCTCTCAGAAACAGCATTTTAGCAATGATTCTGATATTTATCCCACAGCAGGGAACTTTGCAGTTATAGACATTTTTCTATGAACAGGAATATATATTTAAATGTGGATTATGACTGGTCCAGTTAAATGCACCCGTGCAGTAGGGACTTCCACGTTGGCTCACTTTTCAGTGTCATTTCAGTGTCATCTTGTCATTTCTAGATTCAGACTCGACCCGGTGAAAGTGTTCCTTTGTGCGACCATGTGGCACGAAACCTACGACGAGATGATGAAGATAATAATTTCACAATTTTCATCAACCTTTCAGGTAGCAGGTAGTGCAGTTCTCTTTCATCTCTTGAGTTCTCTTTTAGAGCTTCAAAATCCTGAAATTCGTGGAAAACATCAGTGTTCTTGAGGGATTTCAGCCACAAATATGCCTGGAAGAATTCCTCTTTGATTATCAACATCAGCACAGCAGCTTTATGTGATTCTTGTAACTCCTCAGACTGGACAAGTACAGGCTGAGGGAGAAAGGAGACCCAAATGACGTGACTTTCGAAGGCCACGTCTACTTCGATGACGCCTTCAGAGATGTGCCTGGTAGTCGGGGGCGCCACGTCAACGAATATGCAGAGATGCTTGTGGAAATTATCAGAGAAGTTTACAGGTAAAAATGTGAATCCCAAGTTTGATTTATATGAAAGTCAAGGACACAGTTTGACAGCTGGTGATCTTTAGAGTCCACAAATAATGATGAAGATCTCACAGATCACTTAAAATGGAACTGAAGTATCTTCCATCCTCTGTCATCAGCATCTTCCTGAACATCGATACAGACATCTTCAGAAAGCAGCAGCAGGTCCCTGATCAGAAGCTCCTGAGGACGCCGTACGGAGGCCGTTTGGTGGTCACGCTGCCTCATGGAAACATTCTGGTGGTTCACTTCAAGGACAAGGAACTCATTCGCCACAAGAGGTCTGGTCCCAGGTCGGAAAACATGATGCAGCAGAGTTAGATTTGAATAAATAGGTTTAAAATGTCAGTCAGTGCTTAGTTTCACACTGCTAGGATATTAGTGTAAGTTTTAGGAGATGGATTTGCTGAAAGATGTGACTCCACCAGAGGTGTTTGCTGAATAGTATTTAATATTTTTCAGGTCATGTACTTGTACTATCGCCTGGGCTGGAAAGTTGCGTCCAAGTAAGCATTTCCTCCTGAGCTAACATTTGCATGTGATCTCGTCTGTCCGTCTGACTAATCGAGCAGCCGAGGGTTACGTAACCGTACGTCATAATTACGTCAAATTAAAATATAATAACATTTGGCATTCGGGCACTTTTTGTCCTTATTCGCTGTGTTGATATTCATCATCAAAAATCCATCAAACTGTCTCTGACGATGGTATTTTTTTTCAACCCTACCCTGACTTTTAGGCATGAAGTGTAACTTTACTGAAGGACTTTCTGAATGTCTCTGCAGGATGAGGAGCAGTTCTTCAGAGACCTGACAGCCAGATATCTGGAGCCTCTACCTGAGAACAAACAGAAGCAGATGAGAATGGCCGATAATCTCAGAGACTTGAGAAACAAGGTAGACTGTTTGTCTATGAGCGCTGATTTCAATTAAATGTTCGCTCTGATGATGATGTTTGTGCATGACGTGTGTTTTCCCTCCTCGTGTGCAGATCACCTTCGTCTACTTCATTTTAAACGCCTTCTGGCTCGTAACGACGTTCTGTCTCCAGCTGCTGGACATGTCCGTCTTCATCCGGGTGCCGAAGGTCGACATCAACCTGCAGTTCACTGGAGAGTACATGTACATCGACCCTCTGGGCTTCATGTTCATCCTGGCCTTCGCCTTGCTGGTTGTCGTCCAGTTCGTAGCCATGCTGTACCACAGGTAACCTGTCAGACCAGATCCAGGGAGAAACACCTCTGTCTGACGTTCCTGACTGACTTTTAACTGTCTCGCTTGGTGTTTTTTCAGAATCTGCACCCTGATCCACTTCGTGGCCTTTCTGGATACAGAGTCCAAGTCTGAAAAACAAAAGCAAAAACAGCAACAGGTACGTACAACTGCAGTACTACTACTGTCCCTACTACTACTACTACTACTACTACTACTACTGCTGCTGCTACCACTGCCTGTACCACTGCTGACAGTCTTACTGTATTACTGCTACTATCACTACTGCTGCACTACTACAATTACTACTATTACTTTCAGTACTATGTCTACTGCACTTGTTGTGTCATGCTGCGTTCTACCCAGTGCTGTGAGCCCCAACCAAAGCTGAAGGCTTTCAGAGGACAGAAGATGATGAGAGCAAACTAAGATATTAAAAACCCTCCGTTTGGAGCGTAGCCATTGGCTGTTGTGTAAATCTAAAAGCATTTAAAGTCATAAATCACAATAAATCTATCTATGTGACAGGGCAGATTTTACAGTGCTGTTATCCTGCAACTCCCACTTCGTATTAGCGGTTGTTTTTATTGCTGCACAGTGAGTGGCAGCAGGGCCAATTAGTTTGTCAGCTGAAGAAGTGGCCTGTTCAAATAGAAGATACGTCTTTATTAATTTCAGCGTAGCATGACCACCCCACCCTCCGATGCTACGGTAAGACTGGAAAATTTGTTGGCAAGTCATTAATACAGTCTTGTTGTGGGTGTGGCTGCGCTGCATTCATGTGTGCTCATCGCCTTCATTCCTTATAGGTCAACGATGCTGGACTTGATGACATCGACGACTTCCTGTTTCCAGGTCTGCTCAGCGCAGGCCAAGGAACTCTGGTGTGAACAAAACTGAACCGAAACTGAACCGAAACCTGATTTTAGCACTTTGAGATGACCGTGTACTGTATGCACTTCAAAGACCTTTAATGCTATCTTATTTAAATTCATGTAGTTTATAGAGAGACTGACAGAGAGGACTCATTAGATTCAGTTTTTAATTGAATGAACATCTGGAAGCTGATTGGTAGGAATATATGAGTGTAGATTGGCTTAATTGGTAGAATTCGGATGAATTTCATGAGGAAGTTGAACACAATGAGTCCTTCTGGTGTCTCACTGTCACGTTATCTGAACTTATGTTTTACTTGAAATCTCAGGTCTCTTTTGATGTTATAACTCTTAATTTATCCAACACAATATGAAGATTTAACTACAAGTTTAAGAAGGCCGAAAGGAACAATGTGAAGACAAGCTGATGACATTTTTATGACAAATTATTAAAATGAAAATTGGTGCAATTTCCATTTTAATGATTTTGTAGTTTATTGTGACTGTGAGTGTTTTGGTCTGGTCTGAAAGACGTCACGCAGGACAAACATAAGCTGACCGTGATTTACAGCGATGAAGCCGCCTTTTTTTAACATGTTTCTGACTCATTCTTTTTACCTGTTTTTATAATAATCAGTAATGATGGTTTGTGATCATTACAGACTGTCAGTAACGTTTTATATATGAGCTGTTTGTACTTAAAGCACTTTGTGACGAACTTCTATGATGGTGTATTGAACATTAAATATTGCTTCAAAATGAATATAAAATCTAATTAAGACAGTTGACAGTGAATAATGTTCTTTAATATTTATTGTGTTAGCAACAAAAACTAAATCTGCACAAATTATTCTGATAATGTTTCCTACATCAGACTCTGTGATGTGAAACTAACGATGACTAAAATAATTCTAAGAAAAATAAACGTTCTGTGCAGCCTCAGTGGACAGATGTGAGTTCAGAGTCGTCTCGTTGGATGTGGTTGCAGGCTTGAGGTGTGAACGTGTGTTACCTTGTACAGAAACTGTAATCTGCTCCTTCACACACAGGTGGCAGTATGTGCACATGCATCTGATAAGGACGGAAGGTATCTGACAATGTGATACACATTTTATTTAAGTCTCAATGCATGAAGTAATGTCATCCCAAATAACTGCAGTACTGAAGTGAGGACTGCCATAAAAGGCAGAGGGTGACTTTCTGACATTTCAGCCTTCAGTGTGTCTGCAGCAAAGCGATTCTGCTATTGAATTGTGGTTCCCCACATTTTGGAACAGGTCCGGTTACCACGGATTCACATCTTCTTTTTTATCTGTTTATACCGTCTCACATTTCAGCTTCTCTGAAGAGGAACCAAAGGTTGAACGCTGATGTTACCAAATGTTGGGAGGCCAAATGCTCTCTTCAAAACAAAATGCAGAATTTAGGTGAAATGTGTGATTAGCTGAGTTGAGCCTCAGCCGGCAGAGACGTCTTTGTCCCAGTGTTTGTTTTGGAGGGCAGTTTAAGGCTGTGGAATAGACCTTTATTGTCTTCCAACCACAGGAAAACACTCTTTATTATCCTCGACCACCAGTGCTACTAAATTCAGAGCAGCTTTTGGTAGTTGAGTCGGCACTTTTGCACAAATCTTTTAAGGTCACATTATAGTTCTCTTTAATCTCTACACAGTTATATTATTACGTGTTACAGAAATGCTACAACAAAAAACATAGAACCAACCGTACATGTTATCATCACAGTGACTAACACTGAGTTTACACTGTTAACATCCATCATGATGCTGCTGCCACAGTAAACAGCAGAACTCATATTAAACCTAATGAGCTGTAGAGCTGAAACGTATCCTGGTGATGTTGGAGTCATGTGCAGAGCAGGACCTGCTGTGGTTTATGGGCTGGTTGCTAAGGACTGATGACCGTCCGAGAAAAGCCATAAAGCTCTTCTGCACTGAGGCTGGAGCTTCTCCACAGTTTCGATTCATCTACCCTCCAGTGTGACCCCTGAACACCAGTCAGTGGGGACTTAAGTCACCACTGACTTTCCTTTTAATAGTCTCACTTCCCTCTGCCTTCTTTCCTTCCCTCCAGACTCATCGCAGTTCCACTTTTCACGTGTGGCTTCAATCACATGCAGCAAAGAACAACTGTACAGGAACATTTGAATCTGACCTCCGTCCATCATGTGGACCAGGTTCATTCTGAGAACATTTATCCAGTCGGCCTCTTCAGTGTGACATCAGCACTTTGGAAAATAAAAAAATGGATTGTGACACATACAACAAACCAGAGAACAGCAGAAAGTCTCAGCTCTTAAAGGACCACAGCAGTCGTCCTGCACCTCTTTGTCCATTAAAGACAGAAGTCTCAGAGACATGTTCACACTCAACAAGTCACCGTCCTGCATTCTTATGAAAAGCAGAGACGTCTCTCTAAACTCTCAAATACTTATTCCTTTTTCTGTTTCCTGCAGTAAACGATTCTTTTGATGAGTTAAATTATGATAAAAATCTAATGAATCCAGAGGAGAAACTACAAGAAGCATGATAAGAAGGTGGCTTTTGACACAAAAATAAAGACATCTTGACATTTGTGGTGATGGAGAATGTATCTCAAGCAAGTTTCAGATGTCTGCTTTCACACCTTATTGAAATGAATAGAAATCAATGGATACCTGGAAGGAAATCAGATAACCTTTACACAGTAACTACTAATATGATCACACAATTTCTTCACCAATAGGTCAAATGTACAGCAGTGTATTCACCTAACACCTTAACATCTGCAGGTACGATCCAGAAAATGTTCAGCAGTGCTTAAAGATTGTTCCGTTATCGCTTGTTTTTTTTTTTTTTGCCAAATATCTCTCATTTTTGAGTGTTTTTATGTCAACATGTCTCTTTTTTAACAAGGAGACGAACCAACTTCCATTTCGCTTGGACTTCAATGGGTTAAAACCTGAAAAAGACACCAGTGTGGCCCTTTAATGCTCACGATGTGTTCAGGAACTGTGGGAGAGACTCAAACTTTAGCTACATCCACGGCTGTCTGGCTCCTTCCAGACACCACCACGGTGCTGGGTTTGGACCCCGTGCTGTCATCCACAGAGCGTTCGTTGGACTGAGTGGTCTGTCCGTCCACGTCGTCCGCCAGAGCCCTCCTGTACACCCCCGCCAGACTCTGCCTGAACCGCCCCCTCACGTCCAGCCCCATGCAGAAGTACAACAGCGGGTTCACGCAGCTGTTAAAGTAGGCGAAGCCTGACGCCATGGGGTGCCAGATTTTCACCACCGGGTTCTTACTATCCACCATCTTCACCAGCAGGAGGCAGTGGTACGGCGCCCAGCACAGGAAGAACGCGACCACTAAGGATGCTAGTATGCGTAGGGGGCGGGACTTCCCGGACAGGCGGGTCCTTCGGATTCCAATCCCAGCCAGGATGTAACAGGTGAGAATGACCATGAAAGGCAGCATGAAGCCACACAGGAAGCGGATGGAGTAGAGCGCCAGTTTAGCGGTGTTGTCCCCCTGCGCCGCCTCCTTCACGTCCAAAGAGCACTTACTCAGGTTGTTCTTACCCACATAGACTTGGCGGTAGATGAAGTACGGCGTGCTGAAGATGATGGCGGCCGCCCACAGGCACACAGCCACCACCCTCGCCGCCCACAGGGTGCGCCGCCGCTTGGTGAAGATGGGCTGCCAGACGCAGAGCGCTCGGTCCAGACTGATCACAGCCAATAGAAACACAGAGCAGAACATGTTGGCGTATTTGAAGAAGCCGTTGAACTTGCAGAGGAAGACGCCGAAGGGCCAGTGGTCGAAGAAGAGCTTCTTAGTGAGCGAGAAGACGCGTGTGAAGCAGAAGATCAGGTCCGCTGCCGCCAGATTCACCAACCACACGTTGGTGACGTTCGGCTGAGGAGGAAGAGGAAGATGAAAGAGGTGAGACAAGAAGAAAGACAATACAGCAGAAGGAGAAGAGGAGCATCGAAGGACGACTTTTAGTATTTTCCTCTCGTATAGACAGAAACAATAAAAGTTGGCTTTGGATTTTCATGTATGTTGAGTTCAGGTGTGTGCGGCTGTAATAAGAGAGACACTCGACGTCTCTGTGGGAGTCCAGGTGCGATCAGAGTCCAGATAGAGAATCTTAATTTGGATTCAGGTTGTTTACACTCCAGCAAATTCGTGGAGTTTAGACTGCAGACACGCTCAGTTTCATTCCCACATTCCTAATTTTAAAAATCTTTGTTTGTTCCTCTTTTTTATGACCCATTTTCAAACCAGCGTCGGCATACTTCCTTTTTTGTGCCCTTTGGTTTTCACGGCATCAACAATGTCTCATAGATTAGGAAAGGAGGGGAATTTCACAGTGGTTTGAGCAGCAGAAATGCTTGTCGGGCCTTGAACCACATTTTGGTCTAAAACCTTACAGAAAACTGTGATGTGTGATACAGATTTCACTTTCATTTGACCTCTCTAATTACAGATGACAGATAATTATGGAGCAAAATAAACAAATGTGGTGTTTGCAGATGAACAACATGACGATGAGCTTCAGGGAATCATTTCTTTTTGGAGCTCTTTCCACGCTCTGTAAGCACCTTGAGCTTGAATCCAGCCACCCAGATGACCATGGAGTTCCCTGTGATGCCGAGTACCACCGTCAGCGTGTAGAGGACGATGGACACGTTGTCCATGATGGCGTCAACGTCCACCGTTGTCGCTTGCTCATTCTTGGAAGTCTGGAGGATGTGAGGATCCAGAGAGTTATTCTGGAACATTGTGTGGCTGGAAAACAGAGAAGTCAAGAAAAACAAAACATTGACAAAGACGACCTGACACATAAGAGCAGAGCGAGTTGGTCAAAGGCATTAAACCTGAGAGCCTGAAAACAGGTGAAACTTTTCATTATTGGTTTGCACAGTTTCGTCACTTGCTCCCCTGAATCTGTATTCAGCCCAGGCAGCACATTCAGATTTTCCAGGATCAGAAAAATCAGTTCGTACGTTGACATACGTGAGCTAATGCTGCTAATTTGAAGCCAGAAATTTTTGATTGTTAATTTGACTGAAGAAGTTCCCAGTTTGTGCACACAAGTTATTCATTTGTTTTGGTCGGAGAGTTCTCAACATTTTTATCTCCAGCATGAACAAAATGTGCAAATGAAATCCAGTTTTCATCCAGCGGTACTCAGGAAATGCAGCTGAGCTGCAGGGAAAGCAGAGCAGCTGACCCGGTCTGTGGTCCAGTCTCAGCTCTTTGCAGTTCAAGACAACCATCGGACTGAACGTCGCGATTCTGTGGCAAAACACTGAACTTCTCGTCTACTTACAGTGTGTGTCCGTGGATTATGAAGAAGTCTTCTTTAATTGTTCAGCAGCAATGAGGAGACGAAAGACGGTCTCTTATATGTTCATGAATGCAGCGTGAGTCTGGGCAACTTCCTATTTTACTTTCCTGCTAAAAACACGACACCAAGACGTCTTACGGAAGAATGACAAACGATTTGACCCAAACTAAAAACAAAACTCTGCTGCCCGACAGTCGTGATCAGGGAAAAACAGTCTAAGAGGGTCATAAGCTTTAAAAAGGAGCTCGGTGTCTGCTGAAATCTTCATATGATGCTATGAAAATAGACTTTAGTGGACTGTATGAATGAACGTGTGTGTGTGGCTGAGTCAGATTTACCCCGACTGAGTCACAGCGCTTCAGTGTCTGAGAATGTGCCAAGGTGTGTGTGTGTGTGTGTGTGTGTGTGTGTGTGTGTGTGTGTGTGTGTGTGTGTGTGTGTGTGTGCGTGTGCGCTGCATTAAAGTACAGATCTGTGTGTGAGATAGAGAGACGTTCACACTGACATCTCCAATCATGCAAATGAGGGAACTTTTGCATCATAGGTGAGCATCTGAACAAGGTTGACAATGAAAAATAAATGAGCTAATTTGCTGTCCTAACTAAAGTTAGATCAAAAGATTAATAATTTTCATCTCTGTGTCCAGCAGAAGTAGTTGAAGTAGTGCAGAGTTTATTGTATGTTGATGATAATATTGTATTTGTCACACGTTAAAGCAATGCAGCTGCTGATTTCATGGTCAAGAAAGAACTTTGAAAGCCAGGATGCTTCAAGTGCTCAGTAAAAAAATGGACATTTGAACATGTACGCCTGCACAGCTGGGCTGATGAAGACGATCATGCAACATGAACAGAAAGCTCCTCGACAGTGACTAAATCAATGTTGTGGTGAAGCTCAGCATTCACCCCGGAAGCAAGAAGAAGTCAAAACATTGTGATTTAACGTCGACCGTTGCTTCGGTATTTTCTACAATTGGGGAAAAAAACTGATTCTTGAAAGACTATCGCTCGATGTAGAAAAGTCAATCATTGGAAATTTAAAACCAGTTCTGGACATTATGGTGAACTGTAAGGGGGTGAGAAGGCGAAAAGGCCGTCGGCAGAACAGCTGTCACATCAGGTTTAGTCACGTTTCTGCAGCGTTTTCAACTGTACAATCTGACCTGAAAGCATCAAACCAACGTGGCCAATGCAGTGCAGAGAAAAGCTCAGCCAAGCGAGATATCCCGAAACTCGGTGTTAGCAAAGAGCCGAGCTTCACAGGAAAAGACAACAGTCCATCTGACAAGAACAGAGGCTGTTTCTGCAGGCAGAGGGAAGGCTGCAGCCCTCAAAAGGGGAAATGAAGAGTGCAGCAACTGTACAGCTTCAACCCCAAAAGACAAAAAACAAGAAACATCCTTTGGCCCACAGCAGCTGGTGGAGTTAATGAGGTCGCTGATAGCACCACCTGTCCCCAAATCTGATCCGCTGAAGAGAACAAAAGATGAGAGCATCAGCTAAAGTATCCATAACACGAACACTGGACGTAACACCAGGCCGAGACCACCTCCTCTGAAGGGCCTCGGCTCAGCTGCTGGGTCTGCTCACCTCTGCAGAAGCTGTTTACAAAAATATCTGCTGTGGCACTTTCCCACATCCCATCGTGACATCGAATTTCGAACATGCAGAGTCAATTAAAGCAAAGTTTAGCTTAATGAACAACGCTTTAGGTTGTGGTTTTGTTAGAGAAGGTGAACGGTGCGACAACACTCTGCAGGATGTGAGGCATCATTAAATACCAAGTTTATCAGCTCACCACAAAACCAGCTTCAACTCCCAGTCCTGCTCTATCATGAACAACCACAAACCTCCGACCGCTGAGCGAGCTGCATTAAGCCGACTTCTCACATATGAGTGAGCTGTGGTGGGAGCCAATCTGACTACAATAACTCTGAAAGCAGGTCAACTTACCCACTGTTTGCCAGCAAGACAAATACATTACAATTAAACACATCAGCAGGAGAATGTGTTCAAGTACCGACGTGTAATCCTGACACACGGTTCATGGCGAAAAAACTCAGAAAATAGATGCTGACGTTCACCTGCAACAAACACAATGCAGCAGCTGCAGCCTGCAGCCAGAAATGACCTGAGCCCAATAAAGACTTCCTGTACTGAAACATCTGAAGTTCATCACAGCAACAGACGAACCTTCAGCAACAGACGAACCTTCAGCAACAGACGAACCTTCAACAACAGACGAACCTTCAGCAACAGATGAACCTTCAGCAACAGACGAACCTTCAACAACAGACGAACCTTCAGCAACAGACGAACCTTCAACAACAGACGAACCTTCAGCAACAGACGAACCTTCAGCAACAGACGAACCTTCAACAACAGACGAACCTTCAACAACAGACGAACCTTCAGCAACAAATGAACCTTCAACAACAGACGAACCTTCAGCAACAGACGAACCTTCAACAACAGACGAACCTTCAGCAACAAATGAACCTTCAACAACAGACGAACCTTCAGCAACAGACGAACCTTCAACAACAAACGAACCTTCAGCAACAAACAGCTTGAAACATCTATTTTTTTTAACGTGTCCAAGTTAAAACTGGGCTAAATTAAAGTATTTTTAGTGGTCTTTGTTACATACAGCTGCTATTTTTTTTTTTCAATTCCAGTAACTTAAATGTGAAGCAGCTCTTCATGACAGTCATCTAAATGCTGTTGAGTTACATGTAACCAACAACTGTGATGTCTCTGATGTCCAAATCACCAAATTAGTGCCTCATGAAGTGACGCCTTCAGGTTCACTTCATGAGGTAAAAACCGTGATTTCATCAATCAACATCAACGTTTTTACGGTGTGAAATTCAGCATCAGTAACACAGCGATCAGTGTTCGTCAGCGAACGTGAGAAACAGCAAAATGTGCTGATTTCTTACCTGCAGATGTTGAGCTGGTGTCACAGCACTGAGGTCGGCTGCTTCACTGTCAGCGGTCAGAGGCAGAACTGAAGAGGCATCTTCGTCAGCTGTGTGTGTGTGTGTGTGTGTGTGTGTGTGTGTGTGTGTGTGTGTGTGGGTGGGTGTGTGTGGGTGGGTGTGTGTTCATGCACAGTGAAGATCCCCTCCTCTAGTGGTTTTGCAAAAAGTTTGATGTTTGTGTGTCCTCCCCCTGTCTGTCTGTCTGTCTGTCTGTCTGTCTCTTGCCCGCCCACACACACACACACACACACACACACACACACACACACACACACACACACACACACACAGATGACCCTCCCCTCCTCTATCTCTCTCTTCTTTTATGTTGTGTCTGTCTCTCCCTTCCTGTCTGTCTGCTTCTCTTTTTCTCATGCAGACTCTCTCTCTCTCTCTCTCTCTCTCTCTCTCTCTCTCTCTCACACACACACACACACACACACACACACACACACATACACACAGATTGATGGCCGTCTGTTAATCAGACAGTTATTACTTTCCCCTCATGTTGACCTCATCTTATTCCAGCAGATCATCGTTATTAGAGATCATCCACATGGAAACATGATGCATCATGGAGCATGTTGGACTTTGAGTTATACAAATGTTCCCACACATTATAAACTCGTCGCTGTTTATGGTAAACAGGGTTCACTTCTGCTCAGTCGGCCGAGTAATAGAAAGCAAAGAGAGGCAGAAAGAGAAAGAAACCGAGTGGCTGGTGACACTCTGAGGTAAGAATCATAAAAAAGACAAATAAATGGTCACAGTGGTATTTCAGACTGTGTTTTCCATGCTGTTTGTATTATTGAACAGAAATGCAGATAAATTCACTGATTTACATTTCTCACAGTTACAAAGGCTCATTTGCACAAACCTTTTCTCAAACCTGGAAAAACAAAACCAAATCTTCAAATCACCACCGACTCTTCTGGCAAAGATCACCTCAAAACCGTTTTATGTGATTCAAACCGTGCTTTCAGGTCAAACAGGTCAGTGAGCAGCGCTGAGCAACCACGAGAAAAAAAAAAAAAAAAAGGAACACGGTATTACATCATTACAGAGCATGTTGTGTACTGTAAGTACTGCAAGTAATACAGTACAGTAATACGTCTTTGTGCTGGTGAAGGCAACACATCGTCACTCCCAACTCGTCACATGTGGACATTTTTTAAATGTGCAGGGTTTCGCGGTCAAGTTAGAACTAATTAACACGTAACGTGTGGTTATTCTCTCAAAATAAATCTTGCTGAGAACAATAACAAATATGTGGTTAATGTTGTCGATCGCAGAGCCACGTACGTGAGGTTAAGTCCTTCACTTTTGGTTTAACTCAGGACATGAACCTCCTGTGTTTAACCCATCCAAGCACCCAGACCTCCTCCCTGTTTGGACTGCTCTCATTCTTCATCCAAATGACAGCTACCTGTCCTCTTCTCTTCTCCATGAACACGAACCTGCTCTGTCACAGCTGCTCTTCCTCATCCTCGTCCACCACCTCTTCCTCCTCTGGTTATGTCCA
Organism: Chaetodon auriga; assembly: GCF_051107435.1. Lineage (NCBI taxonomy): Eukaryota > Metazoa > Chordata > Actinopteri > Chaetodontiformes > Chaetodontidae > Chaetodon > Chaetodon auriga. Next base: position 22,399,661 of record NC_135090.1, on the reverse strand, counting down.
TCCATTGTTGGTATTTTTGAGTTGTTATGTGCAAACGATGACAGCTGTGTTGAATTTTGCAACCACGTCACAATGAGGAACGTGTTTCATCAAGTGAGTGTTCGAGTTCTGCAAAAAGAGTGAATGATTGAATAAACGGGTTCATTTTTCACTCAGCCTTCAGTTCAGATCATGCGGTTTGGCATTTGAGCAACTGTGTGGCTTCTGTCCTCCTTTCCTCTCCTTCTGACAAATGTCGCAATGCACAATCACTTCCTTCTTTTGTTGTCCCTTCAGTCAGCCGGGCCACTCTAAACATGGATCGTGACCTTCTGAAGTTGCAAAAGGTCACGACAGAAATATCATCGTCACATGGAGAGAAGTCATTGAATAACAGACTGTAATTCAGATTTCTTTTTAACACAGTATGAAGAAAAGGCTGCAGTTATTTGTGTGTGTGTAGGAGTGTGTTTAGTCCTCATTTCACATGCATGTATTTATGTGCCAAACCTTGTATTTTAAAATTTGTGGTTAAATCTCAAGTAATTTAAGTAGTGAATTCATGGTATGGACTGAAAATTAAATGCTTTCATTAAGGGATGTTTAATGTTAAATTACACATGTGTGCATATTATAGTAAGCAGAAGTTTGTGTGTGCTCTCGTTCTATCTTTGTGAGGACCAACCAGAGTTTTAGATGTGGGGACATTTTTCATGAGATGTTTGGGGATTAAAGCTTGGTTTTAGGATTAAAGTGTTATTTAAGATTATAGTAAAGATATGTAGTTGTGATGGTTGAGGTTTACTGGAGAAAGTGTCAACACACCCAGCATTCATTGCATCGAAGAGGGTCGTGTGATCTCGTGTGCTCATTAACTTTCCACCTCCATGATGAAAAGAAGTCCTCTGTGAGGCTGAAGAAAGGACAGTAAGCTGAAAGGAAAAGTGGCTGTAAACCAAACTGTGACACACCGTCCCCTGCAATTACAAAACCTCACCTGTCCCCTGTCCTCACCTGCCACAGTCTCATAGAGGCATGTTGGATGATGTGGTCAGTGAAACGTTTGATCCAGTCAGAAGGTCTCCTGGTGCTGCCCCCTGCTGGCTCAGATGAGTGGTGTGTGTTTTTTCTGTGTCTGCATCTGGTTCTCCTGCTTATGCTGCCCTCTGGTGGCACTGATTTCCCAGACCTTGAAGCCTTGTTAAATCTGTGTGTGTGTGTGTGTGTGTGTGTGTGTGTGCAGAAACACACTCTGTGTATCATCCAGAGACGCAACCACAGTTACAAAACAACACTAACGAACTCAGAGACGCAGGAATCTCAAAGACTGATACTCGGTGGAAAACAGTGATGCAGATTTTACTGTATTTTTTATTTTGTTTTATTTTTCATATTGTATCACTGAGCTGACTGTGGTTGAGTACATTTAAGGACTCTTATTAAACATTTTGCCTCTCATCCTTCAGTCTGATTGGTGGGGAGGTCCAGGTGTTTGACCTCTGTGGGGTCGTTATCAAGGTCACTGGTACTGCCTGGTTTGTTAGTGCTGCTGTAACACTGAATACATTTACTCAAAAACTGTACTGAAGTACAATTTTCAGGTACACTTGAGTATTTCCAATTCATTCTGCTTAATACTTCTACATAACAGCACTTCAGCAGGAAACGTTGTACTTGTTACTGCATCTCTCAGATTCGGAGTGAAAAATTTGAGAAGCAGAACCTTCCCATTAATCATCTCAGGACCCCTCAGGTTTATCTTGTGACCTGTTGGAGGGGCCCGATCCCTAGTTTGAGAACCACTGGTCTAAACTTCTTATGAAGTAGTTAAAACTAGCTCCTCACTAAATACTGCTTGTACATTCATGCATCAGTGAGTACTTTTTATACTGTAAGTGCTGATAATTCCAGGCTTTTGAATGCACAACTTATACTTGTAATGGAGTATTTGAAACTGTGGTAACTTGTTGTACTTTTACTTATGTAAAGCATGTGAGTATCTCGTCCACTGCCGCTACCTGTCTGTTTAACGAAGCCTCTGTTTAGTTTTTGTCTAGAAGTCAGTCTGACTTCAGACGCTCGTGAAGCTTAGCATTAGCATACGCGTTAGCTTGTAAGCTAGCATTAGCTAACAATTGAATCGTTTGAGCTTCCCGCGCTGTGCAGATTAACATTAATCACAACTGAGTGTAAGAAACGCCATCAAGAAACAACGCGTTTAACTCCAAATCGTTTTATTGAAATATTCTTGACGTAAAAATCGTTTGTTTGTTTGTTTGTTTCGGCTGAATTGTCGCGTTTCCTCAGTCTGACTGTCAACCCGGAAGCGGGAGAGCCCAAAGTCATTTACTGAGGGGGAAGTCAGAATGTACCACATGGAGCCAGAACAGAGGGGTGTTTCGAATGATGTGCAGAAATGCACTTCTGGGGACCTTTACGGTGGCCCTGAAGTGCAAAACGCAAACGCAAAAGAGAAAACACGAACGCAAAAAAGAAAACACAAACGCAAAAGAGAAAACACGAACACAAATGAGAAAACACGAACGCAAAAGAGGAAACACGAACGCAAAAAAGAAAACACAAACGCAAAAGAGAAAACACGAACACAAATGAGAAAACACGAACGCAAAAAAGAAAACAAAAACGCAAAAAAGAAAACACAAACGCAAAAGAGGAAACACGAACGCAAAAGAGAAAACACGAACGCAAAAGAGAAAACACGAACGCAAATGAGGAAACACGAACGCAAAAGAGGAAACACGAACGCAAAAGAGGAAACACGAACACAAAAGAGGAAACACGAACGCAAAAGAGGAAACACGAACGCAAATGAGAAAACACAACAACATTAACTCTAACGGAAGAGGTAGGTACCTTCGGGTGGCATGACTTGACGCTGATTGGACGACGTCTCCTGAACAATCCAGCTTCCTTTAAACGACTCTTCAGTGTACGCAAACTTATTTTAATGTTGTGAAAAGTTGACAGCATATCTAGTATGACGTCATATGTATGCCCGGCATCAAAGTACTCTTTGATAATACCAACTAAGTCTGAATCACCAATCGCGCTCATGTTTTGAAACCGATGCGTTGAGGTAGGTTTACTTCCTGGTAAAGAGACGGGCAGTGACGTCGTCCAATCAGCGTCAAGTCATGCCACCCGAAGGTACCTACCTCTTCCGTTAGAGTTAATGTTGTTGTGTTTTCTCATTTGCGTTCGTGTTTTCTTTTTTGCGTTCGTGTTTTCTCATTTGCGTTCGTGTTTTCTCTTTTGCGTTCGTGTTTTCTCATTTGTGTTCGTGTTTTCTCTTTTGCGTTTGTGTTTTCTTTTTTGCGTTCGTGTTTTCTCTTTTGCGTTTGCGTTTTGCACTTCAGGGCCACCGTAGACCTTAAATGAGAATGTGATTATGATGTTTGTGTGTCAGGATACATTGAGCGATGTGTTGATGTGCATGAAAACGTTTTTCTATGTCAATGTTGCACATGGGGGTTGATTGATTTCAAAGAATGGTGGTTTGTCTCTCTGCACTCAGCTGGTGGCATCAATAAAACAAGAAGCACAAGGTGAAGATTTTTGAGTCCATGCCTCCTTCTTCAACCACTGGGCCAAATCCTACAAGGATTATAGTACATTCACACCGATTCAAATAAATAAATAATGCCACTAAAAATTCTGATTTTGGTGAAGCAATGCTTTAAACTGTGACAACATCCACTGCAGAATATGTCCTTTCACATTTCATGTCATGTTTGACGGACAAATGAATGAGGCATTATTTCTTTAATGTGACACCCACAGTCAAGATTTCACCACAGACAGCAAATCTCACTGTTTGGACACAAACACCAACTCCATCACTTCCTTCTTTAGATTAATTCCTCCTTCACTGCACAAACGTACACAAACACACAGAAGTCTTCAGACTTTGGATGAACTGATCAATCATTCGACAGGTAAGGATACAGTTTATGAACGTGTGTAGTATTAAATCACAGAACGGCATTTGGACCAGTAAGAAGTGGGAATTAGGTTTTTCTAAATCACTATTTAAAATGCTGTTTCTCGTGGAAATGAAACCCGCCACTCTTCAAAATGTTCTTATACAGTAACATCGGCCTGACTTTTATATTTCACTCCTTAAGGTTAAATACACAAAGCAGAGTTTCAGGATCAGTTTCTAAGTGTTCTTGAGTTTATTTGCTCATCTGACTGATTTCTTTTTGACTCTATTTGGGTAAGTTAAGTGTAAATTTGGGCAGAAATAATTGTGTTTCATGACTTTACATAGTTATTATTGTTTAAATGTTGTTGCTCAGATTGAAACTCTTCCTCTCATCCAGCTGAGATGGGTGTTGGTCTGGTGGTTGTCGCTTTGCTCATTGCTCTGATGCAAGGTCAGTAGTTCCCTGATTGCACATGTAACACATATTTCTAAAGTGTGGTTTCTGTTTGCTTGTTTGTTTCAAGTCAAATCAAAGCTTCTTTATTAGTCTGGGAGAAAAAACTGTTAACATGAGGTTGAGTTAATGTTTGTCCCTTCATCGCCTCATCTAGATTAATCTGTGTTTTAGACACTTACATTTTGCCCCTCCAGGTGTCTTTGGTAAAACCTGGAATGTGATGATGCCCCAAACCATCAGGGGCATCAGTGGCTCCTGTGTCACCATCCCATGTCGCTTCGAGGTCCCCGACAGTGAGGAAGGAGACGTCCTGAACTGCTCAGATAGAGGCGTTTGGAGGAGAGGAAGCCCTTCCGGTCCTCCTGTCTCTAAGAGCCTACAAGTAGGTCGACCGTGAAGCAGCACTCGATCATATCATCACGTTAAAGCTGCCGTGTCGCTGTTCGAAAGTCTGACATTGCTGACACCTAGTGGTGGCATGAAGACAGTCTCATTTTCTGTTAGCACACACAGGTGCTTTAAACAAATCATAAATGGATAAACCTGCATAAAACATGACGAAACAAGCAGACACACAGCAGAACAGGCTGTAAAAACCTGGACTAGCCTTCAACCCTGTTTGCAGGGGACTGGTATTACCTGAGGATCTGTAGTGATCTGGAATAATGCAGAGTTTCACCACAAATTACCTGCACAGGTCATGTGATCGTCTCTGTGATTTAGGTTTTTTTTAAAATCTCTTTTCCTGATGTTGATCTCCCCGTTCCTCCTCTCCAGCAGCACCATCCCCCATCACCTGACAACCACACACCTGTTCTCACTTCCCTCATCTGCTCTGCAGTTGCCTGAACCTGCGGCCCGCCTCCTCACCTGCAGCTCATTCCATCGTCAGCCACTCGCTGTGTGAGCTGCTCTGCTTCCTTTGTTCCTGTGTCAGATTAAGTCAGTGCATGTGCTGTTTGTCTTCAGCCTCTGAGCTTCAAGCCTTTGTCAGTTAGCTGTATTTGCTTGTCCAACTTCCATGTTTGACCTTTTACCTGTTTAGTGGACTTCCTGCAACTTTTGCAGCCCCCCATTAAATGACTGAACTGATCCCGTCCACCACCTGTTACACAGTCAGCAGTCACACATCAAAATGAGCTGCAAATGTCTGAATGTTTGTAGCAGAAAGTGGGCAGAACACTTCTAAACTATGTTTTTAATGTGGCTGCTGAAGAACAGACGCTTCTCCTCTGAAACTCTGATGTTGTGCAGATCCTTGACATCGTGTGTGTGTGTGTGTGTGGGGGGGGGGGGGGGTAATATCAGTAAACTCAAGTAATATCGTGAGAAATGCACTGCATGAAACACAGACAGGTGATCATTCCTGAATCACAGGAGGTCCCCTGGTACTTAAAACAATCTTTTTTGTTTGTGAAAATTAAGCAAAGTTACTCAGCTTCTCTGGATTTGGATTTAGTTTGGTTTTTTGAGATGCCTAAAGCAGGAAAATTGTCCCAAATTTAACCACAAAAAAAAGTTTTCAGCCAAAAATAACTTTGTGTGGAATATTTTCTTTCTCATCCTCGAACCTTTTCTGACCCTGTAGATGCATCTTCACGCAATTAAATGATTAATTGAACATTTCGGTGGATACACTCCCTGCAGTGGGTTCCTGCTGGGAGATATTTATGTCGCTGCTTGTTATACATTGTGAGCTGCAGGCTTGAAGTGTTTAAACAGAAAATGAGCAGTGTCATGAGTCTGAGGTCTTCATCATCTTCATCACTCAGTGCTTCATTCTCCGCTCATTTCTTTATCTTCTGGAACTTCTGATCTTCACAGGAATTGAAACTTTTGTACTAATCGCTGTTAAAACTCTTTCAGCTGAGAGCGACCGGGGACTTGACGAAGAAGAACTGCACCACCACCTTCCACGGCTTCCCAGAGGACTACAGCGACACGCTCTTCTACAGGCTGGAGTGTACGGAAAACCTCAAGTTCACTTTCAGGAGCGGAGTCAACATTGTTATCCGCTCAGGTACGAGTGGATGAACATGGTAATGTGGTCTTCAGTTTCAAATCCAGCTGTGCGAACATTAACCTCAGTGGGGTGTTTGGTGCCGGAAAATGTTCCTCTTGAATTAAATTTGAATTAATTCACATCAGCTTCAATTGTACTTTGTGTTGAGTGCCCATTGGCAAATATTAGCATGCTAGCCAGCTGGCATGGTGGTGAACATGCTAACCATACTTGCATATTAGCATGCTGACTTTAGCATTTAGCTCAAAGCTCCGCTGTTAGCCTTGTTAAAAAGTATGTTTCTTTGTCTGTTCTTCAACAAAGTGAAGCAAACTTCAAAGAGCTGGCAAATTGATCTTGAGATGAGTATTGAACCCTCGGGGCCACCCTATTTTTCCCAATTTGTCAATGTCACTGTGGATCTGCTGGATGTGTAAAAGGCTTTATTTTGTTCCTGCTCGACAGGTGTGCCTCTTCCCCAGGTGACCTCTGAAGGTATGGTGGTGAGGGAGGGAGCTCTGGCGGTGCTGCACTGCTCAGTCCAGGTTCCCTGCACCACACTGCCCCCCTCCATCACCTGGCTACCCCGAGACAGCTCCAGGGAGGAGCAGACACACATGCAGCAGGTGATGCATCACTCTTTCACTCGTCCACTCACACTGGTGGACACTCGAGCGCTCTTCTTAAGAGATAAGGCTGAGGTAATTCAACAAAGAGTTTGAGATGACTGAACCAAACGACATGTTCCAGCTTCTCCGTGCCGCCTGTGGCTCTCAGCACTCCGCCCACTGTTTGCCGCTGAGGTCGTAAAGCTTTGAAAACATATTTTATTCGATTCTAAAAGAAATGAATAGTTTCCCAAAACAGCTCATCACTGTACTTATTTGCAAATGTCACCTGAGGAAATGCTGCACTTGTTGGAGACTATTTTCAGCTGCGGATTAATAATGAAATGAAGGACAGTGTGCATCGCTCTCGTACAAAAAGACATTTTTGTGGAAAAGAAAAATGGCTCAGAGGAACAAAATATATCAGACTTTATAGACACACATGAACTCATGTCAGATTATGACATTCAAAAAGGAAAATTACTGTTTTGTTTCGTGAATGTTTCAGCAGTTTAAGTGTTTTCTTCTTTCTTTTGCAAAAGCAGAATGCGGACAGGCAGATGATCATGAAATCCACGCTGACCTTCGTCGCCTCGGCCGACCATCACACCCAGAGCGTCGCCTGCTCTGTCTCCTACCCGCTGACAAAAGGGGGCAGCATCGAGTCGTCCATAGCGAGGCACAGAGTCGACGTCCTGTGTGAGACGCTCAGTGTTTGTGTGCATTCAAATGAACCGTGCACAGGTGGACAGAGTGACCTCTGCTGAGGTAGAAGCATTAGATGTTTCACTCGTGGAAATAAGAGCCCTGATATCACAGTCTGTTGACGAGAAGAGAGCAAAACTTCTTTAAAATGTCCGAAAGGAAAAGAAATCCACTCATCAGTATTAAAAATGACAGAGAGAATAATAATAATGATAATACATCAGTCACAGGTGCCATTTTTGACAGAACAACTACTTTTTGTGTTGTTACTTGAAGAATTAGCTGATGACACTCGTTACTTTTTCACCTTTTCAGTGGGATTTTGAATGAGTGATCAGTGACAGATCTTAATACTTCTTCTATCACCGATCATGAGATGATTAATTAATTAACAGACACTCAAAAACACATTCTGCCACACAAAACTTTTCAGACTATTCTTCAACAATTGCTGTTTTTGTGAAATGATCAACAGATTTCTCTTCAGGATTGTAAAATTACTCAAATTGAACAGTCTGAGAAGAGAAAATCAGTCTGAAAATCAGACATTATTTCAGTTTAATGGGACACAAAGAGCTGTGCAAAGAGTGAATCCAGTGGTGCATCACTGGAAGTAAACAGAACAAACAGAGTGTGGTTGTTTTCTGTCTACACAGCTTAAAACCCAGATATCAGCGACTGATTGGAGGATTTACGTTCTTCCTTCATTGTTTCAGTGACACGTGTTCTTCTGCCTTCCTTCCTCCTTCATTATGAAGGATGCACTAATGCTGATTTATCGCCCTTTAAGCTCTTGACTGTTAGACACAGCAGAATGTAGTCTGAGAAACACTTGGCTTGTTTCAACATGACTTTGTCTGAATGACTGAAGGGAATTTTTCTCCACAGACGGAAACGTTTCTCTAAGCAGTCAGTGTTTGAAGAGCTGAACTTGTCTTAACTTGGTGTTGAAGGAAGTATTATGAGCCACTGCAGCGAACGGCTGCACGCATGACACAAGGTGCCATTGTTACCGCGCTGCAGACAGTGGACCTGTGTTTGTGATGGTCGTGGAAGAAGTGCTCTGATGTTCTACTTAAGTAAAAGTACAAATATCACAGTGTAGTACTGTATACCCCAGCTAGCCAAAATTGGTTCCCAAAACATAATGTTCCCAGAACGTTCTGAGAAGGTTAGTTAAATGTTTGTTTGTGCTCTACATCACATCACTTCTAAAAGGTCTTGAAATACCTTGTGTACACGTTTTTTTTTTCAGGTCAGACAACATGACATATCATTAAAAGTCTGTTATATTTTAACACCAGACATCACTGTGGCTTTTCCCAAAGATGCTCCCAGATCCACTGTGGCGACGCTCAGCACGCCTGGTCCCGTTTCTGAGGGACACATTGTGACGATTACATGTTCGAGTGATGCCAACCCCCCCGTGGTCTCCTACACCTGGTACAGAGTCGAGACTGGACAGGTAAAACCGAATCTACTGTGCTTTGGCTTCTGTTTATTGGTTTTATGTGTGTAACTACTTATTTTTTACACGTGTTTGACATCTCAGGAAAATAGAAATGTGTATTTCATCTACTCTACTTGCGTTACTTTAACTGCAGAATTTACTGTATCATCTCTCCTCGTCACAGCTGACTAAGAGGGGTGAAGGAGAGATACTGGTCCTGAAGGTCAAGAAAGAGGACAGTGGGGCGTATCTGTGTGAAGCTTTGGCCAAGATGGGCTCTCAGAGGTCCAACCCGGTGTCTCTGCAGGTCACCACCACAACAACAGGTAAACTAACACAACATATATGAATTATTTCCTCTTGACTCTTGACTGTAATACTCTGTCATGCTGTACTGTCGTAGAACTGTCTTATGATTCATGAACAGTAACAGTGATTCAGAAGTGAAATCCAATTCACTGGATTATGATTCACTGCCAGCTGATGAGGGAATGTAAACAATGGAAAATCTACAGAAAAATGTATCAGCATTTGTTGTCAATAACAGAGGATGTGACATAAAGCTAAAGCTAGTGAGCGAAGTGAAGTAAATAAAGTATGAAAAGAGAAGTAAGAGGAAAGGTGACAAAAAGCCCGAGTGAGCTTAAGTGAAGTAAAGCTAGATTTAAATTTGAGTTAAGTACAGTGAAATGAGGTAAAGCCAAAAAGCGAAGGGGGTGAAGTGAAGCTGTGAGGTGAAGTGACGTGTAGTGAGGAGAGGAAAGGTGAAGTAAAGGCAAAAAGCAGAACAATGTTAAATGAAGGGAAGTAAAGCTGCAAAGTAAAGTTAAAGCAAGAGAAAAATCTCAGAAAAAAGACATTTTACATCATGCAGGGAAAACCAATACTGTTATAAAACCCACAGAAGCTGGCTGACGTCCACTAGTTTTCACATTCTCTGAAAAAAAGAAAGGAATTCTGGGAAATGGCTGACTGTAGTAAACAATACAAGCTGATGGAAATACACTGATAAAAAGTACTTGATTGCAAAATAACTTCTGGGATGCATCACAGATTGAAGATATCCGACACCAGAAAGTGGAAAAACCAACAAATAACTGCGTCTGGTTGTAATTTGTGTTAAATTTGCTGACTCTAAACCTGTTCTGTCACGTTTTAATTCTGTTTTTCAGACAGCAGCAGTTTAGCTGGCGGGATTCTCTACAGCATGTGTGGAGTGATGCTGCTGCTCTACATCCTGACTGTGGGTGTGAGTGTGTACAAGTATCACAGGTAAGAATTAGCTGGTTTCCCTCCTCCACATCTCCCCGACATGCATTAAAGGCATCACTGTATATTCATAGAAAGCCTGTGTACTTTAATTAATAATCTGTCAGTGTCCCTCAGACAGTGTATCTACATCTGCCAATAAATCCTTCCCATCGTTCCTTCTCTGTTTGTTTTGCTTCTCCTGCCAAGTCTTTCCAGGAGGCTGAAGGTAAGAGGAAATTTTTCACTTCAGAGTCACTGACAAGCTGGCAGACAAGAGACTGAGAAATGATTACCAGTACAGTACTGGTGCAGTCGATCTGATAAGGAGTTTTGACATCCTCGGCACGTCACAGTCTAGTCAGAGCGTCGTCTCGCGGACATCCTCATCCTCGCTGCTTCACTGAAGCAAGAAGACGGGATGACTAATCTCTGGATGTTGTGTGATGTCACTGGTGTGAACAAGTCTCTCTCCTGCATCCGTCACAAAATAAGCAAATTAGGTGGAATTCATTTTCAAAACCTACAGGAGTACAACATCTGAAATATACATGTACTGCATGTGCTCTGTGCACGATAAGTGTCCCTCACATCAGCTCCACTGATTGGGTGAAGACCATGAGACGCAGCTGAAAGCTCTGGAAAAGGTTTTCAGCTCACGTTTGTGTTGTTTTCATACAGCACAGCAATGCAACCATGTGAAATGACTCCTGTCCACAAGTCCTACATTCAAAACTTGATTAAAGTAAAAGTACAAAAGTATATTCAGAAACATGTACTTTAAGTATTGACAATAACTAATAGTACTACAATGCAGCAGAACGGTCCCTGTCAGAGTTTTATGTCGTACTTTGAAGAAAAGAGAAAACTCAATTGTTACAGCGACGGACTCATTTTTGGATTATTATCACTGCTAGTGGAAGAAGTACTGCGATTCCTGAAGAAGAAGAAGAAGAAGAAGAAGAAGAAGAAGCTGTTTCCGCCGTCATTGGTCGATATAATGCGTGAAAACATGTCTATGTCGCACCAGCAACATGAAGGAACAATGATGACTTCCCCAAATGAAACTAATCCCTGCAGACGTCTCCTGGGTGTTTCAGGCGACGTGTTGTTTCCAGTTTTCAACGTCCTTCTTCTTCTTCTTCTTCTACTCTGTTTATTGTAGCCATACGTAACATAGATTATACCACCAACGTCTGATGAAACTAGCCCAGTTTATTCGCTCCAAACCAGTTTATGGAACACGGCTAATTGGTATTTTGTTTTCTGCTTCGCAATATTTCACAATTTCGCCTAAAATTTGCTTAACAATGGATGGAAACATGGCCGCCGATGCCTCACATGTCCGTCTGTACAAGGCTTTCCTCTCTGCTCACTAACAATGAGGACGTTGACGTGTGTGTGTGGTCAGCCAGTCATGAATTGATAAGAACTTTGCTGTTTTTCTTACTTTTCTCAGCAGATTGAGCTGAAGGGGGAGCACACCTACGCTGGCCTGAGGACCTGCAACGTTTCCTCCGACTACGACCAGCTCCAGGTATCACAAACCAGCGCTTCAGGTCACATGTAAGAAATCAGATGAATACTGAAGATTAACTGAGAGGCAGCAAGAAGAGAAGGGTGATGTGACCGATTTTGATGAGTGTTTTTCTTGTTCAGACATGTTGGAACGTGTTTGAGTGTGTCTGAACATGCTCCATTTACAGGAATCTGGATAAATAATGTAACACAACAGCACAACTCTGAGACCAGGCTGGTAAAAGGTTTGAGTTCAGTCGAAAAGAGGCAAAGTGAGACAAAGCAGCGGGTCATGACAGGCAGGAAGAGGCAGGAGGCTGATGGGCACAGGTGTGCAGGTGGGCGGGGAAGGTCAGGTGATGGGGAAGGGATCACTGCAGGGCAGGTGGGAGTGTCAGGATGTGAAATGACAGAAGAGTTGATGTATGGAGGGAAAGAGCAGACGAGGAAAAGGTGAGAGAAGGAACTGAGCGACGTTCACTGAGAGGAAACTCAAAGAAAACTGGAACTGCTGCAAAAGGCTTTGATGTTTGGAAGAGGATTATTATCATTATGATCATTATTATTATGTTAAGTGATCAAAAAAGAAGGATGTGTGTAAGAGCAGAGAAGCATCCTGATATCACAAAACTTCAATGTTTTTCCTTTTTATTAACTTCTTTAACATCAAGCACCACGAGCAGAGCTGAAGTCCAGCGTGTTTCATCAAACATTGTCCTTTAGAAACACACTGAAATCAGGCAGCAGTGTCTGTGATCATCTGTGTTCCTGTGTCATTGTAGTACTTTAATGAGTTTGTGTTTTTTAAATCTCATCAAGCCTCAGCAGCCTAAGACGACGCCCCCTGAGACGACGCCCCCTGAGACGACGCCCCCTAAAACGACGCCCCCCGAATCGACGCCCCTTCCTGATGATCCCAACTATGAAAACCTGCAAACATTGTCCTTCAAGTCCAAAACCGGCAGCAGCTCCAGTGGACCTGAAGGAATGAGTTGAAGTTTTCTTCTCCATGTTGTTTATCCACCTGTTTCCAGTGTCTGTGAGGCCGTGTCATCTTTATATGTGTAATACACATTTCCTGTTACTCATCGCATGTTTGAAAAATGTCTGGAAGCTGGAATTGTTGATAAAGTTTGAAGTGTGAATAAGCTGCACTGAGTCTCTGCTGATGAGAAATAAAGAGTGAGAGGTTAAAGATGAACTCCTTCATTTTGAAAAGCCACAGATTCTCCTTTCAGCTCACTGATGCTCTGAAGCTTGAAGTTCTGAGCGTTTCGGGGCTCGATGGACGGCGTCGTGTTAACTTTCCGCTGACTTCCACACATGACCTCAGCCACGCCGCTTCAAAGGCTCGTGTGTAGGACACAGAAAACGGTGACGTCGCCTCGGCCTCCTTACTTTCCACTGAAACAAAAACAAAACGCTGAGAGCTGCAGGAGCTTTGATCTGGAAGGTGACACGTAATCTTAATAATGTGATTTACTGGTGCACATGAACACGCAGGCTTTTTTTTTTTTTTTAGCTTGCAGGCAACTGTCAACCAACCAGCAGAGGCTAAACTGATGGACCATTGAGATGTTACCAGTTATGAAGTGATTATTACAAAACAAACATGCACAAACAATGCAATTTATGATGTAATTAGCTGTTTTTAATTATGTATTCCTACATGTATATATATGACAACCAGGTGTCAAAACACCTGCTGTGCGATGCAGCATCTCCTGGGTCAGCAGATTTCTGCCTATTTTTGACCTCCATCACCAGATGTGTGTCTGAGACCATAAGGAGCGTGCAGCAGCTCTGCTGTGGCGTTTGGAGCGAACGCGGTGACGAGCAGACTCAGACAGTTGTGAAAACATAACATACTTCAGTCCTGGTAGGAAAAAGTAACCTCTGCATACATAATGATACATGTGTGATGATACAAGCCCCCTGGAACCGAACCCAGAGTGAGATCAGAGTCGTGTCGGGGTCTCAGACAGAACACCAAACTCCCACATCCTCGAGAAATTCCACAGGAAGCGCAGACACGCCAGTTGCTTCAATTTCTGCTTTGATTTCACGCTTCAGTTGTTGTCAATGGGGAGATCAGGCTGCTGTCGGGCTGTCATGCTGAATTCCTGCCTAATGCGATGCTGCAAATTGGTGGCAGTTTAGTCTGTGTGTTTGAAACCGTGCTGCAGCGTTTGATCCCTCAAAATAGTCCATCTGTGTCAGAGCGTCCAGGGGCAAAACGCCAAAATGCGTCTTTTCACGCCTGAGCTGAAGGCTTTGGCGCAGGTGTCGGCTTGCATCATGTTTGGGCTGTTTGCTCTTCTTTTTTTTTTAGCATGCTGTCTTGTTACCAGTAATAAATGTCCTAATAAACTCCTTCAGCTAGTTTTCAGTACTTTCTATGTATTCATGTCTGTTCTGTGAGCAAAAAAAAGGAAGGAAAAGCTGCATCTGTCAGTCATTTGCGTGCCGCCTCCCCCACTCGCCCATTCACTGCTGCATTCTTCACATTCCTCCACTGAACAGAGGTCAGAAAGGAGAGAGTAAGAGAGGAACAGATAAAACGTAGAAGATATCCGGAGCGTGGGCGGCTGGGGAAATGATTAGTGGGTTTGTGAAAACCGCTATTGAGGGCAAGCCCCCCCCTCCTGACAGACGCACTGTCTCTACATTACCCCATATGGGTATCTTTGATGACAAAAGGAGGCCGAGCGAGTCAGCGCTGCAGCCGTTATGACGTGCTTCCCTCTGTGTCGATGCATCACGTTCGCTGGCACAAAGTGCAGCAGGTCAGCGTCGGACGCCATCTGTGATCCGGCTCGGTCCGATGGCAGGAACGTTTAAAAGAGGTGGAGAGGCACAGCGTTTGCGTACTTCAGGATGCAGCTCTCATGAGGTGTGCTCCATCCTGGTGGGTGGAGAATTATTATCAGAAACATTTCATAAGAAGCAGGAAACTTGCAGCTTCTTGGAAACTCTGCAACGTCATTCCTCAGATTCAGTTTTAACCCACAAGACAAACCACTGTTTAATGAGGTGAGCAAGACAATGATGCTCCATTTACTTTCATCATCCAGAGTGACTTAAACTCAGTGGGTAAGTCGTGACTTATTGGAGGGAAGTTCGACCTGCTCCTGCTCCAAAAAAGTTCCATTCATGCAAACGTTTGCAGAAGTGAAAGTTGGATTTTGACATGAAAAGAAACCATGACACTAAATGTTTCTGCAAACTGTTGACTTCCATTCAAAATGTACATATGAGACATACATACCTGCAAAATATCGAAGCATTTTATTAGTTTTTTCTACAATATGGCAACGGAACCACATCAACATGTTTATTGTCATGTTCATGGAATTCGAAGCACTCGGTGAAGGCTCGTGGTTTTATTGAAAGAGTCAACTCTGAAGCACGAGACGATAAGACCGACTGTTTAACCAAAACCACGAGTGTTTCACTCGCCTCGCACTAACACGATGTGGTCTCCTGAATCCAAACATCCACCCCAACATCCACATGTTTTTACACATATTTTCAATTTTTGCATAAAAAAAAAAACAAGTGGAAATACTTCAAAATATCATTCAAAAAACCTCTTAAGGCTTGGCTCAGGACGAAAAATGAGTTTTGATAAAAGCAAAAAGGCAACAGAAACAAAATCATGAATCATGTGAGATTTGACTTAAATGTCCACCGAAGTTTCTGAAAAACTGCAAAAATCTGGACGGAAACTTGACTTCTATGCAGCGTACGCAATCCAGACATTAGTTTAATCTGAAATGCATCTGGCACAGCAAATTAGCAGCATATTAAAATACACTCAGTTGCCAGTTTATTAGGTACACTGAGCTAAAATGTTCTCTGATAGGACAGCTGTGTCACTGAGGGACAGTATAGTAGAAACTTGTCATTATAACTGAGTGCAGCTCACCACAAACCACATCAGCAGCTCTCCGAAACAGATTCAGCAAAAACATTAAAACCTTCCTGAAGGTAGAATTTATTGCAGGACTGTTGAATCTGACTCACTTAACTTCAGCTCGATGTGCTTAATGAATGTAGCAGCTGGAGTGGAAGAAGCAGCGTTACCTGCTGAACTGCTGAACTTCTGGCTTTGGGACAATTCATGTAAAAACTAAATTTCTGTGGAAAATAACGTTTGTGAGGACAGAAATTTAACATTAAATCCATCCTGTAACACATTTTAAAAGAAACCCCTGAGAGCAATCTTCCAAACAGTCTTTGCAGAGTGAATACGAGACTCACATTTATCAGATGCACCAACTTCAAAGCAAACTAATTTGCTAATACGTTAACGACTTTGTAGCGTCACTGAACGCGTCCTCAGCAGATAAACCAGCGTATCACCGTCTGTTCAAGAACCTTATCACAGCTCATGTTTAGACCTCTAGAAGTCAGATGTGTGGTTTTGATATGACGATGTGTTCAGGTAACGAGGATATTTCAGCGTCGTGTTCACGGCTCGTTTCTGCTGCCCCCAAGAGGTCAGAAATCAGATGATGAAGGTTTGAACACACACTGTGTCATTTCTGCCACTGGGGGTCTCTAAATCAAACAATGATAAAAGGCGGAAATTCACGTGAAAAATAGAATATCAGAGGAGTTTTAAACCAGCAAACCTTCCACACCAACAGAACCGATTTATTTAACAAGCCACGAACACAACATTGACGTATCGTCGCCTTTTAAGTCGATATTAGCAGACAGCTGCTTATTCACACATCCAGCAGTTGTGGAGCAACATGATCGTTCAGAATGGATCATTTATCAGCTCTGTGTTTGTTCTCCACCAGCTCCTGAGGGAAATATCTGACTCTTTCACCAGACAGCCTCTAACTGCTGCTTGGTGTCTGAAAACAACGCGATGAGAGCGCAGAGAAGCAACTGAAACAGTGAACTTGTGACCTGACGGTTAAAAAATGAGCTGAAACTCAGTGTAAAGCTCCGTAAAGCCGAGCTGCAGATCTTTATTTTAATCAGACTGAAATCATTCATGACTGAAGTTGAAAGTTTCGCTGCTGCTACGGAGATGACTTTCACTGAGGAACTGATGTGACCCTGAAGTTGCATCACCCAAAAATCCTTTGAAGAGTAAAACCTGAAACTCGGCAGAATTTCACAGCAACACCTCAATTTCCAGCAAACAAGGGTCAAATCTCTCGATGACGCTTCTTCCTCTCTCTTTGGAAAGCGTCTCATCAGGACAGGAAGCTCTAAAATTTGAAAACCGCTATTTGACCAAACTGGAGAAATTCCACAAAAGCAAACACAGAGTGAGCGAAAGGGAAGTGAGTGAAATGTTATTAAACCACTGAATTTCCCTCTTTTTGAGTTTTAGTTTCTGTTTTTTGAGGTTGATTCATTAATTGATAACCTGCAGGAAGCCACACTGGGCGCTGTAGCAGCACTTTGTTTACTCCACTTTATCATCTTTCCTGCATTTATTATTAATAGACTGAGCTGCTGGGATGTCTTCAGTTCATTTGCACGCTTGACTTCTTCCTTTATTCCTTCTGGTTTCATGATTATCTGAAAAATAAATACAGAAGAAGAAACAATGTTTCCAAAAAATTCACTTTTTGTCACTTTTCTCCTTGTGGAGGCTTCATTTTATTCACCTTTTCTGCGCTCGTCTTTGTTTTCTGTGCAAATACGAGACAGAAAACTAAATTATTAAAGTGAACCCAAAATTTGGTGAAGTAAAAGGAGAAAGTGAGGTGATGCCATGAAGCCTCAGAGAGGAGGAGGAGGAGGCGGAGAGTTGCTCAATTTGGTGTTTTCTGATTGTTCTGTCTCATATTTTTTATCTTTTGCTGCATTTTCAATCACCTCAACAAGCAAAGAAATTTGAAGCTCTGTCAGATCAGGGGGGTTAGAGTGTGTGTGTGTGTGTGTGTGTGTGTGTGTGTGTGGTGGGGGGGTGTCCAGCGTGGGCGTTGACGCTTGAATGGCGACGATGGCTGATGACTCAGGTGATGTGTCATACTCAATGCTATAAAAGGGAACTTTTACATTTTGTCCACACACACACAAACACACACGTACGGTACACACACTGGACGCAGAGAGAGGTTTGTTTACTTCAGCGGCAGCACAAAGATGAAATGTAAGTTTGTCCACTGCGGAGAGCGAGTGAAGATGAGTGTGTGTGTGTGTGTGTGTGTGTGTGTGTGTGTGTGTGTGTGTGTGTGGAGGGGGGGGGGGCTCGACTGCACGTGGTCGTGTTACTTTTACTTTTAGCCTGAGTGAGCTGGAGAGAGTCAATGAGTGAGTGAATGAGTGAGTGAGTGAATGAATGAATGAATGAATGAATGAATGAATGAATGAATGAATGAATGAACGAGGCGCTGCATGACGTCTGTGTGAGCTGAGAAAGTGTTGAAAGTGTTTTAATGTGACTGTTTCTTTTGAATCTGACGGTTTGTTTGCCGTCAGGGTGGGCTGTGATTGGCTGATCCTGTGTGTGTGTCTGTGTGTGTGTGTGTGTGTGTGTGTGTGTGTGTGTGTGTGTGTGTGTTAGGGGTTTCCCCGAGTAGTTTGAATCAGTCAGCAACACGATTGTGTCCAGCAGCATCAGACTTATTGTAGTAAAACTTCTTTGCTTGAATATTCGTATTTTTTTTTCTTGTTAATATTAGAAGTATATAATCATCCAAATATGGGTGAATTCAAGTCGTGTCACGCCAGGATCAGACTTTAGAATATTTTTGTCTCCTGTGAGTCTTTAGGAGTCGTAAATGCTGATCCAGACCAATCAGAGCTTTGGCAGTGATGGATGTTTGAGTATGTAAACAGGGTTTTATGAATGAAAGTGAAGCTGGAACCAGCTGTGGTGACTGGGCAGTGAAAGCGGGCTCTGGCTATTTCCTGAAGGGTGAATGTGTGCCTGGTGATGTCACCCCCACAGGTGTTTTTACGGAGCTGTGACCTGACTCCTATCAGGTCACAGACAACTAGTTGATTACTAATTACTTACTAACTTACAATCTGGTGACTAGTAGCAAAAACCAGAGGCCGTTAAAAAAGTGTGTGTGTCTGAGAGCTGAAGCATGAGTCAGGTGGGCAGACGGTGATGTCATCATTGCACATCATCGGAGCACTTACTGTAATGTAATCTGCACACTCACTGTATGCAGATGGATGACGGATGTCAGTGTGGCCCAGTGGCCAACAGCTGAACTTCAGCAAAAAAAAAAAAAAATCATCACTGTCAGTCGTCATCGTTTTAATGGCGGTGCAGGCAGCTTCCTGCGTTTCTGTGTGACAGTAATGTAATTTAAAAGTGCATGAAATCACATGTACAGTATAATCACTGCATGTGCCGACAAGCCAAAACACGACGACGGTTTGACGGTTCACACATGTCTTCTCTCTTGTTGTTGCCAGGCAAAAAAAAAAAAGTGGAAAAAGCAGAAACAAAGACATATTTATCATGAATTATTGATAATTATTGATTAAGTGTTGTCTCAGCTGCCATGTGGAGGAAATGATTCCTTCACTTTGAAAGCGTGTGATGGAGGTGGTTTGCCGGTTCCTTGGCAGTTAACAGTTTCTTGGTGAACTTGCTGGCTTTGGAGGAAGCTGACAGGCCATGTGCAGGGCACTTCCTGCCAGACGCTGCCCAGGTCAGGAGTTCACTGCGAGTCGTTGAAAGTAAGAGTTCTGGCTGAAGACACGAGGCATTCACTGTGTCAGAGAGCACAGGAAACTCCAGCGTTTCTGAGCGGAAACTGTGGAAGTGAGCGAGAGGCTGCGTGCGTGCGTGCGTCAACGTTTCGTGAGTGAGCGAGGGAGTTCGTGCTGACGAAAACGAGCCGCTGAACGCATCAAAGACGGTCAGTCCACTCTGCCTCTGAAGCACTTCTGCTCTGAGTTGTAATGCTGTCACAGCTGTTTACGCTGCCAAATACATGACTGCACACAACACTGCCGGGGGATGTTTTTCTAGCATGACAGAGGAGTTCTGCTGATGTCTCCTTCTGTAATTTTCCAATAGCCTTAAGATTTTTTTTTTTTTCCTGTTTGTGTCTTTGGCTGACTGAGAACTCATGAAGCTTCTTATTGGATGTAGATGAACTGTTGTGCAACAGCTGATATTTAATGGGGTGTATTGGCAGAAAGCTGAGTGAACATCTGTTTGCTGTCATTTAGGGCTCTAATGGGACTCAGTGTTTAAACAGTGCTTACAGGAATCATCTCAGGGCTGCAGTTAAACCACAGCTTTTCATGTTGTCAGGCAGAATTCAGGAGAAGCGAAAGGTCTCACTTCCAGATGTTACCTGACATCAGCTGACCTGAGCTCATCACAGCTGCCTGCTGTGGGAATGCTGTCAAACAAACTGGAGGAAGTGAATGTCTGACTCACAGATGGACTGCACGATATGATATTTTGTCTTTTAAGAGGATTTTTCTGCTGTGTGCTCGACTGCGAGGCACCAAAACGCAGCCTGTGCAAAGATGTTAAAGTCATAATCCTTCATATTTCCATTTTTTATTTTACTCACAGTCAGCGTTTTTTCCGCAGCAGCCAGTCAACATATTTAGATCCTGTCTTTACGTCTCTGCTTATCGGGATTCATTGTCAGTGGCGGAGTCCGCCTTCACTTCACTCGATCCAGATTACTTGGAAAGAGCTTTCCTCCATCGCAGGTTGCTTCTTCAGACAGCTGTCTTTGTTGAAAGGTCACAACAAACGAGGTCAAAGCTCTGCTTCATTTTCCTGGTCGTGATTCTGCCGCTGTTCATTTGAGGAAGGCCGTACTGACTTATTCATGAAAAGATGTAAAGAAGCAGTGTATGTGGACTTTTTTGGCTTTCCTTGATCTGACAAAGAGGGACGAGGGGGGACGAGCTGCAGGTCGGATGTGAACCCAGGCTGCTGCCATGTCTGAGCTTTTTAATACAATCTGCACAACTGTGACATGTTTCTGACACGTGAATAACTGATCAAATAATAACTAACAGATAATCAAATCACAACAATTCTAAACTTTCTTTCAAAGTTGTTTTTAAAGTATAATTAAAAATCTTTAATACATATTTAAAAAGCATAAAATCATATATCTATAAGCACAAAGAGGAGGTACGATTGGACAATGAAGGATTATGACGTAAAATAAAGACTTGACTCATTCATTAAATGCTTTCTGTTACTGAACGAATAGTTTTTAGCTCATAAAGTCAAAAACAGATAAAAACTACAAGAAAACTTCTAAGGCGGGCCGGACTTTCCGCTCAGTGACCTTTGACCTTTACAAAATAAACCAAAGTAATTATCGCCGTGAGTGTGTGGACGACAGTAAAAGTGTTTAAGTGTGAGGCGCTCTCAGTGAAGTGGATGTTTTCTCTGCAAAGATCGCAGCCGGAGGCGCCTGCTGTGATGTCACCACGCAAATCGATCTGACTCACGGCGCTCTGCCAGCTCCCCTCTCCTTCTCCAACAGGAGGCCCAGAGCAGGCTGGGAAAAAAAAAAAACCCACAGCATACCTCCCATTCCTTCACGGTGACCTCACACCAGCACACAGTTCTCTTCTTTGTTGGCCTGGGTGATGGGTGCTTACAGACGTGAAATAATGTTGATTCAAGTTTTATTTCCTTGAACGGAGACGATGATTGGTTCAGAAAGCCCAAGAGATCAACACAAAGCAAACCGCAGAGGTTGAAAGAGTTCTGGATTAAAAGACAAAGAGACGACTGTCACGACTCTTTCCCTGCTTTTATACAACACGAGGAGTTGGAGCACCTTTCAGGCAGTCTCCAATAAACCAGCAGCACATGGTCGAGGTAGTGAACAGGGGAGTTAGCGGTTAGCTTTATGCTAGCCCATTAAAGGCCTTGTAGACTAGCAGGAGGGCTCTCTCTGCCTGGTTCTGGTCACTTCTGCAGAGTTTTGTATGAGCTCAGTGCTTCTCTTTAGTGCTTACAGTCAGCATTCATTATACTGTAGCTGTGTTTTAAGGTTAGAAAATGAAGTTTTCGTCACCTTGTTGATGCAGGAATGAAGTAAAATCTGAGACAAAAGCTTGCAACCTCAGATTTAAGTTAATTTCCCCACTTTATTAATAATTGTCATAATAATAATAATGCAAGTAAAGGAACCTGTAACGGACGTTTACAACACACAGTTTGATCAGTCGTACATCCATCCACTCTGGACCTCCTCAGTAAGAACATGACTTCCATATTTGATGCTGAGCTGTTTAAACAAGCAGCAAACACTCAGCTTTTTTCTGCTGAGACGATAATAAAGGACCGCGGTTTGTCTGTTATCAGGAAAACAAACACGAGTTGCCAACCAAAACAAGTTGATACATGAAGGATATCTGCACCAACAGAAGATAATAGATTATGTTGCAACTGACCTGTTAGTCTTACACGCCTCCATGAAACAAAAGAAATTTTCAGTCTGCAGAAATCTGTTTCCTCCCATCACATTCACACACACTCAGCCGCTGATATGCTCACAGTAAACAAGCGTCTGACCTATTTCGGTCTCTGAGCCCTCATTCACACCACAGACCTTTCATGTCAAGCCTGGTCGGCTGCTAATCTGATTCTTTGAACGACTGCTCATGTCTGGATAACAGGATGCAGCTTCTATCTGATGCTGCAGTGACAGACAGAGGTGCAGAATAAAAGGCATTTTTATCAGGGTTTACAGCCTGAACCTTTGAATCTCCTCCTCCGCGGTGTTAATCGTTGTCGTGGTTTGATCTTGTTTTGCTTGCTTTGCTTCTCATTAATCACTCACATAAACGGTTTATTATTTCCTCACTTGCACACTGAAGCATTTATAAAAGCAGAGCACAGCTGCCTCTGGGTTACTGCTGGACGACATGTGCACGCTGAAAAATGTGTGTCCATGCAGCTCTGTGGTTTTCTTACTGATTCACACACAGCAGGTCGGGGTCAGTGGGAGGGAGAACAGTGGGAGCTGCTGCAGAGTCGACGTGAAGGCCGGCCGGCAGCCACCTGCTACCGAGTGCAGCTGTAGACTCAGCTGAGGCTTCATCACACTCTTTGAAATGATGTGCACGAGGTTATAAGAGGACAGGTTACAGACGGGTTACCAGAAGCTTAGAACTACGGTGGCCCTGAGAGCTCAACATGCTGCAGCTTCAGGTTCAGACAGCAGAACGCTTCAATTACAGAGAAGACGAGCAAACACAAAAACGCCCTTTTATCTTCTCTCTCCAGTCATTCATGACTCCACCCGCTGTCTGATCCGCCTGCTGCTATTGGCCGAGCTGTTCGCCCACTCGTCGTCTCGTCCCGCCAGCAGTCCGTCCCTCTGTGGCATGTTCGGAGCGATGGTGCCTCAGGTGGAGAGGCTGATGACCTTATCCAAAACGCTCCACGACTTGGTAAGAGCAAACCAAGCTCGTTTCCTCAGTCACACATTTCCTTTGTCTTTTCAGCTTAAATCTGAGCAGTTTTCTGGACGTTGCATCAAACGTTTCCCATCAGTTAGACAGAAGTAACGGAACAGACCAAACTGAACATTCACTCTTGCAATAAATAGACGTTTATTACCTGTTTGGTAACATTTTATGTTTCATTGTCTGCATATGAATTTTAGTCCATATAAATACCTTAAAAACAAGCTTGAGACAGACAGATGATAAACAGGAGAAAACTACATGTTTTGTTTTTTTTTTGTGGTCCCTGTGTGTTCGAGACTCCAGTTGTATCTTTGAAATGTAGTTTTGTCTTCTCGTCCCAACAGACGGACGATGAGCTCTTAAACTTCTCCGGAGTGGAACATGCACTCAGCAGTCTTCCTCACATACAACAGGACGCTGGATACTTCAACTCTCTGAAGGTAAAGTTCCTTCAAACACTCTGTTACTGCAGTATGTCGACTTGAACAGTGGGTTCGTGTATGTTTGACCTCCTGTAATGTCTCCACAGGTGAACGCGTCCCTCTCTCAGCTCTACGTGTACGTCCAGTCCTTCAGACTTCACGTTGACTGGTTGAAAACAGCCAAAGAAAACGCCGGCTTGCCCTGGTCAGCTGAGGGCGTCTGCACTCGCCTCCCGCAGCTTTCCAACCTCCTTAATGCATCTCTTCACCAGGTGAGAAGACTTCCTTTCATTCTAGTACAAAGAATCAGTGAAAAGCGGCATAAAAAAGGAAATCTGATACTGAAATTATATAAAGTATGAACCCTTCATCATCATCATCATCATATGTGGAAAAGATTAAACAGAAATGCTTGAAAGGAGAGCTGAAGATGAGAAGGCTGAAACTGAAGTTTGACGTTAATTAAGCAGCATCTCACCTCATCTGGTGCAGCTCAGCGTCCTTTGGTCCAGCTGAGTTTAAAAAGAATGAAGGTCATCGTTGGAAAGGAGAATATAAAGAAAGCCAAAGTTAAAACGCTGATTTGTTGCTAAAAGTTCAAACTTAGCATGTTTGAGCTGTGAGCGCTGCTTCCTGAGTCCAGATGTGAAGTTCCCATTCGACTCAGTTAAAGGGAAATTAATCAGACTTCCTGCCGCCGCCTTGTTGTCTAAACCTCGTCCATCCCTTCTGTCTCCAGATCGGCGAGGAGGTTCCTCAGTCGCCGTCTCCCTCCTTCCCTACCGTCTCCACCACCTTTGACGTGGTCCAGTCCTCCGTCGAGATCTCTGAGCGGTTGCAAGCCTTTTGTGATTGGTCGAAACGAGTGTTACGGCTCCTCCAGAGACAATCCAGCTGCCCTAAACATTAAAAACTGATGCTGATGCTGCACAGGGGAAGCATTCGAATGACTGTGGCGACCCCCTGACTTTCCCTGTAGCGCCACACACTGGTCAAAGTTTCAACGTCTAGACACAAAATTTTTACAGACGTTCATTTTCTCCTCAGAATCATTTGTAATCACTTTGCTGATCCTCCGGTCAAAATTAGTCCAAAACTTTTCTGGTTTATGATCAAAAACCTGCAAAACTTTTCACATCAGGTTGACGTTTTGTGCTGCGTAGCAAATGTTAGAACTGCTAAACTAACATGGTGAACATCTCGCCTGCTTCATCACTATGGTAGCATGTTAGCCAGCTGCTGTTAGCATTTAGCTCAAAGCGCCGTTGTGCCTAAATACAGCCTCCCAGAGCTGCTAACGTTCACTGATCTGACGCACATTCAACATCAAAAAAAGGAGAATTTCAGGAGTTTAATGGCAGAGTTGAAGCTGTTTTGACAGCCAGATGTTGAGTTCTTCTTTCACTGTATGGCCGTTTAGTTTACAAAGTTTTCAAACCCTGCGATGGCCGACACGTTAACATCTGTTCAGGAGTAAAACAGAATGTAAGTTCATCTCAAGTGTTCGAGGAAATATCACATGTAGCTTTTAATACTGTACTGATGCACTGTGCAGGTACTCCCACCTGTGACCTTCACTCCTGTGAGACTGTTTACATTCACAGTGCCTGCTGGGAGTCGATCCACTCAGTGAGCTAAACGACAAGCAAATGTGGAACGTTTAATATTTTTCGACTGTTTTTTTACCTATTTAGATGCTATTTATGGGCTTTTTATAATATGTATGGGACAGTGTATAGAGTGAGATGCAGGCATCTCACCTTTTTTATGGGTAATCTATTATGTAATATTTAATAATATTAATAATATTAATAATAAAGTATTGTCATAGTGACCTTTATAGTGCTATTTATATATTTTGTATGTTTTGTTTCACATGAAGTCATTAATAAAATGTTGCAGCTGAATCTGAGATCTGACTGCTTTATGATGATGTGTTTTACACTTTACACTGAATCAGCTGATCCAAACCCTGAAACACTGTGCAGGTGGAAATAATCTCACGGGCTGAGCTGAACCTAAGTGGGTAAACAGCAGTTGGTGCCATTTTTCAGGTGCCGGCCTCTCTTTTTTGAGGTCAGTCGTTAGCCCAACTAGCTAACGCAGTTAGCCACAGCTTACATGATGACAGCTTTAATGGAAATAGAGTTCTATTTGTACACTTTCAATAGGTTGTTTGCAGATGGCGTCACATCACTCTTTTTTTTTGTGGCACCAACTGCAGATGGAGGCCAGGAAGTGATTTTCTGCATAGGAAGCACTGTTTTGCATCGTTTATGGTCTCGCAAATCAATCGAACTGAGAAACTGCGAGGAGCTTTTATCGAGCACCAAAGTTGTTCATAGAGGTGAAAAATGCAGGAAATTTAGAAAAACAATAATAAATGATGAGTTTGTTTTTATTTGACTTTAATGGAGAAGAAAAGTCATCTGGAAGACATTAACTGCCTTTAAAGCCAACACATCTGACTAAGTTTGTTTCTAATTACCCCATGCTTAGAACCAAATTATAGGGTTCTTTCAGGAGATTGTTGGGAAATAACAGAACCGCAAAACAAAGCCACGCTGACACTTTCTCATCTGTTGCTTTTGTGTGCCGTTATATTCTACTTATGTTAAAACGCCGCTGTTCAGCTGCGAGGGACTTGAAGTCCCACGCAGTGACTTGCATAATGTCAGTGTGTTGATGTGGCCGCAGACAGATGATCTCACACACAGACAGACTTACCCTGTAACTAATGCCGGCCTCCAGGAAACGTCCGAGCGCTCCCGCGGTTCTATGTGTGGACTGTGGTCAGTGGTAGCAGCTGAGAGCTACAACCCCCCGGGGGGTCTGGGCTTAAGAGGAAAATCCTTTGGCTGGAAATAGAGAGGGAAGGAGGGAGGCGGGGGGGAAAGAAAGAAAAAGAAATGTTTTGCATGATATTTGAGTGACAGGCGATAATTTGCTGACTTACAGATCAACAGCTGTTTATTTGGATGTCACAACAGGACAGAAAGAGAACAACAAATAATAAAAGATCTTATGTTTCAGACTTTAATACGCTAAAGAACTCGATGCATTTCCACTAATACAGTTCATATAAAAGTTGCACAACAGTGTGAGCGACACCTCGTCTTCAGCAGGTCAGGTGCAGATGAAGACTTGTCACCACCAAGTCTTCCTCCTCCGAGGAACAACAGCTTCGGTCGTCTCAGGTCCCTGAAGAGACATCAGCTCACACTCAAAGCCCTCTAGTGGCCAAAGTAGCATTAACATCTGTCTTTAACCTGTGAAGACCATTAACTATGTGATGCTAACATGCTAACATGCTTGCATTCTTATATAGAAGTACAAGAGCATGCACGCAGACACACACACACACACACACACACTCATACACAAGCATGCAGATAAACACACACTCTTTGTCTTTGTCCCTCACACAGAGTTAAAGTACGAAGGAAGGAAGAAGTTAATGTCCAAATGAGGAACACACACTTTCTCTCATTCACACACACACACACACACACACACACACACACACACACACACACACATCCAGAGGGAGGACGGGGGAGGAGTGGACATGAGGACATATCACTTTGGGATAAAAGTTGCAGCTGCAGCAGACATGAGACCCGGCGGACAGCGTGGACAGTTTCTCCTCTGACTGCACAAAGCAGCCGTCTCTGCAGCAGACTGAGGTCTTCACGGTTCGAGCTGCAGGTGGACAGAAGACTCAGCAGAGGAGGCTCCTGACAGGTGCACCTCCTAAATGAAGAGCAGGACGGACATTTACGTCGGACAGATTTCTTACTGAAGCTCGCTGAACCGAAGCACAGCTGCAAAATGACAGTAAGTGAAAGCTGGAGCAGGGATTCCCTCACTGCTCCGAAACCAGCAGGAGGAAAGTTTTCACACTGTAAAGGGTCACTTCAGTCAGTCTGGGAGAAAAATTATGCTCTCAATTGTATAATTCTGCTAGTTTTGGAGATATTTGTGCAGCTCCTTCTGGCTTCGCTGAGTACACTGGAGGTGGAGAGTCTTCATGGGAACTACTTTCTTTAAAAAAATAATGCGATAACCTGGACAAATAAAAACAAACCATGTGCACGGAGAGCTACTAAAGGAGGTAAATGAAATAAAATATCTGTATTTGTATTTTGGGTGAACTGACCCTTTAAAACAGAGTTTATTATCAAATGCATATATTCGATCATTTCCTGAGCATATTCAATGCAAAGAGACGTGCGTATATTTATTTGATTTTAACTCTAAATGAACACATTTTAGAGGATTCGTAATGTCTGATTTCAGCTGAAGTGACTGTGAAGCAGGTTTTAAACTTGTTTTAGAGGCATAAACATATTTCAGTGTGATTTTTACACAAATGACAGAAACTTCTCTTTAATATCATGTCAGTCATATATGTTGTTATTTATTTTATGACATTCTTGTTACAACATCATGATTGTTATCGTTACGGTCCATAATGGGCTTTATTTCCTGTCGGCAGCTTGTGAAGTCTCTTATCTAGAAGCTACTGCTCTCATTGTCATGTGCTCTAACTTTGTGTAAGTTTAAGGATCAAAATCTAATCAAAATAAGTCATCCAAAGAAAATATTCATTAAGCATTTTCGGCATGCATAGCGAGGCTTTGATGTCTCATTTAACATACTGTATGTGCACATGTATGAACTGGAAATTGTTGAAAATCTACATCAACTAATTCTTCACGTTAACTCAAACGCTTAAATATTTCATCAGTAATGTCAGAAAACGATATCTAATAATACTGAAACCTGTTGAAAATGGATTACAGAACATTTGTAAAACATGCACAAAGACTGAGTGGAAAACCAGGCTCCTGTGAAGCCCAGATATTGATTAATGCATGTGATTGATTGATTAGACATCACAGAACGTTCACACACGTCTGTTCGTGTCGTTTCATATGGTCAAACACAGTTTAGCTGTAAGCTGAGCTGACGTCTGGCTGTGTGCCAGTGCTGACAGAGGTGTGTGTTTCCTAACACACACACACACACACAAGATCTTGTCATTCATCACACTGGTGTTTGTGATCCAGAGATCCATTTCCATGTAGAGGACATCACCACGACATTTATCTCTGAAACACACACACACACACACACACACACACACACACACACACACACACTACAGGTCCAGCCCTGTGTGTGTGTCTTACGTAACCTTGACGCCGTCTCACTGTGAGGCTGTTGGAGTTGTCCTTTGCTGGCTCAGACCGGCGTCACCTCCTCTTACACTCTTTAAACCCGACCAGCTCGGAGCTCGTCAGCTATGCTGCTCACTGAATACCCTCCTAACCCCCGATCCTCCACACGGGTTTGTTTTATTCACACCATCAGCAAATCTGAATTTTTCCACCTACGCATCTGAGCAGGAATCTGAGTTTAAGCTCCCACTAAAAAACCACATATTTCTAAAGTAATTGTTCCTTTATGCGTTGAGAAACTTTCATCGTTATCACATCAAAAGCTCCTCAGGGGACAAACAAAATGTGATGCAGGATATATGTCATCATATCACATCAGAAACTCTGACTCAGTTTGATCCATTTCTTTGAATACTTCAAAAAAGTTATGAGAAACACCTAACAAACAATTCAAGTGACCTTGTAACCTCACAATAACCTCATGTTCCAAGTTGCCATTTAAGCTGCCGGCAGCCCATAAACAGAGTTTAAAGGTGAGAAATCATTTCGAGAACATTTGTGTCAGACGAACCTGCTCAGGACAAACACTGAGGGTCAGAGTTCAGTTTCCACTGAGACCACCCACACTGATGATCGATCAGACGTCACATCATTTGACACCATTTGATTCTCTGTCAGAAATCAGTCAGAAGGGGTTTTTTATGTTGCATCTTCCTCATGAGACAGACGCAGATAACGAAAGTCTTGGCAGCTGTTGCTGTTTGATACTGATTTTTAGAAACCCTTGATGATTCAGTTTAATCTGTACTTGGATCAAAAACACTCCTGCTTGTCGGTTTTATCTCCTCGTTTGATCGCAGAATCCATCCAGTGAGTCTTTGTTGGTGTGAATGAAGCCTCGGCAGGAATTCACAGTTTCTGTGTGCAGCACTTCAGCGGCTCTAATGAGCTGTAATGAGCATGTCTGGATGCACAGTGACACCAAATCCCAGCCTGGACCCACCGGAGCCAGCTGTGGTGGAAACATCAACGCTCCACCAGACAAAACAACCGTCTGTGTGTGTGTGTGTGCGCGCGTGTGTGTGTGTGTGTCAAAGGATTTCATGAAGCTATTAACAGACATGTTTATACCCGAGGATCAGGGCTGCCAGCATCACAATGACGACAATCATCAAGGCAACATTTGCGCCACATTCCAAACAACTACAAGCAATTCCTCCCTGAAAAGAAGCACCTAAAGTCCTCAAATGATCATAACTAATAAATAGTAACATTAGAAATAGTTGCCTCTCATTTAGTTATAGTGTCGGGGTCCTAATTTTGTGAACGGTGGCTCAGTTAACAGCGTGAAGTCAGACTGAATTCCACCTGGTGAAAAGTACTCGCATGACGTGGCCTAAAGCAGAAGGGGACAGGAAATAGCAAGGGTGGCGTTGCAAACGCAACCTGCAGGAGCTAAAACGGCTCGTGGGCCAACAACAGCAAAGGCCTCACACTCACTACAGCCAAACAACATCCTTTGGAGCCACTTGCTTCCAGAGCAACAAGCATTGGGTTAGCTAGTTCCTGCATTAAGTGACTGCAAAGAGATGGTCAGCTGTGAATGTCTCTGCATGAGAGCAATGAAAACACCAAAGAGCAGATAAAGTCAGCACTTAGTTTATTTAAGTTTGACCTGAAGGACATGGACACATCACTTACACATGCTAGTGTTCTACTGAACTTTACTGAACCGAAAACTGCTGCATCGAAAGAAAAAGCAATGAGAATGACCCATATTACATACGTTTTGCTTGCTTAGCTGGTTTGCTATGTTTACGTTAGCATTTCAATATGCTGTGCAAGCCTGTAGCTTTTCAACCAGAGAGTAAAGCATGGCAGAAACGACATCTTCACAAGTTATTTGCAGCAGTAAATTATAAAGCCAATCAAAATGTTAACAATGAGACTCAATCAACTGTGTGTCCAGGCTGCCACAAAGCTTCTGGACGAGATGTGCTACCTGACGGCTCAGTCTCTGACACCGATGGACACGTCGGAGCACTTCAAGGTCCTGAAGCTCCTGGGTGAAGGCTCGTATGGCAAAGTCATGCTGGTCGTGCACAGGAAGAGAGGTGAGGGGGGAAACTCATCACTGTTCTTCATCACCTCGACAAAAAAAGAGACCTCCATCGTTATCTTTCCCTTGCATCCGTCAGGTACTCCGATGGCTCTGAAGTTCTTCCCCCGTGAGTCCACCTCAATGTTCTCTTTCCTGAGGGAGTACAACCTCTCGCTGTCCTTCTGCACCCACCCGTCCCTGACCAGAGCTCTGGGAATCGCCTACTCCACACCTTCACACTACGTCTTCGCCCAGCAAGCAGGCCTGTTTGGAGATCTGTACGACGTCATCCTGCCCGAGGTACACGCTTATTTCAACAGTGTTCTGAATACTACAGCACATACTGGATTTAGACTTCTACAGTTTGGTGAAATGTAAAGTCAGACAGTAAAGGGTTGCATCGGCAGAGTAAACACACTCATGCTTCTCCTGCCGTCTCCCTGCAGGTCGGTATGGAGGAGGACTGCTGTCAGCGGGTGGTGTCCCAGCTGTGCGGCGCTCTGGCCCATCTTCACTCCCTTGGTTTCGTCCACAGAGACGTCAAACCAGAGAACGTCTTCTTGTGTGACTCCGCCTGCCGCTGGGTCAAACTGGGAGACTTCGGCATGGTCAGTATGAACCAACGGCCAAACGATGGCATTCCTTAGCAGCTGTAATAATCATGACAGCAGCCGAGGAGGAAGTCAGGTGACCTTATCATAGAGCAACAAAGGGATGGGTGTGTGTATTTATCACTGCAGCCTATTTCTACATGTGTCCTTGCTGTATACGTGTGACTGATAAATGAATATTCTTCACCAGGTGAAGGCCCGGGGCACCAGGGTCCCAGAGGTCTGGTACAGCTCTCCTTACTGCACCCCTGAGGCCGAGGTCGCTCGCGGAAACGAGGACAGCGGGAGAAGCATGGGCGACGGCTTGAAAGAGGATGAGGAGCAGAAGAAGAAGAAGCAGAGAGTTTGGGTTTCTGTGGAGTCCAGCACGGACAGCTGGGCTCTGGGGATCCTGACCTACGCCATGCTCACCGGCACTCACCCGTGGCCTGAAACCGCCAGCGACTGCCACTCATACCTCAAATATCAGGAATGGTTCGACCGGGCGAAAGGCCCTGAGGACAAGCTGGACGTGTGGGCAGAGCCACGGGCTGAGAGCGCCCAGGATGTCATCACGGAGGCGCAGCTCGGAAAGAAAGACCGCCCTCCTGTCGCGCCTCAGTTTGCATGTTTCACCCCGCTGGCCTGCTCCTTCTTCCTGTCGCTGCTCGACCTGAGGCCGCGGCTTCGCGGGAGGCCCGAGGACGGACTGAGTTACCTCGGAGGAGACTGGGTGATGGAGAAGGAGAGGGTGAAGCTGGAGGAGAAGAGGAAGAAGAGTGGAGGGAAAGGAGCCATCAGGAACATGAAGGAGATGGAGGGGAGAGGAGAGCGATGAGGAGACTCATGAACTGATGAAGAAGAATATGTGTCATGTGACATTGTGGTCACATGGTCACATGTAATTAGTTAATAATGAATTAATCTTTTTAATTGATTCAAATATTTACTGTAGCACTTACTGTACTTTTTATATCACATTGAAAATGAAACCAGCCGCATTTCTGGGGATTATTTATGTTTAATAGTGCTGTAATGTTAGCTTGTCCCTGTAAAAGATACCGTCTTTAGTGCTCTGCATCTATATTTGGGTCAAGAGTTTTGGCTCTATACATCATAGTATACAGCCAAAATACAGTCTATATACAGCTATGACCTGTACATCGACTGCAGAGGCCTTTTAACGGCCATAAACGCGTCTGCTAGCTGACTGAGAGCTGCAACACGCTTTAAATAGTGTTTCAAAGGCCAGAAATATTACGTTTATTATATTAAATCAACCGATTCAGAGGCACGGTCTCCAGTTAAATACGTATATGATGCATATTTTAGTAGCACTCGTGTACATAGCACTGGAAACGTAGTTGGCAGCTAGCAACGTTTAGCTACACGAGTTTGGTATTTTAGCATGTTAGCACTTGAACGAAGCTGTTTGCTGTTGCCATAGCACTTTTTACAAAACTACATCTTCTCTTATTTTGTTAAATAAATGTACACTTTACCAAATGTATTAAATGAAGTGTTTTAAATGAGGATTTAGTGTATTAAATTCACTATTAGCATCGACACTGCAATGCTTTTCAAATCACAATTTAAGTGCACAATGTGAAGTGCCTGTTTATTGATGTAACTGTATCTACAATTGTACTTAAATGTAACTCAAATGCAATAAACTGATTGTTTTTTAATGTCTATAAAAGTTTGACAGCTCAATGAATCATCTCATGTTTCACTTCACATCTTGAGTTCTGCAAATACATCAATTTTTAAACCAATTTTAAGCATGTTGACCTTAAAAAGTGTGGCTAAGCATGCTCATACCTCAATAACGTCCTTGTAAGATTATACACTAATACAAATAGATCACATGCACACATGAACAACGTGCACAGACACACACGGTGAAGTCCATCTGGAGAGCTTCCCCAGATGTTTTCAAAAATAGACCCACGCTCGTAAATTTGACACTACAACTTTTCAGCTCCATGTATGTGCTGCAGCCACGGCCTTGACCCTCCAGCCTCACAGCCCGGCCAAGTCACGCACTGTTTCCCACGCCAGCACCATCAGCTGCACACCTCCCGCCTGCTGCACAGGTGGATTTCAGCAGGTGAACCCCACTCAGGTCAGGTACCAATGAGAGCTTTGTACATGGATGAATTACACACAAGCCTGCAGTGTTGTACATGAGTGCACTAAAAGAGCATGTTCACTGATCATGCCCATGTTTTTGGTGGTGAACTGATTCGTGCA
Organism: Chaetodon auriga; assembly: GCF_051107435.1. Taxonomy (NCBI): domain Eukaryota; kingdom Metazoa; phylum Chordata; class Actinopteri; order Chaetodontiformes; family Chaetodontidae; genus Chaetodon; species Chaetodon auriga. Next base: position 22,365,799 of record NC_135090.1, on the reverse strand, counting down.
ACTGGAGACTCAGACACAGCTGTGAGTATTTGAGGAACTTTTATAAACAACTCATTCAGATTCCAACAGGTAAAGTCTCATTTTATGCATATTGTGGCCGCCGGGTCTGAGAAAACAAAGCTGACATTCAGCTACATCAGCCATGATTTTGAAACAACAAAGATGATGAAAGTTGACGCAGCAAAACATCTGTGACTGGTTACCTTCAGTTCCCAGTAACAAGCAGACAGACTTGTACTGGACTGTATGAGGTCTGCAGCCTTTTCATGTGTGTGAACTGAACTTTGAGCTTGTGAAGTGTGAACTTGCACAGCACTGCTCGCCCAAAAATCTTAGTATCCATGATGTGTAGAGCTTTACTTGCTAACAAGGAAACTCTTCAGATCATGAACGTCAGGCTCAGAACGTCCTCAATCTTTGAACAGATTTTGCCACTTTGCAAACAAGCAATGACACTATTTGAGACTTCCTCTTCTTCTTTGTACATAGATATTTAACTGCATGCTAGTTAGTTTGTTTATTCACAGTCATACTTCAGGTCTCTCTTTCCCAGGCCGCGACGCTGGCAGGGACGGCTACCGTGCGATTTGTCTGCCAGAAAACACTTGATCTTCGACACTCGTGTGGAAAAGGCAGCGTCGGCAGCATGCACAGAGCGAGAGGACGGTGAGGTCAGAGGGAGAGAAGGAGCAGTGACAGACCGCAGAATGCAGAGCCGCTGCCCAGCTAATAAAAACCGCAGGAGTCGTAAATAAGCCGAGGTGAAAACAAAAACAAAAAACTGCTTCAGCGTACATCTACTGCCGGGTTCAGCCTCACCTGCAGATCACCTTCAAGGTAGAAATATGAGACAGAATGATAGAGGAAGCGTGAACCCAGCTGGACCTTATGTCCTGTTAAACGTCCTCAGAACGTCACAGGAAGCTGAAGTGTGGCTGAAAATAAGAAAACCTCATTAAAAATTCATGTTCACAGTTACACCTGCGCAGACATATACTATATACAAGCATAAGTATATGAGCTAACACACACACACACACACACACACACACACACACACACCTCCTCCTAAATCATGCCATCAAGCTGTTGGTTCGTGTTTCTCTGAAAGCTTCAAAGCAAAAAAGTGGCCGTGAGTGACTCTAACCTTTGACCTTTGAACTCTCTGCTCCCTCCCTGCTTATCCTAACAGCCCCAGACTCAAACAGCATCAGAGCGAGTCTCCGCTGGCTCGAGCAGCAGCAGCTTCTCTGTGTTATTAAAGAGTCGAGATAAAGAGATCATCTGCGAGTTATCTCACAGACCGTCCGCAGCCAAAACTCATGAATTAGCGAGCTTGTTAAAGGGAGACGTCTGTGATGCGAGGCGTCTGTTAAAGGGAGACAGTTTGATTACCGGATCACATTTGGGAAGCAGGTCTGAGGGTCCAGGCGTGGGGGGGGGGGGGGGGGGGGGGGGGCGCTGGCCGGTGGACTGTGAACTATTCTGATCCAAAGTCCTCTCCTGACATTTCACCTGATATGTTGCATCAACGCTGCGTGTCTGAAGTGTGCCAGGGTTGTGTAATGGTGTGTGTGTGTGTGTGTGTGTGTGTGTGAGAGAGAGAGAGAGAGAGAGAGAGAGAGAGAGAGACTGAGACTAAATCTACACAATTTTAATAGAGTAATAAAAAATAGCACAAGGAGTTAATGTAAATGTATTTTTTTCACCTGGTGAAGATGAGGAGTGTGACAGGACACGCAGACTAAATCCATATTAATCTGTATTAATGTTAATATTCACATTACATTTTACGTGTCCTGCTGCAGGTACCAGAGTCCTGAAAAGATGCAGAGAAGGAGACTCATACTGAAGAGGTTCAGGTGTTGAGTGTGCCCATCAGATGGTCAAACAGTGTGTAACCTGCTCAGATTAACACCTTCTGATGCTGGATTGCAGCTGCTGCATCAACGCTGTCTTTGCCTTTCTGAGACAGTCTGACATCCACGGTCACAGTTGACGGGAAAAACTTTGGAAGTAAGATCGAAGTTTAACAAGAATTAGTTTTAAAGTTTCTGCTGTTTGGTCCATGACAGTGAATTCACGCCTTTGTGGACCTTCTAACCATGGCGGTCTTCTTCTTTCAGGGATTCATCCTCTGGGGATGTCTGCACCAAATTTCATGGCAATCCAATCAAACCATTCAATCTGTACCGAAGCTGACCGGCCGCGTCCAGCGTTTCCGTCCTTAAAAAGCTCATCGCTGCAGTGTCGTTCAGCGCCTGACTGGAAAAGAACTTGGAGTTCTGCTGGCGTCGTAGCTTCAGAGCAGCACACAAACACATGCTGGTACCTCATTTGGACGTGAAGGAGGCAAACAGATCTCCCGTAACGGGAACGTGTCGTTTTCTGTGCCCACCTGCTCTGAGCTCCTCTCATCACGGCCTCGAGCCCAATGAAAAATGACTTGTCTATTTATTTTATCAAGTGCTGCCGTGTGTAGTTTTGAAAGCGATGCTGAGCTAAGATTAGACTCAGTGAGCTAAGTCCTCTAAAAGCGTGCTGGCCTCAGGTCTGTCTGTATGTTGGACCCCTACCCGAGTGGTCAGACAGACTGACACAATCCTGAACTCTGCAGCCGCCATCATCAGGTCAAAATGACCAAATACCTGCAAAACAACAAAGTGCTAATTAGCAAATGTTAGCATGCTAACAGGCTAAAATAAGATGGTGAACGTGGTCATACCTGCATAACATCATGTTAGCATTGTTACTGTGAGCATGTTAGCGTGCTGGAGTTAGCAGCACTGCTGTAATCTCGTCTGTTTACACTGAAAACAAAGGAGGTGGCAGAGATTAAAAACCACATCCTGGTGCTTAATGAAAAATCAGGTTATACTTGAGCTTATAGTGATGGGAGTTTTGTCCAGTTTGCGTTTGGGTTACATGTTGAACTTTGAAATCTGAGGCCTCATCACAGTGATGATGATGGGAAAGTTCTCTGCAAAGGAAAGCAAAATCCTCAGCGAGCACGCAGCGATATCAAGTGTATCAAAAGTCCTGAATTACGCTGCAATTGATGTTTGGCTGCAACACAGATCCGAATGAATCCATCAAAATGACACGATGGTGCTATGGAGAGACGGGCTGCTCGGTGTGGGTTACAGAGCAGGAGGTGACCGAATCCAAAGTGGCATGAGAGTCACACACAAATAACACAGCACACATGAAGTCCACATTCAGAAAACACGCAGCTCTGTCTCACATGCACAAACATGCAGAGTCCAGCCCTGCAGACAGAGATCAGACACGATCAGAGCTGCTAGCTGAGACCAGAAATACCTAAAATGGCCTCAGAGCGGTGACAACAAAATCAGAGGAAGACGAATCGAGTTCTTGATGAAGCTCCGGAGGGGCCAGAGAGATCTGAACCCGCCACTGGTCTCCTCTTCTCGTCCTCGGCGTGTCTGTCCAGCTGTCCGTCGCTCTTTTTCTGTCTGTCAGCAGAGCTAAAAGCTGCTGCTGAATGAGTTCATGTCCTGACCTTTCACATTATTTCTCACTTCTACGGTGACCATGTCTCTGCCCTGCAATCAACATCAAGTGTCAATCAATTCATCAATTCAGAGCTGGAGGAAGACAGATGTGACATGTTATCAAGTTTCAGAGTTTGTGGAATCTTAATCCGAGGTTTGCTGCACACGGTCGAATGTTTTAGCCATTTATCCTTTAATATCATGCAGACAGTTAGAGGCTGGAGGAGCTAATTGGTTCTGCACTGATTGATAAATGTTCACCACATCAGAGGTTTGGGATCACCCTCAGGATTATTAAATATGATAACAGAAGAGAAATAATCCAGATTATACTTCCTGAAAGGAATACCTTTTTCTCATTTATCATTCATGTGTGATCTTGATATAAAAGCTTTTAAGTATTTAAAATAAGAACAAGACATCACTCGTCCTTTGAAAGGATTTATTGCCTCTTTCTCATGAAACTGGTCATAAATCAAAAGTGTTAGTCCAGTGACTTTACAGCCAGAGTGGAATGAGTGAGAAATGGGAGACATTTTTAGATTTTAGCCAGCAATACGAGCAATGTAAACACAACACACAAATCAACATATCGTACCAGTCAGCCCGACATCTTAGTGCCAATCAAATACAGCTCATATGATTTCATCACAGCAAACCTTAAAAATCTGCGCAAAGTCGAGAAACGTTGATGGCGATTCATACGTCAACGTCCTGTGAACACCATCCAGCTTCACCGCCTGCCGAAGCCTTTTCAGTACAAAAATGAACATTTCATTTGCTGCCGTGGAGACATTCATCAGATGAAATAAGACAATCATTTGTTTCCCTCGCCTTCAGTCCTGAGACTGGTGTGTTCACATTTTTAGCATTACACATGGGTTCAGTAAGAGAGTGACTGGATTTTAGTCTGAAATAAGCCACGTGGGGATAAAAGCGTCGGGTAGCTTCTTTCCTCTGTCATTGAGCATTAAAGTCAGGGAACAGTTCGACAGTTGGGAAATAAAAACAAACGGGGTTAATTATCGGCTCATTTTGTTTCCTGTGGACGGAGCCAGGCCAGCTGTTTTTAAGCTAAACTAAGCTAAAACACGCCGCTGCTTTCTCCAGCTTCAGATGAAATGCACACACATCAGAGTCGTATCGATCTTCTCATCTAACTCTCAGCAAGGAGGCCAATAAGAGACTTTCCCAAAATGTCAAACTACTCCTTTAAATTCCAAATAATCTCCTCAGATTGTCTTAATCTGCGGTCGAAGCTCAGCACAGTGTTTCACACTCATGTCAGACAGCTTCTGCATCCCGAACTGTGTTTAATTAAATAATCCCTGCACTCGATATGGAGATCTGCTCTGACTGATAAAACAAACAGCATTCAGCTTCGCTCCCTCAACGTCAAAAAAAAAAAAAAAAAAGCCTCGTGGTCGCTTCACAAACACCAACAAGCAGGTAAACTGAGTGTATGTGCTCCTGTAACAATCGCACTCCTTCCACTGTGTGCTGTGAACATGAATGAGGTGAGGAGGCGTCTCATTCTCAGCCTGTTTAAAGGAGCACTGGGGGGTGCAGGAGGTGTTTCATGCAAAAACTGAAGATTTACGTGTACTGGCTAAACATTAGATTTCCCCTCTGATCATCTTCAGTCCTGCTCAGGTTGGCTTTATTCATCCAATTCAACTGGATTTTGGAAATGGGTAAGTTAAACACCAAAATCAAGCAAACATGATACATTTCTCACCTTATCTTTAGAACTCTCGACAAAAAAGCAGCAAAAGAATGAAAATAACTGAGCGTAACGAATGCACGTCTGGATTTGGCTGATTTCAGTGACGCCACACAATAAACCTGCTGATAACAAGTAGTAAACACAAATATTATTTTACACTGTAAACATAAATTTATAGATTTAGTACGCCGCACAGGAATGTTACGGTTCTCCGTATATTTCCACGAATATATTTTAAGATATTTTATCTCCAGTTTCTCATCCCACTCCAAGTTTAGTTTCTTCTATAAACTCTAAATACTTTACAATGGATTTCTGTGGTCATGAATACCAGTAGATGGCATGAAAAAGGCGGTTTAATCTGCTAATCCAGAGAATGAATTTGGACGATTTAGTTTTCATACCCCGTGAAGCAAATTTCATCTGAATGCTCTGAAGTTGCATCTTTAAATCCGCTTCCATTATCTTTATGCAATCAAACCACACGTTACACCGACAGCAGGGGGTTTAAATACAGACGTTTTGAGACGAGTCCACAGTTCACAGTGTGAGGGTGGGAACGAGCCATTTAATCCCTGTTCAGTCTGAAAATCAGACTTTCCTTCGTGGAGACAAACTCTGGCAAATGAGGTAAAAGCGTGTTATGTGTCTTAAACTGCTCTTTTTTCTGGATTTATATTCAAATCAGTTGGACAGACTGCAGCTATAATATGAACATTATTCAGGAAGAAATTTCTGGCTCATTACAAACAATAAAGGCTTAAGAATAAGATTTAAGTGCCAGTTTTTGGAACAACACGGAAAAAGCCTTAATTTTGGTCTGTGATTTGTGTCTCAGCTCTGCAGGTTTTCACCCACAGCGGCCTCGTCTGGAGACGCAGCACCCAGCAGGGCCTGCAGGGGGAGCTGCTGCAGCGCCAAAAACATGCCAGATCAGAGTTTAAGCTCTGCTCAGAGAGCCATCTACTGGGGAGGCTACGCAGACACACAAAGAGGAGCTCAGGACATCACACATAGCCCTTAAATATCACTGGAAATGGCTCATATCATGTGATGGCTTTGACAGACGAATGCTTCATTTCCTACCAAGAATATCTGAGAGAACTATGATTCCTTCTGAACCAAGTGATGCCATGAGGACAGCTCGGCGGTGTTTCACGTCTCTGCTTTGGGATCAGTGTGGGGGGGTTAATCTCAGTGTGACGCACAGGAAGCTACAGACACAGATGCAGGTGAGATGGAAATCACGACCGACGTAGCAGCCGACGACTCAGAACTGGATCCAGTTTCCGGCGTCCTGTGGTCGTGACGGCGGAGGGACGGAGCTGAAGACACGGAAAGAAAAGTTAAGAACGACATGTGTCCGAAAACATATTACAACACACACACTTAGCCGCAGAGTGCATATTAGAAGAAGTGAGCTTTCTACCTCGCAGGTGCAGAGAAGTCTCCCCAGAGATCTGAAGTGGGGTTTGACTGAACCACTGTGTTCGAGTTGCTGCTGTCCAGGTCCAACAGGCAGCCTGACAGACACGCAGACGGAAATCCAGAACTCATCAAAAGTAGCTCACAAACTGACACACATTTCACTCATTTTCTGAGCCTGAAGCTCTAAAAACTCTGTGACTCATTTAACAGAAGCTAATTAACACAGCGATTAAGAAAAGAGGTCGTTCCTGCAGGTTAAAGCTGCACAGACGCACAACCAAAAACCCGAAGACAGACACGACGCACAGAGTCTGCCTGTCTGTCTACCTGTCGCTGTGCCACCCGTCTGCGGGACGATGTTGTGATTGGACGAGCCCGACGAAGGAGGAGGGGCTATCTTGCCTCCAGGTGGCGGTGGGAGGAGTCCAAAGCCACCTGAGCCTTGTGGGCGGGGCTTGTCCCTCTTTTTACCTTGCTAGAGACAGAAAGAAAAAGCATTTTTGAGACGAAATAACATTTATTTTCATTTCTTTGTGTTTTATTCTTTGTTTTTGTTTCAGTGCTGCAAAACCTTTTGGGGAAAAAATGAAGTAAGTGAATTTTGATCTTTAAGAGCCGTGTGATCATTATTTATTGACAGGGAACATGTGGAACAGAACCGGAAACTTTATGACTTGATTGGTTTGTGGACTACAAATGATCTTCGACGCTTTAGAACCACTTGAGCTCCAATTTAAGTTTAAAGGCAGCATGAAGTTATTTCAGACTAATTCATAATAATTGATAACTGATAATGTAGAAATTGGACATTTTGATGCTGGCTGGTTCTCACCCCGATGTTGAGTGTGATGGTTTGTCCCTCTTTAAAGCCCAGGTCCAGCTTTGGTCCTGAATCCCCGAGCTGGGCGCTTTTACTGATTTCATTCTCCTGTTTGACCCATCTGCAGGGAGGCACACACACATCACAACATCAGCACAGATACGGAAATAAACTCCACATCTCAGCAGTTTCCAGGAAACTGCAGCAGGCAGCAGCTTCTTTTCAATCAGCATTTTACACTTAAACCCCCCGTCGCTGCTCACTTGAAGTGGTCCTGCAAAGCCACGTTGAAGTCAAAAGCGTCCCCTCGGTCCCCGAAGCCAACTCCTATGAAAGCACTGCGACCTGCAGACGAGAGAAGACGTCACAGCGACTGACAGGAACAACAGACAGCAGCGGGTTCTTCACATCCACCTGCTTAAACGACATTCACATCCTCACCGTTGTCATCCTGTATCCGCAGAACAAAGTATCGGCTGGAATCACTGACCGTTTCCACTGCAATGCCGGGATACTCCTTCACTGGCGCCTGAGCAAACAGCTCCCCTGCAGGACAGGAGGGAGAATGACAAGAGATGAATGCAAAACAGTGAACCATCCAGGCATTTAGCAGCTGTTTTCTAAACTGTTTGTCCTGAGATACGCCTGTCACTGAGCTAGCAGACCTTAACACCTTGTGCGAGCTGTAATGCTGTAATGACTGTCCTACCTGAGACCTTGTCCTCCAGTTTGATGTACGCCACTTGGCCCTTGGCTGTGATCCTCATCCGACCAGACCAGTCCGGAGTATCCAGCTTCCAGTCAGCCGCCCTGTCGACAAGCAGGGAGTTAAACTAACACTTTACTCACACAAAGGGATGAATTTACACCTGTTCCAATAAGAATATGTTCGGATTTCTAGAATCAATGTAGCATAACTGCAACGATTAATCAATTAAATGAATCACCAACTATTTTGATAATAACTTCAGTGATTCTGAGTTAAAATTCTCTGATTTCAGATTGTTAAATGTGAATATTTCTGGTTTCTTTACGACAATAAACTGAATATCTTTGGATTGTGGACAAAACAAGACACTTGAGGACGTCCTCTCAGGCTTTGGGAAACATTTTCCAGATCAGTCAACAATGAAAATAATCGTCACAGCCCTGCGAAGCAGTCTTTGACCCGACAGACTGAAACCGATCAACCACAACAGTGTTTTGCAGTATTACCTTGATGAGAGAATGTGTGAGGCTATTGATTAGTCAAGTGACAGAACATTAAAATCAATATTCTTTCAGTCCAGAGACAATGATGTGTTTTGCATCGTTCACACTGATCCAAACTTTTCAGGAAAAGTATGACTACACATTTGATTCCTCACCTGTTTGGCTGGTGACGCCTTAATGTCTACCTGTGAGCTATGAAGAAAAAAGATGTATATACATAATATTTCTTTAATTTTTCATCCCTTTAATCATTTTGGGTCCACTCACATTTATGCATTGGAAGTTGGAAACCATTAACTTAAACTAGATGTGCAATACCTGCTTATTAATTCATATATTGTCGTTTAGGCTTGAATATAAATATTCACACTAAGTGGAACACTCGTGTCTGAAGTCCTACGGCATCTCAAAGGGGACAAAAATCTGTCACATTAGGGCGCTGGTGGTCATATGGATCTACGTAAAGGATCTAAATGGAAATGTAATGATTCTTCGTCCTTATCTTTGGCTGCACGGTGATCCAGACCGTTTCCACGTCTGACACACAAAGTTTTCATCCGTAACGACAAGCAGAAAGTATCCGGACAGAAAAGCCTGAAAACGGCGGTTTCACTGCGCAAAGAGCAGCTGTCACACCGAGCGGGACTGTCCTGGCACATCGCCCGTATCGACCCGGCATGACGGCAAACAGCGCCGGTCACATCTGTGACAGCGACACGGAAAACCAGCCGATGAATTCAGCCGTTTCCTCACACCTGGACACGTTCATCTCACCCCCGCTCCTCTAAAACCACAACATCAAGCTAGTGCCCTTTATTCGTGGTTAGGAAGCATGAACCGGCGGCGGGCAGGGAAAGTGAGATGCCCACACCGAGCGACGCCAAACACCGATAAAGCACATTTTGCTGCGCCGTAAACGCCCCACGGTGATTTGTTTACCTGTACGAGCGGTTTGAGGCTCGCGGTGGGATGCGATAAACGTTGACATCGGGTTTCACACACAGGATCGACTCGTACTCGCCCTCGGCCGCCATCTTGATTCTACTGTTATTGATGTGGGAGTTGTGGTTGTGACTCATTTATTCAGTTTTTTTTCTGAGGGGGGTTCGTGTGTGTGTGTGTGTGTGTGTGTGTGTGTGTGTGGTTTGAACGTGCTAACCGCTAGACGGCGTGAGCTTAGTCTCACCAACTAGCTAACCTTTCCACTAGAGCCGTTATAAACGGTACTTTACTGTCATGAAACGGCTTGATATTGATAAAAATCCACTTCCGGAAAACTATTTTTCAAATTCAGAACAACAGACGAGTCGCAGGTTAACAGATATGTGTATTTAAGTGAGGAAAAAAACGCACATATATTTATTTATATCGTAAGGGGGCGTGGTTTGCAGGTGCTGAAATCTGCGGAAGCGGAAACCGTCCTGTCGTCTCCTCGAAGATTCCTGAAGATCGTGACACGGTTAGTGCTTCATTTTGCTGCAAATATAGCTCACAAAATAACGCGCAACCAGTGAGTAACATCGTGATCTATAACAGCAACCGTCTCTCAAAATATAAGCCTCAATTTTATCGCTGAAGTCTGATATTTAAGCTGCTTGTTGCTGCTGTAACTACATCGCTCGACCGTTAGCCATATTGACGGCAGCTGGTCGTCTTCAGTCGCTCTCCGAGGTCCTGAAAACACGACGTGTGACTCCTGACAGACACGTTACTGACAAGAACGTTTGTTTACAGTCGATGAGGCTCAGAATAATCACCCAGCTGCACAATAAATGAGGTTTTAGCGTATATTTTCCCACACCAACCCCAGGATGCTTCCGGCTAACTACCTAGCTTGTAGCTTAGCCAGTCAGCTAAGCTAGACGGGGATCTGTGTTTGTCGCAGTGATTATGACAAACCGGTGGAGGCTCATTTCTGGTCTAGTTTTGCCGTCACACAGCCATTATAGTCTGCTTTCCATTGTCACTGAGTGCCAACCCATGCCTCAGCTCTTTTTTTTTGTTGACCGGTTCTTCCCTGCAGCTGTAGGATCTGGTTTCTGACATCCTGAGACAAACCAATGCAGTCAGGGGGAAGAGAGACCAGCAGGATGAACACTCACTGATCCAGGAACTGCACTCAAGCAACATAAAACAAGTCTAAGACAGCACAGACAGCCTTTATAAAGGTATTTGAGCATGTTTGTGTTTGTTTATGTACATCTGTGGATCCGTCTTTTTTCAGGTCTCTGTAAGCATTCATCAGTGTTAACAAGTTTTCTCTGAATCAGATCACGGTGGTTTGATTCCCCACCTCCCCTCAGACACCATGACGTCCTCTATGCTCCGCCGACAGCTGAAGAACCTGGTCCAGAACTACTCTGAGGCTGAGGTCAAGGTGAGACGAACTGAAATCAAGGCATGAAGAACTATGTGAATATTCCCATTGTTCCAGCTAAATTTCCCAAATGCTTTGTTTCTGTTTTCTGTAAATCTGGTTTCACATGCATTTTTAAAATGATCTTTGGAGCATTTTTGCTTTTATTAGATACTAGATGTCCCTAATTTTATACACATTGTTACTGAACATCATAGATGACGTATATGGCTTTCACAGTTCTGTGGTTTGGAAGGACCTTGAAATCCATTCATTGAAACTTTCTGTAACTGTTCAGTCATAACCTCCAGGTTTTTAATGTCAGGGAAATATGGGGATGTGTTTCTTGCTTAAATCCTGATCTGATGAAACACGATCAGTCAATACTTGGCAGATTGCTTACCATTTTTGTAAACATGATAAAATGAGATGATGGCAAGGAAGACTTGCTGTGCAGTACCCAATGCCACACTTTCTAAATGAGTCTTTTTGTCACAAGCTGGCATATCTGACCTTTTGGCTGCTGCCACATAATATTTCCTGCACACTGACATTTCTTGCTTTGCTTCTTTTGCAGGTAAGAGAGGCGACGTCGAATGACCCATGGGGCCCATCCAGCTCTCAGATGGCGGACATCTCCGATCTGACCTACAATGTGGTGGCCTGCAACGAGATCATGACGATGCTCTGGAAACGCCTGAAAGATGACAAGAACTGGAGACACATCCATAAGGTAACAATGACAATGCACAGCAAGCCCCCTGCTTTGTGTTTAGGCTGTGCTCAAGCAGCTGGTTCACTGTCATTATTGTGGATGTTGTGTCAACCTTTAAGTGTCAGGATATATATAGAAACAGGAAAGAGACTGACGGGTACCTGGTGTGTCAGACCCTCTGTGGGTGTCTCAGGTGGATGAGTCAGAGAAGAAAATTAATTAAAGCTAAAAAGGTAAAAATTCACTTGTAGCTTTCTTTTTTCAAAGTATTTTTCTGGTCTCAGACGATGAAAATCTATCTTTTTTTTATTACCTGGTAGTAGTAGAAAGTCAACTGTGACACTTCTACACTGAGGATGTCCATGTCCATGTTTTTATTCTGACTTTCAGTATATTTCAGTATTACTGTTTTTTGAACAAACCAGTTCACATATCTTTCTAAAATCTTGTTGCTTGTGAGTTTATATCATCGGACACAAACACTCTGTTCTCAATCCCAGACAAAGAGCCAAATGTCAGTCTGCTGTGTCCCTGACATCTTTAACAACCATCATATTTGTTACATTACTTATAACTACTTACAACTCGTCATGTGACTTTGTCTTGTCATATCAGTTACCCAGGTGTCCACCACAGGCATGGTGTGTTTTGAAGCCTGTGCATTGTTTATCTTTACCTGACAAATCTGTGATTTCATTTTACACAGATTTTGTTTTGGTCCTTTCATTCTTGCTTTGTCCTATGAAATCCACAATTTTATAGAAAACAAACAAAAAAAACTTAAAAACTGTCTGGATTGTCAGTTTATTTTTGTTTCAGTCATGTACACTTTTGCTTCACATTTTTATTCGTTGTCATGCTTTTTCATACCAGTCCCTGACACTGCTGGAGTACCTGTTAAAGACCGGGGACGACCGCGTGCTTCTGAAAATGAAAGACAACATCTACATCGTCAAAGCTCTCACAGAGTATCGCTTTGTAGAAAAGGATGGCAAAGATCAGGTGATACATGCTTCCTGATAATGTCCAAAGCATGCTACTCTTAAGTATCCATTAAAGGTTGCATGCTGTGCATTGAGGTTATCCATTACTGGCACTCTAATGTCCATATCAGCATACTGCTTTTAACCTCAAGGCCAGGTTCACAATTAAAGAGTAAAAACAGATTCAGTCTCGCTTTGATGTCTCAAACAGATCCTAAGAATCAAAAGCTTGACACTTTCAGACTTGACTAGATCCAGAGTGCTTAAGTCAGAGTTTATTGATTTATTTATTGGTAAAATTTAGACCTTAGTTTGGTTTGGTCTTGTTTTACATGACCTGTACCATTCGTATTTCGTTTCAGGTTTAGTTTTTTCAGGCATCAGATGGTCAGAGGCAAATCAATATCTAATCTAAGTATATGTCTTCCAGGGTGGAAATGTGAGAGAGAAAGCCAAGGTTGTCCTTGTTCTTATGGAGGACGATGACAAACTGAAGGAGGAAAGAGACTTTGCTGTCAAGACCAGAGAGAAGACGTCCAAAGGTTCTGCCGGTGAGCCCGTCTGTCCTACGTGTCACTGCTAAATATTCATGTCCTTTCCATTCTGGTGAACTCGATATCTCAAGAACGCCTTTGGCACCAGCGTCCTCTTGGATTCAAGGATGAACTCATTAGGTTTTGGTGGTCAAAGGTCACCGTCACCACAGAAAACCCAAGAATTCACATGCTATTTAAAGCAAAATTTCACACAAATGTCTCATAGGATAAAATGATCAAGTGATGACATTTTAGAGCCAAAAGGTCAAAGGTCAGCTTCACTGCGACGTCATAATGTTGAAACTGTGCTGATTGTATAGATTTTCTGTGCTGCTGGGTTGAAGATGTGTGTGAAGCATCCTAACCCTTCAATACCTTTTCCATCCTCTCTAATCAGCCTCATCTGCGGACACCATCAAGGATCCCAACTATAAGCCATGCTACGTTGCCGGGTCCACAGGGCTGCCATCCTTGGACAACATACCCTCAGTGGCCGACTTGACTGCTTCCTTTGCTGCCCGCAAAGAGGAGCGTCTTAAACAGGAAGCTGAGAAGAAAGAATCAGAGAGGAGGGTAAGTGTATAGGAACCACAGTGCTTGGCTACAGCAAGTGGACAGCACTATGTCCCATAGCCTCAAAAATAACTATGGAGTTCTATCAACATACCTTTGACAACACACAACATTACATTGTTTATCGACCTACACAGAGTAGGGGTTCATATTTTTGTGTCCACCCCCTGTATATTCATTTGTCATTCAGCTTCAGTTCAATATTTATATTTCATATTTATTAAAGAAGCTTATTTTGTAGGGGTATTGTAAGAGACTGTCATATAAACGATGGGTAGGAAACTCAATACTCACAACTTTCACTATGTCCACTGACACATTAAACCTTTTTCTGCTTGATCATTGTATTCTTCGATAGATAAGATCGATTTATCACCCAATATATACAATAAATCATAAAGGGTCAAACAAAACTGATACACCGGGAAGATGTGTGGTTGCTTGCGAGTACCAAATCCTGTTGTCAATACCAGTGGCAACTGAAACTTGACTTAATCAGTTTGAGCTCATGTAAACAGGAGGGGTTTATTTACAACACTAATTAAACCATTAATCAGTGTTTTTTGTTCACTTTTCTAACCGTGCAATTTTAACATTCTAGGCCAAGATGACTGATGACGAGCTGAAATGGGAGGATGCAGGCAAAGACAGCAACGTTAAAGATGATGCTTGGGGAGGAGAGACGGAGGAGGAGGTGAAGGTAGACGCATGGGGAGCCCCCAAAGAACCTAAAGTGGCCACAGATTCATGGGGCACACCTTCACCACCTGACACAGCAGCCAGCAGTGATCCTTGGGGGGCTCCAACTAAAACTGATGAAGATCCATTCGCAGCACCAAAAACTGATGAAGATCCATTCGCAGCACCAAAAACTGATGAAGATCCATTTGCTGCACCAAAGAATGGAGAAGATGCTGATCCATTTAGTGCATCAAAAGATGACCCTTTCAAAGCACCAAAAGATAGTTCAGACCCCTTCAGTGCACCCAAAGGTGAGGCAGATCCATTTGCTGCTCCAAAAGACAAACCAGATCCCTTCAGTTCGTCTAACAATGATCCATTCAATGCACCCAAAGATGATCCATTCAATGCTCCGAAAGATGATCCGTTTAATGCTCCGAAAGATGATCCGTTTAATGCTCCAAAAGATGATCCATTCAGTGCTCCGAAAGATGATCCTTTTAACACCCCAAAAGATGACCCATTTAATGCCCCAAAAGATGATCCTTTCAGTGCTCAAAAAGACGACCCATTCAACACCCCAAAAGATGATCCTTTTAATGCCCCAAAAGACGACCCATTCAGTACCCCAAAAGATGACCCCTTCACTGCACCAGCATCAACAACCCCTAAAGAAGATCCATTTGCAGCACCAGCATCAACTAAAGACGACCCCTTCACTGCCTCCACAACACCCCCGAAAGAGGATCCTTTCTCTGAAGCATCCAAACCTACAAAAGAAGATCCTTTCGCTGCACCAACAACACCCCCTAAAGAGGATCCTTTCTCTGCGCCATCCAAGCCTACGAAAGAAGATCCTTTCGCTGCACCAACAACACCCCCTAAAGAGGACCCATTCGCAGTGCCATCAAGCCCACCAAAAGATGATGCCTCAGATCCCTTCAATGCCCCTCCAGTGAGCTCTCCCCAAGGCAGTGCAGATGCATGGGGAGCTCCTGCAAGCTCTCCACCTGCCACCGGGTCAGATCCTTGGGGGGCGCCATCTGCTCCAAATGAAACAAAGGGTGGAGATCCTTGGGGGGATGGGACAAGCGCCTCCTCACCTGTTGATAATTCTGATGCATTTGGGGATGCATCCAAACCAGACAATGACCCATGGGGAGCCCCAGGTAAGAAACAAACCAATAAATGCTTGAGTATGAGGACTGATTCTTAAAACTTGGGAAAACATTCATCTGATAAAATACACTAAAGTCAAAGTCTACTTAGTAGCCTTTTTTCCAGAGCTTCCTATGTATACCATGGCCGTCTTAAGCAAATGGAACTTGCTCATATGTTATCAGAACTTCAGTCACATGATAACAAGTGGTCACATATTAGGGGGTTGTAACCCCTGTGTCACCAGAATCATCCCAATGGGACTTTATGACAGGGTTGGGCTGTTGGAGTCTTGAAGGTGTCATGAGCGAATCGTGTTGTGAACACTTCATTGGTGAAATGGCAAAGACCCTGAGTAAGAGGTAGAAAGGGTACCAGAAGCAGACATGAGCTGTCTGTGAACATCAAAACCAGCCATAGCACCGACTGGAAAGAGCTCAAAGTCATTGACCAGGAGTCAGTGGACAAGTAGGGGCTTACAACTTCCCCCATATACAACCATTTATTACGTACATTTAGGACCAAAGTTTCTTTCTTAGGTAGCATGATGATACCTGAGTTCCAGTTGCTGAAGACGGCCGTGTTATGTGGGCGAAAGCTCTGGAAAACAATCATAAGTGAACCTCATCTTTTACAGAAAGCCATTAGACTGAAGTATTTGACTTCTCTTTATGGTTCCCTGTCCAGCTGCAGCTCCTGTTAGCACAGATGATGCATGGGGTTCACCTGCTCCGCCCTCAGACTCCTCCCCATCTGGTGACCCCTTTGGAGACGGAGCGTCTAAAAAAGGTGATCCCTGGGGTGCACCAAGCAGCGCACCTAGCAATGGGACAGGTAAGTGGCACTTTCCGCTCTGTCTGAATGCAAATTTCTGCGATCCATCCATTATTCATAAGATCAAACCCTCATTGTCTGCAATAAAATTCCTTGCTCTGATTAAATCAATGTAATCTTTATTCTGAACAGTCTGCTGAAATTTTCTGCTTGTTTTTAATCGATAACAGTCTTTGCCAGCTGGCTCAGAGCTCAGCTGAGAATGGCGACTAACACCTTAACTGTTTGTGTGCCTGTGTCTCTGTTTCCTGTTTGTGTTTATGCGTGACTTTACCCATTTGTCGTCTCCACTTAATGGTCATTTGCATGTGTGACCATTGTCTTCTGTTTCACCTCCATCCTCCCATCGGTCAGCAGTTGGCTAACGGTCATAATCAATTAAACTTCTCTCCGCTTTGCTCTCTCTTCCTCCCTGACCTGTCCCCAAAAGAAAACACCTTTTAGAGTAGAACTGGACCTTTATTTTATTGCAGGACAGCGAACAGTGCAGGAAAAGGACACGCAGAGACAGACTGCTTCGTTTCTGGGCTCCGCGGGGGCGTCGCTTGTTGACCTGGACGATCTCTTTTCTTCTAACCCCAAAGCCAAACAGCTCCCCCTCGTCAACACGCTCGCCGCCCACACACGAGCGACTGGTAAGGACAGAAAAAACGCTTCACTCTGGGAGAAAAATGCCGTTTTTGACGAAGGCTTCTTGTGGAATTATTTGTGCTGCGCTTGATTCGGATGGATGCATGATCAACCTCAAAGACTGGAAAATCACTAACATGCTAATAATCAATAATTCCCCGGTGATGGTTTCAAATGCATTCCACTGCTGTTCGGCTGAAGTCTTCAGTCCACAGAGACGGACAGAGAGAGGGGGAGACAGTATGACTGACAAATAGATATTTACTATAGGTTTGTGTGGAAAAGCTTGTTGTGATGATGTGTTTTGGCTAACCGTCCCTCCCCCGTGGTCTCGCTGTGGTGTATAGATGTTGTGCGTGTGTGTGTGTGTGTGTGTGAGCAGTGACCTACTGAAGTGTACTTTAGAGACTAGCGTATATTAACCAGCAGATATTAACTTCTCTCACCCTTTTCTCTGCTTTGGTGCATTTTCTCTTTGCTGGAATACTTCAAACTGTGTACCGCTCCCTCCTTGCCCTCATCCCTCCATCCTCCTCTTACTCCTCCTGATTTCCCAGGCGCTCTTAAAGCCGGGGGCATGACATTTGGTGGCCCTGTGGTCAGAGCAGGGGTGCCCCCTCCTGAAACGTCAGCCTCATACTGCACCCCTTTCGGTTCCACCCTCCGTCCATCCTTTGGCGCCGTTAATCTTTCCAGTGAAACTCCCAGATTTCAGCTTCCGTCCAGCACCATGGGAGTGTCTCATCCTGGTTTAAACATGCATCAGGTGGCTCCTCCATATTCAGGAACTGGAATGGTACCATCTGTTTCTGTGGGAGGGAGTCCTCAAGTGGGATTTAACATGAACCTCCCCTGTGGAGGAGCTGGAATGGTGCGGCCTTTGGCAGACCCCTTCGTACTGGGAGCAGGAAGAGGTCAGTCCAGTTTCTTTGGAGGGAATCTTCAAGCAGGAGGGGGTTGCTTGGGAGGATCTGCTCCACAGGCCGGGGGTGGAGTCCCCGTCCAGCCGCCGTCGCTCTCAGGCAGCAAAAACAACAATCCATTCCTGCTCTGACAGCTTGACATGTAATCCATCAGATATATGTATTAAATGAACACACTGTGTAGTTTTACACGTTTCAGCCCTCTATATGCTTCCAAAGAGATGCAGGAATTTAGATTTTGTCCTCTGTACCGTCCGGCAGCCACTTGTTTCAGTTACTCGTGTCATCGTGTTGTGAATTTCCCTTGATGATCATCAAGTCTCAGTTTGCAGACAGCAACTGTGAAGGAAGCAAATAACACAACTGAGACAAACAATAAGCTAACATTAGCGTGAAAACGATTCTGTGAATCCGACCACTTCCTGCATCAAAGGTTCGTTTGAGCAGCCGACTCTCAAAGCCAAGAGGTCCGAATGTTGTTGCACCAAAAAAGAAAAGTTTCCAAACTCTTGATGAGACTGAATCAGCTGTGAAGCAGCACCAGTTTGACTGAAATCAGTGGCAGCCTTTACTTTTGGGAAGTGGACAGTAGTAGTCGCAGACGGGCTGAAACATGCAAAACCACATGTCTGATCATTTAAGTAAACCCCTCCTCAGCTTACACTCGCCTCCCTCTACACATTCGTATGTTTTAAGAGTCTGCAGTGTGAGAACCACACACACAGCACATGTGTGAATCTGCCGGAGGAGCCAGTCTTGTTCTTCTTCATGCACAATCTGAGCAGCAGGGAGCACCTGAGTGTGGAAACACTGCAGAGTTACTGTGTCTTTGAGCGTCGTTTGAATCTGTGACGGACCTGAAAACATCAACCGAACTGATGTGAGAAAACGTCTCTGTGGAGTGTTTGTACGAGGCACAGTGTGTGTGCGTGTACGTGTGTGTGTGCGTGTCGTGCTGATGTAAATAGTGGAAGTAATCACAGATAAACCTTGAGATATACTGTATATTAGAGTGTTACAATCATGAGTAACTATTTATTGATCTATTTATTGATTGATTTACTGCTCGATTATTTATTGATGCAACAATGCAGCAACAAAGGTGAGTTCAGGTGAACTTTGGTGGCGGTGTCGCCATCACGCAGGCTCACCCGATGGTATCGATCACACGTGACGTCAAGCTCTGATCAGACTGCATTATCAATCACGTCAGTAACCGATGGTGGCTTTCTCATCCCTGTTTAGATCCGTAGTCGTTCTGGGTTCATTGTGTAGTTGAAAATGTCTTCGCTGTCTGTATCTCCTGGCATTAGACAGACTCACAGATGTATTATTGTATGTTTAGCTGCAGTGTCGGCTAAATAAAAACCGAATTTGAACATATCAACCTCTTTAATGTGCATGCTGTCTGAGTGGATCCTCCTCTGTGTGTGTGTGTGTGTGAGTGTGTGAGTGATTAATGAAGTATTTCAGCACACGCCTGCGAACAGCCACATCCACATGTACACATGTAACGGCTTCACTTTACCGTTTCTGCCTCTCGATGCAGCTTCCTGCAGACGATATGTTCTGACTCAGAAAACATGCACAGCTCCGGATTAATCGTAGTTTATGAGATGAGAAAACATCCCAGTTCAGCAAATCGCGGCCACCTTGAAAACACACAGGAGCAGCAGGATTTGTCAGAGGCCGCTCGGTTTTGGATCGCTGGCTCTCTTTGTGTTTCATGCGTCTGTGCACGTCCTTCATGTTTTCTGACTCCTTTAAACGTGAACTCTGGTGGAAAACCTGACGGGGGGACAGTTCAGCTTCAAGGAGTTACAGCCGAGGTTGAAAAACGAGTTCATTACACGATTATCGTTACTCCTCAAATTTAATTTTGTATGAAATGAATTTATTTTGCTGTGTATTTAAATTCAAGCTGTGTTGTAAACTGTGATGGTATACAGTACATTTGAGAAATAAAATGAATCAGTAAGTGAAGACTGCGTCTTTTAGATCTGATTTTCTGTAACAGATGCTCTTAATCTCATTTTCTAAACTGGATCTTTGGCTGCTTTTTGGGGAATTTTTTTGAGTTCAGCTTTGTCATTAAAAACTTCCCACTGTCACCACAAGAGGGCGACACGCTCACAGACAGGCCTGTGAAACGCCTCGTGCTGGGCTGTGATCTGCATACTGACAGCAAGATAAATTAGGACACATTAACGTTTGATCTTTAAGCATTTCCAGCATTAAAATCATTGAGAATAAAAGGAAGTAAATTCTACTTCTGTATTAAAGTTTTTCAGTGTTTTTTTGCTCAAAAATGGATTTTGTTTGTTGTTATTTCGCTTGAAAGTTCAACCTTCACTTTGCAGAATGATGCCCTTAAAACACATGTTTTTAAAGCCAGTTGAGGTCCAATAAGCAACAAGTGTGACGTGGAGTCATGAAGCCGTCAGTGCACAAACACCGAGGACGGACTTCTGATATCCTGTAGTTCAACTTCTGGAACGATTCGGGATTTTTTCAGAGGGAAGTAAATGTGCTTTTTAAACATTTCTAAGGAGTTAATTTTTAGCTTTTTGATGGGAAAAAATTTATGAAACAATATTATTATTCAAAGTAAAAGAGCTTTGTACTTCACAGTTGATTGCACTTTCATTCATTGATTTCTTCCTTCACTGTGTCCCCAGTTTAATTTGGGAGAGTCGGGGGAGTGGAGTCAGTTCAGGCCATTACAGAATTTGTCGAGGAGGAAATGTGGGATTGACTGTTCAGCCGGAGCTGAGCCTCCCCATTCATGAGGAGGGAGCTTAGAGTCCAGAAACAGACGGGGGGACATTGGGGATTTGACGGTCAGTCAGCGTGTGTCACACTGGGACACCAGATCACATGACACAAACCGGAACGTTCTTCTTCACTGCAGAATAACGGCTGCAAATCGTGTGGCCTTCAAGTACACTGAAGTGTACTCAGTTAGTCCTTGAGTACCACTTGAATATACTTGAAGTGTAAATAACATGCAAACTTTAAGCTTTACAAACTTTAAGTGACTGAAGTGCACCAGCGACTCATGAGTACGCACTCGCAGTACAATTGTATTATATCACCAATGTGTGGGAAATATACTTCATTAGACTTCAAATGAAGTGCCATTTAAGTACTCTTTGAGTAATCATGCTAAAAGTGTATTGCAAAGGACTCGAAAAGAAGTATACTTTTCACAAGTACACTTTATTACTATTAAAAGTATTTGTAATTTAGTAGACTTTTTAAAAATACACTCAGTAAAGTACACTTTTATAAGTACTTTGAAATATGGCGTCGCCTGCTCTCCCCTTTCTCCTTTTTAACTTGTGTCTTGTCTGTTTCTCCCTGTTGATTGTGCAGGTGTGTTCTGCAGGTAGCAGCTCACCTGCTCACCTCCTGAACTCACCTGACTTCAATCTCCAATCGAGACTCATCTGTGGGCGGCGGCATATCAGCTCCAGCCCGCTCTGCAGTACTTGTTGAATCCTCCTTTATGCCACGTGGTGACGAGTCCGTCAGTTTGAGTGTTAGCTCAGTTCGTTTGGTACCTGTCGCTTACCTGTTTGTGTCTGCGTCCGTCCAGCTTTACCCGCCACCTGTCTGTAATCACCTGTTGCGCATTCTTTAACTGATCTTGCTCCACCTCTGTCTCCATGTCTGACTGCTGCATTTGAGTCCTCACTCTTGCAGACATGATAATAGTAGTAGCAGAATTAGTACATTCATTTTTAATATGTTTAAGCAACTTAATGACATCAATTTACAAGTGTGATTTTTAAACAGAAAACGCCAAATATACTTTAAATTAACCTCAAAAAGTAAAAGTACTATACTTAAATTACATTTCCAATGCAGCAAACTTCTGTTAGACCTGTAGTAGAAGAATATAATGAAATAAAGCAGCGCTGCAGTTTGTTGCTTGAAAATCAAACTGTAAAAAGATGCAAAAAGGATTCACATGACACAAAAATCAGCTGCAAGGAAACGAGTGCAAAAACATCAAAGAATTGAATTACATGAAGGACAAACTGTGCCAAACGTGCTGTTCCTGGATTTCCAATCAGAGATTCACACCAAAGAGTTTCAAGTGATTTCCTAAAGCCTGCAGCTGCGTATGTGCTGCTCAGCTGGACTGCTTCGTGTTAAGAAAGGTCGCAGTTTAGAGAGCGGCACCGACCGTGAGACCCCGACACTGACACACTCATCCCGGCATAAGCTGCTCCATACCATACGGTCACATTAATCAGTATAGGAGCAGAGGTCAGGGGGGTCAGGAGCGAGAGGAGGAGAGATGAAGAAATCCAGAGACAGAGGCAGAGAGCGGGGATGGATGAGTGGAGACGGTATAGAGAGCAAAGGGGAGGGAAAGCAGCAGATGGACTTGTGGGGATTAGAGTGAAATCTGGGTGGGTTTCTGACAGAAACTCACCCAAGACGAGTGACGATGGAGCGCAGAGGAAGGTGAAGGATGTTGGGGGAGAGGTGAGAAAAACGAGTCTCTGCCGGCGTCCAAACACGGTGAGTCAAGCTGCTTTTCCACTTTTATTTGATGGAAAGTTGAGCTGGATTTTTCTGACCGGGCAGCCGACATGAGGGAAGGTTCAGCTCGTCGTGATGAGACGACGCAGAGAAAAACCTTCAATGATGTTTTCTGGTTTGAACAGCTCAGAGTCTGAACTGTGAATCTGTGCTGTTTGTTTGTAATCAGCATTTACGCACCAAACTCCATTCTGAAATCACTAAAAATAACGTTCTGTTCGCCGGGATGGACCGAGTTCACGTCTCAGAGCTGGTTTGTTTAATCTGTGAGCCTCAGCTGTTGATGGCATGAACAGGTGTGTGGAGACGTTACCTCTGCGTGTACAGTCGGTCAAAGTCAGTGTCCCGTATGGATTACAGCCTCACACCCTCAATACAGCTCCAGTTGATTAAAGGGATGTGCATGTCACAGAGGGGGCGTCACCTGGTCACACATCTTAAATCTCATCAGTCATTATGAAGCCAAGCTGCCAATCATTGTTCAAACCCACTGAACTTCATTTATAAGTCGACAGCTGAGCGTTTGTGAAGAGTGTCAGGCTGAATTTGGGGGAAGTGTGTCCAACATGGTGCAGCGTAACACCTGGAACAAGCTAAAGCAGAGAGTGAGAGACTCTGCCAGACGGTGTGGAATCAGATGATTTTTGCTGCTTTAAAGCTAAGAAAGCTGCATGTTAACGGGTTTGAATTACGCCATTGACGAACGTCATGTTAAACTGCATAAAAACAGCCTTCATTGGTTCATTCAGTTGTCTGTACATGATATGTATTAATTTGTCTTATGGCCTCATCAAAATCTTGTTTCTGTTGACCTGCTGTGGTTCGACTGCAGTGACGTACAGGTGTGCTCCAAGACGTCTGTGGTTACAGGTGCAGCAAAGCATGCAGAAGTGTGATCAGCTTCACACTTTCAGGACCAACTTTGACATTTTTGGGGAGGAATTTTATGCCTTGTGAGGTAGCAATAGGGGACAGATGATGGGAAATAGAGGAGCGAGATGCAACAAGAGCTGAGAACCTGCAGTTTACGGTTGTGTTTTCCACCGTTTCTGCACAGCAGGTGTAGGATGAGCAGCTCGTTAGCAGAGCAGCAGCAGCATCAGTGCTCCACCTGTCCACACACGATGCATTCAGGCACTGCATTGAGTGTAGGTTTTGGCAGCACACAGAGCTGAACACAGTCAGTGTGTTACTCCAAAGAAAGAAGGAAGGAAAGAAAATTGACCTGAGGTGTAAAAATCCACTTTGTGTCACATTTGAGCACTTTGAGTCGATCGAAATGATGCAGACGTGCTGTTAAACATCACAGACAGCTAACATGACTCAGCTGTTCCAAACTGCTCTTCATCCAGATGTTTGCCTCTGTCTCCCGTCTTTACTTTTAGGTGGTCGTCCAGACAAAGACATCATGAGAGTCAGTTGACTTAATCTCATCCACCTAACCCTGCAAGATTACCACAGATTACCAGGCCATGAGGTAGGCCTGAGATACAGGACTAATCACTCCCCTGCCAGCTCAATCCCTCCCGGCGAGGTGGAGGAACAGGTTGAGGAGCGGGATGTGCCCTGAGAGCCGGACCGATTAGTTTCAAATCCCCGGGATAAGATTTAGACGTTTATCTTCATCCGAGGGCGAACCGTCAGAGAAGGATGCGAGAGGTGATGGCGGCGGGAACATGGGGTGGAGCTCGGTGAGAGGAAATGCGTGGAGTCGCACGTCTCGCTTGGCTCGTGCCGTAACGAGGAGAAGAAACCAGTTTAATTTCAATCTGGAGAACTGCTTTCTGGAGGGTTCCTCCTCAACCTCTGGCCTGCACATCTGTCTCCTTCCGTACTGGCTGGGAGTGATTAAATCCCCGCGCTTCATCTTCCTCCACTCCCCTGTCCTCTGACCTCCGCTCATCGACCCATCTCCTTCCTCGAACCCCGCCCTCCCTCCATCTCTGCACCCGACCTCTTTTCAGATTCCCCTCTGACCTTTGTTCCACTTCTCAAACATCCCTAATCCCTTTTCCCTGCTTCCTCTCACTTTCCCTTCCACCATCCTCCACCAATCAGTCTCACCACAGCAACCCGCCACACCCAGCTCATTTTACTTCATCTGGGCTCATCAGTGTGTTGACGGAAGCCGCCTCCCTCCTCTGATCCTCGCTCACCTGGCCGTCGGGCCGCAGCGCTCTCTTTGCTCGTACCCGTCTCATTTCTCGCTGGGGTTCTTCTAGAGGAACGGCCACCATGTTGGAGAACATGTCCAGACGTAACCGCTCCCTGCTGTCTCTTTCCCTCACCTCATTGGCTCTCACCCTGTCCGTCTCGGCTTTCTGCACCTCCTATTGGTGCGAGGGAACGCACAAGGTGGTGAAGCCTCTCTGCCTGTCACCTGTCAAGATGAAGAACTGCGGGCAGAACAACAGCCAGCCGTACACGACAGGTGAGGGCGGGAAGGGGAAGTGAAATACTGATGTTAGCACGGTTAGCATGGTTAGCCCTGGTGCACACATGCAGATGTTTGTCTCTACACTGTGAAGTAATCAACCAGGTGCTGACCAAACCGAACAGGCATGGATTTAGAGAGATAGAAACCTGCAACTTCAGTTAAAACTGGGCTGAATTTAGAAGAAAAGATAAAGATTTTTAGACATCCAGCATCTAAACTGCTTCAGCAGCTTTTCAGAGTTCATGTTCTAACATGGAATCAGCAGCTGCTTCACATTAAAACTGTGCATTTTCATTGAGGTTGATTTCTCAGCATTTATACCAAAAAATGAAAGTGAACACATTTACTAACATAATAAATATGTCTGTGGCTCTAAATCAGCTTTTAATTGGTGCATAACAACAACCCAAAAGCCTCATCACGTTAGTTTAATTACTGTTTTTTCATGGTAAAGCAGATAAATTTAGGCCCTTTCTGAACTACACTGACTGACTTTCCCAGCAGCACATTTGGATGATTAATGTCACTGTGGATAGAAATCTGATCTTTTTAGGTTTTCACCAGGAAATAAGCCGAAATGGTCCGATCACCTGTTTAAGCAGCCAGCTCAGATCCATTGTTCGACTTTATCTTTTTATTTCATCCTTTAAAAAAAAGGGGGTCGAGGCTAAAATCATCATCTTTTAAACAAACCTGCTGTAAGAAAAGCTGCATAAATGCAAAACTTTTAAATTTTAGACACATGTAGAATATAGATATGTACAGTTACTGCATGTTTGGTTCTGTATGTGAAGGCCTGTCGTCATTATTCACCATGAAAAGTGTTGATATTTCACCTCTGAGAATATCTGTCGTATTGGGAACATATTGATAATGTAAGAATATATGAATATTTCCAGAAGTACTTCTTAAATACTGACTTGCAGCAGGATTTTATGGCATCCACAATATTTGTCTTGCACCCAATATTGCAGTATTTTACACTTGACCGGCAGAGATTCACGTAATCCCGGCTTTGTTGCTAATCTCAGAACTTTGTATCTGCGGCTGCATGTTATCTGGATTCGCTCACCCGCTGTCTTATCTTCCAGCGCTAAGCCTGTTTGTTTCCATGTAGTATTCAATTTTCACGACACAGAAAATGACAGATTACCTAAAGAACAGTGTTTCAGGGCTGGATTGTGTTACGCACCGTGACCCACAGGAGACCCCTTCCAGGATTTATGTCGGTTTCTTGGCACGGGGGCTTTAAATTAGGATCCCAAATTGTAATGTTGAGGAAAACACGTCTCTTTCCTGTTGTTTCTGCACCTCTGCTCTCTTTACCTCTGCACGCATGTACTCCAGAGTCCGCTCTTCCTCTCTTTAAACCTCTTATCTTTACCCATTCCTATTACTCTTTGTGTGCCATCCTTCACCCAGAGGCCCCCACCCCGGACCCCAGGAACCCGGTCTCCAACGTGACGCTGTCCCCGCTGCAGAAGGAGGAGCTGGCCAGGATAAAGAGGAAGCAGCTGGCCAACGCCGTCCATTACATCTGGGAGACGGGCGAGGACAAGTACATGCTGCGCTACTTCCACACCGGCTTCTGGCTCTCCTGTGAGAAGCACAACGAAGGTTTGTGATGCAGCAGAAAACATGAACTATGACCGAAGCCTAAAGGTTAAACAGCTGAGTTTGTGCCCAAAGCTTCAAGACGGTGGCTCTAAATCTCCCCCATCGCCTCACTAATCACTCCCCCCGACACGAAGGAGACGCATGGACGAAACTATGAATGCTAAATCTGTTAGCAGCAGATCAGCAGTCAGACAGAACTGATTTTTTGTTACAGTGATGTAAAAATAGCATTCAAAAGTACACAAGTGTTATCAGCAAATGTATCAAAGCTGCTCATTCTGCAGCTGTGACTGAAATGTTATGATTATTACATATTAGATTATTGATTGTGTGAACGGCGCTTCACTGGTGTTTGCTGGTTCAGGCCCCTCAAAGGGTCACAAGGCTAATTTTGGGGGTCATGAGATGATTAATGGAGTAATAAACTTAAACTGCTCAGACAGGAAACACAGGCCAAAAATGTGAGAAGCCTCTGTTTTAATCTACTAATTCAAATATATTTTCTATGTTTTTTTAATGTATAATCTTATTCTGTAATCTAACTAGAAGCTATATCTGACAGTTTAATGTAGTGGAGTAAGATGTCGAATATTACAATCTGAAATGTTTAAAGTAGCATCAAATTAAAACTCTCAAATAAAGTACAAGTACCTCTGAAGCGCAGTACTTGAATAATGTCACTGAATACTGCTGTGTTTATATTTTATACATCAAATCAGTTATCTATAGTGACTTTCTGTTAACACAAGATTTAACACTTTAAGTGTGTTGATCAAAAACTTCTGTGGAAAAATTAAAATTCAGCACTTAGTCATCTTAAACTTGTTTTAAATGCACATAAAACTGACTTTATGTTGTTCTCTACCGCTGCAGATAATGGAGATACACAACATAAACACATTTAAACATCACACAGACAACAAACTACAACACAAAAACTGTTTCCTTTCTGTTTCCTGTGCTTTACGTCTCTACTCTGAAGCCTTTGGATGCTGTTTATCATTCTGCTCTGAGGTTTATCATTACTGATTAACTGATGTATTTGTATATCTATAAGTCCCTCATCATCACATCTGTGCTGCTTTTGGTGCTCTAATGATTCGAGTTTTCACTGATCGATCTGCTGTTAGTTCACTGTGTCTCTACTCTTCATATACTTATTCTTATTTTTTCATATTTCATCAGCGTCATTGTAAACGGGGGCCATCCTCAGTGATTTTCATGTTTAAATAAAAGGATTACAAAAATGTTTTGTTCCCCTGTAACTATTGTTGCTGCCAATAAGAAAGTGTTTTAGTCAACATAGATGATTTACAGTTAAGCCTCTCTTCAATCCTCGCTAAGCAGGATAATTTGCACAAGTCTGGATTATTGCAGCCGCAGAATTAACAGTCAGCTGTCTGTCACTGGTTCAGAGGCGGCGGAGAAACAGTCTGAATATCTTATCAGTGTCGTTACTGAACGGCAGGTGAGATACGCAGAGAAGACGAAGCTTCGCTGAAAATTAGATGACAAAAAGCATCCACTGGCATGCCTTCATCCGCTGAGAGACGCTGTGATTGGTCGATGGTCAGCAGCTCAAAGCAAAGTTCAGCTGTTTAAATGTTTCCTCCCACAGGAAGGCGAACTGCTGGGCTTAAAGCAGCTCTTTCTATTACGTTTTCAGGATTTATGATGATTACAGATGTCGATTCTCAGCATTCAGCATTGACTCATTCTGAAGCTACATAGTGCAGAATGCACACTGACGACAGAGGCTACGAGGCCAACACACACTTTGACTTAATCCCCTGAAATTAAAGACAGAAATGAAGTGTTTCTCTACACTCTCCATAACTCCATCTGTGGTTGTTCTTCCAGGTGAAGATCAGGAAGAAAAGTGTCGCAGCTTCATTGAGTTGACTCCAGGAGAAACGCAAGGTCGGTGCAAACCAAACCAGGAAATGCAGAAAACACAATCTGTGTTCCTGTTTTTCCCCCCAAAACAGCCAAACGTGACTGAACAGCAAATATGATCTTAAAAACGAACTTACTGTCAAGTCCTCGTTGTCGTTGTCGTTATTTTCCCGCTTCCAGGCGTCCTCTGGCTGTCAGTCATCAGCGAGTTCATGTACATCGGGCTTCTGGCCATGGGCTTCCTGCTGATGTGCGTGGAAGTGATTTGCCTCTGTGCCAAGAGGGAGATGAACGCCCTCAAGATCAACGCCTTCGCCGCCATGTGCACTGTCCTCTCAGGTGAGGACGCTTTGTCGCTCTTGTTTGTTTGAGCTTACACCCTGACACTGATGGGACGTCACTGAGCTGCACACACTGATTCCTTCTTGCCCACCTGTCTCCTTTCTTGCTCTGCAGGTATGATGGGGATGGTCGCACACATGATGTACACCACCGTGTTCCAGATGACTGTGAGCATCGGGCCCAAAGACTGGAGGCCACAGACGTGGGACTACGGATGGTCCTTTGCGTAAGTGTGTTTCAGTTCAAACCACCACAAAGATCTGCCTCACGGCTCGGTCACACCAGCCTTTAAAACTATGAGACTTGCAGCGAGGGCAATTTTTTCCCGTAAGTTTGAGCCTTTGACCAACAGAAACCGTCTTGACATGGATGAATTCGTGGTGTGCTGTATCAGCCTGTGGTCTGATCAGAGGTCAAATCTGTCCTCCCTGTGCTCACCAGCATGGCGTGGCTGTCGTTCAGCTGCTGCATGGCGGCCGCCGTGGCCACGCTCAACTCCTACACCAAGACCATCATCGAGATGAAGCATCGGGCCCGGGTGAGGCTGGAGGAGGTTCGTGCTGCTGCCCGTGCCCCCTCGTATGAGGAGGTTGTCCGAGCCGGTGGCGGTGGGGTTTACTCCGTCAGTCAGCTGATTCAGCTCGGCCAACAGGGGGCGCTCATGGACCCTCTGTGGCCCAGAGGAGTTGGACCAGCTGTTGGACATCTGGCCTGTGGCGCTGGGGGAGCGCTGATCGTTGGTGGAGGAGGAATTGGAGTCGGGGGGATGGGAGGTGTCGGCATGGGAATGGGAGGTGTTGGAGTGGGAGGAATGGGAGTCGGAGGTGTTGGCATTGGAGGAAATGGAGTTGGAATGGGAGGAATGGGAAAGGGAGCAGTAGGAGTTGGAGGAATGGGGGTAGGAGGACTTGGCATTGGAGGAAATGGAGTTGGATTGGGAGGAATGGGAGGAGTTGGGGGGATGGGTTTGGGAGCAGCGGGAGCTTTGGTTGCAGGGGGACGGCTGGTGGACCATCACGGTGTGGTGGTGGTGGAGGGATGCGGCGCTGAAGGATGTGAAGACTGCGAACGGGAGATGGACGAGATAGATTACACTCTGCACGAGGACAGAGAGGACTCACTCTGCTGAGATGCTGCGGGACGGAGGACAAACCTGCTTCGACTCAGCAGATCTGATCTGAAATGTTCCCGGACGTGAACGCACACCTTCAAAAACCTGTAGCAGTTTCAGTAGCACGGTGCGTTTCAGGACTGTTGAGAGACGACTGAGAGGTGATAATAATTTAACTGTGATGACGACTGTGGAATAAGACGGTATTTACAGTTTTTAAAATCTTTGTTTGCATGAATACATTAAATCTCCTCCAGTACGGTGATACATAAAAACAAACTGCATTGTCTGATGATGTCTTATCAAAAACTACATTTAGTCAGAGAAATGTCAAAATGCACAGAAAACCTAAAACTACCTTCAAAGACAAGTTTTATATATATTTTATTACATTATTAAGTTTTGTTATATTTTAAAACTTTTGAGCAGGAAGTCATTCTGCTATGAAAAGAGTAAAAACTGCAGCTTTGTTAATGTTAATGTGGTTGTTCGCCTCCACCGATCAGTCGAGCTGCAGGTCACATCTGCCTGTGCAGACTCATATCTGTGCTGAAGGACTGAGCTCAGTCAAACGTACTCAGCGTACTTGTTGGTGAAATTGAAGTTTTTGTCTTCACTTAGAGACTATTTGTCCAGAGGAGGTCAGAGGGCTGATAGACTGATAGAGACAATCACCGGAAGATCAACATCAGCTCAGCCAATCAGCTCGTGGTGGACGACAGTGATTCAAATATGGACGCTGCACAGTGAAGCTGACCTTTGACCTTTTGGATATCAAATGTCATCACTACATTTCATCCTGTGAGACGTTTGTGTGAAATTTTGTCACAATTAACTGATGAATTCTTGAGTTTTGCTCAAACAATAGAAGAAGAAATTCCCTGAAGGTGTCCTGAGGATGGGATGGACAGACGGATGGACAACCCAAAAACACGATGTCTCACCACAGCTTTCAGGTCCTGTTTCATACACAAGATTTTGGGATCGGCTCCAAAAGAGCAACATGTTATAAAATTCCTTGTTTATATCTGTTGGCATTAAAGCTTCACCTCATTCCTAACTCTCCATTTTACCTGCAGCCTAAACACCTGGTCTGCACGCGGCCTGAGCGACCTGACCGTTTGTGTGTTTTTCCTTTTTTTTTTTATATTTGCGTGCTTATGTTCATCAACAAAAGAAAGAAAAGAAGAAAAGCGAGAATCAAAGATTACAGCAACAGAGAGATTTAGACATTAAAGCAGATGCTTTCAAATGCTGCACAGAAGCTTATGTCAATAATCTCCCCTGTCAGGGAATAAGACTGAGAGGGAGAGATTGACATAATATATGCAGTGAAGCGGAGATAAACAGGGTTGTCGGGTCACTGGGCAGTATGTGGAAAGTAATTAAAAATGTAAATTAAAAGGTTGAATTATACAACAGTTTATGTAAGATGAGCCTCTCGTCACTGAGGTGCTTTCAGACGAGTTTTCCCCTCAAAAATGTGACACCAAGGACTTCATTCATTTATTGATTCACTGTAAACTGACTGTGTACTAACTGCAGCAACAAAATAAGTTATGATGAGCTCACACACGATGAAGAGGATCTGAGGATGTTAAAGCTTAGCGTCTGATTCCCAGTTCGGACTCATTCAAGTTTAATTTAAATGCTTTTTATTCGTTTAATACAGTAAAGCGCAGCGTGTAGAGGGAAGAGAAATCCCTCCATGAGAAAGAGGTGATTGTTTTATTTTGAAAGGAACTCTCCTGAACTGATTTCCTCTTTGATGAACCTCCATGAAGAGACGCTTTGAAACTTGTTTGGCTCCATCATGAAATAAACATTTGTGCTTTAAAAAAATGCTGCAGATGTCTCCCAGAAAGTGGAGCAAGAAAGTAAAGTAGGTCTTCTCATTATGAAACAATATTAATCTTTTATTCGGAGTCACTGAAGAACGTGAAACAGGCCGGCTGTGACCATCTGGAGAGTCTGGGAGGAACTTTTATTTTTAGGACCACAGTCTTTGCCGACGCTAAAATATTTCAGTTTCGGATGAATCTGAAATGCCGACTGTGGCGGAGCGTTCCTGATTCAACTCATTTTACTCAGTTCACGAGTGTCCTGGTTCTGGATAATCCACAGGCTACACTGTAAACAGGGAGAATTGCTCACAATCAGAGCTGTGGGGTATGTGGATTATCCTGTGGACAACAGTTTTTAAATGTAATTTCTCTGCTGTTTGCTAAAAATGAAAGTACAGTGCAGACAATTAGAGATTAACCTGTGACAGCAGTCTTACGCTGTATAAAGGGATCAGAAAGTGGGTTGATCGCATGTGGACCTGCGTCATTCACACCTGTGTGAAGCAGGTTGAGCTAAAAAGTGTGACGAGCTCAGAAAAACAGCCCGTTTTCAGCTTTGTGACGATGCACTTTCAGCTGATCCAAGAGGCTTTTTAAAGGAGAAGTTAGAAGGTTTTCAGTGACCTAAAACTGTGTTTGTGTGTTTGACAAAAGGCCAAAACTCACCTGTGTTCATGTGGACTGTGTGTAAGATGGTAAATATGCTAAACATTACCTGATGAACAGCATGTTAGGATGGTCACTGTCAGCGCCTCCACACACTCCCACATCCCCGCTTTTATCAACAATAACATGACAGACTGAAAAAGAAGAAGAAAGACTCCTGACGCCTTGAATTCTATTACAATTTCATGGTTATTGAATTTATTGTGAAGGGAAATCCAGGACCAACACTTAGTTTTACATGTCGTGATACATGAACAAACCTATTCTCCAATATGCAGCACTTAACTAGAACATCAAACATGCAGGATGGAGCCACATGCAAGAATTCAACACTGTAAAAGACACAAAATTAGACAGCAACAAGGGCCCGGCTACAGACACACCTTTCTGCACTTACATGTGGATTTAAGGGTTTTAAAAAACATCCCAGGGTAAAATGAGAGACTACAGAGACCAGTGTGGGCGACCCGGTCGAGAAAAAACAACATATTAGGTGGGAATGATACTGGAGCTAAAGCACGTGACGTGTTATCGTATTAAAATCTGTGCTTGAGTTGCTAAAACACACTTTCATAATTTGATGTCTCAAGAAATGTAAGATAAATACAGTCAGTTTCAGAAATACTGTATGTGCTTCATCTATTACAACATCAATGGAGAGGCTAATCCAGCGGTTCTCAAAACTTTCTGTCAGGCCCCCCTTCAGAAGCCGAAAAAAGGTTAAGCCCCCCCACCCCATAATTCTGATCTATTCAACAAAGACAGGGGAAGCATCTGACATAAAGCTCTGCAGTCGTGTTTATTTCCCATGAATCACGTTCATTCACTCTCTTTATTTTCCCCTGGTCCTCCCAACTCCTCCCTCCCCTCCCCCCTCCCCCTGCAGAGGCTCTATGCCCCCCCCAGTTTGAGAACCACTGGGCTAATCTTAAAGGATGTTCACATTTTATTTAGCTGTAGGTCGTTCAGTTCACTTGTGTGAAGGAACACAGATGGCAGTGACGTCTTGTCAAGGAATTTGGATTTGGTTGCTATATTAACCGCAATCTAGGTAACGTGGGGGCTCCTGTTTTCCAGTTTTTTTACTTTGACATTTGTCTTATGTGCTGTGCGATGAAGAAAAGGGTTCAGACAGCGCAGATAACTTGGTGACAGATGTTCCGAAAACCCCGGCGGAGCTTCGGCGTCAGTGTTTAATTTCGGGGGCGTTTATCGTCACACCTGCTGCGTGTTCACACTTTGTGAAGGTGCGCTCAGGTGTCATTACGTTAGCAGAGTGGAGGGTGAAGCTGGGTGAAGCTGAGAAGACGGGACTGGACAGAGATGCTGCAGAAGAGTTACTTTGAAGGCTGATACTGGATCAAACGAAGGGCGTCGTCATTGTCCAACACTCCCTGGATAAACTCTCCTTCTGCCACTCGGTCTGCAGGGAGAACAGCCAAAGCAAAGACGTTCACTTCAGGTTACTGAAATTCAATTCAATTAAAAACAGGTTTTAAAAGCGGGGAAGTGACTGGAGCGCACTTAATCTGCAGCTTTTAATCATGCAATAATGCAAAGTAGTGACTTCCTGGGTGGCATTACGTGTCTTTCTGTCCACTGATGCAACCAGTCAATATTCACGACTGTGGATTTCCTGTTTTCAGTGTTAGCTTGGGTTGACTTCAGCACAGGTCAGAGTTTACTTTAGTTTTTATATCCAGGTTAACTTGATGCATTTTTTGTTCTGAAGGCTTTCTTCAGTCATTCTGTAACATCTACACTGTACAAATGCTCACTCCTGCTCATAGACCATCGTCTGACTCACAGGAAGTAGACTGTTGGTATAACAGCCGTTGGTCGACTATTTGCAGCTGCCTGAAACCTGATTTGTTCTTCACATGTAGCTCTACAACGTAGGTGGTTGGGGATCGGTTAGGGTGAGGGTCTGACCTACGCATATGCATGTACTGTGTCTGCGTGTTGCTGTTTTCAAAGTCCTTGTCATTATGTGGACCAACAAGCCTCCGAGCTAACAACAAAAAAGGTTTTAGATGCTGGAATAAGGCAGAGCTCCTTTTAGCACGCCGCTAAACAACGTATTCTGTGAATACGTCTGTAAGGCTACAAAGACCTCATCGCCTCGACCTCTCTGGTCTGCTTTAATGTGATCACCCTGACTCACAGTCAGTAGCCGAGACAGAGCTGTTTAGAAAGACGATGAATAACTTCAGTGGCTGACAGAGTTCAAAACCAGTCAGAAACAAGAGCACCAGTTATTACAAATCTGATATTTATTCCCTCATGTCTCCATCTACGCTGTGTTGTCTCACCATTTTCGCCCTTCTCAAAGTAGTTCCAGAGTTTATCTGCCCTCTTGTCAGCTGTGTTTTCATCGTCAGGCAGTTCAGGCACTTCATCTTTAGGAATCAGCTTGAAAATCGCCTGTTAGAAGACAGAAAACAGAAGATGGGGACCGGTCAAAGACAGTTCTTTTTTAACTTTAAAATGACTTCACACCAACAGATTAGATCAATATCTGAAGCATTTTACATTTCAGCAAAGATACTGAATGATCTCATCACATATGGAAAAGACAGTGTCATGCACACTGAAACTACGAGCTCGCATTTCACTGCAACGGCAGGACTTAAAGAAAAGCTTACTGGCAAAAATAAAGCCAGACTGTCAAATCAGTGAAAAACTGTCTTGTTCAAACCTTATTCTTCAGCCTCACACAGTCTTTTCTGGTTATTTGCTGTGCACAAGAAATGAAGAAATACTTGGCGGTTGAAAAGATTTGAAGATGAAAAATTCAGGTTTGAGGTTATAATTTCTAAATTTCTGTGTATTGTAAAGTTCTGCAAACCTGCCAAATTTGACTTTTGCCTGCCACCAAAAGATGCTAACATGGTATACACAGATGACACCGCTGTATATTTTTATATATTTATTTATTTGTATATATCCTCCCATCCTCGCTCCAAAGCTGTGTGGGCTTATCCCTTAATTCATCCTAAACTGTTGATCAGCATCAATTAAAGTCTTATCCTGTGTTTAAAAAACACCGGCTGAGCCCATGTGATGCAGAGCAGCTTTTTCAGTGCTGCAGTTAAATTTGGTGCCACCATGAGTGAGTGGGTGCTGATGGAGATGTGACCAGAAATGTTAAAAAAAAAAAAAAAAAAGGGAATCTGCATTTCAAATGAGGAAGATCACTGGAAAAGTATGAAGTAAAACTTATGAAAATAAGGAAATAAACGTTTGCTGATGATGTCGTGCTGACCTTTATTTCACTCCTTTTCTTCCACTTTTCATCAGTGTCTTTATTTACCAATCAACTTGACCATCCATGCCACCAAATTTTTAAAAGTATTCTCCATTTAAAAAGTATGAAGAGGAACCTAAAACCCACTAAATTCAGTTTTACCTGCAAAACCCTGCAGCGTCTGACCTTTGTCACTAAGTACAGTACAGTTTAATATCAGCTTCTATGCAGATGATACTGTCACCTCTGAGCAAGAGGTTTCATTACTCAAAGAACTCAGCTGTTCTTTTGGAAATTCCCCGAACA
Source organism: Chaetodon auriga (assembly GCF_051107435.1). Taxonomy (NCBI): domain Eukaryota; kingdom Metazoa; phylum Chordata; class Actinopteri; order Chaetodontiformes; family Chaetodontidae; genus Chaetodon; species Chaetodon auriga. The sequence goes on along the minus strand of NC_135090.1, from coordinate 22,329,689 downwards.
TCTGGAAGCCAAACAGTTAGCGAACTACAAGAACCGGTTCTTCTCTCTGCAACTATTTCACTTTCTCCAAAACTCACCGTACAGATTTCCTTGACCTCTGACTTGGTAATGTATCCGTTCTTGTCCACGTCAAACAGCGAGAAGGCCCACTCCAGTTTCCTGTTGGTCTTTCCTGTTGATGTCATGTGGAGAGCGATGATGTACTCCTTGAAGTCCAGTGTGCCGTCGTCGTTTGTGTCGAAGGAGCGGAAGACGTGCTGGGCGTACGTTTGGGCATCGCTATCTGGGAAGAACTTGCTGTAGATGGCCTGAAACTCCTGTTTCGTGATGCGCCCTGATGGACACTGCTTCTTGAAGTTTTCGTACCACTGGACAATCTCAGTCTCTGAGAACTTTGTGTTGAGTTTCAGGTCCTCCAGGATCTCCTTGGACACAGCACCGCTCTTGGAGTTTCCCATTGTTGGTGGTGTTGTTGATGTTTTAGAGCTATATCAAAGTGTGAATCTGTGGCCCTTGAGCTCTTGTAGGGCAGTTGACACACAGCTTCAGCCTAGAGAGTGTCCTCCTCTACTCTGCCAAAGTAGTAAACAGAAGACTTTTCCTGAGGTATGGCTGCAGTATCCCCTTGATCCAGGTCCTGGCCTACAATTCAGCCCAGAGAAGCATATGCTGTGAAAATAGCAGAAGCCGCTTGGTAAGCTCATTAAGCCAATCAACTATCAGTAATACCAACAAGAGGTGTCACGGACAAGGTTCAACCCAGGCCAAGGCTGAAGAACTGATTTATCAACATTTGAAGTGTGGTGTCTCAGACAGCTTCTCAAATCCTCCACCCCTCCTCTGTTTTAAAATCAACAGAAAGCCAATTTGTAATTGGTAGAAGAAAGAAGTTCGACTGCAGTCATACGACAACGTCAATGTCAGCTTGTACGGAGAGTTTTACATGACATGATACCATCCCATACAGCTCGTACTATGGAATCAGCAAATTAAATTCCTATAACCCATTAAATCATGTCACCTGACACATTTGTGAAGAATATAATCTGTGGTAACTGATGCACACTGCAGTGTGACAAGCACTGATCCACCCCCATTATCAGAGTGAAATTCAGTGGAAAGCTGAGATGTCCTGAAGATCCACAGTTCTGAGTGACATTAAAGGCTTTTTCTTGACCACAGTTGAACCTGCTTTCTATGCACCAGCCAAGCGTGGATCACTGTTAGCCTCGTGACTTCACTGATCTCTCCACTGATCACCCATTTTTCATATCTTAATAGATTTGCAAGGCCTTGATTTTTAGCTGAGGTGACCCAGTAGTTGAGGAGGTCTCACAGCTTCACAGGTTTAATTGTGTCTGTAGGTGGCAGCAAGTGTCCACCAACATCTGCAAGACTCAGGGTCTTCAATGGGTTCAGCCTCCAGCTCAGCTGTTAGTGCAGGGAAACTTAGGATATTTTGAGTCCTTCTATCAAAACCAGTCCAATACAGTGGATGTTTTCCCAGAATGCACCATAATAATCAGGCAGTGCTCTGGTTTGTTATCCCCAATGACTGCATGGGCGAGTGAACTCTGGGACAACCAGGATGAAATAATGTCATTTTCAGGAGAGCAAGTGAAGCGATCTGGTGACCATTAGAGATAAAACACCAGTTCAATATGAACTGTCCCATACATTATGCGTTGGCATAAATAAATATTAATGAAAGTCATCATTCTGATAAAAAAACATTTCAGAAGTTATGGTTAAAAAGGACCTCAGGTAATTCAGATTATCAAAGCATTCTCGTCTCTTCTTCAGCATGGCATCATCATCTGATTAATGAAAAGCTCCGCATGGTATAATGCTGTGGATGGAGAACAATGACAACAAAAAACACCAAAAAAAGATTTTCCTGGGAGAGAATCTCACATAATAAACCTCATTTAAGATAAATGCACCAATAAGAATCAAGTCAGAGGGTCAGATGGTCAGTGACAGTGTTCAGTCATAAGGATCTTCATATATCAAGGTGTCAGCTCTGTTTCCTACCTGTGTGACCAGCTGAGGAGTCCAGGACCAACAGTGACGCTCTGTCTGCGAGCAGCACGAGAAATCAGCCTCCACTTGCTGAGATAAGTCAATTAAACTGGATCTCTGCGAGGCGGAGCCACATCAGCAGCCATGTGAACACCTGAGCTCGCTGAGCTGCTGCTGCTGCTGCTGCCGCTTTCTGTTTTTTCTACATGAGGTCGAGCGTTCAGGTCACATTTATTTAGACGGGACAGACAAACACAAGAAGCACATCACAGACGACCTCAACTCAGCAGCACACAAACCAATCAAATGTGAGCAAGAAAAAGAAAAAGATTAAACACCAATGAACAAACACCTCATGTACTCATTTGGTCCTGTGGCGACTGGTTTTATCAATCAATATCAATTTTCCGCAGAGTTAGTGTCTTTTTTATGCTATTTGAAGGCATTTCAGCTTCATCCTGACTCTGTTATGACGTGATCACTTCTGAGCTGAGAGGAAAATACATCAACAGGTACATTTTCTCTTTGAGTCGAGGCCAGAAACACCAAAAACTTTGTTGTGTGCTGATATTCTACACAATTTTTTCATATTTACAGAGAGTGACCACGAAAACAAACCCCCTGAATCTGTTGAAATCCAGCACAGTAGTCCTGTGATACAGTGTATTGTGCTGCACAGTATTTGTACTGTATATGTACACATATGAGGCAGGATGGAGGCTTGACCCAGGTCACCGGTCAGACTCGGCTCTTCCCTGCAGATGAAAACAAGTCATCTGACTGAACCTGGCACTGACGTGGCGCCCGATTACGATGCTGCAGGTTTTATCCGCTGCAAAAATAAACCTGATCAAGTGAAGTGACAAAGTAAAAGTGAGTCCTTTCCAAAACTCCCTTGGACTGTCACGCAGGCAGCGACTTAACAGTTTAAATCCAGCGAGCGGCGGCTCTGCAGCGGGGGATGTTGTGTGTGCTTAGCCGAGCGCCGACCGCTGATCCTCCATCTGCTCGGCTGTAAACCAGCCTGCATGAAGATGCGTCGGCTTCCATTACGGTGCACCTGCTGTACTGGGAAGCGTGGTGCCTGGAAAGGTGTGAACTACCTGAGTGAAGCGTGGAGGGCAGGCAGCAGGAAGTCATGACTGAACCCTCTGCCCTCTTTCAGCTCTACCAGCTCACTGTAATGACTTTCATGCTCGTAGGAGGAGAAGTAACCACAGTGACTGTCACACTCGGCCTCCAGCCACATTTCCACTTCCAAACGCCCCTTTATTGGCATTTTATTCTCTACCAGCCCAGTGTCTCTCATCAGCCCTGTCAGTACCTGCCAGCTGAGCCCTCTACCCTGAACCTGCCTGCCTGATCCATGGACTGATGGTTCTCTGCCTGACCCTTTGAATACGTTTGGTAGGAAACTAGTAATCTTGGTACTAAACTGGTAAACAGAGCGTAAGTTTAGTTCTAGAGATTTCACAGTTTCAATGATATTTCTTGAATTCCTGCTGCATACTGATTTGACGATTTGCACACGTTACTATAAATCTCCTTTTCGGTTTTGTCTCGGCAGCTTCAGATGCACGCTCGGTGTGTTTCCTCAGAGTTTCACGATCGTTCAGTTACCTGCGTCACCTGAGCCAACAGGAAACACAATGTCGGCTGAACTCTGGATGGCTGCTGTGGATCGAGGTGTAAGCTCAGAAACTTAGCCCCATTAGATAATATCACTAAGCACAGTCATGACGACAACAACAACTGACTCTGGGCACGTCGATGTGCCTTCGACATGACCAACATGACATAACTGCCTGAAGACATCCTCCACACCCACGGCTTTCGTGGCTGCGTCGCTTCTTCATCGCAGGACGAGGATAGAGCAGCGTCGACGGAAAGTCTCTCTTGGCAAACCTCTGATCGCGCTCCTGTTTTAAATAAAACAACTTAATTCCTCCGCTGACGTGCTGAGGCCTAACTTCAGCAACCCTGACTCCCTTTTTGGCAGCATCAGCCTTGGCTCCACAGGTGATTTGGATTTTGCCATCTGGCTGCAGAGGCTTTGGAGAGATCTGCCAGGGGACATGCAAAACCAAAGTCACCTCTGAAGTAAAATGGCTTCTTAAAGCGAGACGATGTGAAACAAACACAATCTTAGCCTGCGCAACAGCTAATGCAGGCTAATGTTAGTTAGCTTCAGTTAGCACAGACATTATAAAGGCAGTTCTCTGCATGTTAGCAAGTCGCAGAGAAACATTTCACTTTTCTCATTAATGATCAGCCTAACTTTAGCTTTTTTTTCTTTTTCTAACTCAGTCAGAAGTGAGACGTCATGACAACGTGGACGGACGTCCCGTCTCTGCAGCTGATTTAAGAGAGTTCTGGAAAAGAGACGAAAGAGACATTCAGTCTGCCGTCATCCTGTAATTGCTCCTTGTGGCCACAGAGGCCGCTGTTTCCAAAGGTTTCAGATCTCATTCAAATGTTTAGCTTATTGACAGACTTTTGATAGCGACTTCTGTAACTTAGCAAAAAATGACACAGGAGCAAACTGACTGTTTGGTGTGTAAAGATTTTAAAGTCCAGTCCCAAAAGTTTTCATGTTTTTGGAGCTTTTCTCAAAATACAGGCTCAAATCTCCATTTCGGTCACTTTTTGAGCTGACATGTAAAAAGTTTGGGAAGCATCCAGGTCGATGGCTGTGCTTCATCTTCCATCTATCATCCAGATCTTTCTTCTTTTAGAACGGGGATTTTCCCCTCAGGCTACAAGTACTAAAGAGTCTGGATTTACTGGATTAGGAGTTTTTGTCCCTTGGCTCTTGGGACAAACCTTTCCTTGTCACAATCTCACCTTTAACACACAGCCTGGTTTACTCTGAGTTCTTGGAAAGGGAATCCTTTGATGGAGGGGAGAGGGGGATTAAAATAGAGGGACAGAAGGAGATAGAGAAAGAGAGGAGCGGTGAAGGTGGTGATTTTAGGCGGTGTAAGGAGGATTTGGCAGCGATACAAAGCAGACAGAGAGTTGATGGAAAGAACACAGCTGATTATCAAAGCTCTTTGGCAAGACTTTGAGGAATCTATTCTGAGAGGATGAAGGATCTGGACGCCCGAATGGGCATCATGGCCTCCAGTGTGGAGGCTAGTGGAGGGAGCCGCGGAAGGTCGGATCAACCGTCAGCCAGAAGTCAAGCTTCTGTCAACTTTATAAGTCCTGTATTCTGTCTGCTTTGAGCTCCGCTGGGATCTCCAGAAACTCTCGAGATCCGACTCTGTAGCTGCTAAACGTTCAGCAGCTGATCGCTTACAGTCAGAGTGCCACCTGGTGTCGGGCAGGTGGTTTAAAGCAGCTCTGAAAACAGCTGCCTGCTGCTGGAGAGAGAACAACAACCAAAACAAGGAGCTGAAAGAGGCTAAAATGCTCAGTTTAACCGAGAGAAGCTGCACAGTCTGTTTGTCTTTAGCATTCGTCATTTGATCCAGTGTTGATAAAATCTTGATCTTAGCTGCTTTAAACAAGCCTTTCAGTGTATATACGGCTCAGTTTTCAGTCAATCGAGGTCATTTGACGTCCACACAGACCCATGTTATTGTTCTGAGTGCCTTCTAATCTGCCTGCTCTGTGGTTTGAACTAAAACTGGTTAGAATCAAACTTTGATCATCATCTGCAGTGGTGGAAGAAGTACTCAGATCATAAAGTAAAAGTAGCAATATCATAGTATAAGCATTATATATAATGAGTATTAGCATCAAAATATACTTAAGGTGCCAAAAAAAAAAAAAATCTGAAAAATGTCCCGTTTCAGAATCATATTTATTATATCACTGGATTATAATTAGTGAGTTACATGTTATCACTAATGTTGCTGTGTACCGCTGAGGAGCTTAACTCACAACAATACAGTATTTATTCTTTGGTTCATTTTCTGTATTAATAATCTGAATCTGCAAAGTAACTCAAGCTATCAAATAAATAATGATAAGATAATAAATAATATGAGTGAAAAGTTGAATATTGGCTTAAGTGTAGCAGAGTATAAAGTACCATAAAATGGAAATACTCAAGGAAAGTACAAGCACTTCAAAACTGTACTTGAGTAAATGTACTCTGCTCCATTGTGGCACTGGAGTCTTTGTGGGCGTCACCCAGTCTGACCTCCGCTCTGTATCATCACACTGATTCTTACCACGAGTGTAAGACGTGAACTGCGAGGAAAACATGAAGATTTCAAGTCATTTCAGTTCCTGGTGAGTTCAGTTTGTCATCGTCAACTAGTCACACCTGAGATTTAGGATCTGAGACATCTCTGAGGTGAACCTGCGAGCATTCAAAACAAGGCTGGAGAACACCTGCTCAGTGTCCTCATAATCCCATTACAGGCTGTGCACAGACTGTCTGCAGGGAACACCCTCCTCACGATGCCTTCATTCAGAGCTGAGCGGGGGGGGGTTTACGACCCGAAGGTCACGGAGCTGTCGAGGAACGCCGACCACGCCGGGGTCTTCACGACCGGCAGCTTGTCAATAATCTGATGTGAGTTCAGATCACACCTGAGTCGAGTGAGCGTAAATAAGAGACTGTTTGCCGTCATCCAGATTTAATCCACTTGGTGAACCACATGGTTTGGGGTTTAACATAACAGGGCAGTTCAGGTAAAGCGGGCTGTCAGACCCAGAACAACAAATCAAACGAGCCTCAGGCAGAGATTAGATCTGATCATTTTAAATTAGATCTAATCCAGCACTTTAATACACTGAGGTAAACTGTGCACAAGCATCGAATCAACTCACAGAATTATCATATGTTTGTGTGCAGATAAAGACAAATTCAGAGTTTAAGAAGTCTCAACACTTAAAATCTGGTCTTAAAATGCATTTTTTGGTGGTTACTTAACAAATTTAAGATACTATGACTGTGATATATTTTCTGATTCACATAAAAAATGACATTAAGTTTATGTTGGTGAAAGTTTCTAACTTTTCATTATCATGTACAACAGTCATTTTATAATGAGTTTATTTTCAGATTAATCCAAACAAACTGATGAAACTACAACAGAACAGTTTCCTGATGTGTTTAATCATCATTTTTCTCTCTGATCGCTTCACTCTTTGTTTCACAGCTACCATGATCAATGTAACGACTTGTTTTATGGATTAACTGATCTGTCACTGCCGAGGGGCGGGTTACGATAATCCCACAGTGAGTAATCCATTACTCTGTAACCCCGGACGTGTCCGGTGTTTGACGTGTTTGCAGCCATGAGGTGAGAGGTGACTCAGATTAGCTGAGCTGTCAAATTTCCTTCTTGGTGGAGGTGAAGTTCATGAATCAGCCTAAAATCTGACACTGAGCTTTCTGCTGCCCTCAGGTGGACGACAGGTGTTTGTGCCGCTTCACATTTAAATCATAAACAGCTCACCTGTTCACCTGACAGTAATATCTGCTCTCATCCTGCTTCATCAGGATGGAGAGACGGCCCACTGATGCTGTAGTTGCCACTGGTCACCAGTAGAGGTCAGTACAGGTTATTGTTTCTCCTTTAACTCTGATTATAAGACAAGAAAAAGAACGGCTGACCCCCAGCAGGAGGAAACAAACCAGGCGAAGATACAAATAAAAGATGAAGAGGAGAGTAAAACACATGGAATGAAGCTTATTTAACTGTGGTGTCTTTGTCCTTTTTTTATCTTTTTCACCTCATTGTTCTTCATCTTTTGTTCCTTTACTGTGTTTAAATGTTGCTTTGATGCATTTCCACCTCACAGATTTTAGGACACTCCTGATGTTTCTGAAGTACAGAATATAAAGTACACAGATATGTATGTGTTTCTGTTTGAAAGGGATGTTGCAGCTGGTTGTGAATAGATTTGATTTAAAAAAAGACATTTTTATAATATATAAAAAGGTTTTTAATTGAAATGCATCATGAGACCACTGCTTTACTGAATGAGTCACATCTGAACACTGTAACAAATAAAAACATTAATAAGAAAACATTAGTAACACAAATATGTACCAGATCAGCAGGAGCACATCTGTAACTGAGTGTTTCTGTGTCCTGACAGTGTTCAGTGTACTTCAGTCGTACGTGTAAGTAAACCTTTAGGAGCTTGATTCTGTGACATATTAATACTGACGAACAAAAGCATCACCAGGCGCTGAAACGCAGACCTCCTCCTCCTCCTGCTCCTCCTCCTGCTCCTCCTCCCCCTCCTCCTCCTCCTCCTGCTCCTCCTCAGCGCTGGCTCCTGTATGTGCGGATCTTGCGGCTGAGGTTGCGAGCCAGCCGGTCGACGGCGCTGCCGATGTGTCCCGGCTCCTTCCTGGACGTCAGGCCGTCGATGTTCCCGCTGTACCACAGCACCCATCCAGCCAGAGAGACGAGCACGAACAGAGCTCCTGCAGGGAGGTCGGTCACCGGTGTGAGGCCACGCAAACAGGAAATATCAGCACGATAAGCAAACCACTGAGAATCCACATTCATACAAACGTGTATTTAACTTGACTTACTCGACCAGTTCTGGTCTTGTTGTTTCTTCTTTTATACCCTGATTGTTTTAACCACATTAAATGTATATATATTTGTGTTTTAGAGCATTTTTTCCATAAAAACAGAATTCATCAGCCTCCAAAGACTGAATGTGATCCTCTTTTCTACTTTATGCTTTTCATCATATTTCACATCATCCCGCCACTCGTGTTGATCACTAGTCCAGACTGGGACAGTTGTTTCATACCAGTATAGACCAGTAAGTCTCCAAAGTCCCGCCCTTTGATCTCCAGTGGGGCGAAGACTCCCACCAGCAGGGCGGCTCCTCCCAGTAAATCCATGAACACAGCGAAGGCCAGAGCCAGTTTACAGTGGGAGAGGCCGTCACACAGGGCCATGACCGAACTGTGGACGAGAGAAGAAGAAGAAGAAGAAGAAGAAGAAGAAGAAGAAGAAGAAGAAGAAGAACACATGAGCTCATCATCAAACACTGATCATGTCAGCGATCAGCAGTGAAACCTGATCAGCCTGATTCAGAGGGCGGCTCACACGTGTTTCAGGGTCCATCATATCTGAACCTGCCTGTTCAGCCTGATGCAGAATAAAATGTTTGGAGAAACACGCAACTTCTACTTATTTCAGCATGAAAATGGTCATATTTCAGTGAGGAGAGACGAGCAGGAAGAACCAAGTTTCATTAAACTGGTTCAGTATAGATCAGAAGCATCTCGGTCAATAACCTGATGGATTGATCGACTGTCAGCTGTGATTGGTGTTAGAAGCATCACGCTGACGGTGTTCTGTCCATCTGAGGTGGAGGACGTGTTCAGCACATGTGCATACTTTAAGGAAAAAGTAGAATCAGGCAAATGTACTTAAAGTACTCAAAGTAAAAGTACTCAATGCAGAAAAATTCTTATTCAGATAAAATATGATTATTGAGACTCACGCCTTCGTGTAGAAGAAGGATTTGACTGCTGGTTGAGGTGAAGCTCATTTATCTCCATTAATGAATCAAAACGATTAAAAATACATCTAAAATATTTAAGCAATTAAAAGGAAAAGCAGCAAATCTTCACCTTTGAGGAGCTGGAAGTATTAAATGTTTGACATGAAAAATGAGAATTATCGAAATAATTATTATATACATATGACATGAAAATCAAATCAAATATCCAGTCGTAAATTAACTAAGAAGTCCAATATTTATCTCGGGAATGTAACAGAGTAAAAGTTTAAAGCTGCATGAAAAGAAAAGCTCGAGTAAGTACAAGTACCCCTCATGTGTACTGAAATGCAGTAAATGTACTTCGCTTCGTCCCATCAGGGAGGTGAGACGGTTTCCGGGCGCGATGTGATCTGACATTCAGAACTAAACCAGATCCAGTTCTGGAGTTTCAGACGCGTCATGGTCTGAGCTTCAGCTCGAGGAGCCGCTGCAGAGCCTCCTCACTCAGGTGAGACTGTTACCGACCAAAACTTCAAAAACACCTGATTCTGGAAAAAAAACTCAGAGAAAACTTCTCACCTGACACAGACAGCTGGTTCGCTTTGACTCACTCGTTCCCGATGTTCCTCCAGCTGCACAGAATCTTCATCTATCGTCTTCCTCGTCTTTCTCCGCGGAGTTTTCCCTTACTTCCGAGTTTACCTGCGCCCCGCCCTCAGGTGACACGTTTCCGGTGGATGTTTGAACGCGCTCCAACATGTTCATGAGAGTCAGCTGAACACCTGAGCTCAGCTCAGCGGCCTAAAAAGCGTGATTTTGTTTTTCTGCGCGGTTGCAGCAGCGCCACTGTTGTGCGCATGCGCGACCCGCTCGAACGCACGCGGTGCACCTGTTGAGGCCACCTATAATCAGGTAATTGCGGCTGAAAATGTCGGTCAGCAGCTGCGGGTCGTTTCAGGCCGTATTACAGAAGTATAACCGAACAGAGACGCGCTGAGGACAAATAATAACGAGCTCATCCAAACCTCTGAGTTATTACTCATCAGTAGCTCACCTGAGCCATGAATCCTCCAACCAGCAGAGACGATGCGAGCCCGCCAGGTAACAGCAACGTTTAAATGGCGAATCGCGGCTGAGCAGCGAGCCGAGCCTCCGCCGTGATTCAGGCCGTTCAGAGGCTTTACATGAAATGTTTGATTGATCTGCTCTGAGGGAGGTGACGCTCTCAGCTTCATCAATACCTGCAGATCATAAGATGAAGAGGTGAAAGGCTGTGGAGGTCGGACTCATCAGTCACTTCCTGCTTTAAAAATGCCTCTTGATAATCTTTATTATTGATAAACGAATCCATTTAGTTTCTGTGTTATGACTGTTTTACTGATGTTCTTCTTCGTTGATTTATTGCTTTTTACTCAGTTTTTATTGTCTAAGCTACAACTTTATTACCTTTATCATTAGCTGTTATTAGAGCTGAAGCACTGATCAGCTCTTTGGGTATTGATTTATTGTTTAAGTCACTGATTAATCAAGAAAACATTCTCTGGTTCCAGCTTCTCAAATGTGTTGATTTTCCATTTTATTTGAAATTCTTTAAATATTCTTGATTTTTGGGCCGTTAGTGGGAGAAAAGGAGGCTTTTGTTCGGCCTCCTGGGAGCACACGTCGCCTTATGATGAGTTTAATGAGCCTAAGGAGGAGCTGGTCTTTCTTACATGCTGAAAATCACTGTGGGAAACCCCGTTTTATTGATCTAAATCAATAAAAACAGATTAAAAACAATGTCAAGTCTTCACCTCATCTCTGTGGTCTTCTGTGTGATTGTCAGAGCACTACATGCCCCAGCCTTCATCATCATCATCAGCAGCAGTAGCAGGAGGAGGAGGAGGAGGAGGAGGTTTGTACCTGGATGCCTACGAGGTCTCTTTCCCGCTGGAGGAGAGCATTGAGAGACCACCTGTGTATCACCTGAACCCGGGTCAGCAGATGATGGACGGTACGCCACGTCTACGACACATGACCGCCGCTGATGATCAGTTTTATGATGAAATCCCCTCTTCTCTCCTCTCCCCTCTTCTCTTCTTCCCTCCTCTCCTCCTCTCCTCCTGCAGAGCCTGTGGTGCAGGAGCCTCCTCACTCTCAGTACAGCCCTTTCATCCTGGTCTCTAACCTGCGGGCTCACCTGTACGTCGCTCTGGAGAAGAACGCCTGGCTGCAGAAGCGCATCGAGGAGCTGGAGGAGGAGCGCAACTTCCTGCGCTGTCAGCTGGACCGCTTCATCGTCAGCATGAGGAGTCCGGAGGGTGAGGAGTCGCCTGTCACGTTTGACTTTGTTTAGGAGAAAAGAAAGAGGAGGAGAAAACACACAAAGTCATAACCAAACAGAACAACATCATTTCTCTGCAGTGAATACAAACAGCACGGAGAAATATTACTGTAGTATTTAGATTCTTCACTGAAATCAACAGACGATCAGAATAATGTCCAATTACCTCTTTATTTAAACTGAAAGTCCTGCAGATTTACTTATTTAACAGTCAAATTTAACGAAGCTTCAGAGGTGAAACCATCATTTTGAGTTATTGATCATTTCATGTTGCAGACTGAAAAACAGGCTTTAAATGCATTAAACATGTTCACTTCAGCTGAGTTTAAGTAAGATTTGAACCTAAAACATTTCTATATTTCTAAAGTTAGAAGCCAAACATTTGACCACCAGTTTTTTTAAATCCCAAAAAACTCTAAAGTGTGTTTATTTAAAGTTTCTATCATTTAAATAAAGTCTGTTATTGGTCCGTTTGTGGCCCCTCACAGCAGTGTGCTTTTCATCCCTCACAGTGGCAGAGTGGTGTGGAGACCCCCAGCGTGGGGTGAAGGTCCAGCCCGCCAGCTCTCCCTCGCCTCCCTCCCCCATGACCACCAGGTCCGGCATGACCCTCAAACGCCTTCAGGGACCAGGACCCCGGACCCGCCGCAGCGCCACCATCCCTGGTCAGAAGTGTTTAACTTTGACACAGACCGAGCTTGAAGTTTCTTGACGTCGTTTGAAGAGCACGTTCCTGCTGGCTTTTCTGAGTTAGTCTTTATTGTGATTGGAGTGTTTTCAGATGAAGACATGTGGGACTCTCTGATATTATCCAGGTGTTAGGAGCATTCTTTGGACTCGTGTGCAGAGCTCATTAGGGGTTTGCGACACACAGCTTCTTCGTTGTTTACTGTCAGCTCTGTGTGTTTCCTAACCAGCACTTTGCAAGGCTGCAAATGCACAAAGAAAAGAAGGAACACGCCTACTGTTAAACATTATGAAAGACATTAACGGCTCTTAGAGATGTGCAAATATCGCAGTGCTGCAGGAAGGTGGATGAAGGAATGAAAGAGGGAGGCTGTGCTCGTTAATCAGAGGATGCAGGCTGCATGTAAACAGAGACATCGGTGGAATAAAGACAAAAACTGGAATATTTCGTTCATGTAAAAGTTTATTGTGGCTTGGATGATTCACTTGTCTTCATTCCTGTTCCACTCTTCACGGCTGCAGTCAAGCAGGAGTTCCACCTGGAGGAGGATAAATACTACACCGAGGACGAGTACGTGGAGGAAGAGGAGGAGGAGGACGACGAGGACTCGTCGGTGGAGAAGGGGTCAAAGAAGAAGGGCAGAGGGCGGTCGGGCGGGGAACCGAGGATGAAGATGAGGAGGATCTTCAGGATCACCCACGGGAGGGAGAGGCAGAGAGGTGAGGGCCAGAAAACACAACCACACCTCCTCCAGCTGAGCAGGGATAAGAGACCGTGCACCACTCTGACTGTGGGTGAAGGCCTGCTTCAGCAGGTCTGTCTGTTATGCTAATGCTAACCTGGTCGCTAATGATGCAAATAGAAACAAGCTAGCAGCTGTTACCTTTTCTTCTGCAGGGGCTTTTAATGCCCGGACTCACCTCCCCACAAGCTCCAAAACAAGCCCCTCCCGCCTAGACACATTTTGTAAGGGTGCTGTTGCTGCATCCTGAGCTTTGCACCACCCAAGGAGATTAGTTGGTGTTTAGTGTAAATAAATACAAACAAGCCAGAGTATTTGAGCAGGGTGATAATGGGTGCAGCCAGACCTTTAAGATCTTCTTAAGGTGGCATGAACATCTCAAACAGCTAAATTCATGTGCAGAAGAGCTCGAGCTGAAGGCAGTCCTCCACCCTCCTCTCTCTCCCCTCTCGTTACTCCTCCGCAGTTAAAGACCCAGACGGGGTTTTGATTCGTTATAAGAAGATCCTGTCCACCTACCAGCGGGTGAGGAGCATGTCCCGAGCCTTCCAGATCCACGGGGTTGACAGGAACACCATGGCCTCCACCTCCCCAATCGCCGAGCTGCTGCTGGTGGCTCCAGAGAAGGTCTGAACTGTTTCTGCTGCTCGTTAAACGGTGAAAGTAAAGATTAAGTTTGGAGCGGTCGCATCGATGCAGAACGCTGTTAGTCAACCAAAGAATGAGAGATGTAACTTTGTTGACCTCCACCTGTCCAGCGCAGGGTTGTAGGTCCCACTAACAGCCTGGTCTCCTGCAGGTGGCGGAGGTCGGCGAGTTTGAGGCGTCGAAGGAGAAGCTTCTGGATTACGCCCGGCGGTGCTACAAGACCATGGACGAGCAGACGCACGCCAAAGTCCAGGCCATGAAGAAGACTCACAAGCTGCTGCCGATCTCCTACAGGTTCAGAAACTGACCAGCAGGAGGGAGGAGGAGGAGGAGGAGGAGGAGGAGGGAGGACTGGACAAGACTTATCTCCTCTTTTTTTGTTTGCACTTTTTCAACTTTTATTTGAAGCTTAAGAACTGTGACGATGAAACAGGATCCACTTAAATTTGATTTCTGCCAACAAGCTGCTGTCTTGATTGAACTCTGTGTGTTTAGTTTTGTTTCCTGTGCAGCCGTCATGGTTGGCACCATGTTCCCTGGAGTTCAGCAGTGATTTTCGTTGGCAGCTGAAGTTACTTGAAGTTACTTTTTGCTTTACCTCAGGTGTGAACTGATGTTACACATGAACGAGAAGATTCAGTACGTTGTGAATTATTAAGGCGGTCAACGTGAATTATTTTGTGAATTACTTGAGCACAAAATGACCGGCCTTGAGTTTCACCTTTGTTCTGCATCGAAAGAGAGAAATATTTATTTTCTTTAATATGTTCCAGCATTTTTGTAGTTTATTTTGTAAAATATGTGCATTTAATATGTATGACTGAAAAAGAAGATTTATTTTGTCATATATCTCATGCTTGAGTTATATATTTTATTTGTCCTGATGGTGTTTTTTTCTTTGTTTTTTGAAAGCTTGAAACGTCGTCTCATGCAACAAAGTAAATGACCTTAAATCTGTGATTGTTTTGTTTTTTTTAAAGTCAGGACTCGATTCATCAGATGCTGAAACTGAAGGGTGTAAATAAAAGCATTAATTCAACCATTTGAGCCAGGCATGATGTAAACACGGCAATATGATCCAATGACATTGAACTGAAGTGACCATCTCATGTCTCAGAGTAACACTGGTGGAGTTTTCCTGCTGCCCTCTCGAGCAGCTTGCAGGCTGCAGTGCCCCCCAGTGGAAGAAATGAGTACTGCACAGGCTCAGCTTCAGCTTCAAATTCAGCGTCACTATAGCTCCTGACACCAAGTTCAACACACTGTAGTGAGTCCTGAAGAGGCTGGAGTGTGTTCATAAATCATAAACAGGAGACCTGATCCAGAAACAGTCAACATTTCACTCCATTCATGGTGGCAGGCAGAGCTCAATGACCCTCTTTATGGAAGGAAATCCCTCCCAGGTTAAAACAGATCAGTCTGTCATTTACAGCCTTTTGTAATCATTTAGAAACAAATTCATGGAAGTATTCTTTTCTGTACACTGTGGGCCAACACTGGACTGTGTGACCTTGATGATACGGAAATGTTCTATCATCTACTCCAAAGAAAGAAAGAGCTGGAGGTGCAGCAGCCTCGGAGGGTGAAGGGGGTCAGAGGAGAAACTGTCATCACAGTGAAACCTTTAAAGTCTGATCAATAACTGGCTGTTTTCATCAATCTCAGTAACATCCACCTGACAGCCAGAGTGCACAGGTCAGCTGTGAAGATGAGCTTCAGGAATCATAATGAGGGTCAGAGACTGCAGCTTCAACAAAACAGTCAATTATGAAGCTTATTTTCCTAAATGACTTGATGATGTCTCACTGTGGACAGCAGGACGAGAGGAACTGAGGCATGAGGAGTCAAAGTCTCTGCAGGGCGGCTCCTCGTGCCTCCACTCATTACAAACGTGAGCAGTTTTAAAGCAGGCGGGGTGAAATTAATGAGTAACGACTAGTAATGAAACAACTTAAGTCTCTAAAATTAAGGTAAAGAAATAAAAAACCTCATACAAAACAATCAGAATAGTCTCAACACAAGGTCCACAAGCTTCATCTGGAGCTTTCAACTGCACCTTATTGTCTTCAACAGCAGAGTCAATGCCAAAATATAAATTGAACTGTGATACCAGACTAATGACATAAAACAGAACCAGACTGAGTGATTTACGTTACAAGGATTCATTTGACATTTTTAAAATAAATTTATTTGTCAACACTTTGAATGTAAGTGTGTTTCTATGACAGCTGTGTTATTGTCTTTGTCCTCCGTTGAAGTCTTTCTTCTTTCTCGTTTCGTTTTTGCCTTCTTAATAATATCATGTTAATAAATATTTTTCAGCATTGTGACTAATGTTTTGAAAAAACAGAATAAAAAGAGACGATAACCTCCAAATAATCAGATTCTTTAATGATAAACGAATCCTTCGAGTTATTTAGCCGTTAGGATAAAGCAGAGGTGAACTCAATTTCCCAGAATACCCTGCGACCAACAGGAGGGGGGGGGAGTGGTGGAGGGGGTGTAACACACATTCAGTTTACCCTTTCACCTTTCAGGCAGTCCAATCATAGCGCGACTTATCCCGGAAGTTGTAAAATTAGCGTCTTTTGACAGACAGTCTTTTTAGTCGAATAGAAGTACGGGAGCTGCCGCAGCGGACCAATCACAAGCGAGGTAGGCGGGACTCCTGTCCAACAGGGCATCCGAGGAGGAGGTGTTCCTGGTAGCCATCTTGGATGTGCGGAGTGATTGTTTAGCGAGAAGAATTGACATTTTTTTTTTAGAGAAACAGCCTTTATACTGAATCACTGAAGATTTACCGAAGTGGGGCGACTGAGAGAAGAAATCGGAACTCGGAAAAATCCAGGTAAACTGGTTTTCAGACCCAAAAGTGATGAATTTCTGTGCCTCCCCCCTCCCTTTCTCTCTCTGCCTCTCTCCCCTTTCCAAATTGTGTCTTCCACATCAAATAGCGCAGCCGGTGGGAAACTGAAGCTCTCCACACTGACAACAGACCAACTTGTACTCTGCGTGTTAGCTTAAAACGGAAAAGCGTAACTTCTCGCGCGGAGCCGCGGTGTGGAACTTGCGTCCGGAGTTTGTTTGGAAGTGGATCCGCTCGGATGTTTGAGCCCACAGGCTGTTGCTGGCACTCATGACGCCCGCATTGTTTATAAACATCCCGGCTAACAAATGTTTGTGCCTCGGTGTGAAGGCGCCGCGTGGCTGTTCGGTTTCTCGGCCGGTCCGGCGCTCAGGTTCCAGCAGAAAATGCTCCAGAAACACCGTCAAAGTGTCCTCACTTGGTCCAAACTCAGGGGTTCAACGTGAACGCGTGTTAGCAGGAAAACGGGGGCCTGAGTCCAGATGTGTGCACCTGTCCGGAAAAGTAATGCTAAAGCTAATTTAAGCTAATTAAAGTGGCGTTGATGAACCTGTGATGCATGTTGAGCTCTGCGTTCAGTCACTCTGACTGAAGTTCAGGTTCAGTTTACCTGTGAAAAAATTTGGTTAGAATAATGTTTCTCCAGTGACCGAAATAAACAAAACACCAGACAAACTTTGAATAATCAAGACAAAAACATAAAATATCTCAAGTGTGTGAGTGCAATTGTAGTGTGATACGCTCCTTAATGATATAACTGAATGTTATCAATCACATTGATACCAGGATCAAACGGGGGTGAGTGATATATGAATGAGGTTTTTCACGTTTCTATATATCTTGAAGTATATTTTTAACTTTATTTGGCAGCGACTGTAGAGCAGTGTCGTCCCGGCTGGATTTGACCTGTAGGTGCTGACCAGGCGCCTGGTCCATCAGGACGTCTTGGACAAATTAGTGCATGAAGTTGACAATGTTTGATAATTTTCTTTCCAACAAATCCTACGGCAGAACTAAACTCAGCAACTATTTTGTCCTCCCTCTGTCCTGGTTTTTAACAGTCTGTGTTTTTTTTTTGAGGATTTTCTTTGTCTTTTAACACCAAACAGGGGACAAAAAAAATTAGTTGCTTGTGAAGAAATAAATCCACGTCTTAAAGTCATCTTACTGAACATTAATACTCTACCCGTGTATTTTTATTTGTCTTACTGTTAGCAGAGGCAGAAATCAGTGAGTGATTTCACACCGTGCATCCTGAATCTCAGAAAACAAAGAAAGAGCTTATAGAACATTTTGAAATCAGTGTAAATATACACAGCATCAGCACACTGTAATATTAAACTATTCTATTTCATTTTAAGGTATTTTAAGGACACTAAAGAATATGCAGATTAGACACTGGATTGTCATTTGATGTAGGTTTTATCCATCAAAGAGTAGTGGCTGTCGTCATCTCCTCTTTATGACTGATTGTTGTTTTATCCTCCAGGCAGCAAAATGAAAAGTGAAATTAAACTTAAATTGAAACTCCGTCAAGGACCCCTGATGTTACCGAGGCCGCACAAAGGAAAGATAATGACAACGCTGCGAGCGCGATGGCTGAACGGAGGCTTTTCACTGATGCTTCTGTGACAGATTTCCTTTCGGTCGAAGTCAGAAAAACGTCACTTTCTGCTGCTCCGGTGCGTGTCTGAACTCGATAAGCGGCCCTCCGTTGACCTGCTGCCTGAACGAGGACTCGGCTTTTCATGCTGACCTCCGTCTGATCCAACAAGCATCATTTTAAACTGCTGCTTGTTGGATCAGACTCGCGGTGGAAGGAAAAGTTGAGCTGACCTCCTTCAGAAAAGGTCGTTATTCACGTTTACTGTGAAGAACTTAACCGTTAAACCACCTCAGTGACTGCGTTTACATGCTCACTGATATTCATCTGTTATTCCAGATGCAAACACTGCCCGTTTACAATCAGCTCTGTGACCGACAGTTTGCGAGGCTGCTGTAGAGATGCACACACACAAAGAAAAGCTCATTTCTGGTGGGAAGGAGAAACATCATGAAAGACTTGAATATCAACGGGGTTTTACAGATGTGCAAATATCGCAGCGCCGACCTTTTCAAGACGGTGGTTGGATGAATGAAAGAGGGAGGCTGTGTTTGTTAATCGCAGTATGCACGGCTGCATGTACGTGGGAATAATCACCTTCATTATCCATGAACAACAGCTCAGTGGGAATATTGTCTTTGTTGGAATAATCACAAAGAAAACTAAAGATTTCATGCGTGTAAACATGGTCACTGGTGCATTCAAACAACATGCTGTTAGATGCTGTGAGCCTTACAATTGAAGAAGCTGTTGATCAGGTTCAGTATTGACATGTTGTGGTCGTAGCATCTGCCCTGGTGCATCGAATCAAGCGCTCCCTTTATATTTGGAGGCAAGCTGTCTCTGCTGCACAGACATGTTGGTTCAGGTGAAGCCTCATTACCTGCACCTGTTGGCGGTCTGCAGCTTTAATGGGACTGCATGTAGGAATAGATGCTTTATATTCGGTTACAGCCTCAGTTTGGATTTATTTTAAAGAAGACACTGATTAAATGTGAAGCTCCACTTTGGTTTATTCAGCACAGTGTGAAAACCTGCAGACTCAAGCTTTGGTTATTTATGAAGTATTTAAAGACACCATGAAAATCAAAAATATTTCCAGAAAAAACACTGTTGTCACACATTTCCCACCTGCTCACCTGATTAAAACCTGCTCTGGATTGGAGCATCAGTTAACAGCATCACTGTCACGTCAGGCTAAATGGAAACCTCCACCCTAAAACAATCATTGGGCGGTCAGCGGCCGCTGGCAGCAGGTGATTGATTTCTTGGTCCAGTTTGTTGTTTGGTGACACATATTTGTTATTTCTGTGCTGAACTAGTCAAACATAGTCTGTCACGGTCAGATATTTCCCCCACAGTTTGATTGCAGGACAGGATTCGTCAACTGTAAACGACCATCGAGCTTTGTTGTCAATCCCTAAAAATCAGTGGAAATCATAACGTTGCACGCTAACGTTTAGCTGAGGTGTGAAATCGTCATCGGAGGTCAACCCTGAGCAGGCGGGTGTAGAAAAAGAGGTCACGTTGACAGAGAGGGAGGACGTTTCATTAGTTACAGCTCGTTCCTGCAGGGACGTTTTGGAGGTCAAGCTGCACCTTTGGATCTGGCAGGGATTCAGTGTGTGGCCCAAAGACACTTCAGCAGGGCGGCGAGTTGCTAACGAGGAAGACAACAGCCTTCACGTGTCTCACTGTGTGTCCACAACCCCTCCTCTTTCCCATCATTCACCGCTGCCTCCGTCAGTGCAGTTCAGCAGCGTTTATGGTTTTTAAACATGCACCGTCTCTGTTCAGACAAACCAATAAACACTTTGTTTGCTGTTTTCTGCAGTGAAAGAAGGCATGAAGACATCATCCTAGTCGTCAGTCATGGCCGATAAAAGGAAACTTCAAGGTGAGATTTCTGTGTGTGTGTGTGTGTGTGTGTGTGTGTGTGTGTGTGTGTGTGAGTGAGTGTGTGAGTGAGTGTGTGAGTGTGTGCGTCATCAAACACCTGAGCTGATGCATTTAAGCAGTGGGGTTTCTTGTGGTTTGATCAGGTGCGGCTGGGCGAGGTTTACCAGAGCAGCAGTTCAGAGTAATTTGTGCTGCTGTGATTGGAAAGTCCCCCAGCGGCACCTTTGTGTTAAACTCCACCCGTCTGCCCCACTCAGGGGGTTAAAACAAATGTTAAAAATGGTCATCACACCTGCACTGCCTATGTTCGGTGACATAAAGTGGAAAAAAGCAGCGCGCTGCACTTCACGCCGCTCGGCTAAAAGAGCACCGGGGCTTGTAAACAAAGTCACATGCATCAGAAGTAGCCTGTTTGCCGAGTTGTGTAAGCTGTCATCCTGCCAGGTTAGAGATGTTTGGCTCCAGGGGGAGATAAATCTGATTTTGGTTCCTGTAGCTTCGGCTCAAACGTGGTGGATTTACCTGAGCTCTTCGCCACGTTTCTGCCTTCTCTGCTGCTGGTTGTTGCTTGAACACACAAAGAATCAAAGGAGCAGGATTATTGGTCCAGATTGGCCTCGGTTGATTTTGCTCTATGCTGATTTCTGCTGTCAATCTGTCTTTTTATGCGTTTATGTGGAGCTCCTCCTTATGTGGGGCTGTTTTTGGATTAGTTGTTGTTGCCGCCGGGGTTCACATGTTCTCAAATCAAGTGAACTTTGAGAAATTTTAATGTATTTTTTCTGCTGTTTGCTTCCAGATGATCCAAAATCAAATAATATTCAGTTTAATACAATGTCAGATTGAAGGGAAGCAGCTAGTTCTGACATTGGAGAACCTGGAAGTCCTGACTGAACGATCAGTCGATTATCACAATATTCCTTTTTACTCTTCGATTGATCGACTGACGGATTGATGAATTAATTGTTGCAGACGTGCGGCCTGAAAACATGCAACTACAAACTCTGATTTTCACTGTACATGTGTTTTAGTATTACTCATCATCACAGACAGTGACTGCGGTTTGGATCCTGTTTGACTGGTGTCAGAGAGCTTTGATTGTTCAGCTGGAGAAGCAAACAGTCGTTCCCGTCCAGGTGTTCTTTTACCAGACGATGTCATGTATCGGTACTGCAGTATTGGATGAGAGTTATCCTACCCGTCGCTCTGCTCTGGTTAATGTGGCGCTCTCTTTGTGCACACGGTGACATTGCGTGTTTGCAGACATCTGTGCTGAAGTCTGTTCGTGGTGCTGGCACACTTTCACTCACAGGCTGGATCTGCTGCTCGCTCAGCTTTTCTTTTAGCATTTACACGGCGTGATTGGACCAGTGAAGCTGACGCTGGCTGATGTCTGAACAGCTCACGGTGCTCGAGCGCCGTAACCTGACCCGGACCTTTGTGTGAAGACAGAAACCCGGAGGCTCCGCTGTCCCACAGAAACTTTCCTCGCCATTCGTCACCGCGGCTGAAAACAGTTTTTGGTGATCCTCTGGCAGCGTCGCTTATTCCTTCACGTGCGGCCGTCATCCTAAAAACTAAACCCACACACACCCAAAAACGTCTTCACGGAGAAGAACAGATGAAGCACAAGCAGCAGCTCGGCTTGTCAAATCGTAATGTATTATTACAGAGGAGGTAGACTTTCATCTAAAAATAACGCTCCCGCAGCACTGTCTTAACGTCAAGGCTGCTTAAGGTCAAACTGCAACCAGAGTTTGATCACACAGCTCGGTGGAAGCAAAGTCTGCCCCTCGTCTTCCTCCTCGGCTCTTCATTGGCGATGAAGATGATATCAGAAAGAGCTGCTGCTGTCTTAATGAGACGGGAAGGTTTTCTCACGTCACGGCAGATAAAACAAGCGTCCCCAGTCCTCCCCGTCTCTGCTGCCCACAGCTCCCAGTTCTCCCAGACTTCCTTCACCCTCCTCCTGTATGCTCCATCTCTCCGTCTCTTTTTAGCCCATCAGTCTAAAAACAAATGATATCAAGGACGGCAGCAGCAATAAATAAGATTTTGAGTCAGCACAACTGGTAAAAATTTGACATAATAACTACGAATGAAAACTCAGATCTGAAGCCTGTGAGACGCCGATCTGCAGCCTGATAAACGTCTCCTGATGATCAGTCTCGTGATTCGTTGCTCGTCTGTCTCCCGTCACCAGCAGCTCTTTCCGGGCCGTCGGATTATGAGCTCAGAGGCCCCGAGAGGCAGAACAAGTCGGGATCTTCTGTGATAAACAAGTTTAGGAGGTGTGATGTTGACGTTCTGTTGTTAGCCTCCATGTTTTTCCCATCAAATGTGCAGCAGTTCCTTCAGATTTGACCGAAACCAGCAGGACAAGGACAGAAACTCGCCTTGATGTGGTCCAGTCAGAAATAACAAAAAGACACTAAAAGGAGCTTTTTCCTGTTTACGTTGAATAGAGAACAACTAATCTGTGTCACATGACGAGGGGAAACATAAATCTGGGACATGTTGGTGATAACGAAGCCTAAAGCTCGCCGTGTTTATCTCCTCCCGTCACTCCCTCGTCTGTCCGGCTCTCAGCAGTTTATTAGCACAACGAGCTCTAAAACCAATGCAGTCTGAACTGCAGTAAACTCCACATGAGGGATCTGATGTTCAGCCTCTGCTGAGCGGATCGTCTCACACCTCTGCTCACCTTTTTATGAGATGCATGTTTCATGAGCTGTCTGTGTTTGAGCCTTTGTGTCGTATAGAACAGGATCAGTCCAGCGACACGTGTCACCTTTAAAAAGGTGTGTTCCTGATTTTCACTCCAGATAATCTGCCTCTTCTAACTGGCTCTGCGTGTTCGGACATGTTTCTGCTCATTTTCACACCATTGGTATCGTTTCCTTGTTTCTTTCGTCTCTTCCAGGTGAAATAGATCGATGTCTGAAAAAAGTAGCGGAGGGAGTGGAACAGTTTGAAGACATCTGGCAAAAGGTGAGGACGCGCCGTCGCTGGGACTGCAGCAAACCATTATTCTCATCATCCACTCAGAGATTATCGTTAAAAAATATTCAGTTTTCTGTAAATTTTGTCTGAAAAATGTCAGAAATTAGCTGAAAATTTTCCAGAAAACAGACCAGCAAACATCCACACATGAGCAGCTGGAACCAGAGAATCCCAGCATCAAAGTGATTCAACCATTATGAATTTTGGTGATTGATTCTCAGCTGTTTCCGCCCTAATTGCTGTTATTTGTGTTCTGATTGGAGTAAATTTGGCGGTGGATGATCCGTTTATCTGCCAACATACAGATCCAGATTTGGAGGACGTTAAACTTCTCGCTCTTAACGTCTGCGAGGTTCTTCTTCTGCGGTCCTCGAGAGAAAGCGCAAACATCACGATACAGACAATAAGTGAAGGCAGCGGTTATTAAAACGCTGACAGCAGTGCAGAGGCCCAGAGTGTCGACCTGAAGGGTGTCAGCAAACATCCCAGCTGCCCTTTTCCTCCACTGTATCCTGGATTTATGTCCTGAGTTTGTGGTATTTGCTGGAGTTCAGAGGCTTGTTTAACTGCATCAATCTTCATCTTCTGTCTGTATTATTTTCATTGTGTTTATGCTTATTTTATAACCCATTTTGTCTCATGTTTTCTGTCTTAATGGCGTTCCTTTTGCTGCAGCTACAAACCAAATGTCCCCACAGAGATCATTACTGTCGTCCTCACATGGATTGAGAGCACAAAGCTGAAAGAAGTCGAGCAAACACTTTATCGACTCTCAGACTTCTCACAGGCGACGTTATCGATGCGAACGGTTTATTTTCCAGAGTACGTGTTGAATTCTGAACTTGTCTGTTTCCTCCTCAGCTTCACAATGCAGCCAACGCCAACCAGAAGGAGAAATATGAAGCAGACCTCAAGAAAGAGATTAAAAAGCTACAGGTGAGAGCTGACCCATGTCATCCCATCCCAAAGTCTCATCGCCTGTAAAGCTGCTGCCGCTCTTTTAACGCGCTCCTGCAGCAGCATTAGCAAAATGAGGCCGCTGGTTATCTGTAAATGTAAATGTCCGCCTCACTGCATTGTTGTTTTATTTTCACACGTCCTGTGTTTGCATATCGAGAGCTGATGAGCCTCAGAGAGACTCGGCCAGCTGTCGAAGCGGCTACCTTTACCTCCTACGCGCTGTTGTCGAGAAAACAGAAAGCAGAGCGCGTCCAAAAAGCTGCAGCTCTGTGTGCAAACACCAGCAGCGACCAGAGGACGGTGCAGATGTTCTTTATGTTTCTGATTAATCAGAGCGTCCAGTTTAGCCTCAGAGCTTCATACTGGGAGGTCAAACTGGAACCAGAGGGAGAAGCTTGAGAGGAATTTTGGAAACACATCAAGCTGTTGTAATTCTGCAGCGGTGAAGCCAAAATATGTGAGCATAAAACCGACCCCATGACTTTATTGAGCAGCTGCAGGTCCTGCTGACCGGCCTGTGCGCGCTGAGGCATGCAGAGCGTTAGTTAACCCCTGAAAACACGCCTGGAGAGGTTTTTCAGAAGGAGGAAAGCAAAAGAAAGAGGAGAATTTCACATGATGGGTGCTGACCTTCATTAGCATGTTGCGGCTGAGTGGGTTAATTATTCAGAAACAGCTCAGAGGAACACGAGAAACTCAAGTTTAGACGCCGAAGTTGTTCAAAAATCAAAATTCCACAGCAAGACTGCAGCGAGAAGATTAGATGTATGTCCATGTAACCGAAGAATGTACCTGAGTGACGTCGTGTCAGACCCTTTCACACCTGGTTCAAACATGCAGTCTGTATCTGGATGATGTTTCTCAGACTGAGTTCACGCTGCAACGATTCTTTCCATTATCAATCGATCTGTCTGTATCTCTGATGAGTCACTTCATCTAGAAAATGTCAGGAAATAATGAAGGAACTGTGGATGACATTTCCCTAAAGGGACGTCTTCAGGTGTCTCGCAGATCTTCTCCTTGTGATTGGAGCATTCACAGACGAATCGGTTGATCACTTCATTGATCTCAGCTTCAGGTTACAGCTCGAGCTTCACCTCCTCCAGATGATTTGATGACTGTTCTCAGCGCCCTCTGCGTGGATTTACACCTGGATTAACGTGTGTTTTTTCAGAATCCAGTAAAAATATCCAGATGCAGATTACCTGTTAATACCAGGTGCAAATGGGATCTAATTTCTAGCCAATCAGCAAGCAGCAGATGATAGAGAAGCAGCCAGAGCTGAAGGACAGCGACTGTTTGCTGATCTGAAAGAATGTGTGTGTGTGTGTGTGTGTGTGTGTGTGAATATTAAATATCATCACGGTCAGCCAGAGGCAGCGTGTGCTTCGTCTCTGTTACCATGTGGACCAAACTTCAAGCCAAGCCTGTTTGCTGTGTTTAAACTCCATCTTCACCATCCGTGACTGTAAAGACGCGTCTCTGCACGCGCTCACTGATGTCTCTCCCCCTTCCCCTCCCCCTGCCCCGCTCCCTTCCTCTCCCTCTTCTTCTTCCTCTGGTCCCCCAGCGTCTTCGAGACCAGATCAAGACGTGGGTGGCATCCAACGAGATCAAAGACAAAAGGCAGCTAGTAGAGAACCGCAAACTCATAGAGACGGTGAGTAGGAACGAGCAGAGGTAGGACGTTCACGTTGGTTATAACTCCCCGCAGGACGGCTCTGCTCTGGAGGATGGTTTGCTTTCAACTCTGGAAAGTCTTGAAAAGTCTAAAAAATGTATTTGACAAACTCCAGGTGTTAAAAACGACTGGATTCTGTCAGAGAGAGCAGCTCACCTTAATTTATGAAATGAGCTTTAATGATTTACCAGCACTCAATATTCATATTTCTGAAGTTTTGAAGTTCAGGAAACACTGTTATATATAGACTGTCAATTAGATTCGTCTGCAATGCACTAAACAGAGAAATAAAATGTCTACATATGTGAAACATATACTGTATGTCAGCTGATATTGTTTGCTTCAAGCAGCATTTAAGTCGATTAATGATGATACATAGATGCATGGCATAAAAACCACATAACCTTTAAAGGAAAACTATAAATATATCAATATAAAATTCTGCTTTGTCATTTGAATATTACGTAGGATTCAAAGGTGGCTGCAAAAAGTCACAAGTTTTGTTCTCGGTGGAGGAGCTAAACAGTAACTCACAGTTAAAACAAACATGAAGCCTTCCATAGGAAGCTGTGGGAGCTTCACCCACATCCCAGACTCATGGAGAACGGCAATTATTTCGAAGCAGTCTAAAGAAAAGAAGAACTGGGCTGTTAGCATTAGCAGTGAGAAGATCACACATCTACAGAAAGTCACACTTCAGCTGTAAAAAATGCAGTTAAGATGCAGAAATCATGTCTCAGATCGGCCCTTTAAACGGAGCTCCTGGTGGAGAGCTGCTCTCGTATCAAACACTTTCGTTTCGATCCACATGAGCCTTTGATGAGGGTCATTGAGATGGACTGAATGTGAGCCACCTGCCTGCACAATGAGGAACGGCAGCGACTCGCCGGCTCCCTCCGAGCCTGATGAGCTGCTCTCTGTCCCAGAGCTGCTCTTCAGGACTTCCTGTGGTTTTGCTGGTTGACCTGAAATTACACGTTGGGTCCTGCAGGAAGCGGCCGGGGTTTGATGGAAACGTCTTGACCGAAAAAAGGAACATCACGATCTGTTCAGAGATACAGGATGTGACGAGATGAATGAGTGTTAGCGTTCAGAGCCTCGTCCTCGCCGTCTTTCAGGTCTTGGACATGTGTGAACGCAGGCGGGGTGTTAAAATCACTGCTGTGGTTTTCAGTGACAGACAGTATGTGGTCTCGTCCTGAGTCCTCTTCTGCAAAGCTTCCATTTGTTATTGCTCAGTCCTCCATCGTTGTTTAGATCCTTTAAGAACTTCTTCTTTGTGTCTTTTTGTGTGTTTGCTTGCAGCAAATGGAGCGGTTCAAAATAGTGGAAAGAGAAACCAAGACCAAGGCGTACTCGAAAGAAGGCTTGGGTCTGGCCCAAAAGGTGGACCCGGCCCAAAAGGAGAAGGAGGAGGTCGGCACGTGGCTAACGGTCAGTTTACTTATCGAGCGTGTTTAAAGACAACAAACCTAAGTGAACAGAGGCCAGGACCAGGAAGACCTGGTCTCTCGGTTCAGGGAGGACCTGGTCTCTCGGTTCAGGGAGGACCTGGTCTCTCAGTTCAGGGAGGACCTGGTCTCTCGGTTCAGGGAGGACCTGGTCTCTCATGGTAATCTCAAAGATCTGAAGGATTCACTCGTCGTTTTTCATTCTGTCTCCTCCAGAATACGATCGACACGTTGAACATGCAGGTGGACCAGTTTGAGAGTGAAGTGGAGTCTCTTTCAGTCCAGACGAGAAAGAAGAAAGGCGACAAGGAGGTCAGTGTGTTCTGCTCTCCGTCTGGTTTGGTCCTCCCAGTTCTTCTTCTCTGTTTATAGCCGACACAGTTGGGCCGGGCAGTCGGCCCTCGGCCTCGAAGCCGTCCTCTCTTCTTTTATGTCCTCTCGTCTCTCTGGTGGAGAGGTCACGTAGAGTGCCTCCATTTATCTTCTGCATCTGGCTGACGAGGATAACCTCGCTGACCAGCTCTTCCACGTTCTCACTCGCTTCCTCTCCAGGGGCCTCATTTATAGAAAGCGCTCTTTGACTTCGTCCTTTGGCGACCGGGCGGTCGTTTCAGAGAGCGTGAGCTCAGGCAGCTCCTGTGTATCTCGTGCCTGCAGTGCTGGAAAAATTCACCTTTTGTTATGTGACTGCAAACATTTGCAGCCGATTCTTTTTGGCATCACTTTCTCTGTTATCGCTTGTGTTTGTTATAAGGAGCTTTCATAAATGTGACCCAGAGGAGTTTATTTTTGTCTGTTGCCTGTGCGGTTAGCTCCGCTGGCCAAACGCGTAGGACCGCGCTTCTCTGGGGGATCTTCTAAGATATGTAGCTCTGAAGCACTGACATGGCTTTCTGGTGTCCAGGCTCCAAAATGACCAACCGTCAACAGCAAAAACAAGAAGAAGAAAAAAAGACTCTGTGGAAGGAATTTCCTGAGGCGACAGCATTCACAGGCCTGTCACCTTTTAGTTTTAACCAAACCACACGAGTCCTGATTGGTTCCCCGTCTAGGGTGAAATATGCAGCGTGGACACGTTTGCATGAAAAGATGAGGTTTGTGGCTGCGCATGCACAGCGTTTATACCGCACCTCTCTGTGCTGCTGTCACCGCTGAGCGTCACACAAACAGAGGGAGGCACTGAATTTAAAGGTGGAGCGAAAGTCCACAGAGAGCGAAGTCAGAGAACTGCGTCGAACACTTTCTGCTAACAAACCACAGCGCATCATACAGCGGAGCTAACGCGGACACGTATTGTTCACATATGCTGACACGTGCAGTTGCAGTGAGGGAAAAGAGGAAAATTTCCAGTAAAAACAAGCTGACTCTGTTCTCTGTTCTAATAATTTTGGCCAGTAAAATTGTTAATCAGCCTGCAGAGCGTGAAGCAAATAGTGAAATTTGAGATGAGCTTCAAAGGCTTGGAAAAAAAAGAGTAAAACTGTTTTTCACAGCAACATATTTTATAAATGAGGAGTTTTTTTCTGTCCCTGGACTCCTGCTGCCATGAGAGGTGTTTCAGCTCCCAGTGTTTTTATTGTTTAACTTTAAAGCAGCATCAGTAAGAGTCGTGGCTGAATGCTTCACCGGCTCGGTCTGGATGAAAAGCTCGTGACTGTGATCGAAAGTCCTGAACCGGTGAGAAACAAACCTGTGGAGTTTGTTTGAGAGGAGCTTTTCTGGATTTGAGCTGCAGTGCCAGGTGTTTTAAATAGATCCTCATAAAACCTTTAAATGGCGTTTGAGCCAGCGTGAGTCCGTACATTGAGTTCCATACTTTCCTTCATGTCTTCACCCGCTGCCTCAGTAAGAGTTCACCTGTAGCCTCTGCAGCCTGGACGCACTCAGCACAGAGCAGCATTAATATGTATTGTGTTGAAACACGTTAATAAGCTCCACTCTGCTGCCTCCACTAATGCAGCCCAACAGCACACATCTTAAGTGTTCTGCCGGCGTGTTTCAGCGACCGTGATGTTTTTAAAAATCACATCCGTCCAGCCGGAGATCCTCAGACTTCCACGTTCGCTCTGTTTCTGTTTATCAGGGTTTTAGCCAAAAGAGACTTCAACACGCGTGTAGTTGTGTCCATTAACCCGCCCGGAACACCTTTTAAAACATGAAAAATAAGTGCTGGAGAACATGCATGAATTAATTGTGGATGAGAAGGATTAAATATTGAAGTGAGATGTGGTGCTGGGCCATAAAGTGCACATACAGCAGCACCTCCTGCCCTCCAGCTGCTCTGCCCTTCATCGGTTTGCTTTTACCTTTAAATGTTAACATGTTTTTCTCTTTACGTTGTTTTAAGGTGTGTTTCCTTGATATTTCAGTGAATAATTGATCAAACTTGTTGTGCTTTGTGTTGGAATAAGGCGGCTATTTCCCCAGCATGTTAAAGATGACCCTATTCAAACCAAATGTGACAATAAAAACGGTGTAAAGCATCTGACTCAACACAGCCTGAGATTCAGGCTGATTACTGTCTTTTACTGGCAGCAGCTCTGAGAAACTTGTGTGAATGGAGTAAAAATTCGCTGAGGCTTAAACAGGATGTTTTCATGTCGCTGTTATTCAAGAGGAACCAAAAGGTTGTCGACTTTGCGGCTTTAATAATACGTCTCGCCGTGTTCTCGCTGTGCAGAAGCAGGACCGCATCGAGGAGCTGAAGAAGTTCATCGAGAAGCATCGGTACCACATCCGGATGCTGGAGACCATTCTGAGGATGCTGGACAACGACTCGGTGCAGGTGGACGCCATCAGGAAGATCAAGGTTCGCTCGTGTCTTCAGGAAACAAAGCGTTCAGAGCTTTCTGGGCCTGACGAGGAGTTAACGTTTCTGTGATGATTCATAATGAATTAACTGCACTGTCACACTTTAATGGATAATCAGAGACACATTGACTGAGTCAGGGGGGAAGAAGGACATCCAGCATTTCTTTGCAGTGTAACATGTTCATGTGCTGTATAAGTGAATGCACCTGTTGTCTCTCTTTCATGTGTTCCGTCCTCGTGAAGGACGACGTGGAGTATTATCTCGACTCGTCACAGGATCCAGACTTTGAGGAGAACGAGTTTCTGTACGATGACCTGGACCTGGAAGACATCCGTAAGTACACAGGCAGCTGGGGTCTGCAGGGAGGGGAAATATCGCCTCACACGAGGCTCGTCTCCCGGCTCCTGCTGAGGAGGAAGCAGTTCATCGCTGAGTCTGCAGTACAGTTAAAGATGTAGCCAGCGTACATTTTTAAAAAGCCTCCGAAAAAATGAACAGTTTCAGGAAGTGGTAGGAAGTCAGCGGAGCAGTAACCCGCCGAACCAGCCGTCAGTACTCTGACACGTTAATGCTGTTCCTCCGCTGAACTCCTCTCCCTCTGTCTCTGCTCCCTGCAGCTCAGACGCTGGTCGCCACCTCCCCGCCGGGACACTCGCACCTGGAGGACGAGATCTTCCAGCACTCCAGTAGCACACCCACCTCCACCACCTCGTCCTCACCCATCCCCCCCTCGCCTGCCACTTGCACTACGGTAAAAATAACTAAAACCGAACCCAGAAGTCCTTAAAACCTGTTTCCAGGTCACAACATTTAGGCAACGTGTTAAATTTGGTGTCACAAGACTTTTCTTGCAGTTATAATCATTTGGACTCGACTGGTTTCGCTGTTTGATCTGAAAAAGTAGGAATGCCTTTGATTTTCCACTGAAAACAAACAATCTTCCTGGTTATTTTATCTCTTGGCTGATGGTGGTAATGATGTCATTTTGGTAATTCTGGAGAAGTAAGCCTTCACATCCAGTCAAGTCAGGTCGGTATCTAAAATGTAAATGTGAGATAATTGCCTGTGGATCTGCTTTGTGGCGCCCTGCTATCTGCTCTTATTGTTCTGCTCTATTGTCATTATATCATCTGTTCCCTCCACCCACATGCAGTTTGTAGTGAGAGTAGTTATTATAGGTCTGATGTGTCTGAATAGGAGGCGTGCTTCTGTTAAACGCTGCTGACATCAAGTCCTACTCGAGCATGAAAGGAAATGTAAAGGATGGGATGGAGGAGGCGCTGATTCCTCTTTAACTTTTAATTGTCATGGGGAAGTTTCTGGAAATGGTTTCACTGGTGAGGGGAGCTGGTCAGCCTTCCCAAACTGGCAGAAGTTCAGGTTCAGTCCCCGAAACAAGCACCTCTGAAGATTTGTGAGTTCAATGGGAATTCTGCTTGTCTTTCAGGAGAACTCAGAGGACGACAAGAAGAGGGGACGTTCGACGGACAGCGAAGTCAGTCAGGTGAGGCTGAAGACGCTCTCGACGTCAGGGAAGTCTCTGCCCGATGAGTCCTGTGATCAAGTCCTGACACTCATTTATTATTAGTTACCAACATTTCTCAGTCACGTGCTTCAGCGCCTCCGTTCAGGGGACGGCTGAGACCTTTTGTTCTGGGCTGTTCGTCCATCCGTCTGTCCGTCACGCTGACACAGACGTCCACTCAGACTCAAGGATGAACTGATTACATTTGGTGATCAAAAGTTTTTAATCCGTCAGTTATGACAAACTTTCAAATGTCTCACAGGATGAATGAAGTGATTTTATATGCAAAGTCTGTTTTTTAGTAGAATAATTTTTTTTGGACAGTTTTATACTAACAGAGTTTTCTCATGTCTTCTCACTTCTTTCCAGTCACCTGTGAAGAACGGAAACCCCTCCTCCTCGTTATCCTCTTCCTCCTCCTCCTCTTCCTCCTCCTCCTCCTCCTCCTCCTCTTCTTCTTCCTCCGTCTCGGGACTGACCTCATCCTCACTGGTCTCTATGGCGACCATCGCTGGGGGAGGAGGCAGCGGCTCTGGGGGCAACAGTCATCACGGCAGCTCGGGGGGTCTCCTCTCCAACACTTCGGCTGGCAGCTACAGCAACGTCACCCAGCAGCAGCCACACCCGTCAGCACAGCAACAGCAGGCCAAAAACTTAGTTAGCTCCCCCTCCTCTGCTCCCATCTCCAACTCCATCACCTCCACCATCAGCCACCTGGTCTCCTCCACCTCTTCTCCCCCCAACGCCAGCACACAGGGGCTCTTCACTTCAAACGCTCAGCCCCAGGTTCTGTCGGCGCCCCCGCCCACCTCCAACAGCCTGGGCCTCAGCCTGGGCCTCTCGCTGGGGAAAGGCGGCATGTCCGGCTCCATCACCACCAGCCCGATGTCCGGGAGCCTGGGCCTGTCAGGGATGCCGGCGTCCCTGAGCACCATGGCGAGCCTCCTCTCCAGCTCCACCCCGGCACCCTACGCTCAGGCAGCCGCCTCGGGCGCGGTCGGCTCCGGCCTGCCGGGCTCTCTGGGTGGCGTCCTCACCACCACGACCAACAGCGGGCTGGGCTCCATCGGCAGCGGGAGCATCACAGTCGGCGGGCCGACGTCCTCGACCGTAGGTCTCCTGGGCTCGGTGCCGGGGGTGACCAGCATCGGCTCCGGGATTCTGGGTTTGAGTTCTGGCCAGTCGGGGGTGCAGGGGTCTTCCCTGGTGTCCCTGAGCCCAGTCGGAGGTTTAGCGCCGGGTAGCGGAGTAGGAGTCATCGGGAGCAACGGAGGCAGCTCGGGATCAGTGGGGAGCGGAGTGGTGGGAGGAAACTCGTCGCTCTCCATCAGGCCGCCGAGCCAACAGAAGCAGAATGGTAGCACCAGTGAGTATCTGATGTCAGCAACGTCGTCGGCGCCTGAATCGCCGCCTCCTTGACATTTATTTTAGCTGCGTTTCCTCTGTTTGCCCTTTTGACCTCACAGGTTACAGTGCTGTGGTCGCAGACAGCACAACAGACTCCGCCCTGATCAGTGCCAGCCAATCACAAAGCAGCCAACCCCCATCCATGACCTCTACAGCCAATCAGCCGTGAGTATGATGGAGCAGGTTGTGTAGAATTATGGGAACATGGAAGAAAATGTGTGTTTTGGCTTCATTGCAGAGACTCTGTGGCATCAAATCAGTTAAACAAAATAGAAAGAATGGAATTCCCTTGAAGTTTTCCTTGTCCCCTTTCCTTCCCCAGTAAGGACACTGGTCCCAGTTTACTGGGCTCTTTGAGTTTGTCCTCCAGCTCTCCGTCGCCGGCCTTCTACAGCGAAGCTAAAACGGTGAGCGGCAGCAGCCTGCTGAACGGGCCGCTGTCCTACTCGCAGTCCTCCGACGTCATCAAGGTGAGAATAAGACGACGCGCTCGGGCCTGTTTACACCTGGATACTTAATCTGGATTAGGACGTCTGATCTGCGGCCTCTGTTTTGACACCTGGTATCAGAGTTCGACATGAATTGTTACTTGCTCACTCACAGGATCTCAGCTTCCAGCATTATTTCAAAGATGATTACTTTCACCGTCCTCCAAACATTCAGGGACCTCACTCACATGATGCAGCCATATTTCAAAGTTCACAAAACATCACAAAATCCTCCATAAACTCACCAAACACACACCTTACCGGTGGATTCAGGATGTGGCGATCGGCTGTTTTAATCAGAGAGTCTGTAGACACAGTGTGGTGTGATTCTCTTTATAAAGAGAACTTAATATCCTAAATCTCCACAGACTGTTAATTTGCATCCAAACGCACTCAAAACTGTTTCTGCTTCCGCTGTGATTTAATTAACGCTGCCAACAGTGAAGTCCAAGTGGGGATTATTATGGTCTCACTGTGACTGTTTTCTAGTTCAGGCAAATTATCTCAGACGCTGCGAACAGATTTTGACAAACTGAAGAGAATAATGAAAAACGTAGAATGTGGTGTTTGTTCTGCGGCTTCGGTCACCTTCAGCTGACCTCTGAGGAAACATCTGAGATCACACTCAGCGCCTCACTCGTTCAACAGTGAAACCGCTGTGAAATTACACTGAAATCTGCAGCGTTTTTGAGATAAATCCCGACTGTCTGACAGTATTTATGCTGGCTATGGAAAGCATTCAGACCCCATCACTTTGCTGTGTTACAGAATTAATTTAAAATGGATTAAATTGACTTTTTTGGCAATTCATTCCACATATAATCACCCATGAATCACGTCTGATCGGTTCGCCACAGGTGAACTCTCATGGAGATAAATCACGATTGGTCAAGCTGAAGCAGCTCTGACGGTTAATTTTGCTGCTACATGGCCAAAAGTATGCGGACACCTTCGCCTCACAGCCTCGCGTGAGTGTTGAACGCCTCATTGTAAAACCACGAGGCATTCATCTGCCTCCGCTCAGCCAGCATCATGAGGTCCAGCCTGATGCTGCTGACGAGGTCTCGCTCGCAGCCGCTGCTCCAGTTCATCTCTAGGCGGTCGGAGCACGTCTCCTTCATGTCACAGGGGTCTGAAATCCCCCCTCAGCCGCCTGATGTCACGGAGGCGGCGGGTGCAAACAGACAGAAAGTGAAGCCGAAGTCATTTCCATGACAGCGTTATCACTGGTGCGGGAACTGGAGTTGCTCCGTCGGGGCAGGAGCGATAACCACACACACACGTCCGGCAGAATCTGTTTTCCCATGAGTCTCCTTGTCTGTCCTCATCAGCCCCAGGAGCCTCTGAGCAGCCTGAAGTCCATGGCCGAGCGAGCAGCACTCAGCTCAGGGATGGAGGGAGACGTGCCCTCCCTGCACCTCACCCCAGGTAACACACACACACACACACACACACACCTCAGTAAAAGGAGATAGAGGGTTGCCACAGAGCAGAAATAGAAAAGCTGTAGTTTAATGGAACAAAATGTCATCTCACCTCCCACTCTCAGCCTCCTCTGAACAAAAACTGCTGATGATATTATCATCCCTGACTCAACTTCTCTCTCTTTGTCTCTCTGACTTCAAACCCTGAATCCCTCCCCCCTTCTGCGCATCCTCATCCTCGAATTTCCTTCGCCATCACCCGTTCATCTGTCTCTGCCGCTTTCTCGCCCCTCACTTTAATTCTGTCTCCTGTCTCTCTTCAGACATCTTCCCCAGCAGCACTACGGCCCCCTCCGGCCCCCCGTCAGCACCTCAGCCCTCGCTGTCAGAGGTCAGCATCCCCCCGTCGTTGGGGGTCTGCCCACTGGGGCCGGTTCCCCTGTCCAAAGACCAGCTGTACCAACAGGCCATGGAGGAGGCGGCGTGGACGCACATGCCCCACCCGTCCGACTCCGAGAGGATCAGGTGCAGTGAAACTTTGTACTTCCTCCAGTACTTTCTTCCACTACATCTCAGAGGCAAATACTGCACTTTTTACTCCACTACATTTATCTGTCAGCATGAGTGACTCAACTCTTTTCATACATTACGATGTATTATTATGGAGAAACTTACTCAGCACGTCACAGCACACCAGTGAAGTGTTTCTTATTGTCAAAGTTCAACGCAACATCTTGTATGTGGGGATATTTTGGATTTTACACAGATGCCAAAGGTTATCTTAAGGGCATTAACAACTGATCTGCAAGCTGTGTAAGAGACGTGTGCCAGTGGAGGACGTGCAGATTGTCCATTTATGCTTTTACTCCATAAAAAAAAAATCTAGTTCAAAATCAATCACACTGATCTTCTGTGCTAATCTGTGAAAATGAGTAGAAATGAAACAAGACAAAAGAGCCTGAATCACTGATCTAACCAGGCGAAAAAAAGGTTTTTTTTGTATTTGATTGTTGGATTTCCGGCGTTTGTCGAAGCTTTTAGCGTGTTCAGATTTAGAAGAGCTTCAGCAGCTTTTGTTTGTCGTCTCACTTAAATCAAACGTCCACAAAACTAATCAGCCGCAGCACACGCTTATTTATACAAGGAATAATGTGGCATTTTATCAGCATGCAGCGATGTAGCATACCTACACACACACACACACACACACACACACACAGGCACAATTAGAGAACAGATTATACTGGTTTTCTATCTACAGTGCAGTCTGCCCACACAGGTACAATTGACATTTAAATCCAAACACTCAAACCCTCTTGTCCTACAGTACCTGTTGTGTTTTACAGTCAGAGGAGACACACACACACACACACACACACACACACACACACACACCTGCAGGGATTTCTACTGTGTTTAAAACAGCAGTAATAAACATCATCTATGCAGCACTTTGAAAAGCAAAGTTAGATGCTGCATGCAAAGCTACGAGCTTACTGCAACGTTCAAGTGCAGTCAGACAAAATAATACAGAGTGGTGATGGCGTTAAAAAAGGGTTTTTTAAAAAGATAAAGACGGGTTTTAAGAAGTGATTCAGTAGATCTCAGATCCTCAGGCTGGGAGCTCTGGAGCCGAGCCCCGTCTGCAGATCTGAGGCGGCTCGGGGGGAAGCAGAAGTTCAGCCGTATCACTGGGAGCTGAACCGTGAGGTGCTTTCAAGGTAATCAGTAAAATCTCGAAATCGATTCTAAAACTGAAGAGAGGCTGAAACCGAGCCGAGACGATCGTCTTCTGCTGTTTGTTCAACAAGAGCGTGACCTCAACAGCTGAGTGAAACACACCAGAGGAAAGTCTGTTTCTTAATAATTCATCTACAGCGTGCGCGCGCACACACACACACACACACACACACACACACACACACACGAGTTATTACACAGCCACAGTGAGCAGTAACAGGAGGAGTGTGTTAGTCAGACACTAACTCACCAGGAGTGTCCTCAGTCTCAAACTTCCTGCCTGTTAGTGGGACATGATGAGTATTTTTGGTACTCACTGACCCGGCTAACATCGAAACAGCCTGATGGAAACAGAAAGGACAAACTGGGTTTGTCTAAAAATACATGGTTTGGATGGAAAAGTACGTCTGGACTGATTTTCCTATTTTTCCTGCCATCAGGGAGGCAGATCGGTCAATTGATCAGACTAATGGATGAGTTAATTAGTCTGAAAAGAGGTTAATCAAAAGCCTTTTTGTCTGTCACGATGCAGAGCTGCTGCAGTTCACCTGGCTGATGTTCAGGAGTGGCTTCAGATGAGCAGATTGTTCTGTTTTACTTCAGATCAGAGCCAGTGTGTCGACTCTGCTTCTCTGTAGGCTTTATCATTTTTAAATCATGTAGTTTTAATGATCTGTTTCTGTTTCCTCATGATAAATCTGTAAGGTCACACCTTGATCACTCTTGAATCCAGCAGATACAGAATGTTCAAGTGGAACTCGAGTTTGCAAATCCCGTGTGAAGAAGACGTGAAAAGATGTAAAAAGCGTTTGGAGCTCCAGAGGGAGCTGTGTGAAAACTGCCTCGAGTGATGTCACTTGAGTCAGCGCCAATCAGGGCTGAAGACGACAAGTTTGAAATCTGATAGATCTGCTCCGTGTCTCTGCTACAGGCTAGCTTAGCTGCTATTAGCATAGCACGCACACATCTCCGACCAAACTGTTGGTGGTTGTGTTGCATTGTGGGTAATCTAGGAGCCAGGTTTTCACTTAGAAGAAGAATATGTGGAACGAAAAAGACGATATCTCTGGTTCTGCTGCATCTAATTTGATCCTTTTAAGTGTCCAGCGTGTCGGACAGCGTTACAGGATGAAAATGCTAAGAACTCTTTTAATGTTTGACGCGTCAGTGTTAGCCAGCGTTTTCAGTGGTGTAACTAATCAAAGAGTTAATTAACTCTTTATTTATCCCACTAACGCTCCCTCCGTGTGGTCCTTACAGGCAGTACCTGATGAGGAACCCGTGCCCCACCCTGCCTTTCCACCACCAGGTGCCACCACCCCACTCCGACACTGTAGAGTTTTACCAGAGGCTTTCCACAGAAACGCTCTTCTTCATCTTTTACTACCTGGAGGTAGGCTGCTGTCGAGGGTCTGATCACGACACGAAAACACAACTTTCTGTGTTGTGCAGGAAACTGGTCAAACGTGGCTCATCGTCTTAGCTGATGTGTTCCTTCTAATGAAACTCTTCTCTCGCTCGTCTCCTCTGCAGGGCACTAAGGCCCAGTATCTGGCAGCCAAAGCCCTGAAGAAGCAGTCGTGGCGGTTCCACACAAAGTACATGATGTGGTTCCAGAGGCACGAAGAACCCAAGACCATCACTGATGAGTTTGAGCAGGTCGGCGTCGCGTCTTCAACCTCTTGTGGAGAATATTTGATGTGACGTTATGCTACAAATCCATCATGCTCATCTTTAAATCTGTCCCACTTTGTCTTGAAACAACGCTTTTAATTCTTCTTTTTCAGGGAACCTACATTTACTTCGACTATGAGAAATGGGGCCAGCGGAAGAAGGAAGGTTTCACGTTTGAGTACCGGTACCTAGAAGACCGAGACCTCCAGTGACCTGCGGCAAGACAGACAGACAGACAGACGAATGGACATTCGAGGAAGTGAGAGAGAGGGACAGACGGACGAGAGAGCAAGCAAATGAGGAACGGTGGTCCACCTGCTGACATTCCTGGGTTTGATCTCAGCTCGTTGGGGAAAGGAGATGTTCGGGCTGGAGGGGGGCCTGACCGCCCACCCTCGCCTCATCGTCCTCACCTCGGCAGTGATTACGCCTCCCACCCTGTCATCCCTCTTCCTCCTCCTCCTCCTCCTCCTCCTCCATCATCAGACCTCTCACTTCCATCTTTTCCTGAACTGGAACTCTCTCTAAAACAACAGCAGATAAGACACAAAAATCTCACCTAATCTTCAGACTATCATGTGTTTCCCCTCTGTGTTATCTGTTATGTTGGCTTTAAAAACTTTTGCTTATATTTGCCCCTAACGAACCAAAGATAATTGGTTGATCCCACAGTGCAGCCTCTGTCCCCTTTCTCAACAGATGTAAGGAAAATCTAAAGAGGGTGCAAGTCAGAAGCCTCAACAACCAACCACACGCTAAATCTGTGTCGCGTCAGTGCTAGAACACCTCCTACGACCTGTGGTACGCAGCAGGGATGCAGCAGCAGAGCAGGAATCAGGTGAAACGTGTCACTTTAGTGACCTGTAACCTGCAGCCGACCAGTAAGAACCTGCAGGGTTTATTTCTAAGTGTGTGTCAGGTACAGAAGAGGAGCAATAAATCCTCCGTTCATGAAGGTCATAATGTTCAGTCTAACTAAAATAACATTAACACGTGTCCACAATGATCATGCAGGTCGGTCAGCAGCTCACTGAGCAGCAGCACCTTCATGACGGGAGGATTTATTGTATTAGACCAGGTTAGTTTTACCAAGGTAAACAGAACGTAAACAGTCGGTTTATACAAATACACGACGAGGCAGCAAAACACCTGAGCACCTTTAAAGGCACAGGTCGTTAACCTCTAAACGAATCGGCCACAAGCTGAATGAGGTTTCATGTGAGACTCAGGTGAAAAAACCTTCGCTGTGACGCCTCTGTTGGCTGGTTAATATGAACTCATCTGCCAGAAAACAGGAGCTAAGTAATGTTCTCCTGCCCTGCTGCTGCTGCTGCTGCTACAACAAGGGCTTGTTGAGCTTCATGGCCTCTCAAACTGACCCCTGAACAGTAAACCTGCCTCAGGTGTGCAGAGGCTCTGCTTCGACCTGACCTGACGGCTGTGGACGTTAACACCACCCAGCCGTCTGTTCACCGGGGTGGAAAACAACACCTGCCCAGTGTGGGTAAACGCTGGTCGTAGGTGGCACCACAGGCCTCTCTCGCACTTAACCGTCTTTCAGAGGTCCTGGTGTTGTATTCTTGTTCATTTTGTGAATCCACCAGCCGCTGTGGTCTAAAAATATCCTGCCCTGCCTACTCCCATCTAGCCACAGTGGAGGAGTGTGACAGCGCACCCAGTGAGGTGTTGGTAGTAGCTGTCTTTTACCTGGTGGGCAGTGTTATATCACAGTTTGCTTTGGAAACACTTTTAGAGGAAAGGGACCATCAGAATACATTTCCGAATTTCATTTAACATTCTCCGTTTGGCCTCCGAGCGTTCACGTGTGGCTCGGTGGTTCACCTTGTCTCTCTGAATTAAAGGGTCAGTTCACTGAAATCAGAGAAAAAACAAACCTGTTCCTAATTCTTCCCTCGTGGCATCGAGTCATTCATGTAGTTTGGTTTTATTTGCACGTTTTGGAGGTGTTGGAGATTTCACGGACTTTCATATCTGGTGCTCGCAACATTAAAAAACAGCAACTCGTTACTCTGGAAAACCCACAGGTCTCACTTTTTGACAGTTTTCACTGAATCTAAAAATAGAAAACTGCTCCCACTGATGTCTGTGGATCATTCAGAGACGTAGCTTTTAATGTGTTTTCAGTGTTTTATGGAGCACAAACTGAACTCCATTTACCTCCACTGTGCTGAGGTTGATATCCAGACAGTCCTCGAGCTCGAGCTCCCACCAAAAGAGCCAAATAAACTCACCCTGGATGGTTTATTTGATATCCAGATGTCCAAAGTCTGTTGTAGTTTGGAGTGAAACCATCTAAAATCAGTCATCAGCTGAACTGGACGTCACCTTATTATTTACGCCGCTCTCGTGCTGTGGAGGATTGTTAGCTTTATTAGCATTTCCATGCTTCCATAAATACACATTTAAAGCAACAGCTTGACATTTTGGAAAATGCGATTTTTTTCTTGTGAGTTAGAGGAGTAGATCGATTCCACTCACATGACCTCCAGCCAGCAGCCGTTAGCTTAGCTTAGCATAAAGCGTGGAAACATGGAAACAGCTAGCCTGGCAGAATTAGCTCCACAAATTAACCAGGCAGACTGATGTGTAAAGACAACAGCTTGAGGTTTCACTGGAGGTTATGTGTCGGACTGTTTCTTGATTGGGAGCAGTCACTTCCTGGTTGCTGGTTGCCCGGTAACCTGATGGAGACTGCTCGCAGACAAAACTCCCTGTAAAGCCACAAATTGTTGTTGTAACAGTTTGGAGCCAACATTTCCAGTCTTTGTGCTAAGCTAAGCTAACCAGCTGCTGGCTGTGGCATCAGTGTTCACGTTTGTTAATTAATTGGTAAAATGACGCCTCATCCACTGAGAGTCTCAGACCTGGACCAATCAGAGCAGAGCTGTCTGCGTGAAAGAAGCCATCAGAGTACGACCGTTAGCGGAACATTAGCGGGAAAACGTGGTTTCAGTGAACTGATCGCCGAACACAGAACGCTCCAGCAGGGATCGTTGTGAGTGTCGTGGGTGTTGGATGCTACCAGCAGCTGGATGGACAGTTTGTTAGTCTCCCACCAGCCTCCCTCCTCCTCTTCCTCCTCCTCCTCTTCCTCCTCCTCTTCTCTGTGCTGAAGAGCACAAACTGAGCAACACCAGCACTGCTGCCCACATCTCCTCTGTCCTCCAGCTCTCTGCTCCATGTTTACACACTGCAGGGTTCGAATGAGCCGACTGGGCCCACAGTAAACACTCACACTGCCCAGTTCTTACTACCAACAAGTCCTGGTTTTAGCTTTTCCCACAGCCTGCA
The DNA here is from genome assembly GCF_051107435.1 of Chaetodon auriga. Classification (NCBI taxonomy): domain Eukaryota; kingdom Metazoa; phylum Chordata; class Actinopteri; order Chaetodontiformes; family Chaetodontidae; genus Chaetodon; species Chaetodon auriga. The sequence continues at coordinate 22,287,984 of NC_135090.1, read as the reverse complement.
TCCTGAACTCTGCCGCCAACACACAGCAGCTTCTTCTGTCCTTCTTTTTTATAACCCAAACACTCGGCTTCCCTCTGCTCCTCTCTCTCAGCCGGCCAGCTCCCCCCTCCTCTCTTCATGCCAGGTAGATATTTCCTTTATTTCTCAGGAAGTATTTGATAGATCATTTTATGAGGAAATGTATCCGCCAGCAGCTCCCGTCACCACAGCACAACGACGACGAAATAATCCTCCCCGACAGATTCGTACCAAAATTGGAATTTTTATTTGTTTGATTTGGGAAGCTCACGAGCGTTTCCCCTCGCTTTACCCGCCAGTGGCCCTTTTCATTTCACTAAAAAGCTTTTTTAAAATACCAATATTGTCCTCCAATGTTTGGAGCAGCACCTGGAAGAGAGACCATCTTTATATTTTGTATTTGTTGGATTAATCGTAGTAGATTGTATATTATTTCTTCTTTTGTCGGAGATGGGGAAAACATTTTAAAACCCAGAGGAGAACGAGGACCCCTGTTCTTTTTAAAGATCAGACACTTCTCAACAGGAGTGCGGGGTGTTTTTATAGCCAAACGACCGACTGACCGACCGACTGATCGACAGACAGACAGACAAACAACTCTACACGTATTCACTTGACTGACAGTCCTGCTTTTAACCTTTTGTTTACTTTGTTTTGACAAGAGGAAGAGATGAGAGGTCAATCCACGAGCCCAAATGTGAAACTCTCTCTGCCCCTTGACAAAGTGTTGTACAGACTGTCACTCTTCAAACCTCTCCTTTGTTTTTTGTTTATTTGTTGTTGTTGTCGTCAGACAGCATGGAGTAATGACACTTGCAAAGTGGCGCTGAAAAAGTAAATAATGACATAACCATGAATAAAGGATTGTAAAATATTAATAAAAGAGTTACTTTTCAGAAAACTGGACTTTGTGTGGTGGTTTGTATTTTGAACAGTTTCACATTAACACAATAAAAACATATAAACAACATAAAAACAGAGGCAGCGTTCATGGATTAGAAACAAGAGACACCTGGAAACATCAGATTTGTATCAGATATGAGGCATCTGTAGCTGCAAAGAGTCATTAATATGAGGATGAGTCAAAAATGAAAGCTTGTGCATCTTCTGAAAGAAGAGGAATTCAATTTTGTCCAAATGTTTCACGACTAAAACATAACGTGTTATCGAGGACCAGAGCAGCTGGCTTTGCACGTGTCAAACTTTATGTAACTCCCAGTGTTTTCAGAAAATCCTCAAATGTCTGGACTGACGGCAGCTGTTGTGGGTTTCAGATCAGTAAACTCTGAAGGGAGAAGCTTGGTATTAACCCTGAGATGTGGGTGCTAAGAAGCGCTGCGTCGGTGACCCGCAGAGTCTAAAGACGTGAAAGTGTCTGAACGCTCAGACAAACATCTGCATTAATGTGACCACAACAAAACTGAGAAACAAAGGCAGCAGGATGTTCACTGCGATGAACGACGGCGGTCTCTGAAAACTGACTTTCATCACGTTCAGGAGTCAATTAAAACCAAAGGCTGCCTGGAAATCAACTCCTCACTCATTCACAGCTGCTCTGCTTTAAAGGGCAGCAGCGACGTGAACTATGTGATGCACCAGTGAGGTTTTTTCAGGCCTTTATCGTCGTCCATCAGCAGACAAACACAGCAGCCTGTTTATGGACAGCAGCGGTCCTAATGCTGCTCCACCTCTGCGGCAGCCATTACTGCTGCGCCTGTCACTTCGCCGGTGAACAGCGTGGCGACATTATGTGCCACTGTATGGAACAATAAAGCTTTAATGAAGCTGTAGAGGGAGAGGCTGGGATGTACCCATTAGCCGCAGCTGTGCTTGGATCAAGGTTGATGTTCCTCTTATTCACAGTCTCCGTCTTTGTTGCTCTTTGGCTCTTTTCTGCAGCCTGACATCACCTGTCAGCAGAGGTGGAAATTTACATTCGATTTTCATTGATTAAATATCGAACAGTTTGGACGAATTTGAATTTCACGGAAAGCTTCTCCAATAAAAGACATGTTAACTTCATCAATTATGTACCCATCCGACACCTTAAAGTAACCTGGACCTGCTCCAGCAGTAAAAGGCTGTTATGAATTAGTCATGTGAGACTCATTAAAAAACCTTTTTTCATACTGACTGCTCTTACTTTGGAAAGTTCAAGCACACGTCTGTGATACGTGTTGACACACTTCACTTAAAGCAGCAGTAAAAGAAGAACTCACAGATTTCACCTGAGAAAAGTCAAAGTCACGCACTCAAAATCTTACTTCAGTAATAGTAATAATATAAACTTCATGTCTATCCTGAAGTATTTGATCCTTCAGAGGCGCGTGGAGGTCAAACTATTTCCTGGCATGTACGGAAGCCTGCATGGCGTTTTCTCCTGGAGGGCAGAGCATCACGTTGTCTCTCTGATTATTTTCTAACCTTCATCATCACAGAGATGTTACTCTTCCTCACACGGTGACACATTCACACCTGCCATTTTTCCCCAGAACACTCAGCACTTTCCTCTGTTGTCCTCTGTGTGGCCTCTTCACAGCTACCAGGAGTTAACGGTGTTGCTAAAGGGCACCTCGGTGGTATGTGTTGCCCCCCTCCAACACCACTGCACACACACACACACACACACACACACACACACACACACACACACACACACACACGCAGTGCCCCCATCCACCCCCTCACCTCTGGGCTACCACCGCCCCACTTATTAACACTCTCCCTGCTTTCATGTGTGTGCGCCTGAGCGATGCTTGTTTACTCCTCGCTCAGTTTTACCTCATGTAAACCGTAGAGCGACATATGGAGATGTGCTGCCATATGGCCGTGTTTTGCTGTTTGGCAGCGTGACGGCTGCAGAGACTCTCGCTCTCTTTCTTGGATGACTGACTGAATGTATGCCACATCAAAACTGGGGGTGTGGAAAGTTCTCGATTCTAAGACGCGTCGCGATGCGGACGAAAAAATGTTCAATCTGGTGACACAATGAACCGACATTTTCACTCTGAGCTAAACCTTGATCTACGTCCTTATTCGGTGGGAGAGAACCTCAAGTTTCACCACCTGCTGAAGACCCTGGAGCCACAGCTTCAGCTCCCATCACAAAGTCGCTTCACAGAAACGACTGTATGTACGCACACACAGCGAAACCAAAGCCCAGCGAAAGGAGTCGATGAGCAAAGCGAGTCCAACGGCCATTACATTGGATTCCTGCACTTCTCGCATGTTACAATAACAGCAGATTATATTAACGAGGTGGACTGGCAGCTTTTATCAAATGTTTATTCCAGCCACACTGGCTCCCATCTGGTGGAATTACTGTTTAATGTAGTGGAAGAACGACAGCAAACAGATGAAGATGTAGTGATGGAGATGGACGACGCGTTCAACTTTCAAGAAGTGACTTCAGTTTAGTTTATTTGTCCTATGAAACCAACAGGATGAACTCAAACTTCACAAAACTTGCAGGAAACAAAGCAGCATTTTGGTTTCACACGTTTTGGAGATGAAGAGTTTTCACTGGGCAGCATTGGTACCTTTGCATACGGGTTGTACATGCTTGTGTGTGTGTGTGTGTGTGTGTGTGTGTGTGTCCATGTGTTTGCTCATGTGTATGAGTGACGCACTCTCTGCTGGCCAGAGGACACTTTGACTCATCCCTGTCTGTTGACTGTACTGAGGTCTGGCAGGTCCACCACTGAGAGCAGCGCTGCGCCGACTGCAGCGTCAAACGCACCCCCCCTCCCTCCCTCCTGCCCCGGAGGAAGTGATGTAAAGGCTGAACACGATGAGAAAAAGAGGAGAAAACAAGAGGAACGGAAACAAAGACTCATTTTCTTCCTCCCTCTCCTCATGCTTTATAAAACACAGTGACGAACGTACTGTACACCAACAGGAACACATCGATATCACCGTGAGAGGAAACAGGTGATGCTGCTGAAAGGTGATGATCACATGTTGGAACTGTCCAAAGAAATCTCATTTTTAAAGGCACTCCTCTCAGGCTCCTGAGCGTGCATACCTTACAGCTAGCATTCAAGCGAACGCCATCTTTACTTTGACCTACATTCAAAGGCCTTGACGCTTATCTGTTCATACATGTTACTATAGAGATGAGTGCCGGCGATGGCGGTGGCGGTGCTGGAGCAGACATCGGAAAACGCCCTGAGAAAGTTTCCCAGCTATCACACACCGAACTGCCGCCGGCTCTGCACAGCTGCTCTCCCTCTGAGAGGTCAAACAAAGACTCTTAATGCAGTTTTAGCTTCATGACACAGTACACTGCCTCATGAAGATAAGAGGAAGTGTGAGCTGCGACGCAGGTCGAGAGTCAGTCTGCACCTCGGCTTACGCCGTGTTATTCCAGTCTCTGCCCTCTGATTGGAGGGTGACATGAGAACAGCCTGTAGGGGAAACTAAGCTATGACTCAATGACAGAACATCACATCAGAGCAGGACGGCAGAGGAGAGCAACAAGCTGTCCCACAGTCAGCAGTCAGGACCGAACACCTCCAGGAACATGAACAACTGTATTTGTCTGTACTGGTGAGTACATGTACGACGCGTTCTGTGATGGGATGATGGCCTCCATACACCTCGATTCATTCAGGGAGGAATTCACTCAGTTTCATGTTCAGCTCAGCACAAGCACAGTGTGATCTGCTGACCACAGGTGGGGCCAGGGGCCGACGTCCTGAACCTTCAGGTCACCGCTTCGTCTCCAAAATAAAGACATCCAGCGTATGAAGAGCACCTGCTCTGACGGAGGTATACTTCAGCATTTTTGGAAGTAAAGATATGGTAAAGACAAAGCTTGCTTTGCTCTGTGGACTCCTTCACAGCTCGTATTCCTGAGGGACTTCTTGTGGTTTCGGGGGAGTTATGTGCTTTAACTGTTTCTTAATGATCAGCAGCAGGGTGCAGCGACTTCCTACAGCAACTATAAGGTTACCAAGCAACAGGCAGAGACACTGCACAGAAGAACTGTTGTTTTTACATTTCTGCTGGTTGGGTGGATGCTATGGATTGGTTGGTATGGATTCAACAAACCCAGCGTGATAATTAATGAGCTTTAGAGGTGCTGGTAGGTGTATTTTTGAACTCTGGGCAGAGCCAGGCTGTTACATATCCAGCTGTTATGCTAAGCTAAGGTTAGCGTCTCATGGCTCTGGCTTCATACATTCAGAAAACTCTCTGTGACAAAGGGAATAACTGTACTTCCCTAGTACTACTGTATTAGTGCGGGTTTAACATAACTTTATTAAGACGCTGATATCAACATGAAAACCCTGCTAAAAACACAGAATCTGATGTGACGTGTTTGTGTCTATGCCTCCGTCATGACTGACATGTGGTATCTAATGTGCCTCTCACAGTCTGGATCACATCCTTGTATCTTTAAACTTCATCTTGCAGAGGACACACTCCTTCTCCCACTCACCGACAGCAGCCATATTGAGTGCAGAAACCCTCCGGGGAGCTCTACTGATTTCCTGTCCAGAGGAGAGAGTGGGGGAGGCGGTGGGGGTGGAGAAAGGCCATAGAAAACAAATCAGGTGTCCACTAATGCCATGTTGTCGGCTGCATGAGACCTAAGAGTTTGACCTTCCTCGTCTAATCAGAACAGTGGAGTCCCTCCTCATCCTCTGCTGACGGTCGGATTGAATCCCCAAGGGGATCATTAAAGGTTCATTTCTTCAAGAAGTACCTCACATCACGCTGCCCCCTCTGAATCATATCTGCTCGGCCATATCTTCCTCCTCCACATGCTCTAATTTTGCTCTTGAAAAAAAAAGAAAATCTCTCTGTTGAGCTTTTTCTCTCTTTTCCAGGTTTGTGTTGTTGCATTTTCATCCAGAGCTCACAGAAACATCTTTTTCAACCTCAGCTCTTTACTGATGACCATCTATAAACTCAAGCTCGCCCTGTTGTTGTGTTTTCTTTAATGTGCTCTATGACAAGCTAACAGACACCTGCAGCTCACACCTGTCGATGCACTCAGTACTGAGTCACTGGTTACTGATTACCTGCTTGAAACGGAGCATTTTCTGGTGATGACACTTGGAGATTTGAGCTCCTCTTCTGATCTGATGAAAAATGAAAACACAAGAATTAAGCCGGGATGCTAATTATTCTCCTCCAGTGATCACACAAAGGAAAACAAGACATCACATCTTTGGGATTAACAGTATTTCTTAAAAGATTTTCACACTCACTTTAAACCGCAAGACATATTTTAAATACATATAACCTGTATTTTATCAGGTGATCTCACTGAAATCAATATTCTTTTGCAAGAGGACAGCTGGGCAGCAGGGGCAGCTGAGGCTCAGGAGGCAGAGCGGTCATCTGCCAATCAGGCAAGATACTGAACCCCAAAACTGCCCCAATCCTGAGCCATGTACGTCACTTCGGATAAAAGCGTCTGCACATGGTTTCTGCAAAACCAACGACAGTAATGGAGCGCTGGACGCAGGATATTGTTCAGAAACTGGGCTGTCGTTGAAATAAATCTCTGATTTAATTGTGTCATCGCTGACATTTTGTGGCTGTGCATGCGATTTTCTTTGTAATCTTATCAAAAGCAGCCAAAGAGGAAGCTAAAACAACTCTATGGATGATGTATTGATGTGACACATGAGTGAAGGGGAGTACTGAGAAAACGCTCCGTCATGTTGCCAGGTATGACTACATCCTCAACCTGCTGCCAGTCTGTAAGTCAGTCAGTCTGTAACGGTGCTTTTTCAGGTTTTGAATGATGGATTTGTGATTTTTTTAAAAGAGAAATGCTCCTCTTGGGATAAAAATCCTTTGTTTTCTCTAATCTGAGCATCTTTTTTACCATTTAAGGTGAACTAATGGATTTATGAATCAACTTTGAGCGTTCACTTCTCTGTGTTGAGTTATTCTCTCTGGAAGTAACCTGACACTCAATGGTTTGAGATCAGCTGAGTGTAAAAGATTTTTGATTGTTTTTAAGGTTAAGGTTTCTCGTCACACTGTGGTTTGGTGATGGCTTTGTTTCAATACAATCAACTGATGATTGCCTTTAAAGAGTGTGACCAGTGAATGCCTCATCAGTAATTATTCACCAGTGCCATCAATGATTAACGCTGACAGCTGAAACCAAATCTGTTGAGATGGTTTTTAAATGTTTTAAAAATGTCCTGATGTGCATTTTATAGTGAGGTCACACACACACACACACACACACACACACACACACACACACACACACACACACAGACCCCCACATGTTTAATTCAGTGTGCTGCACAGAATTGATCTCCAGCAGTCCATCGATTGTAAGTTTAGTGAAGCTATTGATCTATTGATGCTTGAAGCTTCTGTTTTGCTGCAGGAAAGCTTAACCTGAGCGACTGTAACACTGCTATAATACAGCTGCAGGGACCTTCAGTGTTTCCTCCTCACAGTGACATGAACGACAGTCGACTACTCCTAATCTGCCTCGCACTTGTGCTGTGAGCTGTGATATGTGTATAATACAGTGGGATATTAAAGGATTACCAGAGTTGTCTTTGGTGAGGGAACAGCTGGCAAACGGTTGAGTAGACGTGAGCCAACTCCTCTGGCTATTTCTGCAGAGGCCAACACGTAGCTTCTCCATCTGCGGTGCCTCCACTGTGTTTCTGCTGAACTCAGGTCAGCGCCGCTCTTTCCACTGAAACCAACAGACCTGGAATAAAATATTCATCTGCATGAAAATGGACGATCACTCGAAGGCAGCCGGCAGACGTCTAACTGGCCATGTTTGATACCAAAGAGCATATCTGAGCATATCTCGTGTAAGATGCAGTGGAGATTTAACCTGTGCAAACTCAGGTCGGGATCTTTTTACATGACCACGTACTGTGAACATTTAAATCTTAGGATTTCACTGCCAAAAATAACAAGAACTCGGGGTGAGAAACCTCTGAATCTACCCACCACGATGACATTTTCTGCACAGGTTAAGGCTCTCAGGGCACGGCAGCAACTACTGAAGTCATCGAGGTTATGAACTGTATCTTGGGGGACGTGGAGTTTTTTGCAACTTGGTATTGAGTATAACTTTCAGTTTTGTGTGGAAATAGCTTACCAAGATTAATCATTAGACTAAATCAACTAAGATATACAAATGTAGGCCTTTTTTTGGGTGTAGCTGAAAATGGGCAGCACATTTAATCAATCACTTATGCTTCCTCATCAACTTTCTTTAAGGGGGCTATTTCTCAGCATCCCTGCATGGATTTTTGTAACATTTTTTGAGAAATTTGTCAAATAATATACTGAAAGTCTACTGGTTGGTCATTCTCATGGAAAAACTACATGTACTGCAGCATATTTCTACAATCTTTGGCTGGCGCTGGTTGGACTTATTCAACCATGAGAGAAACTCTGGGATACATTATGCCTAGAAATAAAGAATTCATTTGCATGAATAAATAAAATGCTCAAAGTGAATCCAGCTTCATGTTAGCCAGAGAGAAACCTTTGTCCTCATAAGAGGACATCACACAGGGTCAGTCCTGAGACACGTTAGTCAAAACGCAGCACAAAGAGGCACTGAAAAACATATCATGATGGGGTACGTTCATTTGTCAGAAAATGTGATAAAATGAATTCATATTGGAGGAAAGTGGAACTCAAGATGAACACTGATCCATTAAAAATGAGAATACATAAGAAGTAAAGGAGGCTTTCCACTCCGTTCACCCCAAACCTTTAAAGCCATGTGCAGTGAAGAGGCTGAAACACTGGCAGCAGGCTTCGACATGAAACAGCCTGCTGATCTGTGAGGTCACTTATTTGATCTGTTGTTTTCCACTGACATGCCCGTGTGCACGTCATAAAACCGACAGACCTGCTGCTGCTAAAACACGAGCGCTCCGTGTGTGCAGTCCATCGTTTTATGGTGTTTCTGGTCTATCATTTTCCGTTTGAACCAAGATTTAATGATTTCACATTGGTTAACATGCTGTCCAAGCTACCGTTGCTTCTGCAGGGTTAAGATGGAGCTGCCTGTAGCTTCTGCGTCAGGACTACCTTTGCATTGCCAAGGAATGTGAGCCAGAGTCTGAGGCAGAGCGCCGTACACATTTGCATATTATACATTTTCCCTCTTGTTGTTTAAGTCAGCAGTGAGCGATGGAGGCACGAGGCCTGAGCTACAGAGGCCGAGCCAAGAGCAAGGAACAAGCCTTTGCTAATTTCCTGGCAAAAATTCATAATTAACACGTTAGATGTACAGGCTGCGGTTGTCAAGGTAACTGATGACACCGCATTATCACTTGGCGCTTCAGCATCCTCCATCCTCCCCCTTTCCTCCCATTCATCAAGCAGCCTTTGAACGGCTCCAAGCAGGGAGGAAGGGGAGGGCAACCCCACCTAAACTCATATTAAACTCCTTTTTATTCACAGAAGAGCGTTTGGGAGATTAATAGCAGACCTTTATTAGTCTGATATAATATCTTGTAAAAAGTCAATTACCATAATAGATGATTATACATTACAATGGGGAGTCCAAGGCCTGGGAAATCATAAATGATTGAATAAAACGCACTTTTATGGCTTTGGACTGTCCTCGCCTGTAACAGGTCTGTTCACCAATCGTCATGCAGATAGTTGTAGGTAATGAGGTGACATGAAAATTGCCTAAGCGACCATGACAGGATGAGCTGACCCTTTCAGTTAAGTTTATGTTTTAAAGCCACAGACTGCACCCATATAACCGAAATTTATATCTCCTGTATTCTGGTGCCTCTCAATATATTTCACTCCTCAAAATGTTAAATATTCCTTCTGCTAACAAGTTCTCATTAGCTATATACCATTAGCTAGCCGTTAGCTGCTAGCTAGTTAGAAACTATATTCCCCTAACGTGACATTAACGTTAGCTACCTTCAAGAATTGAGGTAACAGCGAACTCTAACGTTGAATCCAGAATCCCTAAACTTTTTGAAGAGTCAGCGGACTCATATTTAGCGACATTAACGATTAACGCATTATTATCTAGCGACTTAAATGGTCGGCGCATAAATATTTAGCGACATTGACGGTCAGCTCATTCATATTTAGCACATTAACGGTCGGCGCATTAATATTTACATTGGCAGTAAGCGGCCACAGGTGCGCGTGTGTCGGGAAATTACCAACGGTTTCGAACGCGGCTCATCCAATCAGAACTGACGATTACAGCCATCCGCTCCAGGATTGGTTGGTCATTTCCAGTACTTGAGGAACGCAAACGTGGGCAAGTGCCATATTGCCCAATCAATGAGTTGGCCACGGAGCACCGCGGAGCCGTGTGAGAGCAGTGCGTTAGAGAGGCAGAGGGAGCAACATCCGCGTCGTGTGTGGACCGTTTGAGCACCGGGAGGAGAGGGCTCAGTCACTCACCGCCACGACACGACTGAAACAACGACACTCAAAGACATTTTTCATATTTTCTCACTCGTTTTATACGCTTCCGTTGTGCTGTTCTTTTGTACTGGAGGGCGGACAGAGCGCGAGGCTTCACTGCGGCTAATCAATTTCCTCATCCTGACCTGGGAATTACAATGAAAAATGTAGGTGACACGTTTTCTTGAACACTCCAGGAATCACAACAGGATCGAAGAGCGAAGACAGCAGGTGAGGATCTGTCCTCCTGTCCACTGTTTGTGAGAAACAGTGAATTGAAGTGGCATATCGTGCTTTTAACCCTGCGTAACTTCAAGCTAGTCACATTTAGAGGAAAAGCGGCGTTTGAGTGTCGTAGTTCACATGCTAACGTCCTCAGTCGAGTTTGTCTTTTTTGTTGTTGTTCCTGACAGATAATGTGAACTTAAAGGCGTCAGTGATGCCACATTTTCCCTGCTAGGGCGCATGTGTGCCACTGCGATGTTTGCGCTTTATTGTCGAGCCTCCATTGATTTATTGAGGGAGAAAAAGCTGTTATCTGCACCGCATTTCAGTCCAATTCACACGAGCCACTGTTTTCTTCTCCGTTTCTTCAAAGGGGGGAAATGGTGACGGGTGCCGCATCTGTAGGATCAGCATCCTGTCTGTGGAGCCCCTGCGTAAAGGAAAAACAGGTATTTGGCTGCTTTTGGTTCCGTCGGTGCTGCAGTGTGTCAGACAGGCGGACAGGTTTTTATCATGAGGCTGTTGTCTCATCTGCTGCCATGCATGCATACAATACAGTAACGCCTCGGCATAATGCAACAAAACCCTCCCATTTTGTGTCTCACGGTACCCTGAATGCAGCAGCGGCAGCAGCTTCCATATGGACTCACCTAACAGCTTAAAAAAAGAGTAATTGTGTGCTTTTGTATGCATGTGTGAGAGAGAGTTTGTCTGTGTGTGCTGCATTAGAGTCATGAACAAGAAGACGGATCTGCACACACACACACACACACACACACACACACACACACACACACACACAGTGCCATGACTGGCTCCATCGGGAGCACAACTGCCTCATGAATGCTAATGCATCATGCTAATGCAGAAACACTGCAAACTAACTGCTCCCCTCTGCACTGCTGCCTCATGGGCTCACAGGTGTTGGCCAGCCTTACCTAACTTACTGTGTGTATTTGTGTGTGTGTGTGTGTGTGTGTGTGTGTGTGTGTGTTTGGGCATGCATGTGTGTAGGTGTCTGTGTAGGTGCGTGTTTGTGGATGATATCACCTTGCCTATATGGTTGCAGGGCCATGTGTGGTCAGGATGTGTTTTAACCAGGATTTTTAGAGCCGCACGCCTACACCTGCCTCACCGGGTTAGTGAAGCGAGGGTTCATCAGACAAGTGCTTCCCATCCTCCAGAACTGGCACGCTTGGAGTCGCCCTGTTCGGCCACAAGAAGATTCTGGTGCAGCACTTGCAGCAAATTGATCAAGTGAAGCTTAAAAAGTAAAATTTACATTCAGCCTGAAACACTTTGAATCTGAAAAAAAGCTTTTTGCCACAACACCTTGCATTTATAAGATCTGTGGGACTGCAACAAATGATTACTTTGTTTATTAGATCATCTGTCAATTAACTGATTGACTGGTTGTGTAGTCAGTAAAATGTCAGTAATAGGGAGAAAATGGCCGTCACAGTTTCCCAGAGCCCAAAGCGATGCCCCACAACCCACAGATGCTCAGCAGAGAGGATGAAACTTGTTATTTGAGTAGTTGTTACCTGTGAACTTGAAGCATCTTTGCTTAATTACTCAAGTGGTTAATTGATACTCAAAAAAACTGGCCTTTTTTTTGATGGTTGCAGTGTTGCTGACAGGATGCTTTAGTTGTCACGTTTGGCTGCAGCTAATGTCTGCTTTCATGTAATGAAAAATGGAAAATGCCTTTCACAATTTCCCAGAGCCCAAGGTCATTAAACGTTAAATTAACAGTCCAAAACATGACCATATGTAATCTGAGATGCATGAAATGATTATTTTCATTGTCGATTAATCCAGAAATTATGTTTTTGATCAATCTTCTAGTTTATAAAATGTCAAAAAATCCTGAAAAAGGTTGTTTTTAATTTAAAGTGACATGAAACAGAGAAAAACAGCAGATCCTCACATTTGAGAGGCTGAAACTAATTAACGCTTAAGACTTTGTCCTGAGGAACTGCTGCAGATTAATTTTCTTGAGGGTAGAGACCCTTTGCAGAGGAGGAAGAGTGAGCGCGCTGTGCATCCACGGCAGCCTCGGTCGGCCGGACTGCAGTGCAGCCACAGGACACGCTGTGTTTGAGTAAAGGACAGAGCTGTGATTATGGATGCGTATCCCCCCACAGCTGAATGATCACACTTTCAAGCTGTTTGTATGCCTATGTACGCCTACCTTTGAGTGAAATCAACAAGTTCACGCCCACTCTCTGGGGGCTGTTGAAAGGCATTCTGGGAAACGCAGGGAAACACTGAGTGAAGTGGAAGCAGACGTGAAAGTGGGTACACCAAGTTGATGACAAAAGCATTGCACATCACAGATGGATGATATAACAGTGTCAGAGTGTCAGAGGGGGGTTGTTCCTTGAAATTTCAGCAAAGTATCCGGCAGGTGTTTATTCTGGGTGATATTTAGCTCAGCTGCAGAGTTCGGCCTTTAAAAGGCAGCGTCGTGGATGATTTAAAGTCACGGCCTCTCGTAGCATGTTGGCTGACTTCAGCTCTCTTGTGGTTGCCGGCCCGGTGCGCTCATTCCCGATGTGGTGGAGGAGGTGGATCGACTGCAGCTTCACCATCCATCACGGTTGTTTTATGAGTCAGCGGTGATTAATCTGATGGTGGCGGCCAGGCTTTCAGTGTCCCCCAGAGAACGAGCTGGAAACGGGTGGCGTGCATAGACAAACGACCTTGACTGCACCCCCGGATGTTGAGAGAGTCTGAGGTGTTGACGTCATCACCAGGTACGTGGGTACAAATGGCTGACGGTATTCTCGGCTCACAAGAACCTTCAGGAACAAACAGCATTGTATTTGTACTGTACAGTCACTTCCTGGAACTCCCCCGCTGCATCGCTGATGCGAGACAGAAATGTAATGTGTCAGGTTAGGAAGAGCCTGATCCAACACCTGTGTTTCTTTGGACTCTCTCTCTAAAAGGTGCAGCGCATTCACGCCAAACCTTTGCTCAGCCGCTTTAAAAAGTGATATGACACCACATGTGCGCCATTAGTTAATCTGACAAAAAGAAGTGCCTTTTTTCAGTGTTAAATGTCTAATTATGGAGTGACCCATTTTGTCATCTAGCAGACGTTTTAATTAAAAGTTTCAGTCTGAATGGTGACATATGGCTGACCTGGTTGGGCTCAGTGCTGGCTGTCCCCGCGTCAGCTGGGAATGTAGGCAGTTATACTGGAGCAGATTCAGAGTCTGCACGGCAGCACTGGAAGCCATTCAGAGTCAATCACATGCTGCAAAGGCAAAGTAGAACATGGTCAATTGTTCACACTTTGGCGGTTTTTGGAATCGATGTGATTCTGTTGTTGTATTTTTGGATGGAAAAACAAGTTTTTTAATAAAAAGGATGAACTTTATTTATGTTGCACTTTTCTGAACAACGTCGTAAAGTGATTTTCTGTGAAAATCCCAGATGTGATATCAGGATAAACTGGTCGAATCTGCTGTTGGCTGAAATGTTGTCGTATCGCAGTTTGTGTGAGTCTCTGTAATCACTTCGTATCTGAACTGAGAATGAACAACAACAACAGCATCTATGTCCTGAAGAGTCCTCAGCGCTGAGGATCTGCTGATACGGAGCCGTATTCTGATACGTATGTTCACTTCAATGTTGACTGAATATGTATGAGGCCTTCAGGGTGCAACCAAAAATCTGTCAAGTGCGACTAAAAATTTTCATTGATTGCACTGCTGATTTAAAAAAAAAAAAACAGCAACAGGGTGTGCAGATATCTGCCTTCTAACAAATATAAATAGATTTTTTGGAGCGTATAGCAGGATTTTTGTACATCTTGCACATTTGCGGTACACTCGTGGTGTTACAGAGTGGACTTTCCTCTCCAACTTGCAGGAAGCGCTTTGAAAGCAGAGAACAGTCAACTTTAAGTCTGGCCTGTTATCAAGCTAATTAGTCAGTGCTGTTTAAAAATGAGACGTTGCTGCCTGAATGTTTGTGCTCTGCTAATAAGAAAGAAGCAGAGATAACAGGTTTTGTTAGCTGAGAGAATTTCTGAGTGTCTGAACTCAGTCGGTCTCACCGCTGCAGCCGAATCATTTTTCACGTTGGCATTCTGTCATTTTCCTGACGTGCAGTGAAAAGCTGCACTGTGGAGCCGGGCTTTGTTAAGGAGAGCAGCGCTGCGCCACCAGCAGGCGGACGTGGACAAAACACACTAGAGTTCAGAAAAGAGGGCATCTCAGTCTGATCTGCTATATTTTACTGACCCATTAAAAAAGTCCCTGATCAGTCCTGATACGATCCAGTCGGCTCAGGACGTCATACTGTGGGATCTACTGCTTTAGCACCTCTGGGTGTGTTCGGCCATTTTTGTATTGGTATGATTTCCATTCATATTTGCATATATTCCTGCATCCTACTTTTTTCCTGCATGAAAAGAGTTTTGATATGAGTGGAAATTTAAGGCAGCAATAAATGCACAACAGAGAATAAATCGTGTGAATCTCATATGATTAAATTTAAAATAGCAATAAGACCATAAATCCAACATACAGACAAATCAGATATGAGCAGACAGGAAGGGATTATTGGACAGGCAGTATTGGAACATATATTGTCAAAGTAACTCATTAGCTTGCATGGTATTTTGTGGCAGACTGACCTTTGGCAGCTGTGGAACGAGTGGTGTGGTGTTTGCTCTCGTATCATCGCTGCGTTAATCCAGAGTTTCCCCATTGCACTGCTCTGCACGCCGTGCGGCCTGCTTCCTGCACTGACTTTATCTGTTAGCTATCTTGTTCTTGGGAAAACACTTGGCAGCCGTGATTGTTGTCACAAACACTGTTTGTTGACTTGTTTTGTCCGTTCTGCCTGCGAGTGTTTCAGCAAAGCCGAGCGCCACTCCTCAAACTGAAGTGATTTACTGAGCGGGTAGCCTTAGCTCTGCGCAGCCACGAGAGCTGAAAACGCTCCTTGCCGGACCAACACCTTCCAGTCGGCTGTGAGGGAGGTGCAGCTCTGTGAGCCCCCCCCAGTCATGTTCACAACCTTCAGCAGATGGAAGAGCGTGGTAACGTCCCACTGCTGCACATACATGACAGCTAAACATGTTTAATTTACACCTTGTGAAGCTGTCACTCAGAGAAATTCCACCAGTGTTCCCTCAGAAAGGGACTAATTAATGCTTAGATCAGATTGACTAATTACATCGTGCTGATAATCTTTTGAAAGAAATATTCAGAGGGGTTTCGCGGGACGGCGGCGTTGGGACGAACAGAGCAAAGACATCTGTGTGATGTCTATGAGATGTCTCACAATGGTCCTCATCACTGTGGCTGTCACTCTCGGTTCACAGCTACCATGAGAGCATACGGCACAGGAAACTGAGAGCGATGGCGTTCACACGTCACACTGTGGACACACACAGCTGATTGATTAAACACGTCTTTCACAAGTTACTTTATAAGAGACGTCCTGTTACAGAATGATTGTTAGCTTTTCTTTTCCTTTATATTTGCTTCATTTACTGGATTTAATATGATGTCAGTGTTAGTGCTTTTGTCACTGTTCAGCCAGGGGCCAGTTTCCAGTGAAACGGCACTGCAGCTCATGTTTGGCTCAGTTGAGACTGTCAGAAGTCACATTTTGGGAGGAACTTGCCCTCAGTCAGGTGTGTTAAAGTCGGTCGTGCAGCTTCATCTTCAGTCCTGTTATTATTTCTGTTTGTATCTGTGACGCTTTGTTGGGCAAATGACATTTTCAGTGTGTTGTTGGAAGTAGAGTTTAATCTGCTGCATGAACATGGTCTGGATTAACATGAAGGATGAGGTCGTTCAGTTTAACAAAGTGTCTCTGAGTCCATGTGTTCATCTCCTTCATCCTTCATGTGTTCACAAAGTGGTGAACTCGCTCCATCCTCTGTGATCGACTGAGCCTTTCCAGGATGCCCCTTTCATACCCAATTATGATCCTCTCACCTGTGACCAATCAGCCTGTTTACCTGTGGAATGTTCCAAACAGGTGTTTTTGGAGCGTTCCACATCTTTCAGTCTGTGAAACGTGTTGCTGCATCATAAACAGACAATTACAAAAATCAATGAAGCTGAATTTTAAACCAAAGTCAAGCAGGTAGAAAATAACTAAATGCTTATTCTGTTTGTTTGGTGGGTGGAGAAGTTTTCCGTTGGGATGAAGTAGTGTAATGTGAACAGTACCATAGATGTGTAAATGTGGCTGATATGATAACTGTCAATTTTCATACCAGTCTACGGTAAAACCGCTGCGACCCAACTCCAAACACTGTGTCTCATGTCAGTCCCCAGCTTTAGAGAAACACTTCACTCCTGTCGTGTGTCTGTGTGTGTGAACGCTGCTGTTAACTGTTCGGTTGCGTTCAGCCGGACAAATTCAGTTCAGTTTCGTGAAGCTCTTCATGTCCAGTCAGGCCGGGCTCGAGTGCAGACCTCTGCTTCAGGCACATCGTTTCCTAGTTTGTGCAGAAGTATGAAAGTTTTCGAAATGACCCCTTCATTATATGCAGCAGGGGCACTGTGCTAATATTCTGCAGAGTGACTTCTGCAGAAACTATATCAAACTTCACAGTAGTTCAACTTTAAGAAGTTGTATTTGTCTAAAGAAATAGTCCACAATGCAGCAAACATGAGGATCGTATTTGTGGACTGTGTGGCGAACAGCAGCTGAAACCTGTTGTTGAGCCGCACTGGGAGTCACAGGAGAGGCTGTAAAATGAGCTGCTTTGGGCAAAAGTCGGTCATTAGTTAGCTTGTCATCTTTCTAAAATAAGGTTTCTGCACCTCACACCACCCAAACACTGAAAGTGAGTCTCTTGATGTGAGGTAATGGCTTTTAAATGGTGTCTGTCTTTAGGAAGTGGGGCAGGATGTTATGTGGGGACAGACGGTGTAAAGTAGGCCAGTTGGACCAGAGCTCAGGAAAAGCAGTCGCGCTCCTGTGCATCATCTTCAGATCCCTGAGACAAATGAATTCAGGCTTCAGAGGAGCGAACACCTTAAAGTTTACTGCAGACGCAGGTTGCCTCGCGTGCGGTGAAAATGCTGCAGGTTGCATGATGGGAAGTCACGTGTCACTTCTGTATTCTTACTGGCATATCATGATGTAACAACTAAAATTCACTGTTGTCGAGGGAGTGAGGGTCATGTGATGTTTCACGCCACAGCTAGATGTGCTGTTTTTGTCTGAGAGTGGATCATGTCATCCAGAAGTTTCAGGAAACTCGGAGGAATCGCAGCCCACAGTGGAGACGCCTCTGAAAAGTGAGTCATCAGAGCCTTCAGTCGGGTGTTTCCAAACTCAAGGACTCTGCAAATCGATGACTGTTTCCTGCATTAAATGGGCTTTAAATGATTGTACATGTCTGGATGAGGGTGACAGTCGCACAGCAGAGGGCGGCGTTTAAGACCGGAACAGCTGTTCCACCGAAGCGTCGAGTGAGACGATGCTGATGCAGGAGTTCTCATTAATTTTCTGTCCTTTCTGTGGAAACACGCTGTGCTCCTCAGCATCCACGCACGGCGTCGGCAGGTGATTAATGAAATGTGTTGTTTTATGTGTTTTATGCCGTTAACAACTGAAGTCATTAGAAATCTTATTAGACTGTGAATTAATACAAAGCAGGATTAATAGTGCTTAAGCAAAATATGTCTGTTTCATTATTGTATCTGGTAGTGCTTGAATGATCAGTCAGTGAATTCATGTGTCAGTTGTCAAGAAAACATGCCAGCACATATATAAGAATTAAAAAAGGGGGTGTTTTTCAATTTTTGCACGGAAACGTGAGCATGGTATCAGCACTGGTATCAAACCAGCCCTGCGTACGCTGTGTGTTTTGGGGGTTTTGGTAGAGCTGCAATGATAAGTCAGTTAATTGATTTACTGTTGAAATTATCAAAAATTCGAAGTCACTTTGGGATATTTTGCTGGACATTCTTCACTGTTTTCTAATATTTATAACCCAAACAAAATTGAAATGATTCATTAGTCGTTGGTGGAGTTTATTTATCGAGCACATGCGGCAAAGATTCACCCGTTCAGTTAATTACAGCGATGTGCACTTGAAAATGAAAAAACGCAGTAAATGACTGACCTCAGTGGGCCTCGTACGCAGCGACGGTTCAGCCCACCAAACACCAGATTACTCAACTCTGGCTGAAATAAATCGTTATGACATTATGTAGTGTCATTGTGATGAGAGTTAATGGACGCATGGGCCTTCTATAATACTCCTCACTCCACACTATCATCTGAAAACTAGGCTGCATTAATGGATTTTTATTTTTAAACTAGTTTTATTCCGCCACCGCATCGCTGTGTCAGGACCAAGGGCAGTGCACTGACCTATACGGACAGAGTTCACCGCAGTGACGGCTCTGCCAGCTTCGCCTCAGTCCATGTTAGAATACAGAGCCATACTGTTGCTGCTGCTACCGCTGCTACATGCCCTTATGCACTGGCACACTTCCCAGCATGCTTCAGAGGGGGAGGAGGGGGTGAACGGAGATGAGAGGAGGGAGAGAAGGGTTGAGAATGGGGTTAAAGAAGAGAAGGAGGGGATGGGTCGGAGAGAAAAAGACGGGAGGACGAGAGGCCCGAGAGTGAGGCGAATGATAAGGGGAAGGTGGAGGGAACGGGCGGGGAGGTGGAGGAGCAAGATAGTGAATGAGGAAGAGGAGGTGGAGAGTAGATTCATACAAAAACACACCACCGTGTGAGATGACAGCCCACCGACGGCAGCGATATGGACGCCAGCCAGCGGGATTGACTGACGCTCTTTGTGTGATGTTACAGGAAAACACACGCAGGACACACACTCACAAAAAAAGGTCTGAGCGGGAACCACGGGAACAAACGTCTTTTCTCCTTCCTCCTCTTGTTTTTTTTTTCTTTTGCTTTCTCTCTTTTCAATGCTGCAGTGCTATTCTGAGAGAGAGAGACGCTTCAGCCCACGCACTGCCAGAGAGGGAGGGAGTGAATGGATGGAGGGATGGAGTCAGGAGGGATGCTGTGCGTGAGTGTGTGCGCGCGTGTGTGTGTGTGTTATGGGGGGTGGTCTGCTGCACTAACTCACTGTCAGGGGGCTTCTGTGTCTTTAAAGCTCATGTGTTCCTGCACGGCAGAGGCATGTGGCAGTGAGCCAGATGCACAGCGCACTGTGAGCGTGGAGGCACGTATACGTGAAGCAGGGCCGGGCTGCACGCTTGAAATCAATGTTAAAATATTAATGTTTTCCAATATCAACACATAGCACCAAATGGCACATGTATGCATAATCGATTTGAAAAGGCATCACCTCTGCTCTGCTCTTATGTGCTGTAATGTAATTCACTCTTTTGGGGCTGCAGCTAACGATTGTTTCCATTAATGATTCATCCGCCGGTTACTCTTATTATTAATTGATGAATTGCGCGGTCTATAAAATATCAGATAATAGTAAAACATGCACTTATGTTGCGGTAAATTTTACATCTGAGGAGCTGTAAGTGGCTAAAATCATAATGGGCTGGATGAATTCTTCTAATTCATTTTCAGTCTGTCTTAATCAACCGATTGTTTCACTCTTTACACACGTGAAACAACTTGAGTCGCTTGTTTTGCTATTTTTTCTTTGTAGTTTGCTCGGAACTATTAAACTTTGTGAAATAACAGGATGTGATGATATTATCACAGAACCTTTCCACAACTCAACGACTCGTCACAGAACAGACAAACATGAACTGAAGAGCATCGCGCTGTTCGTACTGCAGACATGAAGCGAGACGTGCAGGCAGCGATTTGGACTGAGGGCAAAAAAATCATTTTTAATACTGCAGCATTGACCCTGAATCTGCGGTGGTCATAATGTTGGTGGCACCACCCACAGCGCTGACAGTCCCTCCTTCAGCAGGGGTCATCTGCTCCATATGTGCGTTCTGAACTATAGGCGCTCCGGGTTCCTCAAACCGAGCTCAACATGGCAGCGAGTCGACAGACTGGCACCACGTCTCTGAATGTTTGAATCACTCAGGGAGGCATTACTCATACATTTAGGTTTTGTAACACACAGTGCTTAAAATAACTGCATTTTGAAGTCAGTTTTCTTTGGGATTACTGCAGCTTGGATAAATCAGTGTAGATCAGAGCAGATCGAGGGTGTGCTGCAGATCAGTGTGAATTATGGACGGTGAAACAGGTTCAGGAAGATCTCTGAAAACCGAAGATGTCATCTCTGGAAAACATTTGATTTATTGGCATAACTGCTGAAAGGACCAACATGAATCTGCAGCTGTTTTCATAATGGAGCCAGGCCCCGCCCTCCCTACACCTCACGTGTTGAGTTTACAGCGAGAACGGCGGCAGATTAAACTTTAAAATTCACTAAATTCCCGTTTCCAGCTGACGGCTGTGCATTTTGTTGGCTAAAATGGAGACTCTGCCTACAGGTTAGTTAGCAAGTGCTGCTGTACTGCTGTTGTACTAAAGTGAACGTCTAAAGGTTTTGGACAAAACGAGACATTTGAAGAAAAATTGTGACTAATTTCTGGCGTTTTATTGACGATATGATTAAACAGTCAAGAATATAGCTGACTGAGGTCCACCAGCACAAGTCTCACTTCTTGCTAGTTCTTGTGCACTAACTACAAAAACATACATAAAGAAGCATTCAGACGTACAACACATACTGTGACAAGCTGTGGAAATGTGGTAGATCTGCAGTCCACCAGGAGGGATAGGTGCCGCGTTCTGGCAGATCGTGTTGGCAGGGAGACGGAGCAGCAGGCGTATAGGCAGCAAGAATCCATACATGTGTGCAGCATGCACAGCAAGACAAATGGCCGTGCTCTGCAGGAAGACGGCGTGCAGGGGTGCGTGCACATGCAGGCACACACTCACATGTAAACCTCCAGCAGTGCAGGCATATACAGGAGGACAGGAAGACGTGGTGGGCAGACAGGTTAGTGCAGGGGCTGGAAGGCATTCTGAAGGGCTTAAATCCTTCAGTGTGTGGGACTGGCTGCTTGAACAACTCCTCTTCCTGATTAGAGAGATGCTCTCTGCATCTCTGTCATCTGGCAAATTTGTAAATTTATGTTAACTAACAACGAATTCCATGTGAGAAATGTTGGATTAGGAGGCGCAAACAGGGCTGGCAGTCGTTCCTGTGTTATTTGAACACGTCGCTGCACTTTCTCACAGCAAGTTTGACCCACATGCACAGACTCTTCGGTTAATTCAGAATAACAAGCAGGAATATCCTTTCACAAACACAGTCATAATTAAATGAAAATCCTATTACTTTGACTTCCTGGAGAGCAGTGTTATCTGGAGTGTTACCTCACTGTGTACCAGTATAACAACAAAAATGAAATCAGCCAATAAATTGTCACAGAGATGTTTGAACAGTCCCACCTCTCCCCCTCACATCCTGTTTTAACAAGATAACATCAGATGAAGGAAGAGAAACGCTCTCAAAATGCTGTTTGGCTGCAGCTCTACATATATTAGTAAATCCATTTTTCAAGTATGCATGTTGTTGTCCTGTTCATTAGAATTCTATTAGACGTGTGCAGTTTTATTGGCTGCTCAGTTTGTGTCACATTCATTAAGTGGAGGTGTTAAATGTGTGTTTTGTGAGCCCTGCAGACGCCTCGTCCCTCTTCGATCCGTGAATGGACAGAAGCGTGTGCATCTGCATGTGTGTGCGCATTGGCAGTTGGATCGGCTTTATTTTGTTTTTATTCTCATCGAGTTAATGCACCGATTGCCTCGAAAGCCAGTGGAAGTTCAGCTGTTTGTCAGCGGGGGCTTCTTAATTACGACATCTGAGGAAACGGGTCGGAAAAGCCCCCGGAGGGTCGAGATACACTGATGTGAAGCCAGGCTGTCAGGGCAGCAGAGCGCCCAGAACTTTCCAGCAGAGAGGACCAGGCTATTTAGGTTACTATGATTCAGGAAATAGTTCCCGTCAACTCGTCAACCCTGAGATCAGAACATCCTGTTCTCCTGTTTTTCTCCTCCGCGTACACTCGTCCCTGTTTTGGAAGCGAAAAAGCTCATTCTGTTGATTCCTGCTTGATAATTACTGACGTCTTCCACCATCAGCATCTGATGTCTCGTTGCATTTTTTGTCTTTGAAACTGCAGCTCTGATGCTTCTGTCAGCTGCAGGTGATGTCGCTCCAGAGACTGATATCTCATTTTCCTTTGGTTGGAAAGAACCGTGTCCTTCACAGCAGAGTCCTGATCATTGCTGATCACTGCAGGTGATCATTACACCTGCATGTCTTTCACTGAGTGTCTGAGAACAACCAGCTGGTCACTGATGATGAGGCATGTGTGGAAACCTGAGATCAGCCTTCCACAGCTCCTCAAAGTGTTTTCAAAGTTCATTGTTAATCAAATAAAACAGCAGTTTTCCGTCATCGAGCTTCATAAACATGTAACAGAATATGTTTTAAAGTGAGAAATAGTGCAGAAAAGGTTGTTTCTGTGATCTGAGCGAGGCTCGAGTGGCGTTATCGCCTCCTCCGGTCTCACAGTGCAGATCTGCTGCTGCTCTCACTCATTTCTGTGAAGCACGCTCAGGAAGTGATGAGTATCAGCATCAAAACCGTCTTACCACAGCAAATAGACCGAGCCTCACATGAAAGACATTTAATGTGATATGAGCACGTTTGGCCGATGCCACATCACTTAATAAGGTCATTATCATGCCTGACAGCGATGTGACAGATTGGACGGGTGCATCTGTGAGCCGTCCACTGAGCTGATGCTCTGTCCAGCACCATCACTGTACATCAGTTTCCCCACAGAAGAACATGCACACACCTTTTTGGAGCAGGTGTGGTGTTCTAACCGAGACCTATTTCCTTTATTAATGAATCCATTGAATTTTTTTGATTGATGGATGTTACCTGAGCCCAGACGTGTCTAAAAATTCTTACATTTGTCTGGTCTAAAAACCCTTATTAGATTCTCTGATGTGAATAAAATAAAATGGACCGGAGAGGCTGAAAGGGCAGATATTTAGTTTCATTTACTGGATAAATAACTCAAACAGAGTCGATTAGAAGTTAAGCTTCTGTCAAAGATGGATGAACGTTCTCCCTCTGTTGCTTATTTCTCCTCCTTACTGTTCATCACTGTGGTGTGAGGACAAACATGCTTCTCCATGATGAAGAGGAGGATGTCCAAACAGCACCTTTCCAACAGCAGCACAGTGCAGCATCACAGGGGCATGAAGGCCACGAGCACGAACAGTTAAATAAGAGCAGAAAACATCAGAATCTGGGTTTTTTCCTGACAGCAGGGTAATGCTGGGCTCCTCCCATTCCTGTAGCTGCAGGCCTCATTCTGTAAACAGATCACACACACACACACACACACACACACACACACACACACACACACACACATCTGTGGTCTCTCTTTCCTCTGTCCTTCTGTCAGATGACTCCATATGGCAGCTGTCATGTCGCCTGCTCTCTTTTTATCAAAGTCAGATCACGGCTGCTCCCATCTCCTCCGTCAGCTGATGTTTTATATATACAAGTGTGTGTGAGTGCGTGTGTGTGTGTATGTATGTGTGTTGTAGGAGCTCGTATATGTATTATACATCCCGCAGTAAAGCAGAATTTCAGGTTTAATCAAGCGTTAAAGACGGTGTGCTGAAAGCTGCTCAGAGTATTATATAAAATGACCTCCCGGCCTAAATCGCAGTCTTCCTAATAACAGACTTCCTGAACAAATTAAATTAAATTCAGGTGTGTGTGTGTGGACGTCTCCACACAGGAAGTGACCCAGCTAAATGTCTGAGCCAAATCTGAAGCAGCATTAACTCGTTGTCCTCCTTCACCTGTTTGGTTTTCTGTGGAGTCGTCACAGAGCAGCTGCAGCGGAAACATGAATGAGCAATGTGCACTTTACTGTCCTGCCGCCATTTTGAGGCACAAAGGTGCGTCTTCACACGGCGCTGTTGGTTTCTGCTCAGGACTGCAGCTTACAATATGTTGATATGTTCCACCAAAGATTGAACTTTTTGCTGTTGTTCCATCATTTTTCTGCACGTTTAATTCCAGTTAAATGTTCGATATTTCATAACAGATGAAAATTTAATGTGAAATTTGGCTTTCAGGTACAGAGACCGTCCTCACCCACACTCTGCATGTTGTCTTCTTCTCTTGCAGCCTGAACCGCTGGATGTGAACCTGTGAGAGAGGAAGACTTGCAGCAGCCGACAGAAGGTGGACCTCCACAGGACCGTCCCCGGACCACATGGAGGTTTTCTGGGTGATCTTCTCTGCTGCTTTCAGAGCCCAGGCTCCTCACTAACTACCCCTGCTCCCTTTCCACTGTTTTTACTTTGCTGTTTTGGGGATAGAGGTCACAAACCTCTTCCCTCCTCATCAGCTGTGTTGTTCTAAGCAAGACCAAAACCAGGTGCCAAACTGACTGTGTCACGAGAAGAAGCAAAAAATCGATGAAACTAACCATCACCAAATCATCACAAGAGTTTATTTACCCTCTCAGCTTTGAAACCTGAGCTTTATTTCTCTCTCCTTCAACCCACAAACTCCGTAAAACATCCTGCATCTCATCACAATCACGCACATCCATCGCAGCGCATTGAAGAGATACTTTACCGTGAAACTTAATATCCGTTGTCTTCGCTCAGTGTTTGCGTCGTTGCTGCTCTTAATGCTGAAACAGAGGACGATGATCAGTGCATTATTGGTTCAAAGTGCTTTACAAACAGATCCTCCGGCTGATGGTTTGCCCGTAGTTGTTACAGAGGAGGCGCGTGGGAAGCAGTGATAACTCGCCGCCGCACTCTGACGCCGTCTGAACATCGTGAAGCTTCGGCAGGACGGCGTTTGACTGACAGGCAACACAAGCCACGTCTAACCCGATAACTGTAGGCATCGCTACTGCCGCCGCCGCTGCTGCTATCTCAAAGGCTCGGAGATAAACCGCGCTCTCAGTCCGCGCTGTGAAACGCTGCCGACACTTTGCCTATCTCCTTCTTCCAGTCGCTTGTACGAGAGAGGCCTCTCGCTCTTCGTCGTCGTCTGTTTCTTCCACACGTGGCGCTCAGTTACGCCACGCTCGACAACCTAGAAGCCCCTTTATCTACTCCCAGTGACCTCTTCAACTTTTTTGCATTCTTCCTTTTATTCTACTGAGAACATGCAATTTAAAACCTTTCACTGTATTTTCATTGTTGGTGGAAGGAGATCGAGTTTGTAAAAAAAGAAGAACATAACTTAAAGCCATACTGAACACCAGCCATACGAATACCTTTGACATTTACAGAACACCTCGCGATGTTCCACACGTCAGCAGAGCGATCCTCGAACACATCAGTGCACGTTCACATTCAGGGAGTCCATGAAGAAACCGCTCTTGCGTAGAACCCCAGATTTCCTACATCTGCATGAGAGAACAGCTTCGTGAGCTCGGACCTTTTCTACTGGCGTGTTTCCAGGTCGCCCTCGGAGCTGCGGTTCAAGCGTGGCCGTGAACGTGAACTGCGTCCAGTTCCCGCCGTCGTCCCGTGTTCCTCTGCATTGACGGATGAATCCGGACATTTTCATGTCTGTTCTGTGGGCAGAACCTCGCTGCCCTGCTAGAACCGGGCCCAAGCCCTCCTTCGTTCTCTTCTGTTGGGCCAAGCTAAATTCAGAGCAGAGACACTCACACAAGGGTATCGAGCGCACATAGATCCTCCCGTTTTTTAGCTTTTCTTTCACTGCGCTTGTCTCTGATCACTCTTTTGTGAATGCCTTGACGTGCTCGTTTCCTCAGCTGATCTGTGTCCTCTAGTCGCCGCTGGAAGGACTTTCCTTAAAGATTTGATGCTGCTTAATGCTTTAACTTAGCGTTACCTTTACGACTCAAACTCACTGTCCACAAATTCGCTGTTGTACTATAATTTAAACCAAACTTTCAAGCATATTGACCTTTACTGATTTTCTTCCTGTAAATTGTGTGAAAGGAAGAGCTTGTTTATGGGCGCATTGTGAGCACGATGTAGAAGGAATACAAATTTAAGTCTCAGACGGACAAAGCTGAGATCTCTAAAGCTGCCAGCGCTGTTGTTTACAGACGAGACACACAGAGCTCCAAGACTTGATTTGATTTAAGAGAAACATTATTTTTCCATGTGTGATGCTACACATCAGTTGTCCACGCGGGACAGCAGAAGTGCCAAACGAGAAGACATCCAGCATCTGTTAAAGCTCATCAGACGTGAAAAATAAAGTTTACATGCAGCGCTTAATGTTTACAGACGACACTTTCATCGCAGTTTCTTACGTGAATCGTAACGTTCGTGCCATAAACGACTCCAAGGAAACTCTTCAGTAGGAGATATAAGACCCTGTGTTTTTGGACGGGTCATTATATTCAAAGAGTTTACACTCATTTTGTTTACAGAAAATGTACAAAAATTACTGCCTGTTTTGAAGAATTTTGGCCAGTGGACTGTAAAAAGGCGCTTCGTGAACCGACAGACCAAAATTAAATATCCGACACCTGCTGCCATAAAACAAACCACGCTGTTCCGTGTTTGTAATCGGTTGAAGTTTTCATTTGAATTGATGATTTCAGAAGTTCGTATAGGGCCTAAAAACTCTGAAACACCTCAATGTTTACAAAAGCTGCTTAAGGGAAGGATTTATGTGGAGAAATGTTTACATGAGGATGAGGAGTGAAATGCCAAACACATTCATTCATTGCTTGAACAAAGTCGGTCAGCTGAGCTCCAGGAGAAACCGCCTGCGGCCGTGCGGAGCAGCGAGGGGTTAGCGCATCAGACTGGACTTCAAACTTTTCATACAAAGCTTTTTATAAGTCGAGAAGCCGCCGTCTTTGGCGAGGACGCTGAACAATCGCAGTGCATCCGGAGCTGTTAATGTGATTTCTTTTTTTAACAACGGCTCAAGAACTTTGTGATAAAACAATGAAACCAACGATTTCAGGAGGGATGTGTTGCCTGTCCCTTCTTCTCCTGCTTCTCTCCTGCCCGGCTGTTTCCACGCTGACCATCACCACGCAGCGGCGTGCCGTCGACAGCGATGTCAGGACTCTGACCAGCGGCGGTGGCGCCGCTGCAGCAGGTAACAGGGGCGCCACCTTGTTCCTCCTGACCGGCTACAAGCCGCCGCTGCCTCCGCTGCCCGCCGGACCCAAAGTGGCACCAAAGGCGGCCGAGGTGGAGGATGGAGACGACCCGCCGGTTGTGGCTGAGCTCCCTCCAAAGCCCCTCCCCCAGACCATGTTGCCAAGGAACGTGACGGCCGACGCCCTGAAGCCTCCGCTCGGCGCGGCCCAGGTGGCTCCGCCTCCCAGACAGCTGGTGGATGTGGACATTTGCAGGTACGACCACGACGCGCCTGTTTCCTGTGTGCTGAGTCGTGTTGTGTGGTGGGATTTGTGTGAGGTTATTTTTTGTCATGATGTTTAAAAAACATGAGTGAATCTGTTCTGAATGCTGAAGGCCGACATGTATGTGGATGTCAGTCAGCTCTGCTAACCTCTGCACACGTTAGCTTCCCAGCACTTACTTCCATCTGTGTGGCGTGTTGCTCACACTGGATGCCATGAACGCGAGGCGCAGAGGACTCTTCCTCCTGCAGCTCTGATCTCGATCTCACTGAAGCTTATATTTTGCACTGAGAGGCGTCTTGCTGTTGCCAGGCAACATGTAATCAGCTCTAAATCAGTTGTGTGCTGGCGAGCTACACACCACAGCCATCAATGGCAGCTCGGTTCAAGCAATCCAACGCGGCACCAGCAGATATCAAGCTCACATAAAGCTCACTGGATGCGTTCTGTAACGCCGTCGTCCTTTCTGTCTGTAGGATTACGTCATCGCTCCGGCTGCTCAGTGCCAGAGCCGTCAGCCTCTCCTCCACTCACGGTGTGACTGCTTGAAATATCTGTGATGATGTTCAGAGCTCACCTTTTTCAGTCTGAGGTGCTCAGAGTCCACGAAACCCTGTCAGGTCCTGTAAAGTGCTTCAGAGCCTCACGGAGGTCCAGCTGAGCCGCATTAATGTAGAACTCATCAAGGTCGGACGGTAATGGGCTCAGATCAAACACGGCCGTGAAAAATGTGCATTAGCTGATTGAACAACGGCCTCTGAAATGGACTAACATGTTGGTAGACATTGGATCAATGAGGCTTAAATGGCCACTGACAGAAGAGCTAAACTGAATGTTCTGCCGTCTTAGTCATGATGGGAGGTCCAGAAACCAAACCGAGGGCAGGTTCAAGGGCGTAGAGGAATCCTGAACTGGCAGAGACACGAAACTTACCCTCTTTGTTCTGCAGGGGTTACTACGACGTAATGGGACACTTTGACAGCACGTTCAACTGCTCCAAGGGCAGCTACATCTACTGCTGCGGTACCTGCCACTACCGCTTCTGCTGCGAGCACCAGAGGAACCGGCTGGACCAGGAATCCTGCAACAACTACCACTCCCCCGTCTGGGCCGACCCACAGGTCCCCGTCACCGTGCCCGTGGGCAACAAGCCCGACCCGGACTTTGAGACGCTCCAGCAGCAGAACAGCAGGTCAGAGTCTGGACTCGTTGTTCACTCGAGGAAACATTAGCGTTAGCGTCACCTCGTCAGCAGAAATGTAGTAAACTCACTCCTGATCCTTCAGGGCTTTTTTTGTTTGAAAGGAAGGGAAACAAACTTTTTTAGCTTTGTTGCATCTTAGCTCAAAACCTCAAATGATTACTGCATTTGCATACTTGTGGTTTACAGAAGAATTTTAGGAACACAGACCACAGTGACTCTTACTGCTTCCACAGCAAGAGTAGAAGTAGTAGTTAATTATTTCTGCATTCTCTTTTACTTTTCTGCTGTGTGCTGTCGTGCTCCTGTGAAAACAGCACGGCCTATGTGATCGGAGGCGTGATCTCCTTCACGCTGGTGGTGGCCGTGGGCGTCAGGATCGCCTTCAGCAAGGTGGCTCGCCGACCCCGCAACAGGGACATCAACATGCCCAGGTGAGACCAGGGGACAGGTGCGCAGGGTCAGAGCGAGACCGTCTGACAGGAAGTGAGACGGCAGGAGGCGCTCTGATCTGAGCTTTAATGGAACGTTACTTGCTCACATGTCGGCGTTTGGTTGGTTCGTTCATGCTGTCGGCAAAGTTGTTCCTGAGCTTTCAAACAAAAGCGTGACTCGCGTGTCGCTTGTTACAGGGTGGCTGCCAGGTTATTCAGAAACATGTGATTCTCGTCTTTCTCACTTCAGACCATGGGCTCGCCTTTGGGTGTCTGTATTAACTTCACCTTGTCTTAAAACAAGAGGACATGAAGAATATAAGCACCCACTCAGGCTGTGCTTTACCCTCAGCTCAGCTTGTTAAACTAAGCTTCAGTGACACAGGTGTGTCTATTGAGGGTGTGCATACAGAAGAAGAATGTAGAATCTGTGGGGAATTTGCAGACATTCGGAGGCTATTTCAGGACATTTTAGATGCATGAATTAGAAGAAATGAAAGTGGCAGCGAGCTGAAGTCACGATGAGAGGTTTGCCTCTGATAGATTTGAAGGATTGATGTGAATTAAGATAAAAGACGACTTGAGGAACAGTGAAGCTGGCTGAATATCAGCTTCCATTCATTCATATTCCTCTTCCTCCCTTCGTCCTCCTCACCTCTCTCCCTTTCTGTCTCCGTCTGACCTTTTGTCTGCTGTGTCAGATCACTGGTGGATATCTTACGTCACCAGTCGAGCCCGGTGCAGCAGGGAGAGAGGAACAACACCACAGTGTTGACCACCACCACCTCCGACGGACGGACATCCAAGAACCTCTACACCCCCATCCTGCAGAGCAAAGACAACCGCAGTAAGTGGAATGAGGAAACGGCAGAATTCAGAAAAAGAAGTGATTAATTACACACATTCATCCGGGTGAAAAACACAAAGGATGCTGTGATATTCAGGTGAAATCAGCGTTTGAATCGAACCATGTCCCCAGTGACAGAGATGGTAATTATTGCCGCTTTTACTCAGTTCAATCTCAATATCAGCAACACAAATCACACTTCAGCTGGAATGCGTTTGTTGTGACTGAGGATATGCCAGACGCTGCTATTTAGAGAAGTTAAAGGACAAAAAAGGAGAGTCTGTTTGTTTGAAAATGAAGCCGATCTGCAGAAATAATGTCTGACCCTCTGAACTGTGAGGATCCACCACAGAAACTGCTGAGTACATCATGAACTGCTTCTGCTTTCTTACTTAATTCTCTTTCATCTTGCAGAATCATGTTCAGCTAATCATAATTTTCACCTAAAAGCAGCTCAATGCTCAGTGTGTCACAGTCACTGAACCCCTGAGGACCTGACACACACTTTAAACCTGAGCTCTGATGCTTGTGGTGCTCCTCAGAGTGGGGTCAGACGATTTATTCAAGTATCAAAATGCTGTGAAATTCACCTGTGTTTTCTAATCTGTGGCCTTTTTTTTTATTGTTTGCGTCACAGATTTCGACAGAATTTCTTTCATTACTGTTAAAACGGCTGAATCAAGGGATGTCTGCTTAAAAGCTTTTGGCCCTTTCTGTGAGTGGCTGCAAATCAAAGACAAATTCAACAAGTGTGCATTTATCTTTTGGTTTTCTCCGTCTGATGCCCCTCAGACTGCCCACTGCCGCTTTGTGTCTCCTCACAGAGGGACACTCAAACGTCTCTGGTTGCAGGAAAAAGGTCGTGCAGACATTTGACAAACATTTCCCTCCGAGTGGTGGATATCAGAGCGCCGCTGAATCTGTTTGTTTTCTTGTACTGCAACAGTTTACACAATTACAGTGTGAAGAGACAGAAATAAGACACTCTGCTGTCTGTCTCTCTCTTCTGTCTGTCTCTCTGCTGCTGTCTCTCTGCCGCTGTCTCTCTGCTGTCTGTCTCTCTTCTGTCTGTCTCTCTGCTGCTGTCTCTCACCTCTCACAAGCTCTCTGCTTTCAGTCTCTTCAGGGTTTTTTGCTGAGCTGTTTTTCGTGATCTTGCAGGACTTTCTGGGTTTTAACAAGAAGAAATGCAACTCCAGGAAAATGTGGTGCTTCAGTACGAATAAAGACATCACAAATATAACGACAGGACATATATTTAACCTCATGGTGATGACAAAGACCATATTTTCTTAATATGGGTTAACTGTAAGAGTAGTGTTCAAACTGCCTGTCTTTCATGTCTTCCTCTGTGGAGCTGCTGAAGACATGAAGAGACATGCTGTGTTCTGCTAATCTGCAGTTTGATTGAATTCATTGTGAAAATATGTGTCGATTAAGTCGAATCATCACAGAAAAGAAGCCAGCTCCTGAAGGGACTGTCTCTCCCCTGTCCTGTCTCTATCTTTCTGTCCCTCTCTCTCTCTCTCTCTCTCTCTCTCTCTCTCTCTCTCTCTCTCTCTCTCTCTCTCTCTCTCTCTCTCTCTCTCGATTGACACAAATGCTTACTCGACACACGGCTCTGTGTCTCTGGAGTGGTTGTCCATCAGTTTGTCGGCTCTGCTCTCTTTGCAGCTGGGAACTTGCCCCACCATTTTAACCAGCAGGGGTCTGCCTCCAGCCCCAAACACTCTGCTACCATCGGTAAGCCTCGTGGTCAGCAGCACAGTCCAGCGCAGGCGGCGGCGAGCTGCCAGCCGGACTCACGGCCTCACTGCCACGCTGTCTGTCTGTCTTGTTGTCGGTGTGACGGCCTGTTGTCCTGCGCTCTTAAAGCAGCTGTGCCGTTCTCAACACAGCTCTGCGGCAAAGCTCGAACGTGCTTTAAAACACCTCCGTATGCTTGTGTGATGACGCACATGGCTGTGTTGAGAGTGACACATCTTTCATAAGAGTGAGCTAAAAGTTGTCTGGCCTGCCCTCTGCTTGATGCCAGCCTGTCTGCCCCCACCCCTCACCCACCACCACCACCACCACCACAAGCCTGCTCCTTCCTCCCTCTGTGCAGCAGTGATGTGCAACAGTGCTTACAGCTGATTACCGGAGGTCTTGGCTTAAGCGAGGTCACCGCACTTCCCTCAGTGTGTTTTCCCAGGCTTTGTACCAAGAAAACAAAAAGCAATTCTAGTGATTTATGTCCCCCCAGAAATCTGGAAATGAATGGGACTCCCATTAGGAGTCAAATTATTGCTCGTGAAGGCTAATTTGGTGCATCTAACATGGCTGCCACAGAGTGCTGCATGAGGTTGCTGTGGAAATATGACAAGGATGAAGGGGACAGGCGTGATTTTCCCTGAACTTTTTAGATTGTTTCAGCGCCACCGAACCAGTCCACCCACCCACGTGTCCCTCAGGGAATGAATTACACAAGGAGGCACCAGGAGACAATGAAACCAAGTCCACATTCAGCTCAAAGTTTAGCTGAAATTGTGCTTTTTGGTGCTGTAAGCAGTTTGATGTCTCAAACCCGTAGCTTTAATAACTCACATCACATTCAAACAAACTGATAATTAGGTGTTGCTGAGTACTGGTCCTGTGTTAGATAAGGTTCACAGCCTGCTGGGAGGACACAAGAAGAGAACACTTGAGCTCTGAGTCAGATACTCCGCACACGTCGAGCTAAGTTCATTTTTCCATGACACCGCTATCAAACCTCTCTGTCAGCCATCGTAGGTGTTCCAAAAAATCAATTACCTTGCACTCCTGGAAATGCCCGAGCTAATTCTGTGTGACGGCACAGAAATCAGAAATCACGTTCAGCTCAAAACTTGATGCTTTTATGCTGTGCAGCCTTCCTCGGGCTCGGTTCCTGCTCTCTAAACGACAGAACCTCAGAGCTAGCATTGCTTTTCTCCCCACCGTGTGTGTAGCGGTGCAGAAGTCCATGTGGTGTGTGTTCCCTGGGTGACGCTTAACAGAGACATTATTGCCCATTATTGCCCATTACTGTCAACGGTCAATGACCATATACATCCAGCAGTAATCTTAACAAGATCGCAGCCCATAACCATTACCACCCTGAATGGACTCGACATCGATTGTGTCTGTGTCAAAGACAGGAAACAACAGCAAAAGGCCAATTCTGCGGCGTTACGTAAGCTTTTACTGCTGCTTTATATTTCTGCATTCTCACTCTTTGGACATCTGCTGCTGACACCCAGCAGTTCATAAAGTTTCTCCCGGCCTCTGTTGACACATGGGGACATTTGAAGCGACTCCTCTGTGGTCGCGGCCATGGGCAGCATGCGTCCGTTTGGACTGGAGATGCACCTTTTGGATGTGAGCTCATCGTCCCTGTTGAATGTGCAGAACCCACACATGTGAGGTCTCAGCCGGCTGAGGGCACCTACATGTTGGGTCGGTATCAGTGCTGTCTGCTCGCCGTTTGGAAAATATGAATGTACTCGCACACTGTATGATGTAACTGATATGAGTATACATGTTGCAAAACAGACACCCCTGCCCCTCCCCCATACTGCTAATGTTACATAAGACAAATCATTTTTTATGTGTATTGATCGCTTTTGCACTTTGCATAAATGTGACTCTGTGTGTGTGTGTGTGTATGTGTGGATTCCCTGTGATGGTATCAGTGTGTTTCTCTGTATTTACATGTGGCTGGTATGTTTGTCAGAGCCTCAGATGAACAGTACTGAGCTGTATTAATAGATGGTCGCCATGGAGCTCGGAGACACTTCCTGTGTTTACTGATCATTAACCAGCGAGTATCTTCTTCTTCTCTTGTCTTCCTTTTTGTCCATCTCTGTTTCTTTTTATTCTCTCTTCCTTTTTGTTCTCTATTTTTCTCCACGTCTTTCTTTTTCCCTCCCGTCCTCACCTCTCCTGCCTCCATCTTTTTCATCCTTGAACTCTTCTCCCTCTGCGTTTTATTGTCCTCCCTCCTTCCCTCCCTTCTCTGCCTCACTTGCTCATCCTCTCCTCCATCTCCTTTTCCTCCCTCCCTCATCCCTTTTTCTCTTCTCCCCATTTTCCTCTCCCTCCGTCCATCTGTCCGTCTCTCAGAGCGTGGACCCCGTATGAACAACACCCCCCAGCTCTCCTCTGGACCCACCCTGCTTTCGGGTAGCGGTAAAGGTCCCGGTGGTGGTGGCGTCATTGGCAGCAGCATCATGGGAGGGGGCATGAGACACAACAGCAGCCATCCCTCCTTCTCCCACTCCTTCCACAACCTGGCGCAGCTGCCGCCGTCCTACGAGCTGTCCATGAAACCTGAGCTCAGCCGCTACAGCTCCCTGAAGAGGCTGGGTGAGCTTGGGGGGGGGCTAAGGGGAGTAGAGAGGGGAAATACAGGGGAGGGAAAGGGGAAGCAACGAGGAAAACCTCAGAGAGAGACGGAGGGGAAGAAAGCAAAGGAAGGCAAGTGGGACTGATTCATTAATGGGGGCTTTCAGGTGATGCGACACCAGTTAGCAGCCATACTGGAAGTGTTGATTCACCAGTTTAGAGTTGCTCCTCTGTAAAGTTTTTGGAAATCATTTTAAGCATCAGCGTGGTTTCCACCCACATCTTTCAAACTCCAGCATAACCCTGATGACATCAACGTAACATCATCATTTTTATTTTTTAGACATTATACAACCGTTTCTAAAGGCTGAGTTGAGCTCCTCGTGACTAAAACTGACCTTTATGTCTCAAATGTTTAACGTCAGCCTGCTGTTTGGTTATCCGCGGCGTCTGATCAACAAACCATTGCTGTGCTGTTTTTCACATCTGCTGTTTGGCTAATACTTTGAGACAAGTGCCTAGAAATGGTTTGTTGTTGCATGCTAGCATAAACATGTAGCAGGCCAGCATCGGCCCTGTGCTACACTGGCCAAAAGCTTTGTCATGCAGGGCAGGATTGTGCCAAGCGGTTGGGTTAGCGCTAACGTTTTGCCTGTACTGACCAATAATAACATATAACACCCACTTCAGCAGCCACTGCCTCTGCCAGCTTAGCTATGAGCCAGCTATTCTCAAGCTAACCGGCCTACTCCCACCACATGACTTTCTTTCCAGGTATTTCTCTCCTCGTGGCCCGATTAGTTCGACTCTCACGCAGCCGATTCTCCAGTGAACCTCCATTATGGTGGCAGGCGGGCAGGCATGGCCGCCAGGAGACTTGTAACTCAGCCGCGAAGCCAAATAAACATGTCAGTGCAGTCTCAATGTGTAAACTGTGTCTGCTAAACAGTCATAACAGCAAAGTAAACAAACTGAAACAGAGAAGAGGGAACTGAGCGAAGGGACGGGAGCAGACTGAGACGACTGGGTCGCTCGTGTAGTTTGAAGCATTTTTTTGTCATTTTCTCTTTTCATCCTGACGGCAATTAATGAATCAAAATGTGGCTGCAGATCCAGTCATTTCACTCAGGCCTAAATGTCTGACTAGATATGCACCTGCCTGCCTGTGAGTGCTCAGCAGATGTTCTGCTAAAGCTACAGCAAGCTAGCTGCACAAGAGCAGCAGATGACATTTCCCACTGCTAATGCCGCTAATACAGGAAGAATAGCCAGGTTCATAGTGTGCGTTCATGATGATAGCGTCAGGTGTTTCCTACACTTGACGTGAGCTGACTCTGGTTCAGCAGCTCTGGTTCACACGCCCGCAGCAGCGAGCAGTAACTGGGCAGGGCAGCCCATCCAGAGTCTTTATTAAAAGAAACTCCTCCCTGCTGGACTCGTCCTCCACCTGTATTCAGCCAGCGAGCGCTCATGGTGGAGGGAGGCATGAAGGGAGGGGGTGGGTTTTCAGTTTAAACATCTAGTTTACTCTTACTGGTTTCTCCAACGTTACCAAGTCCACTTTAAGGGAGTGGAAAGGGTGAAGAAAGAGGGAGAAATGGAGGGTGATGGATGACAAGAAGAGGGGAAGGGTTGGGAATAAAGGAGTGACAGAAAAGCATCAGTGAGAAAAAGGAAAGAGGAGAGTATTAATGTGGAGAAAGAGTTTGCTTGATGGGGGGCAGTGAAAGAGCTGATTGGGCAAATATGGATACAGCAGGAGGGAAAAAAGAGATATTTTGGAAGATAGAGACGCAGAGAGGTCGGCTGAGCAGGAGGAGAGGAAAGAAGGGAGAGGCGGTGGAAGAAAGGATTGGAGGAAAGAGATGTGGAGATAGGGGGAGGGGCGTTGGCTGCTGGTCTGCAGGGGCCTGGCTGCCTTCGACGGGGAAGAAAAGATGTTTGAGAGGCAGCGGCTGGCAACCTCTCTCTCTCTCTCTCTCTCTCTCTCTCTCTCTCTCTCTCTCTCTCTCTCTCTCTCTCTCTCTCTCTCTCTCCCTCTCTCTCTCTCTCTCTCTCTCTCTCTCTCTCTCTCTCTCTCTCTCTGTCTTTACCTCTCTCGCCCTGCGATTGCTGAAGACTGCAGGGGGAGGGGAGTCGCCTCTGCAGGCTGAGTGATGGATGGTTACTACACGGGGGATCGTGTGTGCGTGTGTGTGTGTGTGGGGGGGGGGGGGTATACGTGGAAGCAGTAATGAGGTGAAAGTCCAGATGAGGCTCTTTATTATTACAATTCAGTGGAAAGGAGAAAACACTTCATAGATGACGCCGAGCGGCGAAAAGGCTTCCACTCATCGCACCTTCATCCCACCTCCCTTCATCTCCTCACTCTCATCAGGAAGCAGCGTCTCTGTCGCAGTAATGGCAGCCGTCCTGTAGCTTTTTATGGTCCAGATAAACTGACCGTGTCCTGGTTTAGAGAGGCAGATGCTCTTCCCTTCGTTCGCCGCTTTGCTCTTTCATTCTGTTTAGAATCTCTCCTTCACATCACTGCACTTCCTCAAATGACAAATTCATTCATGCACAGCTGTTTCTGCGCGTCTGTCAGACCATCACACCCCAGTAATACTTTTTAAAAAGCATGTTTGTACGCAGCCTTTTCCCTGATAATTAGAAATCAGCTCTATTTATTCTAGAAAACTACGAGTCCAGGGTTGTTCATGACGTTCTGCTGCTCAGATCCACAATTCATCAAGACCACGAGAAGCCTCAAATCCACTTTCTGCAGGCGTCCAGAGTCTGTGTGGGGGGAAACTCTCAAGACTCAACAGAATTCTTAGAACAGTAAGGCACCAGGAAGCTTTATCTGAAGTGCTTGTTGAACTACCTTTACGATCGTCCAGCAGTCCACTGGTCACACCCGCTCCACGCAGCAGCTGGCCGGGGGTGAGGTGGTGAGGAAGTGAGGAAGTGAACGGTGTGTGAACGTCTCTCAAACAGTTTTTTCATTCCTCACACAATCACTTCTGTCAGTTTTTGAGTGTGCAAACATTGGCAGCAGCGTGAATGTGAGGAGGTTTCATCCATAACACCAGTGCGGACTTGACGTGATGATGGTCATCACGTATGACGAACCCTTTTTGCTCAGCTCTTCCTCTTTCTCAGCCTTAAAACATAAGAAGACTTCATTTTGTGCCGGATGATTTTATTTGTCAGAGCAGAGCGGCCAGGCGCCGCTCGCTCCAGCATGCGAACGCCTCCGTTAGCCAGATGCAGGCTGAATCACTCGCATTGAATCAGCTGGTGACGCTGAAAGCAGAGCAGCATTTTTACCTGCCTGATTATTAAATGCCGGCTTTTTCCTAAAAAAAAAAACACCCCGAATGTCAGTTTTAGTGGAACGCCCCTTCAAAGGGAAACTAAAATGTTGTCATTGTGACACAAAGAGGGACTCCAGCCTCTCGCCAGCCTTTGTGTGAAACCTGCTCCTTTTGATGTAGTTCCCACACGGCGCTGCAGAAAGGACACTGATAAAGGCTTCTTTGTCTGCGGTCGGCAGCCGGGGAGAAACCTCGAGATAATTTGGCCTTACAGGAAGGGAGTAAACAGAGAGGGAGAGGGGAGGAAGAGGAGAGAGGAGGGAGAGGACATGAGACACAGAGAGAGAGAGAGGAAGAGGAAGGTGGTGGTAAAAGGAAGAACAGAAGAAGCAGAGGGAGAGAGAACAAGAGGAGAATGAAAGGAGTGGAAGAGACCTGACAGAGAGAGAGAAGAGGAGGCGCGAGGGGAGGAAGAGGTGGAGAGGTGGCTGGTTAAAGGTCAGCTTTAAATTGGCTCTCAGGGAGCTGCTTCCATGGAAATGCTTTGAAGATTAAAGCGTCTCAGGCTGCAGAGCAGAAACGCTGTATTTCACTATTAATGAACCTCACTAACTGTCCCTCCACGTCTGCGTCTCCGGCCGTCCTCGTCTCTTCGCTTTGTTTCTTTATTTTGGTGTCATATCCAGCAGCCCGTCTCATGTGAAACTACCTTCACCTGTCCGTCTCGCCTCTGTTACCGTGTTTTCCTCTTCCTCTCTTCTCTTTTACGTTTATTCTCCCGTGCCTCATGCAGCATCTCTTTCATCTCCTTTTCCACCATCTCTCCGTTTGAAATCCATTCTTGTCATTTCCGGCTCCACGTCCTGTC
Organism: Chaetodon auriga; assembly: GCF_051107435.1. Classification (NCBI taxonomy): domain Eukaryota; kingdom Metazoa; phylum Chordata; class Actinopteri; order Chaetodontiformes; family Chaetodontidae; genus Chaetodon; species Chaetodon auriga. The sequence goes on along the minus strand of NC_135090.1, from coordinate 22,248,957 downwards.
CGTCTGTGACTCCATCATCTTCATTTCACCTTTTGTTCTGGTCTCTCTTCCTCCTCCACCTCTCTTTTCTTCTTCTCTCCTCTCTATCAAGGTGTCTCTCCTCCTTTTCCAGCCAAACATGACATATTTTCTTTCCTGGTTTGTCTCGTTCATTCGTCCTTGATCCTTCTCTTTTGTCGTCATTTCTGCTTTTCTTTTCATTTCTTTTTCCTTCTACCTCCTTCCTGTGTGGCTTTTAGCTCAGTTAGCCTCCACTTAACGTTCTTCACATCACATGACCTTCATCAGTTGTCATGAAAAGATATTTCCTGAAAGGAAAGCATTGATCCGTTGATTTGACATCAATGAAGGAAATAATCTTGAGTTGTTCTTTAACACGGTGCATCGTTCTTTGTCTGTTTTGCTGGACCAGAGAAAGAACTGGACGAGTACTCCAGCTACTACGGCTCCAAACGCCGCTCCAACAACGCTCCGCCCTCCTTCCACTCCTCGCAGCACCACCTGCCCTGGGGAGGCGAGTACACGCTGGGATCCAGGGGCACGCTGCCCCTCCACGGCTCTCGGCCCCGCATCCACATCCCCGCCTCCACCCCGAACCCGTACCCGCTGCCCGCCCAGGCGCACTACACCAGCTCCTCCTTCGACAGGCCGCCGCGCCGCGTCCGCTCCCAGGACCAGCTGCTCGGGTTCGGGGAGGGAAACACGCTGTCCCGCCTGTCCAAGAACCAGCAACACCAGTACTACAAAGCCATGATGAGCAGCAGCAGAGGCTCCAACTCGCAGACGCTCCGCAGGTAAGATAAGAGAGGAGAGCAGTAACGAGGCGCGATGAAGAGGAAGGAAGACAACAGAGGAGATCATGATGATACCAGACGAGACGAGAGATGAGACACTAATAGTTTTCTGTTAAAATGCAGTAAACTGTGTTAATGTTATACCTCCCAGGTGCAAAAATATTACACTTAAATGATACTTTTTGAAGAATTTACCAAGTACGCCATGAGTACCACTTGAATAATACTTGAGTACACTTGAAGTATAAATAGTATGTTAACTTACTAAACTTAAAGTTACTTAACTTACTAAAGTTTTCCAAACTTTAAGTGTACTGAAGCAAACAGGAGAAAATCAGGATTCATGAGCATTCAAAACACACTCGTAGTACAATTGTATTATATCACCAAAGTGTTGGAAATATGCTCGTAAATACTTCAAATGAAGTGAAATTAAAGTACACTTTAATGAAGCGTGCTAATAGTGTATTACAAAGGACTTGAAAATAAGTTTTCATAAGTACACTTCATTACTATTAAAAGTATTTGTGATTCAGTACACTTTCTGAAAGTACACTTAAGTACAATTTATAGTACAAATAGTGCACTTTTTATAAGTACTTTGAAATACTTAAAATACTGTAAAATTAATATATCCTTTTTTAATACATTTAAGTAGAACTTAATGACATTTACGTAGAAGTACACTTGTTAAAAGTACATGTCAAACAACTGTGTGCTGACTTTTCTAATACACTAAAGTAATACTACTGTATGGGTTTACATCAGCTGGAGCTCTGTGCTAAACAAAACCTTTGAAAACTTCATTTTCTGAAGTGATATCGTGAACTGATTAACCACAGCGTCGACTTACGGCCTCAAAGGCCGAATGTGAAGTTATTATTCGACCCTGAACATTTCATGAGTGATTCAGTATCAGAGGATAAACGAGTCTCTGCTTCCAGGTCCCATGAGAGGCTTCTGGTCTCACCTGACCGTCTGGAGGACCGGCTGATGGCGATGGGTCTGCTCATGGGAGGCGGCGACAGAGGAGCTGGGAGCGGGATGGTGCCCACCATGGGCCGGCTCAGCCACCACCAGAAGGCCCAGTCACAGCAGAACATCTGCGTCACGCCGTCCATGGACCGCCACCACATGATCAAGATGAACTCCCACCCGACGCCGGGCCACGACCACGAGCGCGGCTCCTCCGCCATGCCCGGGATGGGCATGCACGGCGGATGGGACCCCCTCGGCGGAGCGGGGACGGGCGGGGGCCACCCGAACGCCCGGCGGATGGCCTTCGCCAACAAGAGGCAGAACACCATCGAACAGCTGCACTTCATCCCCGGAGGAGGAGGAGGAGTGCAGGGACTGCGGACTGGGAGTAAGAACGAGGTGACAGTGTGAGAGGATGAGGAAGATGAAGAGCAGAGAGGTGAAGGCTGAAGAGGCAGACAGTGGAAGGAGAGTGATGAGTGAGCTGAGCAGGAAGAGGAAGTGAGGACGAGGTTTGGATCTCATCTGGCTGCCCCCCCCCCCCCATAAAACAGACATTAATCTCACAGCGAGTGAAAGCGACCGATTCTCACTTGGTGTCGGAGAGAATTTTCAGCCGTTCTTTTGTTGAAGGAGGACAGAAGCGTCCGCTGAAAAGGAGCCAACAAAGCCAGTGCAGACGAGACTTTTATTGAAGGAAACCCGCTGAGTCAAATTTGTTGAATTGTCCTTGAGTTTTATTGCTCTGTCCTCTGAGTCCTCGACAGCTCTGACAGACATTCATGTGTCTTTGAATCGCTGTGGAGGCAGAGACAGACCTTTGCTTGTCTTTGTATTTAGAAACCAAACGAGTCGCTTTTGTATGACATGAACCTGATGGTGATTCTAGTATTAAGATTACTGAGCCCTGTAAGACTTTGTGTGTATTTGGTTTAAAACATATTTATCTTTTAGCCAGCCAGTTTGTAACTTGAAGGCTGGACATGTGACCTGCCCGTCGTTTCTTTCTCTACTTGTGATTGGACGGGAATGAAAGTAAAACATTCTCCGCAAACGTCGTCTAGCTGAGTGCGGTTAGCCGCCACCTGTTCGCCTTTATGGCTCAATTTACACGAGAAAAGGATCCAATCGAAACCGTTTTGTCACAAAATAAGACCTGCATCGACATGGCCAGCATTTAACTGGTGACTTCAGTGAAAATGCTGCAACACTTGGACCAATAGCGAGCAGTCTGTCAGTGCTTAGCGCTGAGGGAACGTAGTTCAGACCCATGATTTGACCTGTTTGAACTCATTGTCCAGCTAACAAGGTTGCTACCTGTCAGTTAGCAACAAGTTGGCTCGTTCTGCAGCCTTTTGTTTCCCTCCTCGGTGAAACGCTTCATAGACTGAAATTATGTACAATTCTGAGAACAAGAAGTCCAGCATAGAGAAGACAGGAAGACGCTCGGGGAGCTCTGACGGCTCACTAGCGGCAGCATGTTCCTAGCGTGTTAGCGGTTTGCTCGTTAGCTACAGTAGTTCACCAACTAGCTCTGTGATTCGTCACTACGTCACCAAGCTTCTAGCGCCACATGTTTTGCGGAGAGCGACCAGGCCTGCAGGGTGAACGCCACCTCGCGGTATGATTTCAGCTAACGTAAAGCCTTTGTACAGTGAACTCTAGTGGGTGTATGTCATCTATGAAACTTTGTGCTGTGACCCTTTGCGTTATAATTAGTAAAAAGAAAAAAAAGTTTTGAAATTAGACCTCGTAAAGAAGAACCGACCTCACGCAGACTGTTCGGGTCGACCCCGGCTGACCAAACGTCCTTTAACCGCTGTTTCAAACTTGTCATTGTGAGTCGCAGACAGTCGAGGGTTTGCTTCTGGTCTTCAGGAAACCCTCCCGCGCTGCGACGCCACCTCACCTGCAAGCTCAGCCGCTCACCTCGTTTGAAGGGAAGGGGGGGCAGACGGGTCGGAGGCGGGGGACAATGGACACTTCACACCAAGGGCTATACTGATTATCTCTGTGTGTCTGTGCAGCGTCTGCTTCATCTCACGCTTCTCGTTTCTGTGCAGAGAGATGATCGAAAACATGCAAAGAAATTCTGCAGCGCAAAGGAACTTTTGTGCGACGTGTAAAAACACTCCACCATGAAAACTTTTTTTTTGTTGAACTGTCGAGCAGGTGGCCATGATGATGTCATATTTTGTACATTTTGTACATTTTTTAGTTTTCTGGCTGTGAGATGGACCTTCTGGCCTTCCAGGCTGGATTCCCCCTTTCGTGGGGTTTCAGGGGCTCGTAGCCTCGTTTTGAGGCTTCCGGCGTCCCGTCTGAGTTGCATTTCGTTAAAGACAGACATGATTGATGACTGAGCGAAGCTTCCTGCCAGCCGTTTTTAGTCCTCCACATGTGCTCATGTTAACGGTTTATGATCATACGTGTAAAAACTCCCCCTCGATCAGACTCTGAACGCTCTTATCATCAATCAGTTTTGTTGGTTTTTTTTTGTCTTTTACTTAAACATGTATTTATTTTTTTAATCTCTGTGAATTTTAATGTATAATCCTGGATTTTCAATATTCAAACTTTCTAGTGGAATTTTAAAAAAAGAAGGAACCTTTGTGTTCTCGAGAACAAAAAGAGCCGATGCAATCAAAGAGAAAAGACGAACCGCATGTCAGAAGCCAGTGTTGATGATGTCACAGTGCTGACTTATGATGTCACGGCGTGTATGTGTGTAAATGTACGTGCGTTTGTCTTCATCCGTGTGCCCGTGTGTGTACTCTCTCAGTGTCTTCTTCTTCTTCGGAATGCTGAACCTCATTTTTGACCAAACTTTCGGAGACGAGTTCAAAGACCCGAGTCGCGGTCGTTTCGTGTTCATATCAACTTGTGATGAAATTTAAAAGGCCCGTCGTGGTTTTATTAAAAAAAAAAGGGACATTGATCAATCACAGCTTTTCTTGTCGAGCTGCGTTCACCAAAGCGAGGACTTTTCAAACGTTTGAAAATGTAAATTCTTGAAGGCGTGTTTTGTGTCGAGTTTTGGGATTTGAACAGAAGCGAAGCAGCCGGTCGACGCGTTTGTGTCGCTGCCCTCTGACTTCAACATGTATCTGCAAAATGTGGCTGTTTTTCATGCTCATTTGTGCTCATTTGAACAGAACTTCTCGGGCACGAAGCTTAAACATCGAGCCTGAGGAGCGTTTTAGAGTTGCAGTACGTGCGAAGGGGAAAAACTAATTTCATTCGAGTGTTTTCCAGCGACAGCAGCTGCGGCTTCAGCGCGTTGACGAGGAGAATGTATTGTGACTTTCCTTCGGCTGAGCGGACCGGAAAGGCTCCGTGGTTTTTACAATGAGAGCATCTCATTAAATTTAAAAGAGAACGAGGCAAAATAGGGGGGAAATGTAAATGACACGTGGAAATTCAGCTGTATTTTTAATGTCTCATTTCGCCTCACGCCTTCGAAGGTGTGACACAGATGTTGTAATCCATGTTCAGTTAATCGCTCCCCTGATAGAACTGTGTGCCTGTATGTGTGTTTGTGTGTGTGCGTGGTCACGAGTGTGTTAACGACTGGGCGGGGGGGCATGGGCGTATTTGTATTCTCAAAGCTACTCTGCATACCTCAAATTGTATGATACATTTATTTATTACATCCCCTTATATGTCTATTTCCAAGAATATCCAGACAAAGGTCTCACAGATGTGCAACCCTTTTGTTATTGGTGATCAATTCTTGCGTTTGTAGAAACCATACTGTTTAATTGATAATAACAATAAAAAAAATCCCTCTAAAGCTTGTTTTTTGTCTTATGTGATGAAATGTGACTGTTTTTTCATTAACGGGCTCTTTAAAACTTTAGGTTTTGGACTGTTGATCAGACAAATCAAGTGTTTTTAAGACATTACGTTGGCCTTTATTCACATTTTAGACTCAACAATAACCTGTTTAATCAAAGTCATAATAGCTGCATGACCTGAAAGTGAAAATAATCCCTGCAGCTCATTTCACATTTTAACAGAATGGCTTCCAGGGTTGCAGCTACACATTATTTTACAGATTTTAAGTCAATAAATTGTCACAGTACAGTTCCTGAAAGTACACAACGGATTCCTGTCATGGTTTGAGGGGATGAAAATTAAGTTTGTGTGTGTGATCTTAACAATTATGTTTGTCAATCAGTACCGCCTCCCTGTGTTTCTACACCCAGGAGGAAATTTGAGGCTCCACACAGAGGAGCAACGCCTCTCCACCCCCCTCCGTTTACCACCAAGTACTAAATTCATTACAGTCATGAAAAAAAGGGAATTTACAGGAGGAGATAAAGATGGAGGCGAGCTCTGATCCTCTGCCGTCTACACTGAATTTCTGCTTTTATACATTATTTAAATGGTTTTTTTAATTTTATTTTATGACACTGTCATGTGTGGAGAAGAGGCCAAATAAAGAATAAAGCAAGGCTGAGTCAGAGGGATAACCAAGGCTGCATCCACACACCAATACAACAGTCAATCGATCAACTAATCAATAATTTTATGGCTGCTGAGGGAGAACAGACATTTCCAAACCTCAGAAAGTCGCATCAGAACTCGCACAGCTGTCTGACTTGTTACCACTGTAGACTCTTATTAAGACTTGATTATTGTGTGTTTTCTGCAGGATAGGATCCAGTGTTTAATATTCTGACAAAAAAAAAACAAAAATCTACCGGGTTTTGTTCCTTGGTACACGTGCATGTGCAAAATGCATGCATGCAGAAGTGCAGCCAGTGCACAAAATCTCGGTTTTTCACTATTTTTGTCTCAGCCACACACACACGCACACACACAATTTGTAATGTTATGCAGCATGCGCCTTAATGATATCTTTAATTGACTCATTACCATTTCACACAGTGTGAAAACACACACACACAAGCACACACCCACACAGGGGGCTTAATGACACAGTGTCAGAATGCGAGGTGATATCTTTTTTAATGGTGTGTAAACACGCGCGCGCGCACGTACACGCGCACACACGGTTTATTCATTCAGGAGCAGCACGCCGGTTAGAAAGCAGATTTTGCAAACGGAGGAGCAGAGGTGGACGCGAGCGGAGCGGCGGCGGTGTGGTCGCGGCCGGACAGACCAACCTGTGCCTGGCTCTACCCGGAACCATTATGCAGACAGGAAACTACCATTTTAACGCTAGCAGCATCGGAGGAGCCGTCGTCTACAGAGGGGGACACCTAAAACTGACAAGGGCGGAAAACAGCCAAGCGTGGAGAAAAGAGGGAAAAACACGACGGAAACTAAACAAAGGCGCCGTGTGGGTGAAGGCGAGCGGGGAGCCGGTCGAGCAGTAGGACTGTGGCGGCAGACAATGGACATATCGGACCAGGCCAGCGGAAATAGTTTTTGTTAGCGAGTGAAAAGCAGCCCTCCCGGGCCGATGGAGAGCCAGGCCTTTCACAGTGTTTTTCCATGGATGAAGAAAAAGGCCCCGCCGACAGGCTGTAGGGACCCCGCTCTCACGGCGAACTCCCCGATCGATGTTTCCACACTTTTATTCCCATGTTTCTGAGCTTTTTTTTGCACCCGGCCATCTTATGCTACAAGGTAAAAAAACAAAAACAAAAGCCGTTCCCGGCGATAGTAAATTGGCTACTTCGCTAGCTGCCAAGCTAAGCGTAGCTAACGGCTCAGCTAAGCTGCTAACAGTGCTAGCGTTGTGCTATGTAAGTGGGATACCCTCTTTATGCCAGTCTAGTTATTATTATCAGCATTACAGCGCGGTTTTAAATATGTTGGACCAACTTTTAACACCCTGCATCTGTGAGTGTTGAATTGCAGCACAAAACGTGCGAGTTTACGGCCGTTAGTGCAACATTTTGGTAGTTAGTTAACGTTAGCTAGCTAAGTATGGATGCTAGCTGGTGAGTGAGGGGTAACAGTAATTTGTATCCGTCTAACCTGCTCTGCCATCGGTACATCTGTTTCAGGCTGTCCACCTGAGGTCACCGGTTGTCGGCGGAGAAAGCGAACAGTTTCCCCCCACAGCTGCCTTCCAACTGGGAGCCCAAGAGCTGCGGATCAGCCGGTAAGATGAGCAAAACATGCAATCACACTCCTGCAAATTGTCAGAGTAACTGTTAGCACAGTCAGCCTCAGTTTGTCACTGCTCTGCTTCCGAGCTGCTGTCAGTGTTGACTTAAAGGAGGTTTGATGAGTGAAGCACTTCAGTTCAAACTCTGCACGTTTGTCAAGGCATGCTGTTTGCAGAACTAGCAGCTCTGAGTGTGTGTGTGTGTGTGTGTGTGTGTGTGTGTGTGTGTAAAGTTATTTTACATCAGGATGCAGTTTGTCTTCAAATCTGAAAAGTTGTACATGATAAAGGTTTAAAAAGTAATTTGTGATCAACTGATCATTCATGCAGTTGTCAGTAGTATTTTGTGATCCGGTGTGTATCTGTGCATCAATGAAACCTGCATTCGTTAGAGTATCTTTCGCAGTAAACGCAGCCTTTCAGCCTCAGGGTCCTTTGACTTGCAGGACATTTTTAAAACCACAACACTGCATTCCACTGGAAGCTAAATTAGGTGACCGTATGTATTCTTATTCCCCTGTAATCCACTTTGAGCTCCCCTGTGCTCATGCAGATAGAAGATGACGGTACGTCGTACTTCGTCTCACATGACAGTTTGACAGCTCTGTAATTGTTTTCATCCTGAGATTTGCGCGACCTGAAAACGGGAGTCAAGGGCGAGAGCAGAAACCCCGCTGCGCTCAGGAACACCGCCATTTAACAAGTTGAGCTTTATTTTTATATAGGATAGGAGCGACGCTTTTCCTCTGAGAGGAAGCTGTTTAATTAGCACATGTCTCTGAACTGATCGGTTGATTTAGTGACACAGACGATGAAGAAGCTGCTCAGTGGTTGTTGATCCTGATGCACAGACTGCGTTGATGTGTGTGCGATAGCTGCTAATCAAAGGGTTTAATGTAGTTTTTCCTCTAAATGTTTCTCAGCAATGTTTTGAATGCGTTCTTGATTTCATTAATTTTATATGAGAACAAACTTCCTGTCTGGCAGCAAAACCATCATTTAAAGGAGATTTTCCCATCCACAGTTTGTTCTGACGTAACAGAGAAGCGTGTTCACATCCTGATTCTCCTGATTTTGTCAACTTTATTATGTTAATGATATTTATCCGGTAATGCTCAAAGCCTCTCTCTCAAAATGTTTTCTACCACGAAAGGAAATAAAATTTTTGGTTTAAAGTAAAATTCTTCACATCAGTGTTTCTTTTCCTTCGTGCTGTGTATTTCTACTCAGTATCCAGCATTAATGTATTTGCTGTGATCTGTTTGATGATTGTTCGGGTAGAAAAGTTTCCTCCGCCGCCTTTATCTCGGATGCCGCCGACCCCCGGCTCGTGTTCAGCACCGTCAAAATGAAAACATGTTTTAATGGAAAGGGTGGTGCACTGAACATCCTGGTCAAAGCTGCTGTTTTGTTTAGCCCCTTTTAAAGTATCTGTTGGACCGTTGGAAGCGAGGGTTTACAGTACGTGTCAGGGTGTGGAGAGCTCTCTTACGGTGTGAAAAATCTGTTTTTACGTCTCACTTTCACCTTGGACAGCTTTGTTTTTACCCCTGACAACTAAACTGAAGCAAATGGGCTTTGGAGGCGGTTGCTGAGCGTTGCGTACTGTCGGGAGGACGTGTATCATTCAACAGCAAAAAATGCTGTAAAACGTTTTCACACTGAACACATCCCTGTGGGAAGAAATTCCCCGTACATTCACGGTCTGGTGGCCGTGTGCCACAAAGAGCTGAGAGGCTTTATTCTCTCGGTTTCTTTTCTTTGGTTGAAAGATAAAACCAGCTTTTTATTTAGCTGCTGTGCTGATCGCCGGGAAGTAAGTCCTGCAGGAGAGTGGCTGAAGATCAGCGTCGCACAGTGAGACGCGCGTGTCGGACATGCTACGAAAACAATCGTAGTATGAAATTACCGCGGTGTGGTGTTGGCCGGTATACGTACAGACCGTGTGCCGGTAGACGTGTCCACTGCGGGAGCTGTCCCTTAAGCTCTGTTTTCATCTCATTCAGTGTCTGCGCTGATAACGCTGCTACACGGCGAGCAGGTGGACGTGTTGAAGATATCCCAGAGTGCAGCTGCTTCATACTCTCTGTCTGTACGGTGCTTTCCACTCTTTCGTTGACATCGCAGATTCGTCCAAACACATGTAGTGTTTATCAGCACAGAGTTCGACCCGTTCGTCGCCCTTCACCTGAAACAAACTGAGTATTTCCAGTCTAACGGGCTCCATGTGTGAAAGGACAACTCTGAACCAGGTCTGGACCTGTTCTGCAGACACTGTCCAGAGTTCATAAGACAAAACAGTTTCAGTGTCCATCCGTCTGCCTCACATGGTTTCCTGATGTGTGTTCACCCTGTTCTCACGTCAGCTGACACGGTTGGTGGTGATGATGCACCTTTGTTGCATCTCTGTTGATCCTGTTTGAACCTTAAAGCTTCATTTATGAAAGAAAGTTCGTTTCACTGTTGAGTCTTTTCTTTTTTAACTCAGCTCTCGTCTCATGTGAGGCAGCTGTTTCTGTTTTTGTGGAAGTTCTGAAGAAGGAAATGACCAAATCTGATGAAGTGTGGTTACTTTAAAGCCTTTCTTAATTTAATTTAAATAACTATTACTATAATGAAAACAGATCTGCGTGGATGTCGCCAGAGCGTCTTGTTTGTGTGTGAGGTGAGTCCTTGTTTTCCTCTCGGTAGTTGTAGGCTCTTTAGCAAGTGAAAATAAAAGTTCATACATCCAACACTGTATCCCACAATTCCTCAGGAACCACCGCCATATTGGTGTGGGGACTCCACGCCTCTAATGCGTGTTGAGGTCTGTCCACAGTTCAAGTCATCAAAACTTGTTGAACTTTCAACTGATTCAGTTTGGTTTGTTCCCGCTTTTTCACAGACAGGCAGAGCTTTAAGTAACAGCAGGTTTCAGTATTGTTCAGAAGTACATCAGTATTTTTAATCACTGCCGTGTTCAGAGGACTCCTTGGATTGAAGATCGGCTGCGCCGTCGCTCTGCTGAGCTTCAGGCCGAACGCAGATGTGACGGCACACATGAGGATGTTTGGCTTCTCTGGTTTCTGTCTCGGGGGAGAGTCGTTCATGTTGAGCGCTCTGTGGAAGCCAGAGGAAGGTCAGACTGAAGATGAGAACTAACCTCGGTTCTTAAAGACAAGACACGAGAACGCCGGGCTTGTTTCTCACCAGGGCTTTGATGTTAAATGTGCAGCCAGAGAAACTCGCTTTGTTTTACTGTTAGAGGAACGGTACTTTTCTTTTTGACCTTTTGGTTTGGAGGCTCGTTTGGTCTGTGAGATGTTGTGGTTTCTGGCTGAGAATCAGGTGTGAATGCTTTAGCCATCAGTGCTAAGTGCTCAGAAATAAAAGCACAAGCAGCAGTTTCTATATTAAAGCCAAGCATTGCGTCCCTTGATGGGTTAACACAATCAGGCCAGGGCTCCTCGTAGTGACCCACATTTGCATGAATACGCTGTGTCCCCAGTTGTTCATAAAACCCTGGAGATTGAGGAACAGAACGGGGAAATAATCAGTGAGGTTAACTGAAAATGCCAATCTCTAAATATCAGATTGCGTTTTTGACAGAAGGGATTTGCTGAGCCTGGATGTGGATTGTCAGCAGCCCCTGTTTTCCTCCCACACACAAAGACACTGTCCACCAGACCACCTTTTTTTATCTGGCATTTAGCTGTGTGCGTGTGCGTGTGTGTGCGTGTGTGTGCGTGTGTGTGCGTGTGTGTGCGTGTGTGTGCGTGTGTGTGTGCGTGTGTGTGTGCGTGTGTGTGTGCGTGTGTGTGTGCGTGTGTGTGCGTGTGTGTGTGCGTGTGTGTGTGTGTGTGTGTGTGTGTGTGTGTTAGAGCCAACAACAGGCAGCCATGTTATCCGGCAGGAGCTGGACGGGAGTCTTGTGGCATTTTGATCCACGCCTCTCCTCTCTCTCCTCCCTGTGTGTCACTCTCTGCTGTTGAAGTGTGTTTGACTGGTATTTGTTACCATAAACTCATACAAAACTTCTGCTTATTGCACCAAAAATTCAGTTTCATAAATGGAAAGTTACATGTGCAAATCTTGTCTTTGTCTTTAATTTTTCTTGATTGCTGGGTTTAGTTTATCAGCTTTGTTTGCAGTATTTTTTTAACCACACACTTATGTGATTAAAACAGTGACACAAAGACAGACTTTACAAAACAATGAAAAAAGTGAACTGAGGAAAACATTTTGCACAAAGTCAAGTTCTACATTAATGGAACTTGGTTTGTTTAATGGTTTGTTGGGTTCAAGTACTTACATTTGGGTACTTGCTGATGCCGAGCACTGATATGAGCACCTAATACCATCACAGGCTCAGTACACACAGAGACACTTTACCTCAGATGGAGTACAGTTGTCATGCTGTGGAGTGGGGTTTTTTTCCATGTCAGCGTAGCGTCTCTTGTCAGCCGATGCTAATGGTGCCTTCACACCTAACCTGTTTGCGTCAGTTAAAAGGAATTCTGGTCCACATCAGGGTTCAACTGACAGCTTTCCACAGCAGCCAAATGAACAGTTTCAACAAGGCAAACGGACCGAACAACCCGATGCTTCGCCATCAAGCAAAATAATAAACCACCAGTATTTCATGATGCTAGGCTACAAATAAACCCACCTGGTAACCACAGTAAAATGTGTGCTTTGTCGGTTCATTAACAAGTGTGTTACAGCGATCCCTGAGTACTAAACCCACAGTCATTCCTGTACAAGACGCCTTTTCGTCCGGTCTCCGCCTGCCAGTCGTTGTTCGTACATGCAGTCAAATAGTACTTATAATCAGGTCTTTCTTCATGAACTCTTTGTGACACTGTAGAGCATAAATATTCACATTAGAGGCATTAAAGTGCTGTTTAAACTTTCCCCACGTGGTCCAGGCGATGCACGTTGGCGGTCGCCAAAACCTTCTCTCGGTTAGTTTGCCATCACGAACAACTGCAGGCTGCAGGAAGACTCGCCAGTTCAGAGAGTGAATATTACAGCTTCTTCCTGAATGTAAAGAAAACGATCAGCTCAAGCATTTATTGACAGCTTAGATAAAAAGTACAGCAGCTCATAGTTCAAGAATGCAAAAAATGTTAATCTCAGCTGTAAACGTTCAGCTAAATCAGTTGCTTGTGTCTAAACAGAGTTGTTTATTCAGAGGGCTTCAGGGGGCATCCGGCCCAGACCGTTTTGTTTTCCTGCTCCGTATCAAGTTACTGAATCACTAACATTGCCGTCTTTTTTTCTTCTCATTTTCCAGGCTGTCCAAAGAACTCCATGAAGGGCAGAAGGGCAGTGAAGCTGTGGCTCATCCTCCGCTGAAGTAACGGACACACTCCACTTGATGGGACTCGCTGACCTGATTTTACAAATCAGCATACAGTTATGGAACACTTTAAAGAAACACTACAGACTGTTTTTTTTTTTTTTTTAGTATAATGTAGTTTACTGCCTATTTATGACCCTTTTTGTAATATCCCACAGAAGCACTTGAAAGCTTCGCTCTGAATGGAAAGTATTAGTGATACGTTTATGTGAGAAAAGCAAGCATCGGCCTTTGGTGGATTATAGTGGCTTGCTGGAAGGTTGGGTAGAGATCGCACCAGGACTACCTCTGGAAAATCACACCTTGTCATTTTGACAAGGGTTCATTGCTGTTTCCAGCAAATATTGACTTAGTGCACGTGGCAGTTGTGGCTTCGTGACACTTTGCCACAGCTGTATTGGGAGATGTTCCAATTCAGCAAGTACCCCATGGACATTTTAGAGATGCTAAGTGGACACCAAGCCCACCAGTTCAAAGGCCTTGGATTAGAACGGCAGCTGAGCCACCAACAGCAGGTCCAGCTGCAGCATCAGCAGCAGCTCCAGCAGCAGCACCAGCCCTCCGGTGACACCTCTGGAAGCCTCCTGTCTGGCCTCGGACTGGGATCTCTCCAGAGCTCTCGGAGCAATGCCTTCGCTGACTCCTCATCATTATTTGCCAAAATGAGCGCCCCTCCCCCACCCATCTCCCACCAGAGCCAGTCGTCCTCTTCGTCCCACAGCTCCAGAAAATCCAGTAAGATGAGCAGCAGCAGTAGCAGCAGCAGCGGGAGTGGGAGCTCCTCGTCGGGATACCCCCAGTTTCTGCGGCCTTTCCACCCGGCCGAGGCTGCGCTGGCCCAGGAGCAGCTCCACTCTGGGATGGGACGCTTTGACTTTGGTGGGAGCAGCAGTGGAGGAAGCGCGGGGGTCATCGGGGGGGTAGTCACACCTGCGCCCCCGCCTCCTCCGCTGCATCCAGGCCTCTCTGTTCCCCAGCCTTCCCCCGGTCCGCCCTCTTCCTCACCCTCTCCCTCCACCTCGTCCTCGGCCTCTAACAACCCCTCTGGCAGCACTGCAGTCCCCTTAGTCGGCCAGTCTGACCCCCGCAGCCTCCACCAGCAGTTCAGTTGCATGCTTGCTGCCAACCAGTACTTCCTGTCCGGCGTCCCCACCAACAGCAGCCTGGAGCAGTTCCTTGTCCAGCAAGGCACTCACAACCACTTGGGCCTGGGTCTGGGCCAGGGGGCCACTGATTCAAACTCGGCCCTGGCCCCTCCCCCGGCCCTCCACTCCTCCCACAGCCACAGCCACACAGCTCCACAGCCTCAGCAGCAGCAGCAACAGCTGACCCCTCATGCCTTATCTCATCCACACAGCCACACTCACCACCCGCACCCTCTCCACCCGGCCCCCCAGCCTGCCCCACTGGGTGGCTTTGATTTCCAAGGCATTCCAGTCCTTTCCTCAAACCAAATAGCATCACTAATGCAGCAAGAGGCCGGCCTTCCCCTCCCCCTGCCCCTGCACCTGTCCCTATCGAAAGACGACGCCGGAAAGTCAGGAGACAGCTCATCTTCGTCGGCCACAAGCGGAGGAAGCCGGAGAAAGAAAGCAATGGCGGGCTACCTGCCTCAGAGGAAAGCGGACAGTAGCAGCCACAGTCACAGCAGTCACAGCCACAGCAGCAGCAGTGTCAGTAACTGCCATAACAGCAGCTCGAGTGGGCACAGTCAGAGCTCCTCATCGGGCCTCGTGGGAGGAGGATCTGGGATAAGTGGCATCGGAAGCGAGCCGCAGCATTCCTCTCTCCTCTCGTCGTCATCGCAGCAGCAGCAGCCATCCTCCACCGTCTCCTCCTCTTCCTCTGCCCCTCCTCCCTCTAACTCCACCTCTGTGCTTGTAGCCAACGGCAACCAACAGTTGTCCAAATCCCAAGAAAGCCACAGTAATAGTTCATCTGGCCAGCCCGAACCAGAACCCCTTTACCACTGTGGTGAATGTGGTAAAACCTTCACCCACCTCTCCAGCCTTCGAAGGCATCTCCGCAGCCACGGCTTGACACCAGAAAGCCAAAGCAGGAAGTCAGACTGTAACTCCCCCAGCCCAGAGAGGATATTCTGCTGTGGTGAGTGTGGGAAGAGATTTAAAAAGAGAGGTCACCTCATCCAACACAGTGTCACCCACTCAGAGAACCGGCCTTTTGTCTGTAACATCTGCCAAAAGTCCTTCAACCGTCGAGAGTCGCTTACAAGACATGAGAAGATTCACGACGAGAAGCCTTTCCGCTGCCCGGCTTGTGGGCGTTGCTTCCGCGAGAGCACCTCTCTTCTCAATCATGCTGCTTCAGGTGCCTGTGGCAAACCTCCTCGGAGTTCAAAAAACCGGACTAGCACCGGTGGGAGCGGGTCATCCAATCCAAGCAGCAGTAAAATGGGTAGCAGTGGAGGGAGGGTAGGCATTTCGAACGATGCAGCGCCGATCGCTAATGACAAGTATGCAACAGATTATTCCAGAAATCGCTACCAGAACCAGTCGTCCTACAGCAGCGGGGTCGAGGACTACAGACGATCACAGTCCTCAGCTCTGTACTCCACAGAGAGCACGCTAGCCAGTGAAATGACCAACCAAACGCTCCGAAAGGCCCCTTTAGCCCCAACCCTTCATCCCCACCCACAGAGCCAGCAACATCACCACCACCACCAACCACAGCAGCAGCAGCAGCCCCACCTCCCCCTCTCCTCGTTATTGGATGATTCGGATGATGAGGTCACCAGCAGCGCGATGTCGGCCATTGCCGCCGCAGCCGCGGCCTCCTGTGACATTAACACGGAAAGCCGGGAAGGAGAGAGGAGGGATATCATCGGAGGCCTGCTGGGGGGGTTGGGGTTTGGTAACATGGGCGGCCCTTCATCTACGTCCAGCCTCAACGGCTCCACCATACCTTTGACCCACCCCAGCCAGCCCCACACGAAGCCCAGGAGGCCGAGGAAGCCCCGAGAGAAAAGGGACCCGAGCAGCATCGTCAGGAGGAGGAGGAGCCCCGCCCCTCCAGGGGACGGCTCGGAAAGGCCGTACAGCTGCCAGATCTGCGGCAAACGCTTCAGAAGGGCGGAGACCCTGCGACGCCACAACCGCGTCCACACGGGGGAAAAGCCTCACGCCTGTGACGTCTGTGGCAAAATGTTCCGCGAGCCTTTCCACCTCACCAAGCATCTGACCGTGCACTCCGGTCAAAAGAACTACAAATGCAATCTGTGTGGGAAGATGTTCGCCTATGCACAGAGCCTGGTGAGGCACGGGAAGCTGCACAGGAAGGGCGAGATCGACAACCAGGGGAGGAGGATTAAAGGTGCTGCTGCTGCCATCAGTCAAGTCGCCAACTCGGCGAACTCTGACTACTTCTCATCCTGCTCCCAAGGAGAAAAGTCTCCAACGTCCGGCACCCCCTCCCAGAGGCTGTATACCTGCACTGTGTGCTGGAAGTCATTCCGCCACTACTTCCACCTGACGGCACATCAGCAGACTGTCCACGGCGGCGGAGTCGGCCTGGAAAAGTCCTTTCGTTGTGAAGTGTGCGGTAAAGCCTTCGCCTACTCCAACAGCTTAGTGCGGCACAAGCTGTCTCAGCACGGCATCGACCGCAACGGCCAGCGTGTCAACCAGTCCCAACCCACTGGATACTCGCCGCTCTTCTACGACTCTGGATCGAGTTCCAATTACGCCGGGTCGTCTCACATGCAGCAAGGAGCCCCTGGGCAGCAACAACAGCAGCAGCAGCAGCAGCAGCAGCAGCAGCAGCCGCCACAACAGCCACAACAACAACAACAACAACAACAGCAGCAACAACAACTACAGCTGCAGCTGCAGCACCCTTTTCACTACCGCTCAAAAAACTTCCAAAAGCGGCACGGACAGACAAAAAAGCTCAGAAAGAAAAAAAGGCGAGTGGTGATCCACAGCATCATGAGAGATGGAAAGCTGGTGGGCGTCCCTCTGAGTAAAGACACCCGCAAGAAGCTCATCCTTCTGAGGAAGAAGAGGGGCAAACTGCAAGCACAGCTCAACAAAAAAAAGATGCTGGCTCAGCTGAGGATAAAGGGCGGCGTGATGAAGGTGAAGACGTGGTGCGGCGGTGCGGTCCGAGTCGCCGGGCTCACCTCCATGGACGTTCCTATCAAGCGATTCCCCTGCCCGATCTGTCCCAGCGCCACGTACGCCAAGCAGGGTTCTCTGCTGGTGCACTACGCCATCAGGCACCCACCGAGAAACTCAGGCCGCCACGCCCGTCTGCGGTGCCAGGTGTGCGGACGACGCACCAGCTCTTTACACAAAGCCTTGAAACACAGGGGCCAGCACCTGAAACAAGCCGCATTCCAGTGCTGCAAATGCCGACACCGCTTCTGGAACCCCGGACTTCTGGGCCGCCACAAGTTCTCTTGTCGGGGGTTAACCACCGGCAGCGGGGTCGGGAACTGGGGGCTGATGAAGATGAAACCTCTTTCCTCACACGACCAGTCAGACGGTGACCGTTCACCACTCCAGCTCACGGTCCCAGTTCTGGTCCAGCCTGAGAGATCAACAGTTCTGACTGAGTACAGTCAGTAAAAAACACATTTTTCTAGACTAGATTGTTTTTATGTTTATTTTTTTTAAATAATCCAAGACGCAAGCGAGAGCTGGCACGTTTTTAACAGGAAAAGGTGGGAGAATGGGGAGGGATGCCCCCCCACCCCCGCCGCTCCCAGTCCAGACTGACCGCAGCAGAGGTGGCTGATAAATTAGCGTGGACTTCAAAAGGCCCCAAATCAGAACCACCCTCGGTATCTGCCCCCCCTTCCCCGAAGGAGAAGGACCTCTAGACAGTTTTAGTAGCACCTGTTTGACAAATGCATTAATCCAGCCTCCTCTCATCACCTGTTGTTTTTGTTTTTTTTAATTTTTAATTTTACCTTTAGCAGTGTTTGCGCATAAACATGGATTGGATGCCTGTTGTAGAAGTGAGGTACCTTTTAGTACCAGTTTATTTTTTCAGTTTGTTTGACATTATTCACAGTTAAACAGTATAGTCTGTGTCTCTTGCTCTGTATGTGTTTATTTGTTACCCCAGTGGAGAATCTCTCATGTTTTATAACGAGACGATATCTGCCCTCAACAGAAATTCATCTTTAAAGAAAACGGAAACTGAGGATTTTTTATACCAGTTAAAGCTCTTTTCTGTCACAGAAGGCGACGCTGGTGGACGAGCTGAAGTGACCGATGGTGAAAAAAGGAGTTGGGACAAAACAGAAAAGTGTTGGTGACCTTGTTTTTAATGTACACTACTTTTGTCGTTGTTGAACGAGGCGAGAAAACGCGACTCAAACTGTTAAATGTGTTCAGGATTTGAAAAGGACAACAGAATTAACCGGAGTGTACTGTACAATTCGTATTATATTTTATTATATATTGATTATTTGCTGTTTTTTACTCCAAGTATCATTTCTTTTATCATTGTTGGTATTGTATGGGTGGGAGGGAACGAGTTGGGGACTATCTTTGTAAAACGGCGGGACGAGTATACGTATCGATGTGACCTTTTTTCCCTCCCTGTGCTCCTCTTACCTGCTCCCTCATTGCCACAGTTATGCCCCATTTTTGTAACAAAGCGTGTACACATAGTTCATTACTTAGGTTCTGTCCAGACGTGTTTTTTCTTTTTTTCTGTAAAACTAAAACATGTAATATTATTACTAAATTACTATCCTTTTCTTTGCCTAAAAGTGAGTTGTTGAAAACCCTCAAATCAAATAAAAAAAAGTCTGAAATGATCCGTACTCTGTTGGTTTATGTTGATATCTGGAAACACCCCACAAAGAAATGAGAGGACTTATGTTTGAGCTCAAAGTGTTAAATATCAGCAAAGGTGCGTCGGTTCCTTTCAAGTTTTTTTTAGTCATTATTGGTATCGTGTGCTTCCTGTGGACACAGTCTGTCTGTTTACATCTGCTGTGTAACAAAAACAAGACACACTGTAGGTTAATTCATTAGAAGGTGACCGATTGAACAATGTCACCATAGTTCTGATCAGGTTACATCCTTCTGTCCTGGAAACTGTTGGGAAATGAATTACAGGCCTTTAAAATGAAGCTTCACCAAGTTAAATCTGAAGTCTGTACAGATGTTATCAGACTTCCGCTCTGAATTGAAAGTGTCGCCTTCGCCTTGAATTTAAAAAAAAAAAGAAAAACCCATCAGCATCCTCCCTCTTCTATCAGTCTAACCACAGCAGTGACTTCAAAGCGGCGGCTTCAACCAAACCACCTGAAAACACGGCAGCCTCCTCCTGCGGTGCCTCCTGTGACAACGCCTGTGGTTTCATGTGTGGCGTCTGAAGCTTCTGCCTGCAGGTGAATGAAGCTTCGTTTATTGAGCTTTAAGTCGTCCTTTCTACTGCAGAAGAAGCGCCAGTATCAGAACTGAGGAGTGCATGTACTTCACTGAGGTGTACTTTTACTCAGATGAAAAAGTCAGTTTCAACATTTCGGCGTTAATTTACTGTCAAACAAGGAAAGACGTTTTCTTCACAGGTCAAAAGCTGGAAAATTATGTATTTCTGAAACCTTTTATTGAAAAAGTACTTCGATTTTAGCATCTCAATACACTCAAAGCACCTAAAACAGAAGTACTGTTTTGTTGCATCATGTTATATCATTGGCTGAGAATCACTTTGGTAAATGTAGGCTGATGATATATTTTACAAATATTACTTTATGTTATATATTTTTTCATATTTTTATTGATCTGAATCTGCAGAGTAAAATGTGGTGGAGTAAAAAGTACAGTATTTGCCTCTTTGAATGTGGTGTGGAAGTATAAAGTAGTAGAAAATGGACATAATGAAATAAAGTACAAGTACCTCAAAATTCTGCTGAAGCACAGTACTTGAGTTAATGTAGTTAGTTGGTGTAAAGTTCTAGGATCACAGCTGTCATTAATCTCCTCGTCTCATCCAATCAGCTCCATCCGCCTGAAAGCAGCAGCTCAACCACGACGTCCATCTCCTCACAGCGAGCTTCAGAGAGCTGATCCACGCTCAGTATTTTTATCCACCTCCTCCTACAGGGACGCTGAAGTGGTTCCTCTCTCTGACACACGTAGCCTCGCCCCCACGCACACATCAAGAGTCGACCGTCAGAGAGCTCCACACGCGGCAGCCACAGGAGGTCAGGTGTGGCGCACCTGGGACACCGGGGTCAGGTGAGCTGTGAGAGCCTTCCTGAGGACCCGGCAGCTGCCCCCCCCCCCCCCCCCCGTTTGACTGGGGAGTCTCATATGCACTGACACGTGTTTCACTGAGCTGGAGAGAAGAGAGGTTTCCTCAAGTACTGTGCTCCAGTACAACTTAGTGGTACTTCTCCTCCACTACATCTAAGAGGTAAATATTGTACTTTTCACTGCATTTGTCTGACAGCTTCAGTTACTCATTACTCTTCAGATTACATTTAGTCATACCCTTCCTGTCCAGTGAAAACCACGTATCTCCAGATGTTTGTGCTGAACTGAAGGATGAAGAGTTCCTTCATGTCTTCTTCACCTCGTCAGACTCTTGAAAGCCTCTTGGATCAGCTGAAAATGCATCGTCACAAAGCTGAAAACAGCCTGTTTTTCTGAGCTCGTTACACTTTTTGGAGATACGTGGTTCTCACAGGACGGCCGCGCTGCAAATCTTATAGAATATGATGCATTGCTGTAGATTAAAGCAATATAAATATCATAAACTCACAGGGACTATTTTTCTGCAGAATAAGGACTTTTGATAATTTCAGCACATTTTGCATTTGATAATACTAGTACTGGAGTATTTTCACAGTGCAGTACTGTGAGTTTTACTCCATTAAAATATCTGACAGCCCCCTGAAAGCCAGTGTTCCTGCAGCTTTGGTCCCGTTTGACTGTACCGCTTCAGTGCTTTACCGACAAACGGCCACGAGGGGGAGCCATTGAACACACTTTAAGTGAAGCTGCCTCTGAAGTCTGGAGAGAAGGAACCAGGGAAATGAACTCAAACGGCTCATGAAACTCCAATCACACATTAATGGCGTCAAGCTGTTGTTCCTCACTTTCCCTGATGCATGCCAGCGCGCGCGCACACACACACACAGGCAGGAGTGTGTGTGTGTGTGTGTGTGTGTGTGTGTGTGTGTGTGTGTGTGTGTGTGTGTGTGTGGCCCCTCACTCGCACGTCTCTGTCATGTCTCCTATTTTTGACAGCACTCTGTCACCAGATAGGACTCGCAGGCTTTTTCACGTCCTTCCAGGAACTGTTGTTCCCACAGTTGCAGCTGCTGCATCTGATTCATGAATCAGTCAAATTAGTATCAACAGGAAACACGTGATGAAGCATGTTTCCGGGTGATTTACTCCTTGATGGGCTGCTTTTATTGAAGTTATAGATGTGCTGTTTTGGCAGGAAAACACAGTCAGACAGGGTGAAAGCTGGCATGACAGTGAAGTATTTCAGTATGTGCTGCGTGTTGTTGTAGTTCCTGGACAGATGTTACAGATTCTGTGAGAACTTTACAAAGATAATTAAGATACTGTATGAACAAAACAACAACACACAGTGTACAAAACAATAAAAGACATTATTAATTAGATTAATTTAATCCAATATTATGCCATAGTAGCATGTAAAAGAACAATATGAGCCCAATATGTCAACAAACCAAAATAATCTCATGTTATTTTATGGTTAAAATGTTAGCTATGTTTGTTTTAATGTGTCATTTTATCGATCTCTTTCATTTTCTGTGACATTAATCTTCATTATTGTAGATTTTACTGTAATAACTCTGTTAAATGTTGAATATTTCAGGTGTTTTTTGTTTGTTTTCATGAAGAAAAAGATGTGATCTTGTCAGAAGTGAAACACTAATCCACACAATCAGCCCCCCCCACCCCGCGTGCTCTCTCCTCAGCCGGCCTGTCACGCGGCAATAGCATGGGGAAACCTGTGGGCGGAGACTGTGACCTATTTTTGGCCAATGGGAGGCCGAGAGAGGCTGCGAGTGACCTAGTTTCAGCCAATCGGGACGCGGCAGAGTCGCCGGTAGGCAACAGTCGGCGCGTGCCGGAGCCATGTGCTTCTTCGGTGTTGAGAGCGCGAGAGGCAGACGGGGACACAGAAGAGAGAAAAACAGACGAATTATGTCCCTCCAGACAATTTTTATGGGATTAAATACAGTTTAATCACCTTAAATGTGACCGGTTGGAAACTTTACGGTCTGCAGTTGTCTATAAACACAAACACTACTTTGATTTATTGAAATTAACATTTATTAATATCGTTTTTTCAGCTTTTGCTGCGTACAGATCACATCATGGCGGATGTGTGTTTACCTGTGAAAAGCCTGAGGTGTTACGTTTACGAGGAGGCAGAGCCTGACTGTCACATGTGAACACCTGATGCTCGTGTTTGCTTTGTTATTCAGACTCTGTCAACCCTGTCGAGTTGTGGGGAAACAGCAGCACCGAGCCGAGCCTCCTGACGGCTCACGAGCGTTCGGCTCTTCCCAGTTTCGCGCTCAGTCCGCGGTCATCGCTGTTGTTTTGGCCTCGCTGTTTAAATGACAGCGTGAGAGAAGAAGAGAGGGGCGGGGTGCGTTCAAGGTCCATCCAGGAAGGAGCCCGGCCGCGAGGGCGGGGCTTAGCGCGCAACTGTGCCAGCTGCTGTCAGCCATTGGATGAAATTACTGGGAGGTGTTGTATTGTATGGAAATATGTGTTGCGTTCAAGCACTAGGGGGAAAAAATGCCGACTTAATCCATTTTGGGTTGATGTAAGCTCCTGTCAGAGGTGAAAAACTAATTAAGCAGAAAAAAAAATCTGAAAATTTAACCTTGAGAGTTTTATCATAATACACACATACATTGCTTGTATGTGACAACGTCTGTGAAATAAACCTGATCCTGATTCTGATCTGGATCAGTCGTATTACTGCTGTTATTTCTGCTCATTACATCTTTGCAACATGACAATTTTTACTGTGTTGCATATTTTTTTTCTACTGTCCAATAGCACAAACATTACAGTTATTATCCATATTTTCATGTGAAATGCAATTTTTTTTAGGCAAGTGTTTTTAATGTACATATATAGTTGATTTCTATTCTTTATTCTATCTCCGTTTTTATCTTAATCTTTCTATAACTCTCTTTTTGCCTCTTTTTCATACTTGATTGAATGGTTTATTGGGATTAGGTGAAGGGATTCGTGAAGTTTTATTTTTTCTTATCTTCTGGCAGCCGTGTTTTCCACGCTGAAGCTCACATTTCCCAGCTTTCCCATGCGCCGTGAACGCAGAACAGCGGACGTATGGAAGGGGGCGTCGTCAGTGGGCGTGGCCCGCGTGTGCAAACGATCCACACCCCCAAGCGCCTTTCCCCCGTGAGCGGTGACGTCACACGAGCGGCCCGTGTTGGTTCCAGCTGACTGGCAGAGAGAGAGAGAGAGAGAGAGGGAGAGAAAGGGAGGGAGAGAGGGAGGAAAATAAGAGCCATCAGTACCATCTATCTGACTCTCATACTACTGGATATTATTATTTTTTGGGGGGGATCTCTTTATTTCCTTCATCTTATATTTTTTCGCTCATATTTAACCACAAGTTTGGTTCAGTTTTTTTTTCTCGCCTCTGCTGGACACCCCTGCTTTAATCCTCTCCACTCACTGCACGGGACGACAGACATCCGCGTTTCTGTCTGCTTTTATTTTTGGTTTTTCCTCCGGACTAAAATCCTCCGATCGATCAGCCGACCGACGGACGGCCCGGAGCCGACCGTGAGCCGCCGCTTTATCTCCACGAACTCAGCGGGGGACTTCACTCGTGCGCCTCATTCAATTTGTCTTCCTGTGCGCGTTTATTAGTGCGGAGCTGAGTTTGTTCCAGGAGGAAAGAGGTGACAGCAACTCCCGAAGGCTCGGCCAGTCTGAGAGGATGAATTAGACTCGGCCAACATGGTGCCATTTTGGAGATAAGTGCCCCCTTTCACTCTGTGTCTGTGCACTGTTTTCTTCATGGGACGGGCGGAAAAGCGGGACATCAGGTGGACATCTTGAGCGCACACACGCCTCACCTGTCCGCGCACCTTTTGACGGCGCGCCTGTCAATTAGTATCACCAATTGGATTATTTTTGATCTTAGAGTCTGCAGGTTGCCTTTCTCCCCCCCCCCCCCCGTGCCTCCCCTCACCTCCCCCCTCCTCCTCCCTAGAAGTTATGTCAAGGCCCCTCACTCAGCTCTTGCCGCCGGATCTCCCTGCCGGGGCCACCAGCCCCCAGTTTGGGGCCAGCAACCCGGCTGGAAGTGGCCCCCAAGGTGGCCACCTGACCTCCATGACCAACCTGAAGTCACTGCTCCAGCTGCCAATCAAGGCCGACCAGAGAGGCACCAAGGACTGCTGCGAGATGAAAGGTGAGCGTGTGCACGTGTGTGTGAGTGAGAGTGTGTGTGTGTGTGTGTGTGTGGGGGGGTCCTATAGGCAAGAAGCTTCTTAAAGGGACAGTAGGGGAAATACCTCAGCCAACAAGTCACTGCTGGAGTGTCATGCAGAGATGTGTACTCATGAAAATGTGCTGTAACGTACTTCAATGCTCATGAGTGGAGTTTGTGTGATAGACCATGATGAATTAAATGCACGAAAGATATTGAAAAGTTTCACTATAAATGCACCTTAGAGATGTTGGAGATGCAGAAATACTCTGAATATTCGAGGCTGGAGATGTGAGCTGAGATATAACTGAAAGTATTCTTTGACAGTGTCAGCACCTGTTTTTGATTTACTACTGTCAAGTACTTCTTTACTGCTTTTCTTTGTCAAATCTGTCGTTAAACTGAATGTATTTGGCTGGAGAAAACGAGCGATTTGAATACATCAGTTGCTGTGGGAAGTTACAGCGTCAATGTTTGACATTTTAATCAAAATCAATGCAAGATTCATCAAAATAATCATTCGTCGCTGCACTGATACGACAAATCATTACAGAGCGTCCACTCAGTGTGAGTCTCTGTGGAAATATCACAGCAATATTACAGTGATTATTCACTGGTGTGTGTGTGTGTGTGTGTGTGTGTGTGTGTGTGTGTGTGTGTGCATGTGACTGAGTGGGTAGGTGTGATTGTAAAAGGCAGAGGCCCTTCTTATCCAACACACACACACTCACTGTTTTCACTTCAGCCGTCCTCCTTCTGGGTTTTTCATATTAAACGTTTCCTTTTTGCATTTGATGGTGAAATGAAATGATCAAGAGGAGGAGGGGGAGGAGGAGGAGGAGGAGGAGGGAAGAAGAGGGTTTAAAAAAAGAAACACAATCTGGAGTGGATGCCATCAAAATACAGCCGAAGCGGCAGCAGCGGCCGTCGTGTGTGTTGAATCCGACTCTCTGCGCTGTTTAAATAAAGGTTAGTGAGTGGAATTGAATTGTTTCCTATCCACCAGCTGCCATGACAAATATTAACCAGGCTGCCTCGCTCGCCTCTCTGCTGTAGGGATGTCATAACTCCCAGTCAGCTGCTGTCACACACACAATGCTTTTGATGGGCTTGTGAGGACCCTGCACTGACTTCCATCCACTCCCTTAAACTCTGACTTCATCCTCACAAATGTGGAGTCGAACCTCGGTTAAAACCCTAAAATAAGTCTTTTTTTTTTTTAATCTCGGTGAGGACGGGCACTGTCACGAGTCTGTCCTCACAAGTACAGATAAAACTCACACAGGGAGGGAGAACAACAAAGCAATCACACCGTCCGAGCGCTCCCTGCTGGCTGGCGGCCCCTGGTGGCCCCCGGGTGTAACTGCAGCCCCTTTCTTTGGAGGGTTTTTGTTCCTTTGCATGAGGAGGAGGAGATGATGGTGAGCGCGGCTGACAGGCTCTCTCCATGGAGCCAGAAAGCAGCTCAGAGGCCTCGGCCAGCCTCATTGTCAGCGCCCATAGAGCGAGCAGTCTCCTAATGATAGGTGATGCATTCAGGGGTGTATGGAAGCTGTTTCGTGTGTGATGTTTTTGGCTTTCTTTGCCTTTCCCCCTCCACGATGCAGAGTCGATGTCTCACTCGTTCGCCCTCCTGCTTTCTCCCTGGCTGGCTTTGTTTAACGCCTTCACAAACACCCACTCCATCTCGCACATCTCTCTGTCTGTCGTTCTCTCACACGTCTTTGACTTTCTCCTCTTCGCTCTCTCCTGTCTCGCTCTCTTCCTCGGTCCCTCTGCTGATTTGCATTTTCTCAGGCTTTGTCTCATCTCTTGCAGCACGCAGTACATTGCCTACTACCCGTTTCCCCCCCGCTGCTCTGTTCATTCTCTCCTCCTGCTGCTCTTAAAGGGGTTCCCCCATTTGTTGTGAAGGCCTCTGCTTTATTGTCGTTTTGCCTTCTTTTCTCCTCCTCTGAGCCTGCAGGTGTCTGCCTGCATTTGTGCATCTCAAATAATAAACTTGTGCATCCAAATGACTAATTTCTGATCTGGAATCAGTTGATTTGTGCTCATGAATTACTGTCATGTCACTGTAGCAGCACCACAGTCACAGGTTGTTGTGGTTAGCATTAGCAGCAGGCTGTCTGTGTTTTGGTATTGAGGCACCTTCCGGGTGTTGTTGGCACATCTTCCTCGTCCTCTTCACACTGGCTGCTATAAGTTAGCTTCATGAATCAGGATGCAGGATCAGGTTTAATGCAGTTTTCTTTTGATTTGGGGTACGTGGCCATGCTTTGGATTGAGCCAGTCCAGTGGTGTGTTGTGTCCCCTAAAATTTCAACAATATTATTTGACATCTCGTGCATTTAACTATAAATTTGTTTCCATTATTATGTTTTTAAACTGCATTCACACATAAAAAATGCAGGAAACTGTTGGAAATAGTCGGTTTGTCGATAAAACCAAAAAGTGCAGCAGAAACAGATTTAGCAAATAAATCATGAAGTGCACGAAGCGTTTGACCGAGACTGGTGTCAGATGAAAACTCACCTGATTATTGATTCATCTGGCTTTAATTTGTGTTTTATTTTGCTGGTTTAGTTGGAATTCACACAAAGTTTTGGATGCAAACCTTCAACAATCATTTATTTTTATTGTCAGATAATCTGCTAATTATTTTCGCGATTAATCGATCAGCTGTTTGGTCTATAAAATGCCAGAAAACAGTGAAAACTGTTAATCAGTGTTTCCAAAAGCCCAAGATGGCGTCCTCAAACGTCTCATTTTGTCCACAAATCTGTGTATTTATGTTCATCTCCAAAGATCTTGATGTCATTTCTCTGTAACCATCTTTGTGGCTCTGACACAAAAACATGATAATGGCACCTACGAGCCTCCTGATTGGCTGGGTTGGTTTTCCGACAGCCACCGGCGAACACAGCAGCAGCCTGAGTTGGATCTGGGATGTGGAGGTCTGGCTCCAGGCTCACAGTGTCCCACACCTTCAGAGAGATGTTTACCAGATGAATCCTCCGGATCCTTCTGTCCCTCTGCTTTGAGTTCGGTGATGAGCAGACAGTGGTTTAAAGGAGAGTGGAGGATGATGATGGCAGCAGAGATTATGAAGGACATGAATACGATGCCCTCGACTCCTCCCTCCGCCCCCCTCCGCCCCTCCTCTACTGTTTTCATGTTGTAATCTCTCTTGTCTTTATGTCCTTTAATCCCGTTAAACTTAAATTTCCGGCCTGGCCGATGCTCTCCCTCAGTCTCTCCAGCTTGTTTCCTCCTCCTCGTCACTCTCTCACGCTCCGTCATCCCTGCCCAGTTAAATATGCTCTTTTATTGCTATTTTATAGGGCTTTATTATTCTGTGTGCCATTTATTGAATATGTGCTTTTGCAGGCATAATTCTGTAGAATAATGTTATCAGAGGGTCAGGGTGCTAAACAATCACTCGTCTTTCCGTTCAGTGCACTTAAACCTGCCGCCTGGTGTTCATGTATTTTTTCTGCTGATGGGTTATTGATGTCTGATGTCTATATCTATCTTTCCATCGGCCCCGTCCCTCCGGGGGGTCAGAGTGCAGGGCCAGTCAAGTCAGCTTTATTTATAGATGCCTTTTAATGATTGCAGTTAAGTGCTTTACAGAAAGCAGAGGACACGAGCGTTAGCCAGAAGCACAAGCCTCCTTTATCAAACAAATTCTTCCTCCGGAGCTTTTTGTTGATGTTTTTTAAAAGTGTTTTCTGACGAAGCGTCACATGATTTACGGTAGAGACGACTGTTATTCTGCTCTGAGCTCCAGCGGAAGTCTCGCCCGTCCGACGCTCGTCAGCAGATAAATACGAGAAGACAGATCCGCATCAAACAAAGCGATCCAAGAAATCTCTCCCCCAGATCCAGAATTAGTCATTTTTTTGGGTTTTTCTCACATGGTCTGATGAAGGACAGCCTCCACAAAATGAGCTGGAGCGAACGCCCGAGCTGTGCCTTGCTCGAGGGCTCTCGTGCTTCAGTCAATACGTTTGAAGACGGTGAAATCAAAGACACATTTTCCAACTTCTGATCTGATTTCCTGCATTAATTATTCATTTATCTCCTGTTAGATGCTAAATATGTGTCAAAAACAGAGAATTTTTGTAAATATCTTGAAGTGGTGGTGACACAAATTTATCCAATCACATGAGATTTGGCGTGACGAGCTAACCCGCCCTCCACTTGAACGTTAACTAGTTGGTAGCTAGCAGAGTAAAGTCAAAGCATAAAGGGTGAGTTTGAGTTCAGGTGGCAAAATCAAAGATTTCCAAAGAAATGCAGGCGATGGAGGTGTCGCGTTACGGGACGATAAACATTAAAACACAACAGCGTAACGGTCGCAGAAGTCAGCAAACTGTCTCAGATATGACAGTGAAAACAATATCTAAAGTTTGCTAACATTAGCTAGCATTAGCATGATTGCGCTGGAATCCTCCTGGCTGTGTTTAACGCTGATGAATTCCACTTTTCTTGCCTTTAACACACTGGATGCATCAAGCAGACAGACGCAGCAGTCACAGGATGTGTTGATATACGTTAGCGCGGGAACCGGAACGCATGTTTGTGGACTGACACAGCATGGAAAGGTATTTTGATGCGCATCAGTGTGTGTTTCACTCATCGGGGATCAAACCCGGGACCATCTGCCCACCAGACTTATCTTTAAGCACTTTATTTAAGTACGTACGTGTGAGCTGGAATGTGTCCCAGTATAATCAATTTGTCTGAAAACCCCAACAAATAATTGATGTCATACAGTTTTTCCAGCGTGGACACAAAGTGTGTTGGAATGAAAGACAAAGACATTAGCTTGTAAAGTGCTTTATGTAGGGTTTCACTCAAACATCAATAAATCATTACCACATTAGCTTGAGGACAGTTTAATTACAGTAAACAAATGAAACCATTGTGAATGAGATTATCAGCCTCTCTTTGCAGTCAGAGTCAATCTGCTGGACGGGCGGAGTGGATACCAGTGCTCATCCGTTGTCTTTCCTTTTGGCCTTTAACACAAATAGTCTAACAGACTCCTCGTCCGTCCTTCTCTCCAGACAAAGACAAGCCCTTGGACTCTGATGAGGACTCATTGGGTGTCGGAGCCGGAGGGCCCGGTGAGGTGGGAGGGACCCCTGGGTCCGGCGGTTTACGGCACAACTCCCAGTCAGCCTTCCTGGGCCCGCTGCTGTGGGAGAGGACCCTGCCATGTGATGGAGGCTTGTTCCAGCTGCAATACATGGACCTGGAGGAGTTCCTGACCGAGAACGGGATGGGGATGCACAGCAATGGGCCCAGCTCCACCAGCGCCCAGATCCCATCCCAGGTGAGACTGATGTGGAACAAAAACACATTCAAACATCACTTAAACCTCACCAGCAACAAAACATCTCCCTTCATTTGAAGGACCTGACTGACCGTCTTTCCGTCACATATCTGACAAAAAAAAAGTCCCACTTGCAAGTTAGCTTGCTAGCTTGCTCGGCAGCTAGTAAGCTAGCATCCTAGCGGGTTAGCTTGCTAGCTCTGTTGTATGTTAATTAGTAGAGGTTGTATTTATATTTTTCTCTCTCCTCCCAGAGCTCCCAGTCAGCGGTGCCCAACCAGAGCTCCCAGTGCCCTCCAACCTCCCCTCCGCCATGCTCCTCCTCGTCCTCCTCCATGTCCTCTTCATCCTCCTCTTCCTCGCTGCTGGGGCTGGAGACCGTCCAGCCACAACCGCCGCCGCTACCTCCACCTCAGCAGCAGCAGCAGCAGCAGCAGCAAGGCATGATGGGAGGACCTGAGTGTCTACATGGTGAGTGACTGATCATCAACAGCAAGCTGGGAGGAATTTTGGGGTGGGATCTGGTGGTTTCATTCCATGTTGGCCCATTTAGATAGACATTAAATTTAATACATTATGCATGAATTATTTATTGTATCAGGCTCATCAAAGCAGAAGGAGGTTGTTAGAAGAAAGGTTTTGATGTCTTTAATGTCTTAAAACCTTAAAAATGAATCAAAATATACCAACTTCCTAGTTAGAGATGAGAAAGCCTTCCTTATGGAAGCTCCTGAGAAGGCGACAGCGACATTAAAAGTGACATCTGCACGTGAGTAGGCGACATCCCCTCACCAGCTAATGCAGGCAGACATAGATGAAGCTGTATATGCAGAGACCTTAATGTGATCTGGCGCTAATGAGGACACAGACTCATGATACATTACATTAACTAACCCAATTCCACCACTGGACTCCTCCAACAATAACCAGAGTAGGGTCTTCTCTAATTATATCTCAGATAAATGGCTGACACCCGGTTCTCCGGCCCTCCTCGGCTCTCTCCCACAGCCAGTTTTCATCCGTTATGTATTCATAATTCATTGTTTCCTCTCTCTGCTGCTTTTGATGTGAACCAGAGCTGCCAGAACATCAGAGGAGCTTTTCTGTCTGTCGTTCTTTTATTTTTCCTTTCTGTTGGAGATCTCACAAATGTGACAACTTCCAATTCTAATTGAAACCACAAAGGCCGTTCTTTACAATGCTGACGGTCATGTTTTTTATCCTGTGAGCAATCGAATGAATCATCACAGCTAATTTCATGATGATTTATTGATGACAGATTGCCAAATGCCTTTGTGAATGTTCTGCGGTTGTAGACGTTTCAAGGAAGGGTGAGACAGTGAGTGATGGAGGGTGTAAAGTTCTGTCGGTGTTTGGACACAGAAGAAGAAGAAGCAACTTTCTGTAACAGTTATAATTGTGTTGTGAATTTAATCTTGCCGCTGAAGCATCACTGGTTTGAACCAAACGGATGAAGAGACTGTTCAGATTGTTGCTCGTTAACGAGAAGCAGAGCTGTGATGCTGCTTTAATGCATTGTTAGCTAAGCGCTAACAGGCAGCAAACGGTGGGTTTTTAGAGCTTTTTCGGTGACAACTGCTGCTTGAAACACCTCAGGTGAGAGCAGGAGGAGTGAGGCAACACAAAAACGAATCAAAACAATGAGCTGAAAGACACTAAAAGAGCAGCAGAGTCAGGTGATGATTCTCTATGAGCGACACCACAGGCTGAATTTCTAAAGGTGGACGTCAGAGTTTGGTGGCTGCTGCTCTTCTTGCTTTGTTGACATGTTGCCTGGACGGCAGGAATCAAGGGACTGTTTTCATCATATAGTGATTATCAGCTGTGCACTTCATATTTTTATGTGTGTTGAACTCATACCCATGTTTTCACAAAATGTGCATGCCTTTAATGCAGGATGTAGTGTGAAGCATTTGTACGCAGCTACTCGCTGAAAGAATCAGTCAGAAAGAGAGACTTTAAGAGGAGGAAAGGGAGATAAAGTGCCCAGCAGGATCCAATTCTGAGAAATCTGACTGGAACATTGTGTTTGTCTTTTTATTCTGAGTCATAAACAATAAGAGAGGAGATGTTTCACAGTGAAAAGGAGCTGCAGAGTAGCTCGAAGAGAGAAGAGAGACCCGAGAAAGAAAGCAGGATAGAGCTGCTACACAGGAGTGAATACCGCTGGATACTGCTGCGAGGCTCGCAGTGTGTGTCTGTGTGTGCGTTCATGTCTGCCTGAGTGCCTCTATGAATATACAGCATCACTGTGTGTGTGTGCGTGTGTGTGTGTGTGCACACGCGCAGGCCTTTACGTGCTCATGCTTTTGTGTGTCTGTGCAGTACGCTGAACTTTGAACATGCATATGAGAGTGTCCTCTTTATTTCTCCATTTGCATGCAACTGTTTGGGCTTTAATGTGAACATGCTCTCGTGTGTGTGTGTGTGTCCGTGCGTGTGTGTGTGTGTGTGTGTGTGTGTGTGTGTGTGTGTGTGTGTGTGTGCGCTCTCTTTATTCTGAATTATAAACACGTGACTGGGTTGAGCATGATGCATCCAGCCAGAAATCCCTCAGGTCGTTGTGAAGCTGAAGTGTTACTACAGAGCTGCAGAGACAGAGAGCATCAACCAGAGGAAAAGATGGAAAATAGACCGGTTAGAATAAACGGATCCACATGCACATTTGGTTTGATTTTAATTGAAAATTCAGCTCAGAGGGAGGGAAACACAAAAATATGGATGCAGCTGTTTTACAAGTTGCTTTGATAACATTTTTTTTTACCTGTTTGTTCCTTAAAATGCCATAAATCATGAATACTGACATCTGTGAGGATGCAAACTGAGGTCAGACACGTAGATTCATGGATGAACACTGCATAGATAAACCAGCTGTGGTCACACAACTGCAGGAACTGGACACAAATATTAAAAAAAAACCTCAAAGCTGGTTTTCCTTTTCCTTATTTCACAAATCCAGATGAAACCTGGAAAGTTTTTGCTGTAAGATTAGAGAAGCAGCTGAGCGAAGGAGCAGCACCAAACGGTGCTTTGATGTCATTCATTGTCTCTTGAAACCCCCAAACATGATGAATAAATAATTATGTTTATACTTGATTTCATATGAAGAAGACTTGGATTTTATACTGGAAAAGCTCCAGAATTGTTTAAACCAATCTCCACCTGGATTTTACTCCCACACTTCCTAAATTTGGGATTTTCCTGCAGCAGCTTCTACTACACAAAACCAAAAATAGACATAAAACTAGCTAACAAGCCTTTGATCCTGCTCTCTTGTGTAATGTAACGTGTATGTAAAATAGATTATGGTGTAAATGGTATTCTAAAAATAGAAAAATCAAAATAAAACATAGAAGTAACGAGCTCTACTCATGCACAGGTATTTAAAGTCCTGATTTCAGCTATAAGATGATGATTCTCTACCTGCGCGGCCGCTTTCTCACATCAGTAAAGTCAACAGCAGAGCAGAAAGTTTTCTGAACGAAGCTCCGGAAGTTTCGTCCAGTCTGATGCATGAAGCGCTCATGTTGATATTTTAATCAGTGAAGGAGAGAATTTGCCAGACTGAAGCCTCATTCAGTCCTCTTCAATGTCACTTTGCTCAACACTCGCTAGCGATGCTCTTTAACCAAGCGAACGCCCACTGAGGTCATTTTTGGAAGAGGAGGAAAAGCTGTTCAGCAGAATTCATTAGACGTTAAAGAAAGCCCACCATGGCTCTCACTGTAAATGATATTAAATACTCAGGTCATTTGTTTATTTCTTCCTCGCCAGAATATTTTCTTCTCCTCCTGAAGAATAGTCCTTTGTTTTCTTGGCAAAGCAAACATTAATCATCTCTACTTGTAGCTCAGATCAGCTGTTATCAGGCTGCAGCTTCGACACGTCCAGGTCAGTTCACTCAGTCAGAAACCTTCCTAATGAAAAACAGCTTTTTAAACCTCAGATTCCCCTGAGCCTGCGCATGCTGGAGGACGCATGAACTCATTGACCTGCATGTGTTTGGAGGGAAGCATCAGCTGCATGAATTTTTCACAGCCCTCGATGGTAATCACTTGTTCAACTGAAGAACACCAAGAGATGATGACGATGAAAAAATCAGCGTCAGCGCTGCAGAAGGTTTGACGTGGGATTAAAACGAAACAAGTCACCTGGAGAGAAGTCCTGAATCTGAATAACCACCCAGATCTAATGAGCTGTGCCTTTGCCTGGAGGCTGATCAGTCCGCCAAACTTCATGGGAATCTGGACCGTTTCTAAATCCTGCTGACAAGCTGACACGTGAAGAGGCTGACAGTGAAAGCAGAAGTGGTGAAGCTTCAGCCGGAACTACAGATAAAAACAAACAAGCCACGAGTGGAATATGGCTTCTGTACTTCTACACATTTATGGAAAACTAATCAGGCAACAAACCAGATTTAGCACCCAGCAGCTAAATTAGGAACCGGTTTTTTAAATGACATTTGCATGTGATTCGGTTTTACTTATTTCCAACCGAGGCTCGATCTCAAGCCTCATCTTTGAAACGTTTTCGGTTGGATCTTCAGTGGGAATGAGCTAATTTTCAGCTGTCAGATATCTCTTCGCCCTCAAGTCGTCTGAGACTGTGATCAGCCACAATAACTACATTTAAATGGACTTCAGTAACCAGAAATTAAGCAGAATAAGGCAGTACTCTGAATACGAAACTGTGAAGTAAACATTTTTTTGTGCTTATCTATATTTGGATAATTTAGCATAATCAAAGTAAGATTATACTCTATTTAAGTTAAAAGGTATTTTTGGACTTCTCACAGTCTCTTGCGGCATACAGTACTTCACAGCACACTTTCTACTATCTGAACTCACTGTCATGTCTCAAAGTTTGCTAAATTTTATATTACAAATATGGCCACAGTGCCTCTGCATCAGCATTCAGACAGACATTGTGTATTGGAGGGAAACCCAGGATCTTAGCAGTCGAATCACAGTCTACGTCTTCGATCGTACGAAACACAAATTCAAAGCTGCAAATCTGAAACGTTGAAGCTCAAACAAGCTTTAGCAATGTGTCAGCCGACTTGCAGCTACGCAGGTTAGCGTAGCTTATAACGCTAGCATCTTCGGTGCGCTGAATGTTACACCTCACTGTTAAAGCTAAAGCTAAGCTAACATTATTCAGAGAAAACAATCCAACTCTGAGCAAACACCATCCACTGATGAAGCCAATGTGATCGGGCTGAATATGTGGCAGATACCTGATTATTTAGAACATATACTTATAAAGATATCTGAGAATAAAACAAATCTGATATACTGTATGTCATAAACAGCAATCTTGATACCGATCCCTTATATTTGTTTCTGAAGCACTGTGACCTAGATACAGTACATACTGATCTGAACAGTTTACAGTTGAAAAATCAACTTGTCAGCACTCTCTCAAATCCACTTTGGCATTTCTGTGCTGCTGTTTCTTCTTACTTATGAGCTGATATACACACAGATTTCTACAACAAGCGAATATCGGGGTCTTGGTCTCGTTGGAGGTTCTGGAAAATCAAGTAATTGGCTGTTGAGCTGCTGTTGTTGTGTCAAACCTCTTTTCACAATGTCAAGAATGAACTTGCTTGCCTTTTACTGTTACATCAAAAATGCTAACTCATTAGCAACAGCATCACTTCTGCACACGTCACATGGGCTAAAACAGGCAGAATCTTTTGTGTTCAAGCTGCCTCTGACTACAGACTGAGACCAAGCCACAAGTGTAATGACAGTGCAGATATGCCACCGTACAAGAAAACACAATGCTTTATACTCAGAGGTTTGGGTCCCGCTACAATGCTCCTTCATAAGTGTTTAGTTTTGAAAATATGTTGGAGCAACACTGACGTTGTCCTTGTTTTTTAGTACCTTTTTTACAAGTGAATGTGACAAACAGGGGAGGACATACTGTAGAGGGTTACATGTGAACAACAGAACATACGTACATTAAGATTACTCTTTGACTGCCAACATGTTATGTGCCTTCATTTTTAGCCATGCTAGCAGCACCACTTTGGTCCAGACCGAAATATCTCAACAGCTTTGAGTTGAACTACCAAGAAATTTCGTACAGACATTCAAGGTTCCCAGAGGACGAATCCTCATGACTTTGGTAGCTGTAGCAAACTTTCCGTTCAGTACTAATTAGCTATTGTTAGCATGCTAACATGCTAAACTAACATGCTGATCATGATAAAGGTTATACCTGCTAAACATCCACATGCGAGCATTATCATCGTGAGCATGTTAGCATGCTAATTTGAGCATTGCAGTACAGCAGCTAGCTGTTAGCTGTTTACATTTGCAGGCGTATGCAGTTAGAGACGCGTAGCACAAAGTTCTGGACCATGTCGAGCGCCAAGAAGTCCACAAGATTTGATATGTTTTGCATTATGCATTATGTTTCAGCAGTGAAAACAAAGAATTCATTCTAGTATTTTTGCAGGCCCTCCTCAGCTGAGGGTCCTTTATACTCGTTCCCTCTCCGACATCCATCGCCCCTGTACTTACACAGAAAAGCTCAGCAGTCCAGCTACCACAGCCCATATCAGTGTGTTCACTTTCTCCTGCAGACAAACATCTGAGCACTGATTAGCCTGCCCTTGGCTTTAGGAACAACATAAATGACTTCCCCAGCTGAGCTGTATTCTCCTTCAACCACAGAGCTGCTTCACCTCAAACAACCAAAATACCAGCGTCTAGACTAGAAGAATCCCAGATAAACCCTCCAAGAACCATCCACCAGTGAGCTGAGATATACAGTAAGAGTTTAATTCCAATGCACAAAAGAGGAATTTAGTCAGATGTGGCAGCACATTGATTAAACACTGAGCCAAATGACTTGCTGTGTCTTTAAAGGAGGAGTGTGCAGGATAATGCCAGGCCTGTGCAGGACTGTGATTAATCCCGGGGAGGGAAGGGTTAAAGCAGACACTGACTCTGCACTCTGTAACACTGCACAGAGCCGAGGGGGGGGCGAGAGAGCAGCGCTCGCTTTGCATGTTTTGAAACGTCTCTCTCCCTCTCCGTCTCTCACACGCTCGGGCCATGTGCGGCCGCCACGTCACGTGCCGCTGCAGAAAGCACCGGAGCGAGAGAGCCAGCGTGAGAGAGAGAGAGAGAGGGGAGGGAGGGAGGGAAGGGAGGGAGGGAGGAGGGAGGAGGGAGATAAAGAGAGAGAGAGGGGAAACAGATTACAGAGAGAATAAACACCGAGGACGAAGCAGAAGAGAAAGAGCTTGAGGAAGAGGACGGAGAATTTTAATTGAATTTTAAAGCAGATCGTCGTGTAGCAGCATACGTAGAGAGAAGACAGAATACTCCTCATTACTGTCTATGAACTGTACGAATTCACATATTTACCAGTTCCTAATCTGCCACAGAATGCGTATAAACTAACCAGAAATAACCCAGGTCCTGAATTCAACAAGTCCCACAAACTAAAGCACAAAATGAGGAGTTCAGCTTTGCCTCTTGGGCATTTTTCATGAGTGTTCAACGTTCCCAGAGGACGAATCCTAACACCTACTAGCTGCAGCCTGCTTTCTGTTTAGCGCTAATTAGCACTAGCCTGCTAACATGCTAAACTAATACAGTGAAAGATTCTATCCGCTAATCATGCTAGCATTATCATTTTGAGCATGTTAGCATGCTAATGTGAGCATTCTTGTACAGCAGGTGTTTCAAGATAAATGTGAATATATTTGTTTTTGCTGCTGATCCACCGACGGATCGACACTGCAGGGCCTTAGCGTAAACGTCTGGACCGTGTGCATGAGCGTTCTCTGGGGACCCCACCCCAGATCCACAGCTATTCACCCTGGTGTCTTTGCCTTCCTCGTGCCTCTCGTGTGTTTTAATCTGATGCTTTGTCATCACTGCTACATCATTTGTCAGGACCTTCCAAAATGCATATGACCTTTAAAAACTGAGTAATGTGACCTTTATTGTTTTGATCTGCCACCTTTGCAGTTAAGAGCATGATAGACCGGCGGCGCATCAACTTGCAGGAACGCCACTGTCCTTTTCCCCAGCAGCAATGTGCTTAAGCTCTTCAAAAGAAAAGCTATTTTTATCATAACAACCCAGCTACTGTTCTCCGGCTACTGTCCGCATCACGCATCAAGTGTGTGCTACGGCCGTTTATTACTGTGTTGACTGCAGAAGAAAAAGCTGAAGCTGGCTTAATTATTGCTGCATCGCAGTGTGTCGTATCTTGGCCAATCAAACACGTGCATGCACACACCTGATGGCTTTGTAATGTGCAGTGTTTTGTCAGCTGAACACTCTTCAGACTCAGGGATTTGTAGCTCAAACTGGCCTTCCTGGACTGGTCATCCTCTCACCAGTATCCAGAGCAGCAGCCCACTAGGAGTCTCCTCGTAGTGCCATTTTCAGCCTGAACACCTGGTTATGGTTGGCAGGAGACGGGGTTTGAACGGTGGTCAGACGCTTTGACTTCCTCCTGTAGAGGTTTTGCGGCGCC
Source organism: Chaetodon auriga (assembly GCF_051107435.1). Lineage (NCBI taxonomy): Eukaryota > Metazoa > Chordata > Actinopteri > Chaetodontiformes > Chaetodontidae > Chaetodon > Chaetodon auriga. Next base: position 22,210,438 of record NC_135090.1, on the reverse strand, counting down.
GTCACGTCGTTTGTCGTTCGTCAGACATAAACACGTGAACATTTTGCCGTTTCAGGCATCTGAACAATCGTTCAGTGCTGTTGTTTTTCTGGTGAGGACAGGCTCTCTGAGAGCAGGCCAAAGGCGTCCCCGAGCCAGACCTTCTGTTTGAATTTATCGTTTTTTGTCGGAAAGTCTGTGTTCAGTCACAAGTCGGGACGTCCTGATGAGATTTTGAGCCTTTTTTGGGAAGAGCGCAGCGGCACATGCAGTGCATACGTAGACTACAGTGAGTCTACGTTAAATAAGACTTAAAGCCTCAAGAACTAACAAAATGAAGTAAATATTAAAGTCCTGATGCAGGAAACCTGTGAAGTCTCACACGGTGTCGGGGTCTTCTTACATGTCTGGTCATGTCATGTGACCAGGTTCCATAATGTGATCTGACCACTGGCAGAACGCGAGCAGCGATTCAGAAAGAGGGAGGAGGTCACTGCTATCTCCACGCCGCGGTGACATAACTCCCAGTCACTGTGTTGACATTAGGAACAAGACTCCCGGGGTGTGTCACCTGGACTGAATTGTTTCTGGTGTGTGTGTGTGTGTGTGTGTTTTCACTGGTGTTCTTGCACACTCATGTGAAGGTGCACGTGCCTGACTGTGTGTGTGTGTGTGTAGAGGCGAGTCCAAGCCTGCCTGGGTGTGCGGTGTGTGCGTGGACGTGCATGTGTGTCTCTCAGTGAGACTAAAACCAGATGTTACAGATGCTGCAAAGTGAGATAAAAATAATCTGAAACGATCACGTGAGCAGAATTAAAACCGCTTGTGGCAAAAAGACTTTAAGAAAAGATATTTTTATTCAACACTAATTAACTTACTTCTAAAACTATAAATAAAATATATGATGACAATTACATAAACAATTAAAGCTATTTAAAAAATCAGGTGTGTGTATTCTTGCATGCCTATAAGTGAGTACGGCTCTAAAACTGGAAATGAATCAACTATTTCGGTTTAAAGTTTAAACGTTTGTTCATATGTTTCTGTTTCACATCAATATATTGACAGAATTCAATAGTTTTGCATTTTTGACTGTTTGTAGGACAAAACAAGCTACCTGAAAATGCCATTTTGGACTCTGTGAAAGCACACAGATCAATGAAAAGCCTAATCGACAGATCAATCAATACTGAAAGTCAGCGCTGGCCACAGCCCTGAGGGAGTGTGGATGAAACGCGTCGCGGCCAGCGTTTCCTCCGGATTGTTGTTTGCTCATATAATTGAAGGAAAAGCTCACAGTTGGCCAAATACTCGCTGCTGTTGTGAAGGAAGGATCGGATGTGTTTAAGATAGAGAGGAAGAAGCCAAACATGGCAGCAGAGTCACGGCCGTGTTTACGTTACAGGGAGGGGAGCCGTCTTTATGTAACACACTTCCTACATCACATTCCACGTCTGTATTGTATTTCCACTCGGTGTTTTTTCTGTCTGGCACAAACAGCTGCTGGCAGAGCTCACAGTTCATCCCCGTGTCGTCCACTCAGAGGACAGAAACAAACTGTACAGGAAATGAAACGCTGCTCTGACTCTTTATCTGATTACTACTGCTGATGGTAGTACTAATACTGAGACTACTACTGCTGCTCTTACATAATACTGACTAGTGGAACTCATCCTGACCGTGAACGCAGCACATCAGTACTGCACACTGAATCCTCGACAGATATTTACACGTATTTTATTGTCTGTTTAAATCAGTGAATCTTGAATTTTGCAGTACTTATTTTTTCATTTATGTACCAAAATACAAAGATTACTACTACTTCTATTTGCAGTGTCAGTACTATGATTACTGATTGTACACTTCGTACTCCCACTGCTGCTTTTAGTTTGACTAAAACTGCTTGTACTGCTGTTAATACAGCTGTTGAGACTACAAATAGTACTGATTCTTCTTTTACTTCTCTCTGTCCTGCTGCTGAAAGTACTGCACTGCCAGCATGCTTACCACAAGTACTACTACTACTGCTTTAAATGCTATTACTCCTGCTACCAATGCTAGTACTGCTACTGTTGGGACTACTGTCAAGACTACTAATTGATCTCGTACAACTGCTAATTCTACTACCACTGCTATTAGTACTGTTATCACTGCTACAGTAATTACTAACAGTAATGAAAGTACTAATAGGATTTGCAGTATTAGCTGCAACAACCACCATCAGTACCACTGTTACTGGTACTACTGCTAGTACTACTACTCCTGCTGTTCATACCACTGCCAAGGCTACTACTACTACTACTGTTGAGGGTACTGATATACTACTACCACTTCTACTATTAGTGCTGTTAGTGCTACTGCGACTAAAAGTACTAACAGCAGTAGATCTAGTACTGTTAATACAATACTATGCCAACCACAACTACTAGTGCTACTCACTAATACTGCTGTCAGTGCTACTACTGCAACTACTGCAGTACTGTTACTGCTCTTGTGATTAATAGTACTGTAAGTGCTACTGTTATTACTGCAACTGTATGATTGTACCATGAGACCACCATTAGTAGTAATACTAATAAATTTAGTGTACTGCTACTGCTGCTGTTACCAGAACTGCTGGTCTTGCTATTTGCTGATAGCTCCCATTACTGTTAGCGTTGTTAGCACTGTTAGTACTACTACTACTACTACTGATGCTGGGCCCTTTAGTTTTTGTGATATTTGAATATTTGTGTGAAATATTCCTCCTCAGACTCTTCAGAGCTGATTGCACTAAGCAGAGCGTGAGTCAATCTGTTTTCCCACAATTCAACATTGAAGTCAGATGACACCAGCCATCATGTAACGGTGCCCATTATGCTGCGTTTGATGACTAAATGTTACAGTGTGTCATCGTGTTTGTTCTGCCATTGTTGCACTGTTGTGTTCTATATTTGAAAGTTAAGGAAAACATCCAATTGGCAGTCCTAAATTTAACGGTAACGTGTCTTCTTGAGCAGGGAAGTAAAAAGTTATTATAACTGTCACAAACTGAAATGTGCTGTCACAGTGAAGCACGAGACAAAGACCTTCAGATTCAAAGCTACTGAGTCAGAAATTGCAGCTTCAATGTAGTAAAAATTGATGAAAACTCACTCGGTGAAAGAAATGGACTTTAAAACCCAACAAAAAGTACAAATACACAAAAATCTTCTCAATTACAATAATTATAACAGAAGTTAAGTGTTAGCGCTGTCCTGGTATAATTAGCATAATTACCATTGTCCTACTAATTGCATTGTTTCCCTTTATTAAATCAGAACCCACTGAAACAGGAAAAGGTTTCAGTGGATTTAAAAGGAAAAGCTGCAGAGCTGGAGGATGAGGATGATGATGATGATGATGATGATGATGATGATGATGATGATGATGAGGAGGAGTCTGAAGTTCAGTCTATATTTGGAGCCTTTCATGCTATAATTACTTCCGTTTCACCTGCTTCGCCCACTCCCACTTAAGTTTTCGGGTTCCTACATTTCCCACAATGCCTCTGTGCGACCCCCAGAAAGCCGCAGTGAGTTTGTTGGTTTTGTGTGTAGGCGGATCAAGTGAAAGCATCGTTCGATCAAGCGAGCGATTAGTCAAGAGGAAGAGTTGCTCACCTGACTCTCAAACCTCAACCTGTCTATTTTCTGCCTCCGTGGGCGTCTCAGCCCACTGCAGCCGATTCCTCCCTGCATGCTTTGTGAACGCTGGAGCAAAATGGCGGCTCCAGAGAGAAGCTGTTTGATTGAGAAGGACGCAAACCGAACCCAAACTATTCCCTCGCTTTCCGGTTTTCTTCTATCAAACTGTTGGACCTTGAAAAGACGTTAAAAAAAGTTTCCGAAAGAGGACGGGAAAAGTTCTCGAGGCTTTAAAGTTCCCGTACCACCCAGCTTCATCAGTATGCCTCCGCTCACTCCAACTGAGGATCAACTCTTCACATCCTCAGGCGAATCCTGTGATGGAGATTTTAGATGATACAGCAGCCGTTTAAAAATGAAGCATTTCAACCAGGAATTCTTGACAAGAATATGAATAAGAAATGAAGGCTCTAATTCTAAACTTTGCAGTCCTTGAATTTCACCAAACGAGACCTTCAAAGACCTTGAAAAGTCTTGAGGACGACAAAGTTTTAATGGAGGAAGTTAAGTGCTGCAGTTCTGGTGGAAACACTGGGTTTAGTGAGATGTTTTTGGCGCCAAAACGGTCAAAGTTAAATATCATTCCAGCAGAAATTTGAGTATTAGTTGCTTTAATCCAACATTATATACAAAAAGGCTTTCAGATGAATTTGCAGACTCACTGTAACCTGATGGACAGAGAGACAGGGAGAAGCAGAGATGGACAGGCAGAGCGACAGGCGGAAAGAGAAAAACACATAATCTCAACTAAATTAATGGAAGCAGCGAGTGAATCTGAGAGTCAGCGGCTGCTTCGTCCAAATGGCTCCCGCTCACAGACAGGAAATGAAGCCAGGCGAAGCCGCGCTTGGCGGCTGTTTACCCGGCAGCAGCGGGAGCCGTGCTCTTGGATCAGTCTCAACTTTTTGCCCAAAATGGTTGTTATTAGGACGGGGCTTTGGACAGACTTATCCAGGATCAGCCCCGTCCAGCTGCCAGAGAGTCAGATCAAACCGTCATCTGATGGAGTCGCTGCTTCGCGGACGAACAGATGGACCAGAGGATGTATAGACGGATAAAGAGGGATATATGGAACATTGCATTATGGGAGATTCATGATGGTTTTATGGATAAACGTGCACAGTTTGTACGTAGTGTGCCATCTTTTATCCCATCAGCAACTTTATTTTGAAGTCCTTTGGTGGTTTGATCCATAAAATGCAAACGCAAACATCCAACCATCAGTCCAAAAATCCAAATTTATGATTATGTAAAGAGAGAAAAGCAGCAAATCCTCACAGTGGCAACGTTGGAAATGAGCACGTGTTGCTTGGCAAAGGCCTTAAAGCTGCATTATCAGATATTTCTGGCCACTTGGGGGCAACGTTAACAAGCTGCCAGCATAACACTGACGTATCAGCTCAGCATCGCAGCTCTCCTTTTAACTCTGTTTTTGGTCTCTACCAACTCCTGAGGGACACGTCTGCTCCACTGTGCTCACCGGCAGCTAGCAGCTAGCTCGGTAGCTGACCAGTAAGAGCAACATCCCGTGAGTGTTTGGAGCCGTTTAGAAGAGGAATCAGCTTTTGACTCTTCTGCCACAACGTCAGCCTCTGCAGGGCGACAGGTCGCCAAGACCGGCCAATCATCGAGCCGCTGTATTTGTGAGTCCATGTGACTTTTGTTTACAAGCTCTGGTTTGATTGCAAGTGGGAGCCCAAAATAACCAAATGCACACAAAAAGTCAACTTTTCCACTCTGGCTTGGACCAAAGTAAAACCGACTATAAAGGATAATAACTGTACAGCAGGATGGTGCATTCATGGCACACTGGAGCTTCTGTAAATCCAAGCTCTGAGCTGGGGGTGGATAGAAGCAGGGAATATAGATCTGACTTTATGTGGTTTCTCAAAAAGAAAAATGTACAAATTGTGTCAAAGTGTCGGTGAGCATCAGTTTCTTTAGCTTGTTGAGGACTTTCATAAGCAGATCAAAATCACTGAGGAGTCAAGCTCTTTTTCTCTCCCACTTTTTAGGATTTAATGTAAACACAATCATGAGATTTTATCTCAGTTTGACACGAGTTTGAACTCTAAACCCTCCATTCACTCAGTTCCACACTGTTGTGCTAACGCTGCACGCTCACTGTGCAGTCAAGTGTTTTCAGCTGGATTTCAGGGGGAACTCTGGGGTATTTCAACCACCGACTTCCCCTCAAATGCTTCACCCCTCGCCTGCTTCAGAGCGTCAGTCGGACCTTGCAGGGCCTGTGGAGGGTTTGGCTCTGGTATTGCGGTTGACGTGCATAATGAAATGACTGGCAGCTCGCAGCAGCACTCGAGTAGGAAATCGGTGTCAGTCATGCTGCTCTGAGTGACATTTCCAAGTTTACAAAACGCTCCGGCTGCTCCGAGTCCCGCCTGCCTGAGGGCATTCTTCAGCTTCTGTGATTTGATGCTGGAAAAATTAAAATTAAATTACGTCACTCATGCTGAATCTTTCAGAATCCGTCATGAACGAGAGGGATTTTGGAAGCATTTGTCAAAAAGCCAACATCAGTTCCTTTCATCGTTGCCGGTAAAAATAACTTACAAGTCAAATTATGGTCTGTAAACATGTTTCATTTGCTCAAGTATCTGAAATCTTTCCACTACTGTTTCAGCCGGTATTGGTCACCAGCTCGGCAGTTATTTATAATCTGTGGCTCAGAGCCCGGAGCTCCAAAAAAGCGTCTTACAAATGCTGCCACAACAGAGTTCAGACTGGTACTGGATGATTGCTCAACTAACACTTGTATTCCAGAGAGGAAACGTTTGGAAAAAATCAAGTTTTGTCGATTTTTTTCCAGGCATCAGAAATGGAAATTGAACGAGAACGTCTGAGCTTGTGTGGAGATATGACTGAAAATAGAGCCGCTGTTCATGGCTCCATAGTGTTGCATTCAGGAAAGAAAAGCAGCACTAATGCAGAATAGCTTGAGGGTAAAAGCATCCAGGGGACTTTTACATTCACTGCTGCACAATTTACGAGCAGCATTCAGGAATAACTTGAACTGATGCGGCTCGAAGCTAAACTTAATGTTGCATCACAACATCATGTTTTCTTTTTTACTTCCTGGTGCTGTGATGTTTATTTCATTTTATTTCCGCAGCATTGGTTTATAGCACCAGTAAAACCTGCTGGAGTCCAACTGGGGATAAAAAAAACCAGCTCTAACACAATCTGTTGTCTTTCATTTGAGCATTATTAAATGTAAACGGGCATAAGATCTGATCTCTGGTCAGATTTCTCTAATTTCCTTGCTGTGCTTCAGATGTGATCGTTCTGTTTCTGTATTCAGTGGTACGAGCTGATTTTCCCGCATGAGGCACCATAAGGGGTTAAACACAAGCCTGATCTTTGCTGCCTCTTGTAAATCCAGCATCATGTGAACCTGCTGCCCTGCTCCACGTTTCTGGCTCGATCCCGCCACCTGGTGGTGGATCTGTGTCACTGCTGCCAGCTGCAGAAGATGCTGTTTGTTTGAAGAGATTTAAGAATATGAAGCCTTACAGAGCTCACATCTCATTAAACATGCAAGAAACAAAGAAGAAAGAAGAACTGAGTGGAGTTCATGGAGAGACAGACATGCTCACACCCCCCCTCCCCCATTTTGAGTTCAATTTGAACACAATGTCCGCTGTCTATAGAGTAATCCTCTTTATAGTCAACTCATCTCAGTGGGTCAGTCTTAGCGAGAGTGTGCAGCACATGTGACTCTGCAGCCAGCGGCCTGCGGATGAGTTCAATACCAAACCCTCATCCCACGACAGGCTTTGACCTGGACACCAAAAACAGAGAAGGTGTCTGTCAGCAGCTGTGTTTTTAATTTTTATAGCTTTTCTTTGCATGTGCCGTCATAGAATTGATCTAAATCAGGTTCTTTTCGTGCCCTAAAATAAAAAGAAATGCTGCTTTTACTACACCTAATGTAAATAATAATATTAGACAAGGTATGACCACAGGTGCATTTAAACATGACGTGTGAATAACAAACGTTAAGTTAAATCTGGACCTGACGTCCACTGGGTTCAGCGTTCAGTGTCAGTCTGCCTGTAATCACTAGACAGAAGTATTTTAAAGTAATTAGCTTCAGTAGCTTAAATCAATAAATATTTGAGATTTTTTTTTTTTTTTTTTACAAGATCAAGTCCCACATCATCAGATCCTCATCATCTTTAGCATGTTAGCGTTTAGCTCGGCCGCCGCTCTCTGACATGTGACCGTCCTCAGCGAGGGCAGATGGGCTCTAATCTGCAGATGGAAGTAGATGGTGATGAGACACCTAAACGAGTAATTAAAGCCAGTCCTGCTGACTCTGTGTTTTTGCATCTGCACGGACCATCGAGCAGATCATACGTCACGGGAAACGTATACACAAATAACCAGCAGTCAAGCCCAACCTCTAAAGCAGCCTGCATGGAGAGAGCAGAGTTCAAGTTCAAAGCAGCTTTACTCCACTTAAATACATCCACAGTAACTTAAAGCTCCTTCATGCAGCTCCTGCTCCAGACAACACAATCACAGTAATCTGCTCTGTGAACTCGACCTGTGAGCAGCAATATGTCTCACCAGGGTTGTTCCATTTTTCTAAATTCTCATCATGTTTCCAAATATAAGTTATGGTGGCGCAGGAAAAACAAGAGTCAGACAGCTGCTTTATGGGTTTGTTAACGAGCACAACAGCCTGCAGGTTAAAGAAGAGCTCGTTCTGCCCCAGCTGCTGAACTCTGCATAGTCGGGGTTTAATTTAACAAGCAACTCATGTTTATCTTAATATGCTGCCTTCCGCTGGATGTACATCAGCTTGTCTGCTTACAGACACAGTGTAAAAGCATTGACGTTTGTAGCTTTTACATGAAGATGCACTTTAGAGGGACCTTTCTGGACTCACAGTTGTAAAACATTGCAGCAGGCTTGTGTCCAGGCTCCGTCCCTCCTTCACTTCAATGTAAAGTTCTCTTGGCCTCCAGAAGAGCTTAAGCTTCGGGCACTTCGTTGCTGCTTCAGTACAACCAAACAGCGATAGTTAGCTGAACTGGTATCAAGCTAAATGTCTAATCACCAAACCAGATCAGACTGATTTGGTAAAAACTGAAGGTTGTGGAACATCTGAGAATCACTTTGTGTGTTTCAAACTGAGTCATCCTCTCTCTCTTCATCCCTCCCAGGTGGTCAGGCGGTGCCTCAGGACCCCTCACCCTCTTCTACTTGCCCTCCCGGACCTCCTGGACCTCCGGCGGGGGCCAACGGCAGCAGCGACATCATGGTGAACTTTGACCCCGACCCGGCGGACCTGGCTCTGTCCAGCGTGCCGGGCCAGGAGGCGTTTGACCCGCGGCGGCACCGCTTTTCCGAGGAGGAGCTGAAACCGCAGCCGATGATCAAGAAGGCGCGCAAAATGCTGGTCCCCAATGAGCAGAAGGTACTACATCTCCCACAAGTCTTTGCTTTCCTGTACATCAGAGTCTGACTAGTTTCATGTGATTTATTTTACCAAAATACAACCATGCAAACTGCAAACCAGCCACCCAGTAATTAAACAGGTTCGCTTTTCTGCGATTTTGCAGGATTTATGGTTTGCTGAAGGCGAACGCAGCCTCATGTGGATATTATTAAAAATTTAAAATCTGATGCTCACTCGTATTGATGAGAGCCCTAAAATATTTTGAGTATTTTCAGTTTAATGCACAGCGGGATCTAATCAATGGCTTTTCATCATTCAGCGCAGAGCAGCTGCAGCTCCTGAGGCGTTTGTAATTCATGGAGAGATGAAGACGCTCATCTTGTTGCGCTCAGTTGCAGCCAGTTTTATAAATCACTTGCACGCAGGTTTTGGTTTCAGATTGTGCCGCAGCTCCTCATAATTGAGATATCAGAGTCAAAGATTTAATACCAAAGCGATGATCGGTGCTTTGAGATTAGTGTAAGAGTGTAATGACTTTTCTGATGAGTTTAACGGTGGACTGATGTTAACTTTGCCAGATGTAAACAGATGCCGTGAAACGCTCTCTGTGGAAACACTATGAACCGTTTGGGCTTGTCGTGGTTTCACAGGCATAAATCTTTCAGATAGAGATCTTGAACAAGGTTTTACTTTCAGTTTGGACCTCTGTTTTGCGCTCGAGGTCCAAAAGTTCAGAACAACAATCTCAGCGGTTCCCAGCCTTCCCCTCATGAGACCCTCATCTGCCAGCAAATTTCTTTCATGCCCCAGAAAACCAAGTTGCAGACTTGTGAGAGGCTGCAGGGTGTTTATGTCTGCAGTGCCGAGTATTTATTCATTCATCTGAGCAGCTGAGCACAGCAAGCTCCATTAAGAACCAAGACTTATTAATAGTGTTTTCACGTGAGTCCTTGTTATCCTCAGTCTCACCTTGCAGTCCCATCCTAGATGTTGCACAATGGAAGTTATTGTATGTTAAGCCAAGTTTAAGCATCACAGGCTTGATACACATACAGACCATTTGACTGCTGGAAAGTCCTGCTGTCTTTCCTTTAACTTGTCTGTTTGTGAGCTTTAACATTGTTGACAGCTAACATGTACTTAAAGCAATAAAACATGAGCAGGTGTTCCAAAATAAGAGCATAACTGATGAGTCTTATAGTCGACATGAGAATATCTTGGAGCATATTATTGCTCTTATAGCAAGGCCACCAACTACAGGCAAAAAGAGGTCGCATGATGATGAAATAACAATAAATTGTAGCGTTGACTCATGTTTATGGTGGAAAAAAGCACCAAAACATCAGTAGAAATGTTCAGATTTAGGCAGGCAGGTGAGGTCAGTCAGCAAAGAACAAAGCACTAGATGAGCTAAAGAGACGTGTTACCAAACTTTTGAGGAGAACCAGGTTTTCATCCTGGCTGGTGATTCGTGGACGAGCTGCAGCTGTGGTGGCTGATTGGCACGAGGTTCAGGTGTAGGTGAGCCATGAGGAGGAGCCTGAAACACACAAAGATAGACACAAGGAGAGGACTCACACAAAGGGACAGGGGAAAACAAAGGGAAACACAAGGAACAAAAATAAGGCAAATGCTTCTGTTCTTGTTTGTGTTTGCTGCTAGCGCGGTTAGCTCTTTAACCATGTCACACTTCACTGTATTTGTGAGCAACGTAAGCAACTGGCAGCAACAATGTCTCCTGAAAAAAACAAATCTTTTGGCTACAGAAGCATTATCGCTAGCGATGAATCTAAATAGAATCTATATTAGCATTAAGATAATTAATGCTAGCTACGCATTTTGTGTTTAAGCGGCTAACAAACAGCTACAGATGGAACATGAAGGAAATAGCTCATCTGGCTACATTTGGTGTGACTACAAAATTAGCTTTGGGGCTAACCATCTTGGTATAATGTGTTAGCATGGTAGATTAACATAGGTTCTCCCGCTCTTTGCATCTCTGCTAGCCAATCAGAAATGAGTATTTTCCATGGCTGTGGTATAAAATGATGTTGTTTTGTCTTTTTGTTCAGTGGCTCTTTCAGGCCAGTTCACTGTCGTGGTTTTCGTGTTCTGTAGTTCCAACTATTGAGCTGTTGCCACCTTTCCTCCTTCCCTCATTCCTTTCCTTCCATCCTTCCTCTCTCACCACATAACTGACCCTTCTCATTCCGCTCTCTCCCTTTTTTTTCTCTCCTCTCCCCTCTTTCCTCCCCACACACCCCAACATACCACACTGCCGCGGATGACAGGATGAGAAGTACTGGAGCCGGCGCGTCAAGAACAACGAGGCGGCGAAGCGCTCGCGGGACGCCAGGCGGCTGAAGGAGAACCAGATCTCGGTGCGTGCCGCCTTCCTGGAGCGGGAGAACGCCGCCCTTCGCCAGGAGGTGGCCGACATGCGGAAAGAGCTGGGCCGCTGCAGGAACATCATCAACAAGTACGAGAGTCGACACGGAGACTTGTGAGGCGAAGGAGGAGGAAGAAGATGAAGGAGGAAGGGGCGGGAGGGGAGGAGGGAACGAGAAAAGGGTACAAGGCAACCCAACAACAGCAGCACTTTAGTTGAAGTGGCGAGGGGGAAGGCCGACGTAGATCTGCAGTAAGCGCTGTGTGACACCGGGCGCAAACACGAAAGCGCGTGTTAGCGAGCGCGCTGTGCTTCAGATGTCACGACAGGAAAGCACAGCGACGCCATTTTTTTTTTTTTGTTTTCCAGTTTGACTCTCTTTGTACATGCTGCTTCGTTGAATCCACGCAACGTACTGTATCACCCCGTGTTACCTCGGCAGCTCCCGTCGCCCTCGGTGCTGTGCTTACGGCCGGTGTCGCACGGCGTTTTTGCAGGTAGTGCGTTCCGGCCGCTGCTCCAGCCAGTTCAAACAGGGTGTTGAATTCACATTATGCCAGTGAAATCTCACTTTTTAAGCTCAAGGCACGGATTCAAGCCAGGAGAGGTCAGATGTGTAATTTTTTTCTATAAATAGGACAAAAAACATGTATATTTTTGAACTGGGCAGGAAGGCAAGACTAGTCCAGCAAAGAGGAGGAGGAGGAGGAGGAGGAAGGGGTGCAGGGTTTTCGTCCATAACGCAAAGAGATTTTGACATAGGATTATTGTATATTTTTCTATTAGCAGAGATAGTCAGGAGGAGGATTTTGGAGATAATCTTTTGTATATTTTATATATGGGGCGGGGAGGGGCTGTTAGCTGGACAGTCACTGGGCCACACGAAGCGCTTTTCCTCCCAGCTGTTTATCGCTAAACAACAAATAATCTATTTTCGATTTCACGGAGCTGGTTGGATGGAGCTGGAGGCGTAACAGAGAATGTATCACGGTTGAATCAGGTATTTCACACGGTGCGAGGCGAGGCCAGGTATCTTAGTAACGATTGTTTTCGGCATGGAGGGCGTTAGGAGGAAGACGGTGAAACAGAAATTGTATAGTTTTAGCAAATTTTTGTGTTCGTTTGTTTTCTTTGTGGGCTCGTTCAAGCACTTGATTCGTTATCTTCTATTTGATTCCGTGTCTGACTTTGAAATAATCGCAGGGCTTTTACTTTTGAAGGTGAAGGAGAAAGAGAGAGAGCAAAACAGGAAGTAATTAGCCGTCAGAGCAGCTGGACGCCAGCAGATGTTTGAAAATGAATAAGGTGGAGGGTTTCGCTGCCGGGTTCGCGCTCAGTTTGGCGACTCGCTCACACACACACACACACACACACACTGAGACACACAATTTGTTAACAATAACACGACTCGGTTGCAGTCTTTCTCTCTCTATTTGTCCAGGAAGTGCAAAAATGAAATACTAACTGGTTTAGGGTTGATTTGCCCAGTGACTGAAACCTTCAGCATGCAGACACACACACAAACACACACACACGGACACACACAGTCCTCACCCAGGTTTTAACCCTTATTGTTGTTGTTGATGTTGTTATGGACTTCTATGGTGCTGATCTGATCTGATCCTTCACCTGACGCACACACACACACACAAACACTGACAAGAATCACAGGCACACACCTGCAAACGTACACAAAAACCACTTCCACCATCTCAAACACAGTACTGAACTGCCTATACCCTTTCTTTGTCTTTTATTCCTTCTTTTTAGTTTATTTCTTCTTTCTTTTGTTGCATATTGTATCGATAAATCGTATATAGATTTACACACAAACACTTGTCTATACCTCTCCTTCAAACTTTACCCAATGAGAAACGAGAAATGCACCCTACTGCTACTGTACCATACAACTGTACTATTGAATATTAAACTATTCTCTCACTAGATATATATGTATATGATATATGCTTGAATTATGTGATTATAGTTGTAATATGGAATATATTACAAAGAAACCCATCTGAATCATTTTGTCAGTTTTTTTCTCAGGTGTTTTTGTCTGAGGTATTAAATACACGTATTAAAAAAAACACACAAAAAGTCTTTGATTCGATTAGAGAATTTGTTGTTTCCTTTGCTTTGTTTTTTTGGGGGGGCGGGGGGTGTTCCTGTTTTGCAAAGCATTTCAGAGCTGTTGGGTTTTGTTGGTATACTTCTGTTGTACCCCGGTTTATTACTAACTCACCATGGGACACAAACGTTCCTCCTCTGACCAACTGACCGTTTGCTAAACCCCGCTCCACTAGTTACTGTCGCTGCTTCGCGTTTGAGAGCTTCACGTAAACCATGACAGGTCTTACTCTTAAAACAATGGGTCCATATGTCAGACAAGCAGCTTCTTAGGTGTAGGCCAGCTGGCAGACTTTATTCGCTGTCTAACTCGTAACTCTATTATCACTCCTTCACGTCTGCCTACAGAATAAACGTGATCATTTAGTAGTAAGTTAAACAGAAAGTGGGGCCTACAGGCCATCTATAGACTGCTTCTTCTGCTCCGTTGTGCGAGTTGAGTGCACTATGAACTGAGGTGTAGTGCTATTTGTTTAAGTACTGCGGCGTACCCGATGCACGTGTATGCACATGATTACGTTGTGACTTATTTTGTAGGTTATGTAAGTTTACACACATTAGTCAGCTGTAAATGAAATACAAATGAAGCTGCATTCAAAACATCCTTTTCAGAGGAAAAGTTTCAGTGTAGGCAAAAAACGTTGCTAAGCTAGCTTTCATTTCCTGCAGGTGTCGGATGCAGCACAGCTGGCTGAGTCTGAGTCAAACTGGCTGCTTTGTTTGTCTTGTTTTTCTGCAAATGCATCACAAATAAATAAAGAAACCAACAGAAGAGTGAATGATGAAGGACGTTTTGCTCCCTTTCACCTTTACTAGTTGATGTTAGCGAGCTATAGAAAAGCTGGAGAAAACAACTCAATTCATCGTGCCCCTGTAAGGCTACTGGCAGCAACCTTTAAGGTGGAATGTTTTCTTGCATGTTATCCAATGCATGAGTTGATGTCACGAATCAATCAACACACCATAAATGTCAACACGACAACTTTGACCATTCCATTTGTTTTTCGTTGTTTTGTTCTTTCTTTGGCTCTTTTGCATGTCGAACACTGTAGTTGAAAAATGTACATGAATTGAAATGAAATGGCTTCTTTCACTTGCAGATTATACTAGCTATAGCTAGCTAACTAACATAAACTCAGCGCGATCTGTAACATTAAAAACTCAACTGAAGACTGAAAATGAGAAACTTGCAAAAGGGTCTTAGACATGCATTTGGTGGCTACAAGCATTGTATTATGCAAATGCACTATAATGCTGCATAATGATACAGAAATGGCTGAGGAAAACTACCGCAGGTCGCAGCTAGCTAGCTAATTAAGCTAAAATCCTAGGAAAATGCTGTTTCCAGTTGACTCGTTTTAAAACAAGATGTCTCTTAAAGGAAGTGGAACAGTATTCTTCTTGAATTGCAGCCGTTTGTGAATATTTGAACGTTTTTTTTTTTCCTTTACATAACGAAAGGCTTAGCATGAGAACAAATCCACAAATTTGGCAAAGCTACGAGACATGATTCAATATAGAGCAGGATAGAGCTGCTAATGGCTAACAGCATCTTAAACTGATATAACATTAGTAGCATTGGAGACTGGTGCTACCATCGCTTCTAATAGACCCTAATAATGGAGTTAGCTAATGATATGCTAACTCCTGGCCTTGGCAGTAACAATAGGCTATGTCTTTTTTAGCTAGCCATGTCTGCTAATGCTCCAGCAGGCAACCACGCAGTTCAATCCATTCCTTACACTTTTACGTTTTCGGTTTTGGAAAGAAGATTAAAAAAAAAAAAAAAGATATGACTCTCCAAACTTACAAAATGCAGATTATTGCTTTTACGACAGTCACCTCTCCACTGAGACACCCAAAGCTTGGCAGACCTGCTGTGTCAGTCATGTTTGCTCAGCTGTCATTGGACAGTCGCTCTTTGGGGGAGGGGTTTAGTGAACGGTTCATTTAGAGCAGTCCTGTCTTCACATGTCAAGCAAACCTTTTTTTAAAAAGAAGCTAAAGTTCTAGCTAACTGCTCTTTAGCCACAGATGCTAATATTAGAATTGCTGTTGCTTTTGTTGTTGATGCGCTTAAAATTTTCTTTTCACTCCTTTGATGCAACAGCTTGTTTTCTTCTGGGGAAGATGTGAACTGATTCTCACGTACGTCCCCTTTTGATTCCCAACTTTCACCTTGTTTCCCATGAGCCTGTTTGCTGTCGGCACCATCCACAGAGACTGAAGTGAACCCCAGGTGTATTGTGGGAGCTGTAGTTATATCCTTGATATATATATATATATATATTTTCCTTTTTCTTGTCTTTTTTGGTTATTTTTGGGAATATGTTTAAACCTGAGACACAAACTTTTGAATTTAAATCCCTGGAAGAAAAGTTTCAGAGCTTCTTTTGTTTCCATCCGTTGATGGAAGAAGAAAGCCATGTGTTTTTTTTCTTTTTGATACCTGGGATTTTTCAATCTCTTCACAGATGTTTCAGAAACTTTTTGACAGTGCTATTTTTCTATGTAACTGTGTTGTTGAGCGTGTTACAACTTTTTCTGGTGGGCGTACAAGGCCTGCTTTTCACGTGGTGGCAATGATCGCTGCTGTATGATAAAACAGCATTGCGGGTAATATTGACAACAATACTAATGATGATGACAATAATGTACACAGCCATGTTTTTTCTCCCTTAGTTTTGTGGACTCTTAGCTAACTTCTCCATGTTGTGACTGACTGTTATGAACTACAAGTCCCATGAGCGCAACACTACCCCGACTCCTCACCAGTATTGTGCGCTGTCCACAGGGACGATGGCATATGTGGTCTGGCTTTTTTCCCTCCAAACACCAATAAAGGCTTATCCTTACTCACTGACAGAGCTTTTCTGGTGTCTTGCTGTGTGATCTGAAAGTACAAACCAAGCGCCAACCACCTCACTTCTGAAAATGTCAGTACCTGCACCTGGCCACTAGAGGCTGGATCTGTGGAAAGCATGACAGAAAGATGCACACAAAGAGCATCAACAACACAAGTAAAACAATAAAAAAAATGATAAGACTAGAATTTAGATTCTCACTTCCTCAAATGTGTGTGTTCTGATGATTTAACGGGCCCCTCAGCGTCTTTTGTCAGCCAAAGATGAAGATGGAAGAGATCCTTCAGGGACACCCAGAGCCGTCAAGCTCTTATTATTATGACACCAACAACACCCGGAGGTGTACCAGCTCAGAACTTGGGTTTGCATGATGATATGTTGTTTTTATGTTGCTAGTTGCTAATTCCTGGCAATTCTAATTGGTACTGCAAGACACGTTTCTGGAAGCAACAGCTGAACAATCCCTAAAAAATGCATTGCAGCAGATATTAGGGCTTAAAGAAGAAGCACTTGTAAAGATGAAGCTGCTTTCTCTTGTCAACAAATCCCACAAAAAGACCAAAACCAACAAAGACTTGATATGGATGTATTTATATAGCAGAAAATAGTCCCCAACAAATTTCCTATTCCCTCCTGTTTGAGTAACGTTTGTTAAACACTACAGTGCCGGGCTGTTTTGGGACATTTGTGAGGTTTTTTTTAAAAAAAAATGAAGCTTCGTGTGTGAACTGTTGTTGTGTTTTGGGTTTGGAGCTGCAGACTAGGTCTGGAAGGTGGACTAACACAACGATGGTTTTGATCTTTTCATGGGATTTGTTGACAATAAGAGAATATTTTCCTTTAACAACTGTGTTTTGCCTTGATTGGTGTCTCAGCCAATCACAGTCAGCTGCCACGGCTGCCACATGCTTGTCCTGCCTCAGCTCCATCCAAAAGATGGATGTCCTGGCTCCAAACAGCTTGGAATGAGGTGCAGGGTGGTAAATCCTTCAGAAACCAGGAAACATCTGACTTCACATCCGTGCTTGTTTCTACTGGTAAATAAAATTGTGAATGCAGTTTTTCTCAGTGCAAAGTGAGATGATCTGTTGTTACATACTGAGGCGTTTACTGTTTGATTACAAGTATCATTTAAAATGTGTTCACATTATTTAAAGTACCTCACAATTACAGTTTCTCTGATGTTGTTACTGTGTCCTCTTCTGCTGGTATGTGTGAGACACTGAACAATAAAATGCTTCACACAGAAAGTGCAACAGCAGACCATCGGGAGGCACTCGGACCCTTCTGACAGCTTCTCTGTTCACACATCAGATCTGCAGTGACAGAGTGTGTGCGTGTGTGTGCGTGTCTTCATTTCCATGTACAGTAAGTTACGTGTGTTTTCTTTAACTGAACACGTGTGTCTGCACGGTTACATGTCCTAACGTGTGTGTTTCCATGACGACTGCTATGAATTGTGGGTCCTTTGCACAGATTAGACAGTGAAGCCCCTCAACCTCAGTTATGTAACACACACCAGCCTGGTCTGTGTGTGTGTGTGTGTGTGTGTGTGTGTGTGTGGGAGTGGATCACCTCACCACCTGTATCTGGTGGGTTGTTTCAGCTGCTCGGTGATGCTTGCGTCACCAGCTCCCCCTCGACACGCCGAAGACCATCTGCCCAAGATGGTGCCGGCACTCCGAGCCAGCATCGGCCGCTCTGTGGCACGCTGTGCCGAGCTGTGCCGAGCTGTGCCGAGCTGTGCCGAGCTGTGCCAGGTGATGCCGGGCCCCGTGACCCTGCTGCTGAATGTATTTACAGTCAGACCAGGGAGTCCCAGAGAACAAGGCCTCGAAATGCAGCAACATCTTTCAGTTGTTGGTTTCTTTCAAGGTGCTGAGAGAATTCAGATTCTTCGCTTCAGTGAAAGTACTAATACAACAAGTCCTGCTTTGAAAACCTCACTTAAATAAATGTATTATCAGCTAAATGTGCTGAAAGTATGAAAGTAAAACTCCTCCTGTAGCAGTAAAGTGTTTTTCTATCTGCTGTTTGTGGATTCATGTTCCTGCTGCATTCATGTGTCTGCTGCATTTTACTGCTGTGGATGTTTCAGCTTGAGCTCATTTGCACTCCTTTATATCCTGTTGGTGCTTTAATCTACAGCGATGCATCATATTCTATAAGATCATCACATGTTTGCAGTGTGGCCGTCCTGTGAGAACCACGTATCTCTAAAAAGTTTGACGAGCTCAGAAAAATCAGCTTTGTGACGATGCATTTTCAGTTGATCCGAGAGGCTTTTTAAAGAGTTTATTGAGCTGAAGAAGGAGGAGAATTTTCTCCAGACATGAAGGAAGTCTTCATCCTTCAGTTTATCAGAAAAATTCTAATTCAAAATTACCAAATTTCTCTGAAACTCTGAAATAAAAAGGTAGGAGAAATTCAAGATATGCGATTGTGAGACAGTTTGAAGTCACTTTTTGAAGTAAAATTGCAGAAAACTTGTTGGTCTGATAGAGTTCCACTTTCACATTTTTTAATTTTTTGATTAAATCATATAATTCTGCAGAATTAAGTGATGTGGAAATCGGCTGGCAGGTGTGTTTGTCTGTGTTCAGGCGTTACAACCCTGCTGCGACCCCTCAATTAGGCAACAGTGGTTGTAAAAAAAACGAATTGCATTTCTTAATTGAACAGGCAACTTGACGTGTGTGTGTACACGTGTGTGTGTGTGTGTGTGTGTGTGTGTGTGTGTGTGTGTGTGTGTGTGTGTGTGTGTGTGTGTGTCATCTTCAGACCCAGAGCAGAATTGGGTGAAAGGTGAGTTCAATGTACCACCTCCACTCTCAATGAGAACCAGATGGCCAACCTCCCATACTGAGACAAACACACACACACGCACACACACACACACGCACACACACGCACACACACACAAGCAGCGTTTAGGCATTTTACCCCTGTGCGCCTTTTATCCTTTCTGGTGAGTTAGATCAGTTTAAATGAGGTTTATTTGCATTAACTCTTCTCTATCAGGCTGGAACTCCATTACATTCATTCCACAAGTTCATTAGAAGAATCAAAATAAATTTAGGGAAGACGAGACGTAAACAGGCCACGAAGAACATTTAATTACAAATCTGGAGATTAAGATCAGTTAAAGTCACTAATAAACTCGTTTACTTGTCTTCAGCGAACACACACTCGTCTTCTCCGGCCTCCTTTACACACTGCTGTCATCCCTTTAGTCTCCTCCGTGTGTGTGTGTGTGTGTGTGTTTTCAGCCTCCCTCTAATTCTAGGAAATGCTTCATGATAGGAGCTTCACACTGTGTGTAGTGAGTTTTTTTTTTTTTTTTTTATGTAATGGAAAGACCCTTTTGTTTAAATTCAGAGCATAAATTGGACGTGAAGCCTCTTTTAGAAGATCAATACCACCAACTTGCACCAAAGCTAATACACAACTAATTAAACTGAATTAAAGACAGGCTCGTTTTCAGGAGCAGTTTGTGTACTTTGTCAGCAGTAATTATGTAATCAACTCAATAGCAAATGAAACTGATTAAAGCACCTCCCAAACTGTTAGCGGTGATCGTTAACGGGAGTCTAATTGGCGTTACTCTTTGTTTACGACTATTTAGCCCAAGACATCTTTATTTTCTCCTCATAACAACACAATGACTTTAGCAGAGTTACAATATTTTAGAGAGAAAAGTCCAGAGATAATTCAATAATAATATGATATTAATATAGACATTAATATATAGTTGACAACCAGGAAAACTTGCAATGGCAAAACATGACAGATTAGATTAGATTCAACTTTATTGTCATCGTCAGTGCAACACAGAGACACGAAATGCAGTTTAACATCTAACCAGGAGTGCAAATAGTCAAATATCCAAAAAAATATAAATACATGGAAGTAGTGCAAGTGGCATGAAGTATGAACAGTATGAACAGTATGAACAGTATGAACAGTATGAGGGTGCAGGAAGTGCAAGTAATTTCTGTGAAACCATAAAAACATGTGCAACAGGTAGTAAGTGGCAGTGCAGTAAAAGTAAGAAGTAAACAGATGAGTTATATATAAAATATAAAGTGACGTGTGCAATATGTGCAGTATGGCATGGGTGACGTCTGCCATAAGGTTAATATGGAGAGTCAGAGTTAGCAAACAGCTGCCATGATGCACCTCCTGCAGACGAGAGGCAGCGTTAGCTTCCATTAAGAGTTGTGTTTCGGGCTAATATTCAGGCTCCTTTTCGCTCTGTTTTGGTCTCCACCAGCTCCTGAGACACAAATCAGGCTCTTCAGCTGCTAAAAGCTGCACTATGTTCACCAGCCGCTCGCTGACTGTGTGGGTTTGATGTTTGCTGCTGAGCAGGTTGTGAACAGTCAGACGATAAACAGCGAAGCTGACGAGCAGGAAACCAAATGAGTGAGCTGAAATGGATGTTTAGAGCTGCAGAGTCGGTGAAAACTCTCTGTGGGTTCGTCACTACGCTGACACAGAGTAAATCGAACAGTAAAATTTAAGCCTTTTGGGACTTGATGTCGTCAAAGCAAACATTTTATTCCCTCAGAGAGTTGAAATTCTTCACACTGACGGAGGCTCGTGTTGGACTGTTTTGATGAATCTCACTCTTCAGTGACGTTCAAGGTCTTGTTTTGTGAGGGACTCAACAGTTATGTTTCAGGTGGCAGAAATTCAATTAGGTGGGATGATTTTGTTTTGGTTTCGTGAAGCTAAGAAAGCCAGATCAAGGCCATCTTTTAATTTCCAAAAACTATAATGTCCTTATTTTCTTTTTCTCAAATGCTCAAACTTTGTAACGCAGCAGTCTGAGGCCACGTCAGCTCTCACAAACACGTCTGTGTGCTTTTCTAACAAACACAGACTCAAATCATGAATAGATATTATCAAAAATACCATCGTGTGTGTGTGTGTGTGTGTGTGTGTGTGTGTGTGTGTGTGTGTGTGTGTGCGTGCGTGCGTGGCACTCAGCAGGTCAGATGGAGGTTTAACTGTCACATCTGTTGTCGTGTCGCTCTCTGTTTCTGTGAGGACGTCACTCTAAATGTCTCTCCGAGGCTCCGTTTGCCCTCAAAAACCTTCAGCAGCCCCACCTGATCCCAACACCAGCTGCCAATCACAAACCGCCTCCTCCGACCCAGTGAGGTCCACAGATGGGCAGGTGTGTGCGAGCGTGTGTGTGTGTGTGTGCGAGTGTGTGTGTGTGTGTGTGTGTGTGTGTGTGTGTGTGTGTGTGTGTGTGTGTGTGGCCTCAGACAAATCAAACAGTGTTTGTATTCACTCCCCACAAACCGCAGGATGAAGCAGTGAGGGAATATAAAAACCCACAAACCTTGAACTCACCTCCACTTCTGCTTTATTTATTTATTGTTACAAAAATAAAACCTGAGTCTGCCAACATGAACCACATTTACTGCAGGAATTTGGTACTGAACTACAACTTTGAGGTACTTGTACTTTACAAGTCTTTTCTTTTTATGCCACTTTATACTTCTACACTACATTTCAGGGGGAAATACATTTTACTTTGATGTCTGCACACCAAACATACAAAGATCTTTTAAAACCTGATATTTTGTCATAAATTAAACTCACTTACAGTAAATACAGCTGGAACGATTAGTCCATTAATCAAACAGCCGATAGATAATTGTTTCCTTAAATGTGAGGATTTGATTATTAATTTTGAATTTTGAACTATTGAAGACAAACATGAAGGTGTGACTTTGGTTTTTGGTGATTTGATTTGTAAATCAAACAGTCAACTGATTGATGGAGAAAATAATGATGAGATTAATCCAGAACGAGAATAATCACTGCAGCTACACAAACTCAGCGAGCACGTTTTCCTGATCATTCTGACATTAACACGGTCGCTGAGACGACGCTCGCTCATGTCACTGCTGAGATCTGCGACGTGGTGGTTTTTAAATAGAGATTAGCAGGAACATGAACAGTCAGACCATCAAATGGGTCCAATCCAAACACAGTTGCTCGTTTTCTTTTTATAGTCGGTTTCATTCCAGTCTGTGTTGTTGTCACATCGTCCATGTTCCAGGCCTCAACAACAAATGTTGTCTTAACAGTAAAATGTTCAATGTTCAGAAAACACAAAGAATCCTGAAATCTCTCATATTTAATAGCCTTGAATTGTACAGTTGTGTTTTAAAGTAAATGTTTATTCCAAAATGTCATTTTTGACAGTTAATTCTGAAAGCATTTTGTTTTCCTGACAAGCTTTTTGTTTCTAAGCTCCAGAATGAGCTTTAAACGCTCATTTTCTGCACGATGCAGGTCTGCTGCTCATCTGAGCGAAGCGTAACGTCAGTTCATGCAGAGCACTGACGTCACTTTGTGGTGATTGGCTCCTTCACAGTCGTGTGGCTTTTAACGTCCAATCATATTCCTGCAGGTGCGGACATTGTAACCTGACTGGACGCAGCCTTGGCTTCTCATCTCAGAGTCCCCTGTTTGCTGTCCACAGTGAACATGCTGGTTTTCTGTTTTCAGACCCAGCTGTCCACATACTTTCAGACTGGGGCCGTTATGGTTTAGACTGGGTGCTTTAGTTCTGCCATGACAGTGGCCCCGTGGCCCCGTGCTTAAAGCCAGCCCCATGAAGAAGCGGTTTTCCCAGTTTGGTGGAAGAACTTGACCTGCCTGTAAAAAGCCCTGACCTCAACCCTTCAGACACCTTCTGGAGCGTGACCAGCATCTGATCCGCCGAACGACATGACGGGCGTGCAGGGCCATCTTCATTCTTGTGTTATTTATGGGGAAACATGAAGGATGGGAGGAGAAAGAATCAGGCCGGCTGAAATAGTAAAAACTGAAATATAAACCCGAAACACACCCAGTGCAGCATCACCTCTGACACACACACACACACACACACACACACACACACACACACACACACACCTCCCCGTACACCTGACAGCTCTGGCGTGTTGGTGTGTGTTTGACGGCGAAGCGGCCAGTGAAATGTCAGCGGCTGCATACTGATGAGAGAATCAGGCGGTCTGGTCTAATTGTCTGCGGGCAGGGCCTCTGTCTCAAAGAAATGCATTGTGGGACCTCGATCACGGTGATTTTAAGGTTCTCACACCATGAATGCTGCCACGCGTGCACGTGAAAGCGTGTGTTTGTGCTCAAATACTGAAGCTGTGCTGCCACTGTTGGATAAAATCCTCATATCTCCCATTTTTGATGTTGTTAATCATGTTTTCAGAGAATTTTCTTTGAAGAAACTTTGAGAAACTGGGGCACTATTAAAGGTTTGCTCCAGGTGTTTCTTGTGTGGAGAGGTGTGGGCTTTGGTTCCTGTGTTTCCTTTTTTGGCAGAGGCTGGGCGTGGCTCTCCAGGTGGTTTGGGGTCTGGATCCGGCACAGCTGGGACTCATCACAGTCAAGCGCAGCATAAAGACTGTGGACTGCAGAGGACTCGCCTGCAGATTGTTTCTGCTGCAGAGTTTAAAGCTTGTTTGGTCTTTGTTTCTCGTGTCGATTGCCAGTCCTTGATCTCTTGTGTCTGCTTCTTATGCTCAGTGAGTTCTCCTGCATTGAATCTCTTAGCTGCAGGTGGATGAAAAACTCTTAATGTTTGAGATCGATCGTTGTCAGGAAATGAGTCTCTGGTGTGTTCGGCGTTATCATAACTGATAGAAGCCACGGCTGAAACTGCCCTGTTTAATAAGAAGAAGGTCCGAGGTGTATTGAACTGAAATCATTCTTAAGATTCAAGTGCGGCCGCCTTGTAGCTCAGTGAAGAAGAGCCCGTCAGAGCGAAGCCTCAGCTGTACAGCAGCAGCACTGACCTGCGATTTCAGCACTAATTCTCATCTCCACCGCGATGATGTGGCCTCGTCAGGGCCTGCTGACATTTGCTGCTTCCTCTGGAGGCTCCGGAGGGACGGGAGTTAACAGAAAGGTGAAGCGTGATTAATGAGGAGATGGACGGGGGTGGAGGTCTGAAACAGCCGGGTGTCAGTGCTGATGTGCACAGGAGACAGATGTGATCGCTGGGGTTTGTTCTGACAGAGCAGCCTGAAGCAAGCCCACATGCTGCAGCTTAATGAGGACTTCTGAGCTACGTTAATGTTATTAAGACTAAAATACTTCCAGTATTTATCGACAGCAGTATTCAAAAGGTCTCCTCTTACATTTGTCTGTGACCACATGTTTGCATGTGATGATGTTTAAGTCCTCAGAACTTATTGTTCCATATCTGCTGTGAGATGCACTGAAGCCCATGAATCTCATCTTATGAGGCAGTAAATCAACATTTACTGAGTAAGTGCTGTACTTAAGTACAAATTCGAGGTACTTGTACTCGAGTAGGCTATTTCCATTGTCTGCTATAACTTTATACTTTTCCTCCACAACATCTCAGAAGTCTGACAGCTTTTGTTACTGATTGCTTTTCAGATTACCCTTCCTGTCCAGTGAAAAGCTCGTATCTCCAGATGTGTTGAGTGTTTGTGACGAACTGAAGGACGAAATTTTCCTTTGGAGAAAATTCTCCTCTTCTTCAGCTCAATTAACTCTTTAAAAAGCCTCTTTGGATCAGCTGAAAATGCATCGTCACAAAGCTGAAAACAGGCTGTTTTTCTGAACTCAGCAAACTTTTTGGAGATACGTGGTTCTCACAGGACGGCCACGCTGCAAACATACGAGGATCTTATCGAATATGATGCATCGCTGTAGATTAAACCAGCCAACAGGATATAAAGTAGTTCAACGAGCTCAGTGCTCACTGCACTGTGGGTACTTTTACTTTCATACTTTAAGCACATTTAGCTGATAAGTCTTTTTGAAACGTGGCTCTGAATGCATCTCTGCATGTCTCAGAATTTGATTTTGTTGTTGTTGTTGTTCACTAAAGTTAAATTCAGTTTTCCAGTTTTATGCTGTTTACTACGATAGTAAAACACTGTTTCTGTGTCACGAAAGCAGGGAAATGAAAGCGGACGTCGGATGCTCTCAGCTGCAGTCTGACTGTGCTGTGCAGCAGAGTCTGGGGACTGTCAGTGTCTTAAAATTACTATGGGTCATGAATTTTTATTTTCAAAACAGTGCTGGCCTGAAAACTAGAAAGTGTGGACCTGAAAATTTAAACAGGCTGAAGGTCTCAGCAGTCGTGTCTCACAAAGCGAGCGGAGCTTTGTCACGACTTCATTAAATCGCTCCACACTTAACTGGATTTCATGGAACAAATGAATCAGATCCAGATTCGGGTAATTAACCTCAAACGTGATCAAACAATTGATCCCTGTGGAGATAAATTATATGTTTCAATAAAAGATCTAAGGTTGAGCCAAAAGAGCACAAAGCAGTAAACTGTAAAGAAAATAAGACAATGGAAAGACAATGAAGTGAATGTTTGATATTAAATACGCCTTCATATATTCACTGCTGGTCTGTCAGATCAAAGTATTATAATGACTAAATATGACAAACTTAAAGTCTCACTCACTTTATTGTTGCACATTTTGTAAACTTTTTGAAAATCCACCTGTGAGTCTTCATACCTACCAGCTCTTTTTTGGCTTTGTTTGCAAGATAAAAGCGAAGTATTTTAGGAACACATTGTGCGCCATTACCCAGAGATAATGTTCGCCAAGTGGAGCGCAAATAACTCAGAATAGTCCATTTCATTTCAAAGAATTCGATGTGAAGAAGTAAAAAAAGCTGCGTTCTCCACCACGTTTCTCTCTGCTTTATTCGTTCAGTCATCATAACTGTTTCATATTATACTTCAGTGCACTAAAAACATGCATGGACACACAGGAAAAATTGAGATTTGATTTCTAAATGGATCGAGATTCCCAAAGATTCCCGCCTCTTGTCAGTGCCTTAAGTTTCCATGCTCATCCTCTAATCTCGCTTCGTGAGAGGCCACGTTAAGATGGTGTGTTGCTGTGTTGTGGTTGTTAAATTTTTCTTATCGTGGCTTTAAATATTGAGGCTCAGGCTCAGGAAGAGGTGCCGTTTTTATTTCTCGTGGAGGTTTCAGCCACAGCGGACTGACAGAAAAGTCAACCACAGCTAATTAGAGCTTCGGCCGGGTCGGACACACATCCAGTGAATCAAACTCACCCATACAGTCTCATGCATTCAATAGTTCCTATACGGTCCCTCCATGTGACCGCGGATAAATCAATTGTCCTCATCTCTGCTGCTCTCTAACATTTGCCCCTGAGCCTTACAACAACACTGACTTGGTCTGACTCGGAGGCCGCTAACGATGTGATGGAGCGCTCGCTTGTGTGCTGCTCCAACTGTGGGAGGCTTCGTTCTGCTTGATTTATCCTCATTAGGTGCACCGCTGAAATATAGCGGCTGAAAATGTTCCAAATATACGGCGAATGTTGCCAGTATTGGTTGTCAACAAGAATTATTGTACCCGGGAAAATGGGTAACTCAAGCGCAGCTAAGTACATGTGTGCAAATAACCAGCAGAGAGAATTCTTTAATTAGCTTCAGTTTTCTCTATTAGCGTGTATTAAATTAAGGCTGATTTAAGATATATAGAGAGTAATTAGATATAACAGAGTGCGGGAGCTGTGGAAATCCACCCCAATACAAAATTTAACAAAGACTTCTGTCTGGATTAAAACCTTCAGGGATGCTCATTAGACAAACTGGAGAAACATATTAAGTTATTAATATGGTTGAGCTCTAATGACCAGGTCAATGTGGCCAAGTGCTGGATTTCTAAATATTAAATCTACCATTGAGACAAAGGGAACAACGATCGAAGGAGGCTTGTTTCCTTCCTGTGCGTGATGTAAACAGAAGGTTGTATTTTCGGCAGCCACTGGTTCAAATGTCAATCAACTGGAACCTCTAAAATCCTGTTTAGTACCCTGACGATCTTCATCATGGAAAAGAAGACGCTCGCTTGGCAGCTCAGTATCCTGCAGTACATTATATGTGGTAATATCTGAAGGCCCAGTGTGGAGGATTTAGTGGCATCTAGTGGTGAAGTTGCAGATTGCAACCGACTGAAGACCCCTCGCCTAAAAACACAAAAGGCGCTCTCTGGAGGCAACATGGTCCTCTTCGCAGTGGAGATGTAAAAAACTAAAAACACAAAGTTCAACAAGCAGGAAACACAACGCTGCCATAGTATCGTCGATGTTAAGCATGTTAGCAAACAGGCACAGAGCAACGTTAGCTTTCATTTAGAGTCGTGTTCTGATGATTCAGTCCGATGTTCCTTCTCCTTTTAGCTCCGCTTTGTTCTCCACCAACTCTGGAGGCAAACATCTGGATCTTCAGCTGCTTAATGCTCCAGCAGCTCGTCTGCCATTTGGTGGTTAACAGATGTTGAATGGTGGGTTTATCGTTCAATGAAAACGGCGTCCTGATGCGACCGAAAACGACTTGGGTGGACACACAGCCTCCATGTCACCGAATCAAATGTTGTTCATGTATCACTGAGTTATCCAAGAGTCCACCGAATACGGTCAAACGCTGCTTAAATTCTCCCTCCTCCACGCCATAAACTCTGACATGATGATAACTGAACACTTTCTGCAGCAGTGAACGATTTAACACATCAATATTATTCTGTTTACCACATCTGTAAATTTTAACTTCAAGCCGGCCAATTTCGGAGCACAGCTCCCCGGGAACCGATTCATCACCGAGTGGATTATCCCGGTTAAATAAAGTGAAAGTAAATGGGGCTGGTGGGATCTCTCTGAGCAGGGAGGGAGGATAAAAACCCCAAGTCAGAGTCTAATTGGTCCGCGGGGAGCAGCCAAGGGCGCTTCATGTGGAAAAAGAGACCTTTAAACAAGCTTTAGTCAACAGAGGAGCTTCGACCGTCATTTAAAACACCTACCTGCTTCGACAACGCTCAGGCTTCCCGCTGCCTCCTGAAGGCACTGAAGGGTCCTCCTCTTCCTCGTCCTCTTCCTCTTCCTCTTCCTCTTCATAAGCACATCACGGCAAACTAAGACATATTTTCAAACTCTCCTTATCTTCACTTCTGTAATTTCACCCCAGCAGGAGCTTAATTAGATCGAGGCAGGATGAGAAATTATTATTATTATTTAAGCTTTTGGACGTATTTCAGATGACACACACACACACACACACACACACACACATTATGCTCATTGTCTGACGAGTTAATTTACTGCTTTATTCTGTTTAAGTCTATACACACTTGTGGACTATGTACTACAGTGTCTTAAAATCTCCACATTTGTTTTCATAAAACTGTCAATAAAAGGTCCGAATGTGAGCACGAGAGACACGAGAGACACGAGAGACGACAGCAGCAGACAGCAGTTTGTCCTAAAAGTGAATTTAAACAAAACAAAAATCTCTGAGAGAGACAGACACACAGACAGACAGACAGACAGACAGACAGAGACAGACAGACAGACACACACACAGACAGACAGACAGACAGACAGACAGACAGAGACAGACAGACAGACAGACAGACAGACAGAGACAGACAGATAGAGACAGACAGACAGACAGACAGACAGACAGACAGCTGTCTCACAAACTTGGTCACTGTAGTTTTTAGCTGGTGTTACTCAAACTGAATGAGGCGTTTGGGGACTATTTTTCGCGGCGGATGAATCCACATTCGGTGCTCTGGTGAGTGTTAGTGTCAGCGGATGACGTTCAGTCTGTGGGACTGAAAATAAACCTCATCACTGATGAGTTTTTAATAGTTTTATAGCGCAGAGGAAGGACATCACTGCACTTGTTCCCAACATTCACGGCTGCTTCTATTCTTTTCGTGGGATTTGATGACAATAAGAAACATTTAGATCATTTCTTTCCTCGGAGATTAACTGGATATAAACACCAAAACTCTGTTTACAAACCCGGATTCACTTCAGATCAGACACTAATTAGACTAACGAGCCCAAAAACACTAATGCAAAATAAATGTTTCCTTTCTGGGAAACAAAGAAGACAAAGTGTGTGAGTGCGCGTGCAGCGTCTCTAACCAGGGGTCCTCCTCCATGAAAGAAAAGTTTGCAAACTGGAGCTCCGCCGCAGGCTGAACGCGCTTATTCAAAACAGCGTTTGATAGATTTCCAAATTAAATCGGTGACTTCGGAGCGATGCGGAGTGTGAAGAGGCTCAGTGATCCGGCCTCGCGCTAAGTGTTCCTCCTCTAATGACTGTTTATGGAAGGCTGCCTGCCTCCATGAATGTTAATGACTTTCTGGGAAAAAGCTCTTTGAAGACGAGCGCGAGGGCTCTCTCGCGAGGGCCCGCCTCGGCTTTTGACCCGCGCGCGCACGCACGCACGTTCAATACATATGGTGAGTGCGTGCGTATATGGCGCGTAACACATTCACACCTTTACATTTTTTACACGAGCTACATGCGTGTAAGTTTACACGTACACACACCTGCCTCCTCCAGCACACACACACACACACACACACACACACACACACACACACACACACACACAGATGCTCAGTGTTCTTCATCCACTTTGATATGCCCCATTTGCAGTCTCATTTGCGCGCTGGACCGTCTCTCTCCGCGTGTCGTGTTATTTCTTTCCACACACTCTAATTAACGTTGCGTGGCCTCTGAGAGCGTCGTTGGCCTCGACATCACCACCGCGCGCTCTGCGGCTAATTACGGCGCCGTCACGGCACGAGGATGGCAACGAGGAGCGTGCAGGTCAAGACTTTGTTGTGACAAAAAGATCTCGAGGTCTGATTCGCTTGTCGGCCTCGTGGTGTGAAAATATTTGTGCGTGACATTATCAGATTGTGAATGAAAGCAAGTTTTCCAACTTGATGTTCTTTAACGTGTTTTAACGTGATCCTCCTCCGCTCAGAGGCCCGATTCCTGAAAAGACCTTTCTGAGAGCTGAGAAAGGTTTTCTAGGAAAAAGGGACCCCTGTGTTACATCACACACACGCACGCAGGCACACACACACACACACACACACACACACACACACACACACAGTAGACCCCTGTGTTCTTGCCTGTTACATCACAGGTTTTAGCCTTTTAGCGACGTAACTCTCCAGCTTTACTTGACCTTTGACCTGACATTCCTTCTTCCACTCCCTTCTTCCTTCGTCTCCGTCTCCTTGTTCCTTGTATCCTCCCTAATTCCTTAAAGCCCTTCCCTTGTTTGCCTCCTCCTCCTGTCTGTATTTCCCATTGACTTCCATCCTTCCTTGAGTTCTTTTCCTTCTTCATCACTTTTCTCCCTCATCCCTACGCGTCTTCCTTCCTGTAAGCTCAGTTCTTTTGACTTGCTTTTATCCTTTCTCCTCTTTACCTCTTCCTCGACTTCCTTGCTTTCCTCCTTCACCTCTTGTTTCCTCTCTCGCTCCTCTTCCTTCCTCTTCTCCTTCTTTCATTCATCTCTCCTTCACCCTCCTTTTCTTCCCTCCTCCTCTTCCTGACTGATTTATGCAATCCATTCTCTCCCCGCCTTCCCTACTTCCTACTTTCCTTCTATCCTTCCTCATGCTCATTTCTTTCTTTTCTTTCCTGGTTTGTCTTTATCCCTCTCTCACACCCTTCTCTACATCCTTTTGCTCCTTCCTACTTTCCTCCTTCTTTTCTCCCTCTTTTCCTCTGTTTCTTCTTCCAGCCTCCCCCTCTCATCTCCCCTGCACTCCCTTCCTTCTCTCTCTTCTTCACCTTTCTTCCCTTCCTCCATCCTTACCTCCTCTCCCTCTCTGATTTGTCTTATCCATCTTTCCCCCCTCCCTCCCTCCTCCCACCCTCCTCCCTCCGTTGGAATTCATCAGCCTCTCTCCGCTCTAAAAGGTGACTGGCTGTTTCTCTGTACAAGCTTGCTGATTGGATGTTGTCATGGAAACAGCTGCTTGAAGGGGGGGAGTGTTGGTGTTGGGGGGGGGGGCTCTAGTCCTGCAGAGGTGGAGGAGGTGATGCTCTGTTATGCATGAGCACGTCTGTGTGCGAAGGCTTAAGTGCTCAGGCATGTTTGTACCGGATGAGTGTGTAAAACTTTGCACGTGTGGTGTGTGCGTGGACTGATGCATGTGAGGCTTTCTCACCGTGTGTGTGTGTGTGTGTGTGTGTGTGTGTGTGTGTGTGTGTGTGTGAGGGAGAGATAATGAGACAGAGGATATTGTTCCTCAGTCACCTTGATGACTTGTTTGCAGGCCTTCTAAACACCTCTGGATGCTCAGCTGTGTGTGTGTGTGTGTGTGTGTGTGTGTGTGTGTGTGTGTGTGTGCGTGTGTGTCACGTTTGACAGTCATATCCCTTTGCATCAGTATTCTGCTCCATTGCTGCTCGGTGTGTGCGTGCTGCAGAGCTGTTTTTGGCCACGTACAAGTGTGTGAGACAGCAGCCGCCTGTTCGCACATCAGTATTCGTGCATGTCAGCGACGGCGCAGCGCAATGTCGAATTTCCACCTAATCATACTTTCTGCATGCCAGTGTGTGTGCGTGTGTGTGTGTGTGGGTGGCATTAGCTAAAGGCAAGATGAGCTTACACACACACTTAAGCTCCCTCTCCACATCAGGGAGCAGCTCAGCTGGAGCTGAGTGTGTGTGTGTGTGTGTGTGTGTGTGTGTGTGTGTGTGCGTGTGTGTGTGTGTGTGTGTGCATAACCTCAGCTGCCAAAGAAGGGCCAGAGGAAGACTGAGGTGACAATCTGAGGAAAAAAGTATGGATAGAAAATGCAAATCTGGCTAAGAATGGATTGTAAAGAATTACTCCTGACAGCACTACTCATGTTTTCCACTGGATTAAAAGCAACATTTGAGCGAAGCAGCACAACAACAACAACAAAAACACCCCTAATCCTTAAAGTGAGAAACCATCTGTGCAGTGCAAATAAAAAACTCACTCGAACGCATCTTGAGAACGCTTTGCAATATTAATAACAGCAAAGCTCAATAAAGTGGAAACATTATGAATGTTAATTTCAGGGGCATATTTTAAAGAATAGAACCGGATGGCTCGGAGGTAAAGGAGTAAGCCAGCCCGCCAAAGACTGAAGTCAGTGTGAGGAATATTTGCATTAGCTTTATTGTTCCCCTGAGGGAATGTTTGGTCCAGGCAGCAGTGAAGACGAGGAGAGCTAACGCAGAAGTCGGGTTTCGAGTGGTGATCCCTCAGATCCTCTTGTTCTGTCTCCATCTTTGCTGCTTGTGACTGACTCCTCAGGGAGCAGCCAGGTGCCGAGGTGAGTCAAGCGGGTGCAATACAGTGAAAGACCCGTTTAAACCAACACACCCTGCAATGTCCAACTGAGGGAAGACGTGTTTCGACTCGGAGTAAAAAGCAGTCTTTTGAAGTTCACATTAGCTGTATATTTATTCTTTTAATGCAGCTACAAGCACAAGTGTTCTGGCTAATGACGTCCCCAGTGTGTACAGGAAGATGACTGAGTGTCCTGGGCCAACCTCTTTTAAAAAGATAAGTGGTGTCAGGTGCAGAAATAGACCACATAGAAGAGACTGCGAGGAAAAGCCTGAAGGGTGTGAACGTTTGACTTCATTTCCCAAAGTGAGACGAGTCAGGACGTGGTTAGCCTAGCTTAGCATGTGTTGCATGTTGCATCTTTTTGTTTCATCTGTACTAACAGAAATGTAACAATAAGATTTCGTCTGTTTAAGAATGTGTTGGTCATTTAATTAATATACAAAAATAATCAGACAGCTCAGAAAACCACAGCATGCAAAGACAACGATTCAAACAACATGCGAGCTACGTGATTTTAGTGATCGCTGAGTCAGCAACAGAAAAAAAAAGAAAATGAAAGAAATGCCTTTTTTGTTTACTTTCACAGAAGCAGGATTCTCCTGTGGAATTATGAAAAGTAGGATTGTGTTATTTTGGGAAAGGCTCCTTATTTACTCCCCTATGACCTGGAGATCTGCAGCCTCCTCCTTTTCCTCCTCCTGGTATCTCCTGTCTGTCTCTCCCCTGTCTGTCTACTCTGTGTCTGTGTTCCTGCAGGGCGTGGCCGGCAGGTTGGGACCAGCCCCCTGAACTCACCTGCACTCAATCACCAATCAAGACCCACCTGCTCACTCAGTATATAAGCACCCGGAGTACTGCCAGCATTCGTCGTATTGTCTGTCTTGCTGTGTTGTAGCGACCGACCTGAAGTTCATGTTCTGTACCCAGTCACTCTTCCAGAAGTCTTCCTAATGAGTCCAAACTTACTCAGCTGACTCATTTTATCAAGAAAGAGCAGAAATTCTGATTCAAGCTCCTAACAGAGGCCCCTGGGCTTGAATTTGGAGGTCCTGATTTTCATTCCGGCTGCTTGCCACCTGATGGCAAACCGTCCCGGTGCACTCTGGAGGTCATGGTCTGATAAAGCCACGAACTTTATCTGCACAAAGCAGAGATCCAATTTTGTGGTGACCACACTGCACACTCTCCAACCCTTGAGCTTCTGTCCTGGAAAATCACAAACAGTGACAAGGCACAGCAGTGGGAGAGCCACCCACAGGGAAATGCACTGACTTATTAGTGAGCATACAGACTCTGGTTAACTGTTCAAGGTCTGGGTGGCACATAGCTTCCAAAGCATCCCCAGAAGAGGCCTCAAGGGATGTGGTCATGAGCTTTCATGTAAACACCTGAACCTGAGGTTTGACAATCAGCTGCAGGCTGCTGTCCCAGTAAATATACAGGCTTCAAATATTTACTCAGGTTATAACCTTTTTTTGAAAAGTCTCGGTCCTCCACACCCGCAGCCATAACCCACTAACAGTGAGTTAATGCAGGCTTCCACATAACAGTATCACACTGTGGTGAGCTGTTGGTGGTGGTTTGCATGCTTCATTGGCTCGCTGTGTTAAGTGCCAGACGGCTCTGTGAGCATCTAAATTTAGTGCATAGAAGAAAAAAAAAAAGAAAACGGCATATTTTAAACTAAGCCTCAGCAAACCCTTTCAACTCCCCCCCCCTCCAACCCCCCACGCTCTCCTCATGTTTTTTGTCTCCGTGGGGAATCAAACAGCGATTAGAGGGAGGCGATGTTTCTTGTCTTGTTTGGTCTCGGCGGTGCAGGCGCCATCATCACTGTCATCATCGTTGTTATGAGTAGCAGCGGTGTAGCGCGAGGCTGCTGGGGTTTAATTGGCTGCTCCGCTACACGAGGTTAGCCTCATTTACAGGCCTTGTTATCTGGCCAAGTCTGTATGAGTGTGTGTTTGTGTGTGTGTGTGTGTGTGTGTGTGTAATGTCACCAAGGTGAAGGTGTAACAAGGTCAGCTGTTAGAAAGACTGCCAGAGCAAAGTTTGGCCGTCTGGCTGGTCGGCCATCGTGGAGACTGAGAAGCTAATGGACGAAGAAAGATGGACCTGAAAATGTGTCCAGTCAAACCAGTTCACGTACCTCACTGAGCCGCTTACCTGCTTCCACACTTCAACTTACAATAAGGATCTGAATGAGTAAATATTATGAATTAATTCAGCTGAAAAGTACAAGACAAAGCTCGACTGTGAGATAAATCTCAACTTTTCGTTGCTCGTCCAAGTTCAGTTTTGAGGACACGGTTATGTGATCGTCAGAGTCTAAGAAAGAGGCAGAAGAGGAAGCGATTCAGTCGTCAAGTGGCAGAAGCTCCTGTTTCAAATCTCAAGAAGCTCATGTTGGCTCTAATAATGCAATTGTGCAGGTTTGCGGATTTGTTTGCAGAACTGAGTGCAAGAAATAGAAAAATGCTGCGTTATCACTGAACTTTGATGAACTTCTGCAGAATCCTCTGCTGGCCTGGGCTGGCAGGGACATTTTGGGATTTAGGTAAAATATGGAGATTGTGGCTGACTGGCCCACTGGATGACTGGTAGACTGACTGAGTAACTGAGTGACTGGCGGTGTGTGTGTGGGTGTGTGTGTGTGTGTGTGTGTGTGTGTGTGTTCTTGTTGTGTTTCCATTCAGAGCCGATTATGGTAATAAGACCATCATGGGATTTGGAATATGGAGACAGGATCCAGCGGCTGTGAGCGGAGCTGCATTGCTGCTGGCTTCAGAGGGATTTACGGGTCTGTACACTTTCAGGGAGAAGGCAGGAGGTGTGTGTGTGTGTGTGTGTGTGTGTGTGTGTGTGTGCGTGTGTGTGTGTGTGTGTGTGTGTGCGTGTGTGTGTGTGTGTGTACTCTCTCAGCTTTCACTCCATCTTCCCACCACTTTCCTGCTGTTGTGATCCTCAAAGTGCCCGCTGAGTGTTTCTACTTCCTTGGATCTCCCTTCATGATTTTACCATTTTCTTTCATTCGCTCTCCAACGGTGATGACTCCTCACTCTCACCATCTCCTCTCATCATGCTGCATCATTAGCCTTCATCTTACACCCCCCACCTCCACCCAAAACTCTCTCTTTCACCTCCTCTTGTCAAGGTTTCCCCCTCCCTCCTCCACTTACTCTTTTCCTCCATCATGCCTCCGGCTGCGCCACTCCCCTCTGCTTACATCTCTCCAGCGCAGGATTTAAGATGTGGATTTCAGTGAGGAGAGAGGAGGAATGCCAGGAGAGAGGAAGAGGAAGGGTGGTAGAGTGGAGAGCGGAGGATTCATGGGAGAAGCCTGGTGCCAGATGAGAGGAGAAGGGGGTTGGAGGGCTTTGCCCATTGTTGCCAGATGTCACACACATGTTTCTGACGCTCATTACCCATGAATGGATAGTTTTTCTCTTTGTACCTATCTCCGTCTCTCTCTCTCTCTCTCTCTCTCTCTCTCTCTCTCACACACACACACACACACACACATAAACACACATATGCACAAACATCTGCGCTACTATTGCTCCCAGTCCCCTCATAGTTGTGCACACACTCATTAAGCCTGAATGCAGCAGTGGAAACAATTACTGCGTTCTATTCAAGCAAATGTACCGATGTATTTCCCAAATGCAAAATTCCAGATCTTTTCTAAGTAACTGGAGAGAAGTCATGGCACAAGTTGAGCAAGCAGCTGCAATACTGCGTGTAGGTCACTCAGGTTTAGCACAAATGCAGCTGAAAGGCCTCCTGTGCGGATAGTACAGCAGCACTTTGGGCTCAATGCTAACATCGGCATGCTAAATGACAATATTACCCTGCTGATGTTTAGCAGCTATAATGTTCATCATCTTTGTGTGTTAGCATGCTGTTTGCTAATCAGCGCTAAAGACAAGACTGAGGCTTGAAATGATGATGAAATGAAATGAAAATTACAATTCACCCTGAGGGGGAAATGAACGTGTGAACCAAAGTTCGTGATAATTCCTCCAACGGTTGTTGAGGTATTTCCCTTAAAACCACAAATGCCAAACAGAAAACAGATGCAAAATTAGTAAGCTTTGGTTTGTAACCTTTGGACTGAGCACGGCTAGCTGTTTCTGCTAAGCTAAGCTAATCACCTCCTGGCTCCAGCTTAATATAGAACAAACAGATCTGAGAGAGGCATCGTTCTCATCTGCCTCTTGACAAGAAAGCAAATAAGTACATTTCCCAAAATTTGAAAGTGTCTGTTTGAGGCTGGGATATGCTTGAAGGCTCCGTGCCGAGTGTCATCTGGTAAGACAAACATATTGAACGATGTTCCAAATGGCGACAGTCGAGGCAGCATCGGACAGGTGTGGGTGGAGGTGGTTTTGGATGCTGTCTCCGTTCCCGGGAGCTTCTTTTGCAGCGTGCTGATGTCTTTACAGCATCGCTCTGTGAGATCTCTGCTTTCAGATTCATCCACTCCACAGAACGTCAAAATGGAGAGAAAAATATGCCTTTAGGTACACAGTGTTTGGGTAATGGGACGCCATGCTGTTGCCTCCGACCCTGCATATATTTCAGAAACACCAGCATACAAGCACATGTAACCAGAAACTTTCTCTCTGTTAATGGAAAAGCAGCGGAGGATGACTCGATCTTCTTCCTCTCCTCCATCTGTTGTCGTCTTGCTGTGGCCTTTTCCTCTCTTTGCCTCCCACCATCTTTTCTCCCCTCTTATGAATTCCCTCTTCCTTCTCGCCATCATCCACTCACGGTTATTTCTACTTCCATTTTCTTCTCTCAGCTGTCCGTAGCCTCCTCCTCTCCTTTTTCATTTCATGCTGTCTTCTTCACTCCTCCTGCTTCAGCACAAATAAAAAAAAAATAATCCCTTACTGCACTTGTAGCTCTTTTACAATCTCTCTTCATCCTCATCACTCGCCTATTCAGCTGCATTCTGCTGAAATGAACCAGCGGTGAGTAATGGCGGCGGGAGTGCTGTTCATATAATTGATATGGAAATAATGGCTGAGCCGTGTGTGGGTCAAAGTGGGATCAATTGGCAGATTGGCTGCATTGTTCCTGATTTTTCAGAGCCGATACCTGACAAATGAGTAAGAGACTAGCTCTTTGTATTAGCATGTACCTTGTGTTACAGTTGATATGCTTCAGAATTAAAAAAGGGAGCTTTCAGGGGAGACTTCAGGAAGTTACTGACACATAAAACCTGCTCTGAAAGTGCCACTTGATGTTTTTACAGTGGTAAGATTTGAGGTGCTGGTCGGTGGATTTTTTGCCTTTTGACAGAGTGAGCTGTTTTCAGTACTTATGCTAAGCTAAGCTAACTGGCTGCTGGCTACAGCCATGCAGTAAACATATATGAGAGAGTGGTGTTGATCTTCTCATCTAACTCTCAGCAAGAAAACTTATATCCTGTAGTGTTTTTCTGTCACATCTTTGTCTCTAATTTTGTTTTTGCCTTGATTTTTTTTAAAATTATGAATGAAAAAGCACATGTATGCTTATTATTTGCAACTGCATCCTTTGTTCCAGCTCATTTTCCCACCTCCTCTCCTCCTGCTTCATTTGATTCTTTCTCATCTTTCAAATCCGAGTTTTGCTTTTCATAACACAATTAAATTGCCTTCATATCATGGCAGTTTTGTTTCGAAGAGCCATTATGATTGGACTGTGATGAGACTGATTTGATTGCTCTGCAGGGTCCTCCACCGAACATCTACATGCATCTGTCTCTCTCGCTTTCCTTCTGACATTCAGTCAACACAATCTACGCTTCAGCAGCAACCATCATAATTTCCCAGACCCCTCTTTGCATAAATTCTGTTTCTCCCATTTGCTTGCTAATGCACAGCACCAGCCTGTGCATAATTGTGCTCATTTAGGCTTTTCAGAAGCAAAGCCGCCTTCCACCTTTCCATCACTGGCACCTCTGTCTCCAGCGCGATGAAATATTTTACATGTCGACAATTGGGAACATTTTAGCATGTCAATTATCCCCCTTCTCTGTCTCACTACCTCCTGCTTGCTTTACCTTATTTGCATTGCTAACTGTAGCTGAATGACTGTGTGATGAGTGTCAGAGAGTTTGTTATTTCAAAGCCATTAGCCGGCCGCTAACACGGTGATTGAAAGGGAGATGAAGGTGTTTCGGCCTCTCTGCTGTCCTCTGGTCAACTGTCCGCCTGTCTCTCTATCTGCTGCTCTTCAAATGCAAAATTTTGTCACTTTAACGAGCTAAATCAAGGCTAACTAAGATCAAGCAGGCTTTTTTGTGACATTTTTGTAAATGGTTTAATAATTTTACATGAAAACTTCAGTTTGTCAGAGAAATTCAAAACCACCAAATTTGAAGATACATGGTTTTCATTGGACAGAGATTGAACAGAAAACTGTTAAACGTCGTGCTATCACTTCCTATATTGATAAGGCAAATACATTAGCATACAGCCTATGTAGCAACATGAAACAACATTAGCATTCGTTTGGAGTCGTGCCACTTACCTCATTCAAAGTCTTATATTCACTTTTCTTTTAGCCCTGTTTTTGGTCTCCTCCACCTCCTGAGAAAGGACTTTCGAGGCTCTTTAGCTGCTAAATGCTGCACCATGTTCACCAGCCAGTCGCTTACTGTCTGCCTGCCTGTTGGTGCTGGTAATGCAGGTAGTGAAGGCCACAGTCCGTTTTTAGAGGAAAGACAATGAAACACTGACAACAATACGCTGACAGTTGGTATAAACCTCCACAGAGCTGATGTAATGAAATCCAAACACCATTGCCACCATAAACACAACATGTAAGCACAATTTAAAGTAAAATAAACTGAAACAATGACGCGTTCTGTGTTTTGGCAGAGGACCCAGTGCTGAGTCATAATCCAGGCCCTGACTTTGTTTATGTTGTACCTCAATGATGGAAAAAATTCAATTACAAAAAACAATTAACAACAAATACACATAAGACTTTTAGGGCCCCTGCGAAGCCACCAGGAGGCGCTGTCCTCCGCGCTCTCCTTGCCTCCTCTCCCATGTGGTCGCTCCTCCTTGACTCCCTCCATCTGTCCGTCCTCTGCCTCCTCTCTGTGTTTTTCATCATCTCCAGAATGTGTCTGGAGCCTCCTGGACTCTCAGCACCAGCAGCAAACATCAAACAACAACCTCTGTCTCATTTCTCCTCACTTTCTGTCTCCTGCCTCCTGGGTCTCCTTATCTGCTTTCATTTCTCCTCTCCACCTTCCTTTCGTCCACAGCAGCAGAAGGCAGGATGTTTTTTAAAATAACACCCAAACCTATCAGTGTAAATCACAGACTGTGGCTTCAGCGGCAAAGATTGTCCACTCTAAACTAATTGAGACCCTGCAGAGTTGCTCTATTTGCCCAAATGAAATACTGACGTCGAGTCTGAACACTAGTGAGAAATTATGGCCGCCCACAGGAAGTGAAAAATCAAAGCGAAGAAATAGGAAATCTCTTTAAGAGGAGACCATCGAGAGAAACCTTTAGAACCATTTGGAACCTCGACCATCAGGAGTTTCATTCATTTATATTCATATGGTGGCACACACTAAACACATAATACCAAACTTGTCACATTAAAAAGCAGTGCAGTGTGGTCTTCAGAGATAAACAACCAATAGTAAGCAAGCCTGTTAGCCCGGTCGCTAATGGAACAGGAAGTTTGCACAGTATATCTTAAAAGATGTATTTGTACCATTGACTGTTATTTACATTTAACCTAAATGAAAATCTTTCCCAACCTTAACCAAAGTATTTTAAGCTTTAGCAGGTAAAAGTTTTTTTTTTTTTTCAAAGTGTTTGTTGTTCTGATACCCATTTTAGCCACAAGAGGCCAAAGTGCACCACACATGGGATAAGTTTGCCTTTCGGGC
This sequence comes from Chaetodon auriga, assembly GCF_051107435.1. Taxonomy (NCBI): domain Eukaryota; kingdom Metazoa; phylum Chordata; class Actinopteri; order Chaetodontiformes; family Chaetodontidae; genus Chaetodon; species Chaetodon auriga. The sequence continues at coordinate 22,169,855 of NC_135090.1, read as the reverse complement.
TTTCTGCCAGAAAGCTTGCTTACTCATGGTTAACGTTGTAAAACTGTTTATTCTGATACCAACCACGGTCGCTTCCTAAACCTAGCCAAACTGGAAACTGAATATAATAAGTCTAAAACCACTGAGACAGTGTTGAGTTTTGATTTCACGATATCAGAAACCTGGCGTGGAAGTTCTGTGTTTGACTATTCGTTCACCAGAACCTCCTCCTGGTGTGGACTTTATGCTACGTCACATGACTTTCAAAGCCTTTCTGCCAGAAAGCTCTCTTGCAGAAAGGCCTTCTGTCCTGGAGGCAAACTTCTCCCATGTGTGCTGCACTTCACCCTCTTGTGGTTGAAATGAGTATTACAACAACAAGATATAACCCTGAACAAAAACAAAACAAAAAAACTTGTTTTGACACATGAAAAAAGTATGTTTTTAAGGAGCATGCAAAGATTATCCTGGCAAAACCTTTTTCCCACCTCTTCTTTAGTCATAAACACAGTTTCGATCAGACAGAAAATGGATCACCAGAACTGGGTTTCCTCATTTGCCTCTCTTCTCTGGTGAATTCAATGTCCCCTCTGTGTTTTAGTGAACGTCCTTTCATGTTTCAGCATGACACTGCTCAGACTGTAATGCACTCATGACTGCCCCCGAAGGCCGGGAGAGCAACAATGAGACCATTGCTGCTGAAGGGAGAGATTTCTGCTTAATTGGAAGTGTTTTCAAATGGTCCAAGAGAGGACACTTCAAGGATGAGGACGAACCGGCTGATTTGATCGATGCCTGTCTGGTGATCTTCCCAAACTCGGACAAAGACTCTTGAAGCTCTGCCTCCCTGAGCTTTTCTATGGGAAGCAGGCAGTAATACCCAAAAACCAAAATGACCTTTCCTTCCTGGCATTACACTGTCTCTGATCTGTCTTTCCTCTCCATTGTCATTTTGTCTTGACCCTCACTTCCCCCCTCACCGCATTTCTCATCTTTGACACCTCTCAGATTGTCGGGCTTCGGCTTGGAAGCCAAATCTGGCAAACGACCCCATCCCATCATCCCATCTGTCAGAGGGAAGGCGGCTGACAGAGGGAGGAAGGTGTGTGTGTGTTGTGGTTGTGTGTTGGTGTCAGTTTGTTGCCACAGTGCACAGATGCGAATGTGTCAGAGTGTAAAAGGGCGCTCGCGTTGACGTGCTGCGTGGAACACAGTCTACCTGTATCGTATCAATGCTGCAGGAGGGTTTCAGCGTGTGTTTGTTTATGTATTCGTGTATACGCTCGAGTGTGCACGAATATGTATGAATGAAGGTGCAGGTGCATAAATCTAGACACACCTGGCCAAGCAGAGTATAGGCATCACACACAGGGGAATAAATATACAAGTGTGTGTGTGTGTGTGTGTGTGTGTGTGTGTGTGTGTGTGTGTGTGTGCGTGTGAGGAGGAAAGAGAGACTGCAGGTGGGAAAAGTTGAATGTGATGGAAAAGCAACTTTTGACTTGCTTGTATGTTTTTAGAAATCTGGAGACTCTCTCTCTCTCTCTCTCTCTCTCTCTCCCCCTCACACACACACACACACACACACACACACACACACACACACACACACACACACACTGTCTCTTAAACTAATGAAATGCAGGAGAACACAGCACATGGATCCTATTCCTGGTGGCTGTGCAGCACAGTGCTGCCACCCTCTGGTGTCCTTTCGCCACTGCAGAAACCCTCCATTACATGAACATGAGAGCACAAATCCGCATTTATTTTATATTTTATAACACCTTTTATTGTAACTATTAAGACATTATGTGCAATAATATGATGAACATCATTGCAGAATTGTTGGAACAGCTGGGTGAATGAAAATCCTTCGTTAAAGTTGCCATCTTCTTCTCACTGGGTCATTTCTCTTCATTTGAGTCCTTTTATACGATTTTCTTAAAACAAGTTAAAAAAAATGCAGTGGTGCACTAAGAATAATTTACTTTCTTTGCATGCAAATCAACACGCAGTCGATTCTTTCTCTTGTTTCCAGTTGTTTCAGGAATCATGCACAGGCACCGAGGTGCAGACCAGCATGAGCTTCAATGCAGATCCATTAAAATTAAAATGCATTGCACAATTCTTCCCGGTAAACAATGCTTTATTCAGAGTGGAGAATAAAATCAACTCTTTTCCAGTATACCATGAATAAGGCATGGGAGATTCAAAGTGAAAATTGAAAATCAACCTTTCTCCTGTGTTGCTTGGAGCCCTTGAAACACATTCCAGGACCTGGTCGGGCTCCTGTTGAAGATTGCTTCATAACCAAAACATACTTGCAGATTTTGAGATGAAAAGAACGGATGTATATTTCCAAACTTCGTCTTTAGAAATACAATCAATATTTTACAGTATATTTCATGCAGAAACGCTGATTTCTATACAGCTTCTTAGTGATTTTTTTGTGAGTTCTTGAAGGGCTTGAGCCGTCTGGCTGATCAAAGGTTCCTGATATACTGTGTTAATATAGCTGTGGATAAATGCCCAGAATCTATTCCCTCCATCATTGCTTTGGGCTGCAAGACAGTAACAGCATACTGGCCATATTACAGCGTGAATGTTACTTCCATGAATATTTATTACCAGTGTGACCATGCTAACTTGAAAAGCAAGTGCCAACCTTATTCCCAATCCCAGAATGATTTTTTTTGGTGATGCAATATTGATGTAAGGCGCTAATATTCTGTAACTCAGAGGATAAATGTGAGCAGGCGATGTACTGTGTGTTACTTCCAGCGGTAGTTCTTCTTGGCAGCCTCAGTTTTCTTGCAGAAAAGTGTGCCGTACTGATAAAAAAGCACCTGCCTAGGGCCTGGGATTGGCTTGTTTTTAACTTTGTTCAATAAAAACATCTACTACGAGCCGGTGTGGACTCTCTGCAGTTAGCCTATGTTACACAAAGGAACAGCAGGAACGCATACAGACAGGCGCCCCAGTGAAACAAGAATTTTCTTCAGAGGAATGGAAGATTTCTGCAGCCAAGGGAGAGGCCGAGGAAAGAATTAATAATAGAAGGCTAAGGGAGCTCAGGGATCTATTTTTTGGGGGGTTTTGTGCTCCGAAATCCAAGTAGAGGCTCAGTGCTTTACAGTGTGCAGCAGTGCCGACTGTAAGAGACAGGTACCGAAAAGTCTTTTGATCTAATATTTAATGATTATATCAACAACTTCTACTTGACGTTTTATTTTAAGAAATCAATGTGATCTGTGGGATTGTGGTTTGCAGTAGGGGCCTGAAATATTTGAGATAGATGCCACGAGATGTCGCAATAAAGCTCCACCATCTGAGACCCAAACGGGTGTGTCGGCCACACCTGCCCGCCGCCTTCAGGTTCCCGGAGAGGAAACAGAGAATGTATGACCTAAATCCATGTAGCATAATTCTTAGCATGCTAGCTGTTATGCTAACGCTGTGTCTTTTATAAATGTGGTTCACAGGGACGGACTCACCTGCACTAACATGTAGGCGCTGCAGGCCCGGCTACCCAAACAAAGAAGAGCGAGTCAAATTAATACAAAATCAGTGAGGACTTCATGGATTGGAATATGTTTTTCTTTTAATTGATTTACGGCGTGCGTTAAGGCAGGAAAACTTGAGTGTGTAGTTTTTGAAAGACACTTTAATTGTACGATGAAAGTGCAAATTAAGGGTCGTTCAAATTGGTAATTAATGGATAAACGACCAGATTTTAATATGTTAAAGTGTTCTTAAGAAGTTTTGTACGCAGATTAAGATGTTTCAAGGATTTCAAATGTTGAAACATTAAAGTGGTCCTAGACTTTCCATCCTTATTGATTAAGACACTGATTATATAAAGTAAATTCATTTAAACCCTTTTCAGATAGGAATAAAAAGCTAGATGCTCATATGAGTGATGTCTCTTTCCTGTTGTGTTCTGAGGAAGATGAGAGGCTTCTGAATCAGTGAAACCTAATGAGCTCTCTGCATTGGTGAGCAGGGGGATCACATCTAATGTGATTACACTGTAATCAAATTGGATTACAGATAGTTTTTCGAAAAGGGTTTATTCGTGGAATTGCTCTGAAAACCAAAGTGTTTTGATTGTGTGATGAAAGCTCGTTCATCCTTTTGATCATGAAATTAGAGCTCATTATCGCTCTACATAATAAGATGAATGTTGTCTTTGTCATTCGATAACTTTATAGATGACCACATTTTACTCCCGGCGACACTGTGCCCATGAGCAACGCGCTTTCAGAGGCTGTTTCCAGAAATGCACTTTATCGCCTTCATTCAAAATGTCACTCGAGTAGAAGTACACAAGTATCTTCAGCCAAATTTACTCATGCAGAAAAAAGGCCCTTGTGACTGATATAATATTATATTTGACATTATTAGATTGTTAATACTGATGTGTGAAAGCAGCATTTTACTGCTGCAGCTGCTCGAGGTGGAGTTAGTTTAATTTTATATGCAGTTTCGTCCAGTAGTTCACAACCAGTGACCCTCCAAAGGGTCATAAAATAAATGTCAGGGGTCATGAGATGAGCAATGGAGTCACTAATCTTTATTTTTTGTGTGATAATAACTGCTTTACAGTTTGTACCTGAGCCACTGGCTTACTCTGTCACCATGCGTCGTGTTTGATTAGCTCATCATATGTTTTGCTTTTGGAAAATCTCAACATAGACAGTAATCAGTAGCTATAGCTGAAAGATAAACGTAGTTGATTAAAAGCAGCAGAAAATGGAAATACAGTAGTAAAGGCACCTCAGAACTGAGTGCAGGACCGCTGGTTCATGAACCTCAGACAGACTGCACTTGTACTGGAAGCATCCATGTGGAAATGTGTGAAAGTGTATTACTGCAAACCAGCGGCGTGCTGCAATAAGAGCACAGTCAGCAAATCTCGGCCAGCCGAAATAAAATTACACGCATGGTCGATAATGTAGAATCAGATAATATTTGGGAAAGCAACCTTGAAAACCCCTGAAGGAGGTTTGGGGTGTTTTTTTTTTTTTTTGGCGGGAGAGCGCTCTTCACTTGATCACATAATCACCGCCTGATTAATATCAGATATGAACAGGTCAACAGGACGCTAATGGGAGATGATAGCTTTGTTTACCAGAGGACTGCAGTCGGGGAATGTGTGTGAGCGGGTGTGAATTCGACTGTCAGAACCAGAGGATGGAGTCTTTGTGTTTGCTGCTCATGTGCATGTAGCTGCACGTAGTTTTTAGACCAAATGGCTGAGATAATCACCCTCACTGCATGCAGATTACACTGTGATGTCTTGTTTGGAACGGTGAGGGCACTAAAGCTTTAAAACACACTTAAAGTTTGGGCGTCTTCCAGCGAGGTGACCGTCCCGCCTACTATTCCCTTGCTAGCGTTGGCTCCAGTAACAGGAAGATGTCGAAGGTGCGAGCAGAAGACACCAATTTCTCTGCTGTTGGCTGCAACCAATGTCTTCATCTACTCCCACCATCTGAGGATGCCAGTCAATTACCTGCATTTTTTATGGAAATGTGACACAAATGTCCTCACGGCACTGGAAAACTGTGTGTGTGTGTGGTTTATATGTACTTATTTTAAATTCCTTTCCATTTCTTCAGGACTGCGATGCCCACAGATGACATTCATGTAGGAGCACAAGCATCTGTGCATCTTGGAAGGTAATTACTGTGGAAGTTACAGCATGTGTAGTGACACTGGTAATGCTCCATTTTAAGCCAAATTATTAAAGACTTGGGAAAAGGGACTGGCTGCCTGTCTGCTCAGCCCACAGCTGAACACATATAGATGAGGGTTGGGGGAGTTGGGTAGGAAGGAGTAAACTCGTCCCACGGACTGACATCCTGTCAGATACATCGTGTACTTTGCCCAAATTGGCCAAAAATGTCATCATTTTTTAGCTTGAGAGCTCCTGCGTTCAAAATATGCTTCATTAAAATGTTTCGAGATGCCAGAGGATGTTTAAGATGCTAATCCAGGTATTTCTTAAATGTACTTTTTATGGTAGGAACACGCTTGATATAACCATGCAATCTAAATATGGTAATGACCGGCTTCCTGAGGAAACCAGAGCAATAATTCTAGTCTCCAGCAGCAGTCTCTGTTGCAGGAAATGGAAAATCAATCTTCCAGTGCAACTGAATTGAAAAGTAGCTGGAGGAGTAGCAAATTGGGACCATTTGCTGACCTTTAGAAATTAATTTCTCAGGCATTTCAGATGTACAGTTCAAGAAGTGCTTAATGAAAGCGCTGCAGCCTCCTCGGCATGTCCACACATGCCCGAAGCTCCGGCAGGAAACATACAGTAACTTTTGAGCCGCAGAGGGAATTAAACCTTAAACTCCGGCTACGTTGCCGTCGTTCCTCACCTGTTCAGCTCCAGAGGACACCTTAATAAATTACTCCTGAAATAATCTCCTGCGAGCCGTCATGACATGCTGTCGGCAAACAATCACCCAACCTCATTAGCATTGTGTATTGACATCAGTGTAAATCTCAGCTGAGAGAATTAGCATGCTGTGGAGTATTGACGTCCTTGTAAATCAACACTGGGGGTAAATACAGCAGGTAGGACAAGGACTCACTTCCACAGGTGTTCAGGGAAATACAAAAGGGAGAGGAAGAAACGCTGAAGTGGACGGACCAGGCTGCTGGCTTTGAGACTGCAGGAAACAATAGCATCGCTGTTTGTTTACGGCAGCCTGACGTAAGTTTGTGCTCGTCTGCAACAGTCAAGCTTGTTTTCCAGGAGCTACGGTTTGATCCAGCGGTTTCGGTTTTGATCCGATACCAAGTAACACCAGGGCCAGAATCAATACCCATATCGATTATTTATAAGCTAATTTACTATCAAGCAAGGCAGGAAAAGGTGTAACGATTTATGAGCTGGATGCATCACAAACAGGCTACTTCTGGACATAACAGCCATTTAATTTTACTGTCGATTACAAAATTAAAAAAGGGGAAATATGACGATGATGATGATGATGATAACGGTAGCGGGTTCTGTATCTGTATCATCATAACAGAGGGGTCTCAGTATGGCAGTCATGTAGCTCTCAGATGACTCACAGATGTCTCCTGCACACTGGAACCACAGTCCCTTCAAATGCAAATGATCTCATGTGGAGCATGTCCGCATGCATTCAAGTGCAGAGGCCGTGGTGCAACAACCACATGTGTTTCTTTGAAATGCTCAAAGGCGTCTCCTTGAAAGGTGCTGCAATACATGAAGTGTGAGCTGAGGGTGTTTTTTTTCTTACAGTACAGTATGAAGTTAACTTGAACAGACTTTCATATTATGACCTTAGAAAGTTAAATCCATCACAATGAACATTTTGCCGTCTTTTTCTGTTGCGAGCAGGTTTTAAAAGCTCGCTTCAACATCCCACATTTAACAATGTCACATAACATAACCAGTGTGATAGCATGGAGGGAGATGGATCTCCTCCTGCTCCCTGTGACCCCCTCAACTCTGTGTAATTCATAATATATTTGTCATGTTGTCAGACAAAGGAACGAGTGTGAAATCTGATCGTGGCTCATAAATACTGTGTTGACCAGCAGTCGTTACCAAGCTGCTGAGCTGCATATGCAATCATTATTTAATGATCACAACATCGTCAGACAAAATAAACCAAAACGCAGGTTAATGACAGCTGAGCCGTGACATCGGATTTGGTGACATTTAAAATGATTAATGACAGAAGGTTTGAAGCAACAAAAGGTTGACATATTCAATAGAGCCAGAAAGGCATCTGTTACATCTAAATGAGCTGCAAACATGAATTTATGTTGTCACAAGCAGCCGAGACTGCTGTATATCACACACGCTCTGCTTCTGTTGGTTGGATGCTGTGAAGACGTGGTGTAGGTGTGCAGATATGGTGCTTTGAACATAACTTCTCAGTCTGAACCTCTTAATCTGAGCGTTTGGTGGAAGGTGTGCGAAGGAGAAGGAGAATTCGCTTTCCCTGATTGGCTCTTCAAAGTTTCCAGGTTGGTTAAAGAGGAACTGAATTGAACCGAGTGACTGAACGCATCACGTGTGCCATGTTGTAGTTGTGTGCTTGTTCAACACAGATTTACAAATGAGTGCAGAAAGAGCAAAACGCTCAGACTAATTCAAATGGCAGATGTCTTCTTTTGCAGTGAAGCTCTTCATTAGTCGTGCTTGTCGAATGAAGTGATTTCGACTGTGTGTTGCGTGCTCCTCTGGGCTCGGGGCCCGGGGCAGCTGCACTCATTACCACACACACACACACACACACACACCTGCCCATCCGCCCCTCCACTTTCACTGGGATCCCCGAATCTGCTGGAAATGGCGGAGTCCCCTCAGAGGCATTTTCCCTTTATCACCAGTATGCAGAGTGTGTAAGTCAGCTGGCGGGCACAGGGCCCTCAATCACCACAAAATGTCCACTTAAGAATGTCAACAGGAAGTGAAAGAGCAGTGAAAAAGGTTTCAACTGCCCCCTTCGCTAAAACACAAACAAAATGGCCGTATCCGTGGGGTGTGCTGGCATTCTTGACCAATAACAAAGAGGCAGCGAGTCCTTCACCAGGTGCTGAGACTCTGGCATTCAGAGCTCGCTTTTGGGTCTGTTCTCCATTTGGAAACCTCTTCCACCTCCAGCTGGTGTTTTCAAAGTGTTTTTATTTCCTTTCTCATTAAATTTGGAGCTATTAATTACTCCATTACTGCTGTAGTGCAGTATTGTACTGCTGCGCCTACTTGATTTAAATTGGTTTAATTTCACTCTGACTGATTTTGTTTCCCTCTCACTGTGTCTTTAAATATTGTTTTATGTTACATTTCTCTGCCTTGCTGTGTGGATTGAAATGTAAAGCACCTTTAATGAATGTGCCGTGCAAATAAAGTTGCCTTGCTACAAGTGAACAACTGAATATTTCCATACACATTTCTGCTTCTGAAATATGTTGAAAAAGCAACTACGAGTATTGTTCTGACATAGCATTGTGATAAATTAGCTCTTTGCTTGAAATTCCTTTAATTTGCAAACCTCAAGATAAGTCTACAGACCTTGTGTGAGAAATTTTTAAAACCGTATGAAATGTGTCAGACCAGGTGCTTTCACTGCATTGGTCAAATAGAGTTTATATGAACATAGAAGGTCTAATTTCTGCCCTTTATTTATTTATTTATTTATTGAACATAAGTTAACAAATGTATGTATTTTCACTCAAACTGTGATCTTTTCCCAAACCTAACCAAGTAGTTTTGCTGCCTAAAACTAACCAATCTGCAACTGTTTCACAATGTTTCATAGTAGTTACTGGATGTAACTCCAGTTCTATGAGCACGTGCACCTGTCACTGGTCCTGTATGTTGTTTTGGGAGTCAATCGCAAACCACCTGTGGACCAAAAAACAAAGCTGACCGAGCAACAGCTCAGCAGAAACCATTTGTCTTCTGGAGGAATTCAGGATATTTTACCACCAATTATTAGCCATGTTTGCCTCCCTTATCACCTTGGAAACATGGCTCTTAGTTCGGAGTCAGTAAGTAAGGTGATGATCTTTTCTAAGTGTTGCCTAACACTGCAGACCAATCTAAATATCTTCAGAAACCGACTAAAGTCTCAATTCTGAAGCTCTGAAGTCCTGAAGCAGTTAGGTTGGTATTAAAAATGGTCAAGTTGCAAACAAGTTGTCCGTGGCACAACTGTGGTACTTTAAAGTGAAACGATGACCCACTGTATCTCTACCTTTTCCGACCAACTTCTGTTTGACTTTCTCTGACTTTCTTGTTCTCCGTTAATGAGAGAGATGCAGGTTTGTACAATGTGCAAGCGTTGTACACGTCTTGTTGCAGGGGTTAAGAAGCAGCCTTTTCCTTGAACGCAGTGTAAATAGAGCTTATTATTCCTGGCGCAGAACAAGGGATCCTTGAGAGGCTGGAGACTTGTTATGTATAAGATTCATTTGGTTCTCCACATCAGCACTTTCGCTCCATTTTTCTTCCTCAGATTAAACAGGGGTATGTATGGGAATGTGTCTCATTTGGTTTACCTCTGCCCAGCAGAGGTAATAATGGGCTGCGGGATGCACTGCAAATGAGAGATTTTATCCTCTCGTGAACGCCACGAGGCGAGCGAGTGTGTTGAACTTGTTTTTAAGAAGAACAAAAGAGTGACGTCTTCTTGTCAGGAACTTGTCGGAGAGTTCTTGTTCTTCTTTTCCTTTCATCCGAGAAGTGCAAACCTCTGCACAATCCCGCTCACCTCAAAATATGTCTGTGCTGGCAGGTTGTGGATAGTGTTGCCATGTTTATTGTATATGTTGTATAATGTATTTGATGGGAGCTGCAGGGAGACGGTGCCTGCTGCTCTGCTTGCCCTGCTGCCACTGTGACTGTGGCCCAGACAAGAAGCATTAAAAATAGATTAAAGATGGATGGATGGATGGATGGATGGAAGTGTTAGCATGTGTTTAAAATGCCTCGGCTCCTCTTTTTGTGTGGCATCAGCTCAATATTCAGCTGCAACCACAGGATGTACAATGTTTTCTACACCCCAAATCAAGTCGGATAAATTAGAACTTCTTTTAATGCTTTTAAAAAGCCTGACCTAAAGTAATGAGTGCGTATCCCCAAAATATTTGAAAAAATCTTCCTGCCGGTGAGCTTTAAAATGTCCAATCAATCTCTGTGAGTCGGTGTCAAACTGTGTGTTTCTCACACGCCTCAAACACACCTGCCAATTAAGCTCATCCTGGATGTGCAGTGTAATTTTAAATTTGAGGGTAAGAAAGAAAATGGTTTTTATATGCAGGAGTGAAAAGGTGCCTCTCTTCTAAAAACAGCAAAAACATCACCTTCAATCATGGTTTTTAACATTTTGATGAAGAAATTGTTTCAAATCACTTGATTGTTGCATGAATCATCACACATGATCCGTCGCATTCACACAAACACATCAGCACACCGTTCAGTCAGTGCATGGAGCCTGTTTTTCTGTCTTTTATTCATTTACAGCAACAACAAAACAACTAAAAAGAAACAAAAACGTCCCTCAGTCGGGTTTTCAGGCCATTCGGGCACTGACGTCATGTTCATGTTCAACAACCTGAAGAAGAAGTTATGTTCTAAAAATCCCTCAATATCTCAGAATTTGACTGTTTTAGGCAAAAACTAAAGAAAAATCCAAAAGTTACATAACAAATTGATTAAATATCAGTAACACAGGTAAAAAAAACCTTTGTGTGTAGTGGAAATTTGGTTTCATGACCTCAGTAGCTGTGACTATTTCCTGAATGTCTTCCTGCATTCAGTTTGTCTCTCGAGCATCAAATCTGCCTTTAACCTGCAGTAACTCGTTTTCTTTTGTGGAAGAATTTGTGCAGAATCAAGTTGTACACATGGCGTTGACATATCACCACTTCTTAAGTTGATCTAATGAATTTGTTGGCAAAAAGTTGCTTCTTTACACATCCAGCAGTCACAGAGCAACATTATCATCATTCAGCAGGATGTTTCAGTCAACCTGACAAACGAAGGTCTAATATTCACCCTCAGCTTTGTTTTTCACCAGCTAGTCACTAAGTGTGTCTGACTGCTGAGCAGCTAAACGGTGAACCCCCTCTTAAGCTGCCTCTTCATATTATGGGATTGTTTTCTCATTTGATTTCGTGGTTGTGACAGTATTGATTTTAGCTGCTCTAACAGGAAACCAACCGCAGTAATAATGGACTGACTGGACATTCAAACCAGACCGCTAAGCCAGTCCACAAACCCGCTGATGTCATTTCAGCCGTTCGGAAGCTGCCAGTCGTCTGTTGGTCTGAGAGTCGGTCTGTTGCTTTGCCAGTAACTCGACCAGTTCGCCCGTCTGCCTGGCTGACCATCAGTCTGTTGGCGTGAGTTGAGGTCGCAGGTGTCCATGGACCCAAAAACCTCAGTTCTGTGTCCCCTCTCGAGTGTCCTGGACCAGCTTTGAGACACATACTTACTTATCATCAGTCATTCAGCTAAAACTGTGGAAAACCTCTGATGCCACTTGTTCACTATAAAAAGTAATTTACTGAAGTTTATTTTGTTTATCAAATATCAGCTACACAACATTGTGTAAAAGAGTAATGAGTTTTATTTGGCTTCCAGATGTTCTCTTGTTTCAGTGCAGAGGTCTGTTTTCTCCAGACAGATGTGTCCACAGGCTTTTCCACCCTGACAAGAAAACACTTTAGTCAGCTTCAAACATCATTCTGCAGCTAAAGCTGAAGTTCCTCTGTCTCATCTAATGGCATAAATAGATGTGCGATTACTTCTGTCTTCTTTCTCTCACTCACTTCTTTCATCCTTTCATCCTTCCTGTTAGCCGGGGGGAATTGATGGAGATGTGTTGGGGACCGCAGGTGTTTGGGAGGTAGCTGTAATGAACGGCTTCCAGCAGAATGTTAATCATGATTAACGAGTGAGAACGGCCAGGAGGCAGCGGCGCCTGACAACAGAGCCGACCGACCAGCCGTGGCGAACGGCGGCCTCGGCACGAAGTCCACGCAGAGCCGCTCGGCGGGGGTGTTTGGCCAGACAAGGACGGGCGTGTTGACACCCTCCTGCATTTCAAGAATCATGGGTTGTCGCTTTATGGGGTGCGTAAATCTGTTCGCCAACTGAGGTTGCAATATGGCACCTTCATTATTTGCCCTCATGGGATGAAATGAAGAATGTGATACGACCGAGGCCCCACTATAAAGAGTCAGGATATATCTGCCTGGCAGGTTTGGGTGAATCAGCCGGCCTCTGTATAAATATAACTACATCACTCAGAATTACATGAATTTGGGGGAAATACTACATTGAAGGACAAATTTTCTCTAATCCACAAACTGGCATTGGATCTATTTTTATTGAAGCTTTGTGTTCAAAGACATCCTCATCTGCTGTTGTAACGCCGTGTGGTTGAGAAGGGCAGATTGTTTTGTTCTGGCTCTGGAGGAGAAATAATCCCCACTCTATTCCACGCCGTTCACACCGTGGTGGAGCCACTTCAGCTGAATTGAGTTTCACTGCCAACAAGGAAACAAACACGGACTGAAAAACAGTCACATGACCTCCAAGAAAATCTGTACTGAGGAAAAAAAAAGCTGACTAATAAAAGATGATCTTGCAAAAAGAAACTGCTGATAACTTATTTAATTTGTTGTCAAAGTGCGAGTCTGACATGTAGAACAGTAAAAAATAAAATGTACTGCATTCCAAAATATACTTGAGTTTGTACTATCAGGAAAATGTACCTCAAGTAACAACACTGAAAGTACTCAGTGAAGAGAAGGTTCCCCTGTGACTGTCATACATCCAGAATATTATTGCTGGTGCATTAATATTTAAGCAGCATTTGACTCCTGCAGCTGGTTGAGATGGAGCTCATTTTTAACAGTTTCATAAAGTGCTGCTGCTTAATTGATGATTGTTTTCATAATGGATTGATCTGCTGATTTTGTTCTTGATTGCTCCATCAAATGTTTGCGCAGTTGTGGCGGCGTTTCTCACCATTTTCTTACTTTACAAAGCAGAGTCCGAACCTCAAAGTGATTAAACTGACTGTAGTTTAAGACGAGGAGCTGCAGCGAACGGTTACATTTGAGAAACTGAAACCATGAAACGTTCATGAAATGAAGTTACTTCAATGGTTCATCAGGTATCCAAACATCTGCTCACTATTTGTGATAATTGACAAATCAGTGGACTCTGATCCATGATGTTTTCAGCTGATTGCAGGTGCGATAAATTCAAGTTTGTCATGACATTATTTTCTGTGTACATAACATGTCCAGGTGAATGTGTTTGTGTGTACTGTGGTTGTGTATTTTAGTATCTGTGTGTAGGAGCGGGGTTGTACAATTTGTTTTACCCCCAGAATGGCTACAGAATAGTCCCTCTGAATGATACCGCGCTGTCAGAGCAAGCGATTGGATCAAAATTGAGTTTTTTTTTCCAAAGTTTTTTTTTTTTTCATTTTCACATAGAACAACAGGAGTGTTTGAGAAAGAAAACCATCCAAACTCAATTGCATGTTAAAAACAAGCAGCAAATGGAATGAGACAATATTTCCGCTCTATTGTGCAGATCGTGCTCCCAGAGGCATCCATGCATTGTTTATTTTTCCCTTCATAGGAGGCCTGAGGGAGGAGGAAATTACCCTGTCTCTCGTCACCGAGCTGCTATAATAGCTCCGTGTATTGTCCGTATGGCAGCAGTAAACATGGACGCCGGAGCGTGTGCTCCTGTAGGCGGACAGGTGCTCATGCTAATCAAGTGGGAAGGAGTGTGTGTGTGTGTGTGTGTGCGTGTGCGTGTGTGCTTGTGTGTGTGTGTGCGTGTTTCACTGAACCATCTGTGTGCACTTCCTCCAAATGTTAGTGTGCAAGTATTCCTGTGTGCGTGTCACTTTGCATTTCCACTTCTATCCAACTTTGTATGTGTGTGTGTCAGCAGAGTACCAACATGCTAATGAGAGGGAGTGCACTCCACGCTGCTTTAGAATGTCACAGACACCCGCAGGCAGGAGAGGTCAAAGGTCAGATGAGGTATTTACAGTCGCCTGCTCATTGTGGCCGTCGATCTCATCGACCTGCCTCGTCTGTCAGATCCCACATTAACCTGCTGACCTCTCTGCATCCACATCTCTTCATAAACATGTTGGACTGGAAGTCTGTTGACCTTTGGAGGCTCGACAAACGTTTGAATAAAGGAGCCCGAGCAGAAATTTATGGGCACAGTTAATCAGTAGTTACAGAGAGAGACTACGGTCTGCGCAAAAGACACCTGCCCAGCACAGGATGTCAGGCAAAGTTATCAACTAGCTCGAGAAGAAGCGCCACAGCTAGCAGCCACAGAGACGAGAAAGATGCCTCTACAGGAGCTAAACTGGAAAAAAAGGGTCTCCAGAAACATGCAGATGTTCGGGAGGTAGAATTTTACCATCTTAGTTCAGCGTATGCTCACATTTGCTAACTAGCACCAAACACAAAGGACAGCTGAGGCTGGGAAGTTTGAGTTAATCATGAATCTGATGAGAAAACTTCATCCATCCCACAGATTTCAAGATATTTCAATAAAAAAACCCCTCATGGTGATGATAAAGGAAAAGTCTGTGGAGCCCCAAAATTAAAAACATCCTCTGAGGTCCGTGGAGGTCTGAACGAAATTTGGTGCCAATCCATCGAGGACATGTTAAGATATTTTACTGAATAAGTGAAAGGTTTGAGCTGCTGGTGTCACCAAAATCATTAAGATTGAGTCTGAAGGGACCTTGAATCAAGCAATCAATTCAATAGTTGTTGAGATATTTTGCTCTGAATCACATCATAAACATCAACCTAATGGCGATGCCAGATAAATCGGAGGATCACAGAAGCCTTAGGATTCATCCTCCAGGCACCATAAATGTCTGTCCGACGTTTCGTGGCCATCCATCTAAAAGTTGCTGCGATATTGCACTAAAAAACCCTCATGGTGGTGCTGCAGGAAAAGTAAGTGGAACCCCAAAATTAGAAAACGTCCTCTGAGGTCCATGAAGGTCTGAACGATTTGGTGCCAATCCATGGAGGACATGTTAAGATACTTTCGTGAATAAGTGAAAAGTTTGAGCTGCTGGTGGCGCTCAAAGTCATCATGATTCATTCTGAAGGGACCTAAAGCAAATTTCCTCCTTTTGATAGCTGTTTTTACTCTGAATCACATCACAAACATCAAGCTAACGGTGATGCTCGATAAGTCAGAGGATCGCCGAAGCCTTAGGGTTCATCCTCCAGGTACCATAGATCTAAAAGTTGCTGCCATATATTTCAGCGGACACAGAGGTGGACTGACCGACGCCGCCATCCCCAGAGCCACCCTGCTAGCGTGGCTATAAATAGCTTCTTATTTTCTTCCTGCCAGCAGTTTGTCAAGCACTTTATGTTGGACTGGGTTTCACTTCCAGATGCGGTCTCGCTCTTTGATGCTGCTGCTGCTTTGGCTGCGCAGAGGATCCTCATCCTCGCCTCGTTCTTCCTCTCCTGCTTCCTCTCAGAGTGACCCCACTCGGCATGCGTGCAGAGGCAGTTCGATCTCTCTCTCTTCTGCCGATGTGGAGGTGGGATTTAAACTTCAGCTGTTGTGACAACGGCGGCGGCGTGTTGAGTGTCCAGCAGTGCGTGGAGCGACTGTCCCTCTGCATGTCCGTCTGTCCATCCTGTCTGTCCTCTCTGTCTCTCTGCTATGGTGTCTGCCTGTTTGCCCTTCCTAATTATCCCCCGGGGACAATAAAGATTGACTGGACTGAACTCTGCCGTCTGTGAATGACTGATCGGTTGTCCGTTGCTGGGGTAACGCCGTCTCACTGTATGCGAACCTGTCGACCTTCGCAGCTGTCTGTCTGTCTGCCTGCCTGCCTGCCTGCCTGCCTGCCTGCCTGTCCGTCTCTTTGAGTCTGTCAAACTGTCTGCCTCCCTCCCACTGCTCCATCGTCTGGGCGTCGCTCTGCCGGTTTTCCTCTCGCCCCGTTAATGTCCTCCTGTCTCTGTCTTTCTGTCTGTCCACATCGTCAGCCTCTTCCTCAGCCCTCCCGTCTGTCTGTCTGGCAGGTTTTGTTCATATTTAATTCACAAACTCCAGGGTTTTTCACGGCCGAGATTTGAATTCGTTTACTTTTTTTATCACAGGCCATCTGAGAGCGTAGAAAGCGATTAATCGGGAGCCAGAACTTCTATTCCTGAATGGGGATCCTAGAAAACAGCTTTCCAGCTTATCACTGGCTGATAGTGGATCTGAGATTGGGAGGTTTGGAAAATTACATTTTCACTGGCTGCATTGCCAGTTGGAAGTCTTTGTGAATGAAAAGAAATTATGTGTCCATGCACTGTGGAGCACAAGCTGCCATTGTAATGTGTCAAAAGCTCTGGAAGCTTCGGCTGTTGTTTGACACGAAGCTGTGATTGTTACTGGGATCTTGAACTTCTTTCAGAGTCAGATTTGAGCATTTCAGCCCACTTTTCAAGCAACATGCACACAAGGAGCTATTACACAACAAAATACACACTCAAACACACCAAATAATGCACCAAAAGCACCAACAATGTGTCCTCAGACCACTCCTGCTGTCCATTTCTCTGCTATTGATCTGTAGACATTCCAAAAACTCATTCACAACATGAGTGAATAAATACTGTGTATTGTGTACGGTGTTCCTGGATGTGGTAGAATTCATCTTGGGTCAATTCCAGTTCGGTTAGCTCTAATTTTGTCTGCTGTTTTTCAATCATTTGTCATGTGTTTTTGTTAAGTTTTTATCATATTCAGTCAACCAACCATCTTTTCAATCAAACTTATTTCAGATAAGCTTTTATGCTGTCATTATCTGATGACAAACACAGGATGAACGATTACGAATGCAGCAGAAAGTGTCTGGTTTAGCGGTCAGATGGGGTCAATTTAAGGATCCAGATTCATTTTGATGCCGAATCTAATAAAATTCATTTTTATGGTGATGGGAAGAACAAATAAAGACAATTTTTATGTCACCAAGTGCATCAGTTCAGCTAAGGTGTCTGGCGCAAACAGACGAAATTAAGATCCTCATCTCGTGTCATGACTATATTTCCCGAAATATCTTCTTTCCCATCTTGCAGCACATGGAAACATGGCCTCATGACACTCTTCAAAAAGCTAAAAGTCATCCCAGCATTAAGAATAATTGTCCTATCAGTAGCGGCCATTATTTGTACATCAAAGGTCGTCTTGGAATAATTGAAAAACCCTAATTTCCTGACTCCTTTCTTTTAAAGATGTTGCTTTCACAGCGTCTAGGTAACTCATAGGTGTCTGTTCATTATCACAGAGAAGCAAACACACACGCGCTGCACACTTAGACACACATTTTCTATCCATTAAACCCACGTCAATGCTGTGGGAGAGCTTGTTAAGGCCATGGAGTGCCTTAATGTGCCGGGGGACGAGATGAGTGATGGAATAAAACAAAGGAGGCTGGTGTTGTGCCTTTCATCCTCCTGTGTCTTTAGCGGCAGACGTGTTATTAGTTTGTACTCTGATTAAAGACGGGACTCATCTAAATGCCCGAGAGTCGCTCATTCTATTAGCCTTCACAAACCGGTGTGTGCTTTATTCAGTTACTACCTTAGTCTTTTTTTTTTTTTGGGAGTCAGTTTTGATTACTCCGCAGATTACAGTGACGGCTTTATTGATTAAATGAATATTCATTCTTTACCTTGGTGTTCTCTGCACAGTCTGCTGCACGGATGAGACCGAGTTTTACCAAGTGCTAATGACAAAAATGATAATATATAGATACATGCAAGTGATTTAAAAGTCTTGAAATGTCTTTAAAACTGTTCTCTGAATGCTCCTCAGCTCATGCAGACCTCAGACTGGATGATACTCTGTTAGTCCAGTGATGTCCAGACCCAACAGCTGCAGGACTTTGGGAACAAAAGTGATCTGAAACACTATAAATTGATTGTAAATTATTGAGCTGCTTTGATCCAGTCTTGGCCGTTGCTTTGAGACTTCCATGCGCACTCTTTGTTGGCAATTGTGTCATTACAGATCAAGCGATCAATGCGTTGAAAAGGGCATGCCTGGGGCGTGTTTGGGATCAATGCAAAGGTGGAACCTGAGAAGACGATGCTGGTAACCTTCCCCTGTGGATATGGATCATCAGTTTGATGGATTGGATTGGTCTGATCCATCACGGTGATCAATTCCAAGGGGGAAATTTGACATTTTATGGTTAAACTTTGCATTAGTTGTATGTTTCATTTTATTTCTTTATGCTCATCCCAGCTTCTAACAGTTCAGTGTCTCACTTCGCTCAAATTGCCCAACTTTCACATAGTAAATAGTGAGTATTTGAAGCAGTTTGGAGTTGAAGATGCATGTTTTTGCCAATTTTTAAAGGTTCATTAAAGCATGAAAGGAAATTATATCCACTAAGTATGTGAAATCATGTCAATATGAGCCAGAAATGATGTGCTGTATAGACATGATATATTTGACATTATCATTCCCCCACAAAGATGCGAGTCTTTCCTCTGCCTGCAGCTGCCTGGAAATAAAAACAGAAAAGAGAATTTGAATCTTAGATTTTTTCTTAAAGAGATGTCAGAAAGCCAGTAGATAATGTCATCACTCAACTTGCTGTTGGGACTTGGCAGATGCAGCGAGACCAAGATTTCATGACAAAGATGTCAGGGACGAGCGCTGTAACGCTGCGATAGGTTATGGCTGTGTGTTTTTTCGCTGTGGCTTTTAAACTGATCAAAATACGCCTCAGAGTTCCACACAGGGAGAAAACAAAACAGTGAATGTAAGCATCAGATGTACTGGATCCAGTCCAGCCAGTCATCAGCCCCCACACCGGCTGAAAGCTGTGAACCGTTTCCAGGTGATGCTAATGTCTTCTTTGACAGACTGTAGAAATCAGAACCAAAGTGCCTGTGGTGTGTGTGGGCTCTGCTGTGGGCTATGAACGTCCATCTTTTCCTTCATAGAGGCCTTTGCAGCTAATGCCTTTTCGTAAGTACCTCATGAGCAGCATTTATGCTCCTTCATATGACTGCGGTATCAATCTGTCCACATTTAAAGGGTAACTACTCCTGCTGGACGCCTGTCTCCCAGCATATTAAAAAATGCAGCAGAGGTGCGAAGCAGCAGGAGGTCAGGAGACACGTGGGACACTAACTGACCACCGCTCAGTGTAGCATGGACAGAGATGTAGAACTGGCAGGTGATACTGTCAGAGTCTCTGCTTCTCCACTGGAAAAGACAGACAGTCTGCTGAACCTCCGACAGCCACTAGAAGCCCATTTATGGCCCTTTGAGAGAGTCACTGTCTGGGTACCAGAGTGGTAGTACCAGAGTATCACTGGGAACAAAAATGTACTTTTGTCTATTATTGAACATAATAATATATATGATATACAGATAATACAACAAGCAAGAAGTTGTGTGAGAATATTTGACCATTTTCCAACACAGGTCATTTTGTTTCACTAATTTCTAGAATCATAAAAAAAAAGCACCGGATCAATCAATCAGCACATCTCATTATATTTAACATTGGATATTTCTGGCTTTAAGGCACCGTGGGAGTTAATTTGAGACATTAAAGTCAGCTGTACATCCATGTTGTATGCATTCCTCTTTCATAAAACATTTGCAAAGCCTATTTAGGGCACCGTTTAAATCCTGCTTTGTTTGTTGCTTGCAAACAGTCTTTTACCTCACTGCGTTTTTTGGCTCATTGATCGTTTCTTGGCACATTGGGAATACTGTGAAATCTAGAGGGAATGCACTTTGGACACATGATGGTTCTTGTCTTGAGGGCAATAAACAAACAAAAATGGGACACGCCCATACCTAGTGGTCAGAAAGTCCCCAAGGTGCCTTCAGGAAGAATTTTGACTTTAACAAAATGACTTAACACGGAGGCATTTTCTGTTTCTGTTCTTCAGTGCAATAAAAGTTTCACCTTGATCTGATGGTGTTTTGTTAACCATGAACACCACAGATTGCTTCAAATGAGAACATCTGCCAAACCACCTCCATCACTGCCAGCTTACCTGATTCTGTGAGAAAAGTCCTGCTGTGCTAAACACCACCTTACACGTCTGATGGTAATGAAGCAAATGTTAAGAAGTATAATCAAAACAGCAGTAAAGCGAGAATCCGACTGCCTCCAAGGTAGAAACCGGGAAGCTAATCTTCTCTAATATCTCACGTCACACTGTACACTGAAACAATAACTGACCTCTGACTGACTCGTGCTCTGATTGGAGGCTCTTTTACATCCACACGGCTCCACATTTCATCAGTTGTCCCACACAAACCGAAAATCCACATTTCTCTCCAAGGGTAAACAGCATTCTGCTGGAAATCTCAAAATCTTTGTATTGATAGCGCCTGAAAATAAAAAGACCATGATGATATACAATGTCTCAGTGGGCATTACAGGCATTACAGTAACAGGTCCTGACGAAGCACGAACTCTCTAAACCTTGACAAACAGTCAGCAAAAATAGGGGAAACCTTGAGAAAAGTGAGAGGCGAGAGCACTGCACATTAAAAGCCTTTAAAGCAATGAGTAAGAAAAGTTTGTGTGCAGTTTTCCTTTGATATGTGTGGATTCCTAACGTAACCCAGCTGCTGGGCAAAGTGAAGGGAGAGTCTGTGGGATTACAGTCCAGAACGGAGTGAGCTGCTGCAGCCAAAATAGATAAATATATTCATTCAGTGCCTTTTTATTGGGCATCAACCTTGTGTTTTCGTGCTTACTGTCGAAAAATAGTCTTGAAGCCTGAATAAACGCTTCGGGCTGTGGTTACACGTGAGACGCAGTCTGAGCGGAGTCTGTGCAGACATCAGCGTAGCTTAAAATGAAAGTGTGTCTGTTGCCTGAGACGAGCGGGTGAAAAACATGTCTAACACGCTTGCAGTTCACAGGGTTCAAATCACTTTAAATTGACAAAACTGCTTCAACACTTCATTGCAGCTGAAGTATACAGTCAGGGATTGATCATGGATGTGACCGGATTCACACGCTCGGGTGCTGGACGGCAAAAATGAACAGCTCAGACCCTGTTAACCCCCCATTCCTAGCATGTCATGGTCCATAGTCCCAACCAGATTTTCACTTAAATTAGCACAAACCAGTTCCTGACCAGTAAGCCTGGAAGTTTTGGGGCCTGTGGACGTTTGGAGTTGCAGACTGGTTGGTAATCCTTTCATTAGGACGCTTTAGTGAAACAAACTGAAGACATCCTGCTTCTTAAACGCTGCATTACATCAAATGTTCTCAGTGCCTCATGCTTAATCATATACACTTTCACTCAAGATTAACCTCTTTTATTTGATGTGTTGAGCTGAGTCACTGGGGCCGGACTGGATTGAGGAGTAACTTCAAGCTCCGCAGCTTCACACACAAGCAGCTCCGGGCGGCAGCGACAAGTAACTGTTTGAAAATTAACTTCAATACGGTATGGTCGATTTTTGATGCTTCATATCAAAAGCAAACCGACGGCACAGGAGAGGAAAAAAGATCTAGTGGATGGAGAACTCGGTGTTTGGACTCATTTTTTACTGGTCTGAGAAGTGAGGACACAATCCTCCAGGAATTAATAGATGACACTATAATCTGACTGAAATAATGATATTTTTAAGAAATTTTGGACTGATGCATCATATGTGGTGAACTGAAAATGAGACATCCCCTTAAGAGCGGCTGCTCCTTCAGTTATTTCCCTTTATTCACAACTAATTGTGATCATTATTCCACAGAGACAGTGAGTGATTCCATTACAGTCGTCGCTCCAGTCGGGACTTCTCCATTTCAGTCGCTCTCGCCTCAATCCCCCTATGGCCGTCAGCTCCTCGCAGTCCCCTCAGATCTCTAAACATCCTGAGCAGCAGCGTCAAGGGAGCAGGCGACCAAAGACCGGAGAGGAG
Organism: Chaetodon auriga; assembly: GCF_051107435.1. Taxonomy (NCBI): domain Eukaryota; kingdom Metazoa; phylum Chordata; class Actinopteri; order Chaetodontiformes; family Chaetodontidae; genus Chaetodon; species Chaetodon auriga. Next base: position 22,147,387 of record NC_135090.1, on the reverse strand, counting down.
AGCGGCTCTGGGTGTTTTTTTTAAAGGGGGGAATCGAGTGCGACTGCAGGAACGAAGTGGCAGAGACACATGTTCCTTAAGGGAAATGCAGGTTTTTCTTGGAGTCACTTTGTTCTTACTGCTCAATTCATCTTTGTAAAGTTGTCACAGGGGTTAGAGAGGCGAGCTTACAACTGAGAGAGAGTCCATTTGAGTCCCAGAGCAGCGACGAGGATTTGGGTTATTCATAATGAAAAGCTGCCACAGTGCCACTGAGCAGGGTGGTGAACCTGAGCCGCTCAGAAGACATACGTTTGCACTGAGCAGCTCAGGGGTGTAATTATGTCCAAGTAAGTGAATCTGATTCAAGGTGACGTCAATGAAGTGCTCACACAATCTTCACTGGATACATAAAAGCCCAGTGAAGTACCACAGTGCTGATTCCAAACAAGCTGTGTAAAAAATAATGTGATCATTTGCCAATTTTGACATGAACTCAATCAAAAACAATTGGACCAAAAACACCTGTTTGGAACATTCCACAGGTAAACAGGTTGATTGGTAACAGGGGAGAGGATCATGATTGGGTATGAAAGGGGCATCAGTCGATCACGACGGAGGATGAGCGAGGTTCACCACTGTGAACACGTGATTGGATGAAGGGGATGAACACATGGACTCCGGGACACTTAGTTCATCATTTTTATTATTCATATTCATTTTTGCTGCCATCATGGAGGTCAGTGGTATTTAGTTTATGCTCATTGGATGAATCTTGCTAAGGTGTATTGGGAATTGCTTCCATTTTACACAGTTGGCTGAAGTAATGATCTTCTTTCAGGTCTGCTAAAATGGATGTGGACAGCAATTATATTATATTTAATTATACTGTTGCGGGTGCCTGCATAGGGAGACATTTGTCAGCGTACGCAGTCCACACATAAATTTTGGGCCACATGAGGAAGGTCCATAAAAACTAAGTGTCATCTGAGAGTTAGTCCTTCAGCACACTGTGATGTAAGGGCTGCAGATCTCTACAAGTACTTTGCTGAGGACATTGTTATCATCATCGACAGATCTCATTTCTGGAGCTGCGAACTGAATGAAGGCATCATAGTACAGTAGGTCAGGGGTGAACTGAAGTAGCGCTGCAGTGAACGAGACTGTTAAAACTGCTGTTGAGTGCACACAGAAATGACTGTCATGGTCCTGAGTCCTGTTTAGAAAAGAGGAGGACTGCACTGTAAAACAAACCACTTTCGGTCTTTATCAAGGTCGAGATTAAAGCGGGAAAAGCTGCAAATGCTGCATCAATTTTCCGTTTGGTAAATGAAACAATCAATGTTGTACTGTATCGAGTGTACGCTCGGCCACATCTCATCAACCCACCAGGTATAAGAACTGTGATCCTCAATGATTCAGATAACGCAGAGAAAATCAGTTACAAGAACGATATTAAGCCTCGAAAAACAAATTAGATTTTAATTATGCAAAGGCAGTGCTAATCAATACCAGGGAAGCATCCCTAATATATTTTTTCCACTCTGCCCGACTCTGAAACAGCTTCAAAAAGTGCATGTGTCCGCTTACAAGATAAGACAAATCAAGCATGCCTCATGTTTAATTCAAAGTGCATGCCAGTACATTTCTGCCCAAGTCTGGACTAGATCCACATCTGTGACCGCATCTTGGCCGAGTATTACAAAAAAGCGCCGGAGCCAATCTGTCAGGGACGCGACCACTTCATTGAAAATCAAATCCATCATCCCTGATGTTGGCTGGAGGGGAAATAGAGAGCGTTTCATTAAAGGAGAGGCAGCACTATTGGTTAATTGACAGAGTTTGCTGGCAGCATAATTCTCAAACTAGTTCTTATTTTTTGCAGCATCTTAATCACACACTCACACATTTGCAGTCACATACTTATAAGGACATTTACATATATTTGTTGGCCTCCAACCCTCACAGCACATGACTAAACCCAGCACCTTAGTCTAAACCTAACTCGAGTCCCTGTCCTCTAAAATCAACCTTAGAATTAATAGTCAACCTGATTCTCCACAATGCAACTGTGTGATTGATTTCCATCCACACAAACCATAATTTTAACCCTCTAACTCAAAAACCAGGTCTTTAATTCCTAAACAGCCCTTTGATGAAGTATGTCCTCACTCTTAAAGTTAGAAGCACTGGTCCCCACAAAGACGCATATACACGCACACACATACACACACGCGAACCAATCAAAGGCACCGGATTTAATTTTCAGATTTGGTATCCTAATTGCCTGAATTCCACTTTTAATAAGTGCACATGCATATAGGAAATGTGCAACACACACACACACACACACACACACACACACACACACACACACACACACACACATCCGTCTGCACTTAAAGAAGTAATTTACATGTCATTTCTTTACTTGCACCAAAGAGAAATGAATAAATTAAACGACACGGAGCCGATATAAACAATAAACGACAGGAAGAGAGGGAGCGAGGAGCGCTGGAGAGGAGAAAGAAAAGTACTGATGTAAGACTTTAAGAATGGGAGGAGGGTTGGAGGGAAGACAGTAAACAAGGTAACAGACAGTCGTGTTGAATTTCCAAATGTCAGCCCATTTTCACAACGCAGCGTTTCTGCTCCAGGACCTTGTCATGTTCTGTGATTAAAGAATCTTTGAGCCCCCTCCACATGCTGAAATCACAGTCAAGCTGGAGAGAGTTGTTGAAGCCATCTGCCTCATTAGAAACGCTTTGGCATACACGCCAGACGCACGACGCGTCCTCCGAGGCTGGGGATTTAGAAGACATACTGCGGTACCTGTGGCACGAGCACTTAGAAAAACAGCTCCAAATTTTCTGATCCTCGGATCCTTGAAACTCGTCCAAGAACCTCAGCAGGAATTTTCAAAGGCGCTCGGGCGTCAGCGAGAAAAATGAGAATTCCTTTTCTCATTATTGAGAAATGTGATTGATCCGTGTTGACTGATTGTGGCCCCGTCTGAGGATTTATGAGTCTAAAAATCTCCCTCTTGGCCGGGAGGGAATCTCATTTAGCGCTCAGGTCATGGGTTCAAATCAAAGATGGCCGAATTACAGACTCTCTCCTTGGTCTGACTTTATTGAGTAATGCTGATTATACACAGGTACTGTCTGTTCAGACTGCACAGAGATTGTTTTAACCTTCACTTATCTATGCAGGGTTGACTGAGCATATTTACTTTTCCAGCACAGTGTCCTGCTTCACGCAGTCACAGCCCGGCCTCGTGATTATGTCTGTTCCCTTAAACAGCAACATGAGCAGTACTTATTCTGTGGGTTTAATTTTCATACTTAAAGTTTTTCTTGGTAAAAATGACCAAAAAAGTTAGTGAAATACCTTAAATCCTGTAATTATATCCTTATATAATATGTTAACAGCACGTATAAAGTCAGAGTCCCTGAAATTGCTTATTTTTAATTATTTATCTCTGTGTAAGTTATTGGGAAATAATACTAAAATACACTTGAGATAAATCCCTTAAACACATTTTGCATCTCTGGCCACCGACGATGGAATTTCATTAAAAGTTCTTTTTTTATATATATATATATATTTTTCCTTGTGAAATGTTCACCCTCATGTTAAATGACAGGTTGGGGGAGGATCTATGCGCTACATGAAGTCTCATTTGCAGGTTGAGTGTCTCATCTTCTGGTCTGGGATGTGAGTCAGTCACGTCTCTGGTGGGAGACAAACTGCATGTGAGCGTTCTGTTTATAGTGTATGTTCGGGTCAGTTATTCTTGCAGTATGTGTGACAGCATGTACGATGAAAGTCTGCCAGTTCCACCCGGACAGATTCCCATGCTTTTATTATACAAAGCAAAGTCCCTCCTGTACTTCAAGCCATCTGCGGTGCGTCCTCTCCCTGCTTGATGACCTTCAGCACACCTGTTGCTCACGAGACGCTCGCTTTACGAACACAGCACCACATTGTATTCATTGAACAAATTATGTTTTTAAAGCTGCGATCTGTCCCCACAAAAGACCAAAACAGCCACATTTACCACCTTTTGAGACTCTTTCTTGATTCAGCTTGATGAGTCACACCTGTGCTGCTGATGATCAGCTCTGCTTCAGGCAGCTGAGCAGGAGTGAAGCTGATACACACTTTGCACACTTTGACCAGCCTTTAAAATGGGATGCGCCCTATCAAGTCATCTTCATCTGTTTAGCAAAATCACAACTTTGTGTGCACATTTTGACATGTCCGGTCTATGAAAGTCAACTTGGAGCGTTAGCATCCTGAAATACTACAACCCAAATGGACACCAAGATGAAATCCCTTTAATGAACTGTGTCTCAGTTGAATCCCTACTCTGCTTTATCAGCTGCAGGGTCAAAGCTGACGTCGACTCATGCAGCAGCGTCACAGATTATCACTTTAAACGACGTTTGCTATTGACAAGACAAAGGAGGAGGCCTGGAGTCGCTCTTCATCACTGTGGCTGATAACTGCAGCGTCGCTGGTGTTCAAGCCTGCTGCTGAAAGAGCAGAAATAAGGAATACAATCCATCAACCAGCAGCTAACTGACACTTTACTTATTCTGTTGACATTTCTATAGATCAGAGCTGTATGGGAGCTGATCTGGTGAATAAGCATGTTAGTGATGGTGGTATTCTTGGAGTTGCTCCCGTGGTGAGTTTAAAGTGATTATGAAGGATCTTGAGGCAGACTTGACGAGAATCTGCCTGCGTTCGGATCGGCCGGGACTTATTTCGGCTTCATTCTGCTGCTCTGCTGCTGCCTCTCTGAGCGCTGACATGCTGTTTTCACAAATGGCTTTCTGTCACTGATTTCTCAGCCAAGTCTGCCTGGGACCAGGACGCTCAGACTCAGGGGAACCGCCCAGATGGAAGATAAAATGACCCTTAATATTTTTATTCTAAGTGTTGCGCGTGAGGATACGTATGTAACCCCTCAATTATTACTTGACATCCCGTTAGGATTCTTAAAGCTAAAAATCCTATAAAGAGATTTGATCTTAAGTGACATTCTTATCCGACAAAAGAGATTTTTTACTGTTCTCTAAATAATTAATGCTAGAATAATGTGCAGCAACAGAAATAATCTTATACTGAATGACCGGGAAAATACTGATGCAGTGCAACAAAATACTGCAGCTCTGTGATGAAGACTCCCTAATTTCTAATTCTATGGTACTTTGTGGAGTTGTTGCATTGGACTGTATAACCTCTGCTAAGCAATGCAGCCTAATCCAATGCAACAAATTAAAGGTATCCTGGGGAATTGTTGGCCACTAGGGGCAGCGTGGAGCAAATTTTGGTGAGTTTAAATTTAATATCATTCTGTCAGTGCAACAGGCTGCATCCTCTCGTAGGGAACAGATAATCGTGACTCCAAACCATCTGTGAGGTAATGCGAGAAGGTTTTTGGCTCCAACACCACAGACAGCCAAACCGTCAAAGGTACAACTGTTGGCTGACGTTCAAGGTTCATCTTTGGTTGTTCTGTTTGTTGAATGCAGCTGGTTACAGCGACACCTGGCACTGAAATGAATTAAGCCAATTGATCCTCCTTACAAATAATATCCAAAACCTGATATATCTTCTCTCTCTGTACTGCAGAGCTTCATTGTTACTTTGACTCATGCTGTCCAAATACAGAGCACCACACGTGTACATGGATAGAAATATATGTATATAGAAAAATATGTGTTTTTTTTAAGAGATTTTGCCCTTGTTAGATATTGACTGTGCAGAGAGGGGACAATCACATACATTTTACTGAATTTTCCCTGTGATGCTGCAGGAATATACAGCGTAATATGACAATTAGCCTCATTCTGGAGGAAAACTCCACAGAGCATCTTTAACAGAACAGGCAGGAGGCTCGGTTCACTTGTTGCGTCCTTCAATCATTCCATCTTTCTATTTACTGCCAATAAAGCTGGCGACTGCCCCTCTGTTTAACTCCAAACCAAATGTGATTATTTTGCTACCGCAGCAGCTGTGCAAGCAAATCTCACAATCAAATCTGCAATATTTAGAGATAAACAAATATGAATTTCACGACGTCCCTGAAATGGAAACAGAAGCTGCTTCACGCACTTTTTTTTCCCGTTCTGATTGAAATCGACTGAAGATTTTAGGTCAGCTGTTTACATGAGATGTGATCTAATACCGTCAGCTGTTTACATGCCGGACACATTCAATTTTAACGGTTCCACAAAGTGATGAATGCATCATGGGTTCGTCTTCCTCAACGGCCACATTTCAGCAACAACCCATTCAGAAATATCTGTTTAATCAGCTCCCTGAAGATGGATATCATCCGTTAATCAAGCAACATCGCACGTTTTGTGACATCTAGGCATCTAATGATGTTCAGTTCGTCAACAGTTTGGTCAAAAACAAACTCTCTGCACAGATCCAGTCGAGCTTGGAAGCCGTCATTTTTTTGGAAGTGGAGAAACGTCCGTCCTCATGCATTTCTATCAAGACAGACAACATCAGCAGGAAGAACACAGACAGAAATTATTCCAGAGTGAGGCTGTAGCTGTACTGCATGCATCAAGAATATTTACTGTAAATACTGAACTACTTTGAAGCAGGTCAGGAAGGCGTCCATGTTTTCTGTGGCGGAGGTCCAGACTTGTTCATTTCCCTGTTAGTTGAATAGATTGTTTTGACTTTCACTCTGCTGTCTAAATTTTCCAGATGATAAATGTGCAGCTTTAGGATTAGTTTATGGTAATGTGATGCTTTAAATCATTACGTGCAGACAACACACACACACACACACACACACACACACACACACACACACACACCTATAACCTCGACGTTCTGCAGATGATTTATTTGAGCCCAGTTTCCATCGTGTAACAGAGGATTCAGATACTACCTGAGAGTTGTTTCAGGGAATTTGACTTCCAGAAAGCAGCACATCTCAAATATTTTGGTCAGTTTGGTTTTGAGTTCTGGCAAACAAGAGATTCTGAAGTTAGCAGCTTCAGTTCAGGCAACTAAAGATGGTCCACGAGTCTAATTTAGCCCTGCAAAATGAATTATTTACACTTGTTAGACTCCCTGTAGCACTTCAATAAGACAAAACACTAAGATGGGAACATATTGATATTTCTTTTCTTTTTCTTTTCTAATTATGCTAATCTCGTTTTTCCCATTATTCTTTTATGAAGTGTTCGTACCATTTTATCCTGTTCAATCTGTGTTTAATGTAAAGTGCTACACAGATTATGTAAGTATACCACATACACTTCACACATCAACAGATAACAAGCTGCAAAGCCGAAGAAGCTGAGCTGTGCAAATGTTTGTTCCCTGTCAGTCTCAATAACATGTGGGTAAATGTAAACATGAATAAATAACTATCTAAAGATCAGACCAGACTCAAGCAGCATTTAATGAGCTGGAATCTGAATAAACCCAAATTCTGACCGTGACATATGCTTTCGCAGAGATACACTGCCCCTTTTTTAAAACCTTAGCAGATTTTTACACTGTTGACATTTAAGAAACCCCGTGGACATCCTGTCACTGCCGGCAGTGATGTCAAAGCTGGTCCATACCTCAGACGTCCCCTGTCTTAAGGACAAAGTCAATTCTCATGATGCTAATGTCTTCTCCGCTTCATTTTGGTCCACTGAGGGGCAAAGTGACAAGCTCCTAAATGTCACAGAAAGTGGTGGCAGGGCCGGGGGGGGGGGGGGGGGGGGGGGGGGCGCGTCCACTTCTTTGGCACAATGATTTCTCAAGCTCACATTTCCTGACTGAAAATAAATAAATATAAGATGAATGAAATGAGACTTGACTTGATCAAGCCTCGGGGAACAGGACCCGGCCTGATGGTTTCAGGCTGGGAATCAAAATTTAAACATCCATCCTCAGCTCCTCTTGCACTGTTAAACCTTATGGCAGCAGTTTGTGTGGTTTGATTAATTTTTCAATGTGAAATGTTGCACTTCACCTTCATGGTGAGCTCACTTTGCCTCAGCCTGTCTTGGCTAATTTTACATTTACTGTCCCAACAGGTAATTTCCCTGAACTTCTTACATTCTCTATGTTAAACTGTATGTGAAGTATGAAAACAGGAAGTGCAGCATACAGATCTTTACGAGTCCTCCAAAGACAACATGTTTTTTGTAAACGTCCACCAGAAAGACATGCATACTGAGGGACAGCGCTAAATGCTATCATCAGCATGCTAACATGCTCACAATGTCAATGCTAGCATGTTGTTAATCAGACATAATGTTTGCCATGTTAGCATGCTAACATTTGCTAATACTTATGACTGCACAGTGCAGCTGAGGCTGACGAGAACGTCGTTAGTTTAGCTGCGCTCCGGCGGCGTCAAACATCCAAGTACTTCAATGAAACCATCAGAGCCACAGTGAGGAGAAAACCCCTTGAAATACTGTATCTCTGAGTTTTAATGCATCCCCCTAATGGCCTCAGTTCTGACCGTCCATAAAACCAGAGTTTCGATCCTCGTGCAGGTCGCGGGAGCAGCGTTTCCCAGACCGTTTCCTCTGCCAGCAATTACAGATACATCAGCTGTGGGAGCATTACAGCACACATTATACAGGACGTCATTAGGAAACCATCCTGCAGGTCAAAGGGAAAAGCTATTTTCAGACCGAGGTGCTTGCCCATCAACACACCCCGCGGCGGCGGCGGCGGCGGCGGAGAAACGAGGACACACACACACACATATTACGGACATTTCCCAGCCCTCAGACCAAATGAAAGTAATGATTGTGTCTGTATACACGTGCGCTTCCTTGTTTCCTGTTTTCAGTGCAGCACTAAAACGCTGCTATTTAAAAACTTTAATCAACTCCAAACTTTGGCCTCTCCTCGAATGTGCTGTCAAACACATTCAAAGCTGAGCCCCTTTATTTTTTTATTTCTGCTCCTTCAGATGCGGCGATGATTTTCTCACAGTTTCTGCCCACAACTGCCGAATGAATGCAGAGGAGGAATGCACACACACACACACACACACACACACACACACTTACAGTACAAACACACACACACACACACACACACACACTTACAGTACAAACAAACACACACACACACACACACACACACACACTTACAGTACAAACAAACACACACACACACACACACACACACACACACACACACACACACACACACTTAGAGTACAAACAAACACACACACACACACACTTACAGTACAAACACACACACACATTAGGTTCTTGTGTGTGTGTGTGTGCGTGTGTGTGTGTGTGTGTGTTGGTCATATTCCAGGATCTCACAGTTTTTTCTGATTACTGAATTATTGGAGTTTTGTTCTGAAATATTATTCACTGTATTATTTTTATGTGGAAAACAATCTTCTGTTAATTTATTGATTATAATTTCTAATAAATAATATAATGTGGTGGCACGGTGGCACAGTGGCAACACTGTCGCCTCACAGCAAGAAGGTCCCGGGTTCGAATCTCGCTGCGGGCACTGGGTGTGTCCTCCACCATGCTTCGGTGCCTGCTGCTCGAGGAGGGCCTTTCTGTGTGGAGTTTGCATGTTCTCCCCGTGTTCACCTGGGGTATCCTCCGTAAAAATATACCCCCACTAAAAACATGCAAGAAGATCACCACCTGACCAATGGTGACACAGAAGAATGGGTCCCCGGGCGCCGGTCTGGCTGCCCACCACTCCTGGTCTGCCGCGGAGGAAGGACGACCAGGATGGGTCAAAGGCGGAAGACAAATCTCACCTCCGTGTGTTGTGCGCCTGTGTGTGACAATAAAGGGGAATGTCTCCCCCTGATTCTTCTTCTTCTTGAATAATAATTTATTCACATTTCACTGATAACACTTGTGAAATGATGAATGCATGAATTTTCCTGGTAATGGAGTTTTTTTTTAATGGTGTCTTATTGTTACTTTTACTTCAGTAAAAACTCTAAATACTTCTCTTAACACCACAAGAAAGAAAAGCTGCTCTACAAAATAAAAGATGTTGGGATGGATAAAGGGATGGCGGATCAGATGTGTGTGTACGTGTGCTGTCGGCACACCTGCATGCAACAGTGTGAGTGCTGTGTGTTCATGGACTTTGTTGTGTTTGCATGCCTGTGTCTAAGTGCTGTAATCTGCAGTGTGTGTGTGTGTGTGTGTGTGTGTGTGTGTGTGTGTGTGTGTGTGTGAGAGAGAGAGAGCACTGCCCTCTTTGTTTTTTCCTAACCTCTCTCCACTTTGTTAGTACTCTGGCAGGCAGGCTTTTTAGAGCCCAGAAGTCGATTCCTGGTGTCCAATTTACAACAGCAGCACCGCAGAGTAAACAAGAACCAAGATGGCCGCCTGTCTGTCCGTCCGAGCCTTCCTCTGATAATTAGGGCCTATTTTTAAATGTCTCTGCGACGGCTGACTGGTCGAGCTGCTGCTCGTCTTTTTTTCTACTTATGCCGAGAAAACAAAATGTACCATGGCAGCTGGGGGAAAGAACAAGTGTTTGGAGGAAAAAGAAAGGAAACACACACCGCCAGCAACATCCCTTATCTTTGCGGCTCACGCACACACACACACACGCACACACACACACACACACACACACACACAGGTCCATTAACGATGATGGGCTGGTGGAAGATAAAAGCGAGGCTCACAGATCATTTCATACACTCTGCTGTCCTGAACAATGAGGGTTTGAGTCTGGTGAAAATAGACAAGAGCCTGTTTTTCACCTCTCTGTGCTAAAATGACTGCTGTCTGTCGCTTTCCAACTCCGGGAAAACACTAAAAAAAACCTCCAACACTGACAATTACTTAAAAAGTGATGGCTTTCGAGCGCTTGGCGATCATGTAAGCGATAACGGCGATGCGGTTTTCATGCAAATGTCTTCTGATGACAATGTTTTGTGGTAATTACACATGGAGGAGAGTAATTTGGACAACAGAGGAAGGTAATAATTTGTGGAGATACAAATGATTTTAGATTAGGCTAATTGGCCAAAGAGTTTTCTCTTTTTGAGAGCTTAATCTGAAACTGTCATTATCTTCAGTGGGAGAATGTGAATGGAATATGTTCGAGGGAGAAGAGGAAAAAAAGTTGGCAGGCTCGGCTGTGAAGAACAAACCCCAACGGTAATTATCATCCATCCCCCTCCGGGCAGGAGAGGGAGAATGGAAAGTTTCGCTGTCGCCACAATTAAGAGGAGAAATTACAAAATGTGAATTTGAGCAACAGCGAGACGAGTGAAATACCTGTTTTTTATTTTCACGGATGCTGATTCAGACTCAACGTTCAAAGCAGGACGTGTTTAATTTGCTGGTGATTGTTTACGACAATGAAGAGGGACAAGATGAACGCAGGAGCGGAGGAGGTGAAGGAGGAGAAACAGCTGCCTCTTAAAACTCTTCTTTTAACCTCAGAATACAAATCACCGCGCAGGCTGCCTTTCTCTCCACACTTTCTCTGACAATCAATATTTAATTATCTTCAATAAGTCACAAAATTGCCTATAAAATGCTAAATAAATAAATAAATAAATACAAATCCCCATCACAGGTTACAGCTGCCAAAACTTTCAGATTTCAAAGCTTGTTGTTATTTGAAATGTTTTAAGCGTAAAAATCAAAGTGTTTGTATGCACATTGATGTATTTAAGCATCTTTTTCACCTCACTTCAGCGCCTCGTCTTTCCAGTAACACCTGGTGCTCGCAGGAGTACTCGAATCTTTCAGGTAAATGATTTCAAAATCTTGGTGCGAAAGTGCAGAAAAGAGATTTTGAGCATGAAAAGTTAAAGTATGCAAAACATGCTTTCATTGTTATATTATTACTACATATTCTATTATTGAATTATAGGACTAATCTACATATTGTGTAACTGTACGCAGCATTTTGTTGTATTATTGGCTGATGTGAGGCTAATTTGACCACTTCATAGGCTGCTGGGTAGTTTGATCTGTGGATGCTTTCATGCTTTTTATACTAATTCTTCAATGTAAGTAGTACCTTAAGCTTTCAAGTGAATGTTATGAACTAAAAGCAACAATATTCTGAAATGCAGCTGAAAGGAAATACAGTTGCATGAATCAGAAATAGTTAAATAACGCAGTTCCCTGAAGATTGCACGAATATAAATGTGTTTGTTGTGTTTGGCCCGAGCACACGATGCACAGCTCAGTGTACATTTGATCTGCGGTGGAATTTAATTAAGGCCTGTTCACACTTGGCATTAACATGCGTCTTGGGTGTTTTGGACAGCTCCAAGTGCTCCACTTCACATCTGGCATTTCAGCGTGTCTCCACATGCGTCTCGAGTGATCACTTGATCTCATTTCCCTGCTGTATATGCAAATAAACACGCACATTTTCTGTCTGAAAAGACCAAATGTGTTGTTGTTTTAACCGGCGGCCTGATTGAAAATCAGGCAGTGTGTTTCACGTCCATCCGCTGTAATCCATTCTGCTCGTTGTGGCTTCTTCTTCTTCTTGTTCTGCACTTTAATATGACGCCTTTGGTGTGAACACGTTTGTACTTCTGCCTGCAAAGAGCACCTCAAGCCAAAGTGTGTAATGACCCAACGATGCCGCAGAGGATAAGGTGACTGTGACGGTTTGCTTCGCCGTGCGTGAAACCATATTGATTGTTTTAAGTTACTGGAAGTGACGCCATGATCTGCTCCTGAACCAAACCAAGTCGCTTTGGTGCCTGAACTGAACCAAAGCATCACGCACATTTACACGCTTTGATACCAGGTTAGCTAAAAGAATGAGGCCGTATGCAGCCTCCACGACCTCCGAATGTGGTCAGAGAGATCAGATCTCAGTGCATCTGAGGTGCTTTCACACCTGGACTTACAGGTGATGCATGAGTACTTTACTTCGCCTGTTCTTATCTGACACCTTTAGCTACTTTTCAGATCAAGATTCTAAAATGAAATGTGACGACGCCAATAAGATACAGATTTAGGACGATTTAATACATATGATGGATGGAGGAGAGCCAAGATGGTGAGGGAGGCATGTATAAGGGTCCAGAAGGGGAAAAGGGGAGTGAAGGAATGAGGATGGGGGGGATGAAGTGATGAAGGGGTAAGACTTCATGTAAAATGTGCTGATTGCTGAAACATACAGGTGTAAGACTCAGCTCTACCTTGACAGCATTCAGATGCTGCTTGAATGAATGAATGAATCAGGAATAAAATGACAATAATATTAATTACATGAGAGTATTTTTCTCATTGCTGTATCGTTACTTTTACTTAAGTTCCTTGCATTTGACTGTCATGATGCAGAAAAGTCAAATAAAACCTCAAGATTTTGTTCTTTATTGCAGCTTAATATTTTATTCCACAATTATTCAGAAGCACATATCACTAATTTAATCCAAGCAGTATCAGCAAGTGTTCATACATTTAAGACAAGTGCTGTAAAATGACTAATTGACTATTTAAGATTCACTTTATGATGACCAGTTAACTAATTAATGAAGTGTTTCAGCACCGTTTGTGCATAAGCATGAAGAGTTAGTCTTCAGTTATTTTCCCTCACTGGATGCTTTTGATAGAACACATGCTGTCAGATTTGAGAGGGTAGACAGAGAAGACAGAGGAGAGGGAAAGGGAGAGAGGATGACGAAGAGGAGAGCAAAAAGATTAGTGAGGAAGACAAGGAATGGGAGGAGGAGGAAAGGAGGTAGGATGGATGAGGGCAAAGAGAAGAAGAGTGAGGGAAGATGGGAGGTCGTGAGGAGAGAGGAAGATAGAAAGGGATGAAAGGAACAAGAGGACAAGATGGATGAAGAGAGACCCCGAAAGAAAGAAAGAAAGAAAGAAAGAAAGAAAGAAAGAAAGAAAGAGGAAAATAATAAAGGAGTGATTAAAAGGAAAAAAAAAACTCATCCCACAACGGGCAACTTAGTTTAGCATTCAACACGTGTCGCGAGGAAGTGATGAGGAGAGGGAGAGATGGAGGGAGGGAGGGAGGGAGGAAGGGAGAGAGAGAGGGAGGGAGAGAGACGTTGCTAGGTGACAGAGCGTACATACTGAATTTTAACAAAATAAGGGGAGAGGAGCGAGTGAGTGAGAGGGAAAGAGAGGCAGCAGGCAGCAACATGTAGCCTCGCCGAGTGGAGGAGAGGTCGAAACTGTGTGCGCGCGTGATTCTGCTGCTTTTTGCGGGGAGGGGGGGTGACATGTTTTCGTTTCATCCCGAGGACATTATCCCGCAACATTAGAATCGATCAGGCTCTATGCCGCAGGAAATGTCCAGCGGAGGGATGGACGGATGGATTGTGGTGCACGGAGAGAAGACGCGGAGAGCAAAAAGAGAAGAAGAAGAAGAAGAGTGTCGGGCTCCTGAAAACAGTGAGTAAATTCTTTTCATGCCTCATTTTGGACCCTCTCGTGTCTCCCTCTGCTTCTCTGGTCTGTTCCGCTGAAGGTGAAAATGTTGCGCCGTGTCTCAGACAAGTGTCTCCGGCTTTGCCCTTCACATCCCGGCTGTTGGATGCGGGGCGCTGCTGCATTTCCCCGGGGCTTGCTGTGCACGTATGTGCATCCCGGGCTGCTCTCCCCGGCTCGCGGTGACAGATAGGACGCAGCCGGCCGGTGCGCGAGGCTTTGACCCCTCTGTCATTGATGCGCATGCATGTCGATATGGCCGTGTGTGCTTTCACCCAGACGCGCGCACACATGTACGGACCGGTGCGCAATCCTTCCGTCCCTCCTGTCTGTCTTTCTCTCACGCATGAAGTCAGTGCATAACTTACATCCAGTGACAGACAGATGCAGGCAGCTGTGATTCAGATGTGACATTTCTGAAAACCCGCATCCTTGCCTCCCCGCGCGCCTGCGATCTCACCGTTCAGGCGTTTGCATTCTGCAATTTCCCAACCGGTTGTTGCGCATATGTGCGCTATGCCCTCTCCAGCAGCTGTCTTGACCGCACCGAGAGGACTCACATCTCTCACACCCCCCTCCTCCTCCTCTTCTCCCAAAACCTCCTTCTTCCTCCCCTCTCCACCTCCCCCCTTTCAGTATTATTAGCTGTAAGGCAGCTATCAGATCCAGCATCAGTCCTCCGTGTGTGTGTGCGCACATCAGCAGCTGGTGCACCAGCAGCAGCAGGCTGTGTGTGCGAAGATCACTCCCCAGGACAGACAGGGGAAATTGGGATTCAGTGCTCGGAGCGTGCACCCCTCCATCCTCCATCCTCCTCCACCACCACCACAATCTCCTCCCCAGCCACCACCATAACACACAAACACAATTCCTCAAAGCATGATGAAAAATAAAACACTCCTGCCACTGATGATGATGTACTCTCACGTGTGCGTGTGTGTGCGTGTGTGCATCTGATTCAACAGTTTGAATTGAATTTCCAGTCATGTAGTGTAAACACAATGTTCATCCCTGCAATTTCTGTATAGCAGCCTGTGTGAGCGTTTCTGCTGAAAGATGGTTGAAGCTGTAATGGAGCTGCATGGCAGAGTGGGAGCTGCTGGTCAGTGTGACATTAGCAGTGAACACTCCTATTTTCTTGGTCTCCTCACCTGTTCAGTGCTTCAAATGCGTGAAGCCACCAGGCCAGTGTGCAGAGATGGTTTCCTCTTTCCTCTTTGCTAAAATGCTGCCAGGTATTTCTCTCTTCCTCCCTCTAAAAGCAAACTGACACACCACCTGCTCGGATCTCTGACGTCTCTAAAATATAAACTAAGCCGGCGTTTTCCCTCCTGTTTCCACAAACGGTAGCTGTGCAGCAGCTCTATAAGGGCTCTGTCTAAGACGATAGTAACCATGCCAACAATCCACTGGATATTCTGTGTTGACTGACATTTTGGACATGTTTGTGTGACCTTGTGCCCCCAGTTGTAGTAGAAAAAAAACCATCTTGGCTGCACTGTTTCCCTGCTTCCACCATTTTGAGGCCATCCACTGCTGAGGCAGCAGAGTTTTCACGATGCTGCCTCTCAGGCCAGCGGTCTGCTTGGCTCGATCCAAGCGTTTTATCTCTTGTTAGATACTTTAGCCAGACAAGGTATGATGGTAAAGATGGTGGCTTCCTGGCTGATTCCCTCAAAGGCTGCTGGGTTTATTCCATATTCACTCTCACCTTCCCCTTTCCTTAAGGCCAAGGCATCATGTGAGCCTCAGGTCATCCACGCTGCCTTTCCTCAGAGGTGACAGCTGCATTTTTTCATGTCAGGCACCTTAAGATGAAACAAAAGGATAAAGATGGCGTCCGGAGCTGCTGTCAGAATCACAGGCTTTGAGTGTGACAGACGACGTGGTCTAACAGGAGGGAAAGGAAGTGAAGCTGCACGTGGATCTCAAAGATGTCTTGTTAATCTGTTGATGAGCAGATCCTGAATTTATCTGCTGCATTCTGTCAAAGCTACTTACCTGAAAGCAGGCAGGCATGTGAAGAGTGAGCCGAACCAGTACCAGTCACCAGTGTAAGATAATGGTTTCCTGCTCATTAAGTAGGGATGGGTGACGAATTAAAGGAAGAGCCTGAATAAATGAGTCGAGGGGCATCGAATGCAGGTGTGTCTGGTGCCAATGCAGGAACAAGTGTGTCCCATTAAGCCGGGCGGGTTTCATGCAGGAGACCAGAGTTCACTTTCCATCACAGACCTGCAGTTAACGTTCAGATGTTTATGAACCAAAGTCTGTCCTGAACTGTGATCATACAGCAGCTGCAGCGCACAGATATGGTAGAATTGTCTGATATTAATGTCGTTTTCGGGCGATGTGTTGTTTTTTTGTGTAAAGTTACGTACTTTTCAGGAGGGTGATGGTACATTTAGATAAGAGCTTTTCATTGTTGAGTTCCAGAAAAAAAAACAGCTTCTGTTTCCTGAAGGAATCAAAATAAGGATGACTGGTTGTTTCCAGGTTGTTGCTGCAGAAGAAATGTGAATAAAACTGAACCTTTCTCAGCTTCTTCACATTGTGCCGCTGGGCAGGGATTGGATGAATGATGTTCAACCCTGGAGAATCTGTGCCAATGAGAGGCTGATGGTGAAACAAACACCTCACTGACAGACTTCATGTTGTCTTTCCATTAATTTCCTGCCCCAAATGTCCTCTGTTGTAAGGGCTGACCCGAAGCCAACTATAAGAAGAAACTTATCATCTACTCATTGAGGGGTTTGAAAGGTACAGTGAGCTGCTGCGGACAGATTCCCCCAAAAAATGAATATAAAGAAGAAGAGCAGGTAATTAGAGTCATGGCTCAGACAAGACAGAGACAAATCAGGTCCGAGACCGAAACCGACAACTTTTAGTTATAACTGCAAGATGATGTCAGTCCGCAGCGCAGAGTCATTAAGTCCAGCAGTAACAAATTAGCACAATCATTCAGTCCCTCACGCTTTTTACAATGCTGCTGCATCAGAGCATGAAAGTTACACCAGATGTCCACAGGCAACAAAGTAATGGCGCCTTTTTAACTGAACTTCAGACTGTGCTTAAGACTCTTTTCATGGCTCCACCTCGGTAAACAAAACAGTCCTCTCAAATTTAATTGTAAGGCTCTTTGGGCAGAACTATAACCTTAAAGCACCGTCGACCTCGCTGACATCGCTCACGCTGAGAGGGAGGGCTGTCGCTCCCTGCTGATACCAAACATTACAGCTGCCATGTTCTGCATTTACATAATAATCGATTCTATATGAGTTGGCTGACTGAACTGATTCCAAGGCGGAAACTTTTCCTCGCAGCGCACCTGAAACATCTCAACCGCACGTTTCTAATATTAGTCATGGTTGATTTCTTTTTTTGACTTATGTATGGTTCAGTAAATGCTGCTGCCTGGTGACCATGTTAATCTTACTTGGAAATATGTCAGCAGACACTGACATAATATCTGTGAACAAATGCACATAGTCTGAGGCCCGACGTGATGGATCCAAACATCCGCTGTGGGTTTCTCTCAGTGCTGTTACTCGCCATGCTAACCACTGCAGGCTGCAGTCTCTCCATCGTCAATAAAAAGAAGTCAGATGGGTCGAAAAACAGAAACGTCGGATGATCGGACAGACTGTAACAATCCAGCAGATCAGTCGAATTCATGTGGTGGAGAAAACAAGAGCCACCTGCAGAATTACTCCCCTCGGTTTACACTTTACAGACCCTATTGAACATTTCAGGTGCACTCACCCTGAAATTTACCTCCGTGTAAAGTGCTTTAGATTTTGTGGCTAAGTGTTTGGATTGTTTCCAGCCAGCCTGATTGTCTGACTGCCCGAGTTTTAGCGATGGTCTCCAGATCTTGGCAGTTGCTTTGGTGAGTGCGGTGTTATCATAACTGATAGAAACCGCGGCCAAAGCTACCGATGTAAGACCCAAGCTGCGTAATTATCCTTTAAACTGCCATGAGGCTGCTTTTGGATAGACTGTGTCAACAGATTGTAAAATTAGTTTAGAAAAAGCCAACAGGGTTTAACAGCATCTGGTAGCTTGTTAGCTGCGTGTTTGTGATGAATGTATCTGGATGTGCTTGTTGCTAACGGGGTGTGTCCACCTGTAAAATGAAGGGAAAAGCGACTACGTCAGGAAAGGTGGAGACAAAAGAAGGAGGACAGCAAGGGAGTAAGGCGAGGAGTGGATGAAAGGAGAGCTGGAGGTACCTTTGTGAAACCTGCCAACTGGTCTGCAGCCTCTCCCTGTTTGAACACAACAGTAGAAGTTGTCGTGTGTCATCACTTCCCACAATCCATCAGAGAGCAGCGGTGGCGAAGCAGAGCGACGGGCGGACAGACAGAGCGACTGAAGGCTGCCGCTGCCCGTCCGTGTGAGCGTCTCTCTCTCTCGTCTCCTCTCCCAGTTGTCAGTCTTCCTCGCTCGCCCTTTGTCTCTGTCTCCCCGCCACAATCACACGCATTTAATTGTGACACTAAGCCGTCTGAATACTTCATTTCATTCACATAATCCCCGAGTGTTGTTGAAACACACTCTCTTTCATGTGTGTGCGTGTGTGTGTAGGAGTGACATCATATCCACTGAAGGGCCACGCCAGGCTAAATGAGTTCAGCCATTTTGGGTCGTTTTTCAGGAATCAGCTGGACTTTATTCTGGTTTCATTTTGTCCACTCGCTTTGTTTGAGCTTCCTTCTCCCTTCCTTCCTGTGCCCTTTCCTCCTCTTTCCTCCTTCTTTTGTGCCCTCTCCCTTTTGTTTCCTTTTCTCAACTCTCCTCCTTCCTCGAGCAGCTTTTTTTCTTTACTTCCATCATCTCCTCATCATCGTCTTCCTGTCAAGGTGCCTCTTCTTACTTCCCTGTACCCTCTCATCTGTCCTTCCTTCCTCTCCACCACATCTTATTTCATTTACTTCCTGTTCCCATTCTTCCTTCTGTTTCTTTCTGCTCTCTTCTTCCCTACATCCCTCCTTCAGGTGGTAAACTCCTTCCTACCAGCACCCTTTCATCTTTCCTTCCTTCCTTCCTTCCATCTTCCAGTCCTCCCACCTTTCCTCTCCTCCCTTCTTTTGTTCCTGTTTCTCATGACTTCCCATTGCCCTGTCATCATTTCCACTCTTCCCTCCATTTTTCCTCCATTTCCTTGCTCCGTCTAGTCCTCTTGTTTTGTCTTTTCACTGGTCCTTTACCCTTTCTTCCTAAATCTATTTCTCTTTTCATCATTAGTTAAGTTCTCGTTGCTTTTCCTCCATCTTTTCATTCTTTTCGTCCTTCATTCTTTTGCTGCCCCCTTTTATCCTTCCTCACCTCTGCTCTGCCCTCTTATATAAATCTCTTCTTTCTTTCCTCTGTTACTCAGCTCATTCCTTCCTTCATTTCCTCCCTCTTTCATTCATCTGTCCTCCTCTTCCTCGTCCCTCCGTCCCCTCCCTCTCACAGTGGGACCATTCATATCAGCTGATTTTTTTTCATCCTCTCCTCTTTATCGGCACGCTCCATCAGCCTCTGTGAATGGATTCCTGAGAACAAGGAGATGAATGGACTTGCATTCATCCCTAGGTGCGTTTCATCACGCTTGGACATGACTCCCCTTCCTCCCCCCAGTGTCTCACCTCTTCACAAACACACACACACACACACACACACACACACACACACACACACACTCTCCTTCGGTATATCTGATGCGAGACTCAGGCCAGTGTCAACAGTGTGGAGAGGAAACTAAGTGGAACAGCCTCCTGCAGTGTCACATCAAGAGAGATTGGTGTTGGATGGAGGGGGAAGGAGAGAGCGAGGAAGAGGGAAGGGAAGTAGGGAGGAAGGAAATGGAGATTGAAGATGAGGTAAAGGAAAGAAAAGGAAGAACAGAAGGGAGAGAGATAAGACGGCAGAGGGCCGGTGGAGGAGACGGCGGTGGAAAGGAGCCAGTGGCTGGAACTGTGAGAGACAAGATGCTGCAGTGTCAAAGTTAATCGATGCACGCCGAGTTAACATATGCCATTTGGTGGACGCATTACAATGTCAGGAGTGTGCGCGCCTCCAGCAGGCGTGGACTCAGTGGGAGCAGCGAGTGGAAAAACAGAACGGAAAACACAGAAGAGCAACCGATTCGCTCTCCAGTGCGAGAGTTCACACAAGACTGACGTGAATCTTTAGGACATCCACTCATTCATTCATCCACTCATTCATTCATACATTTGCTCAAAGACGGGACAGAAACAGACATTTTCAATATTCTTAAAACCTAGACATCCAAAAGTTTGCAGCCTTTTCTTTGTTTTTATGACCTACCCTCACAGCCCTGTCAGGTGGCTCAGGGAGACCTACGCCATCATCAAGCCCCCGTTGATAGATGAGCTGTGCAGCCACACAGAAAGCACTGTGTGTGTGGTGAATCCATGGCTGCACATGTGAATCGATACGGAGTAAATGTGTGTCACCGTCATGTTTTAGCCTTGCTCTTCCATTTAGCCGTGCATTTCAACTGTTCTGCTTGCCTGCTAACTAGTTTATCCTCAGCTGCAACCTTGGGTGTGAAAAGCATATGAATTGATTGTTTTTGGCCACTTGGGGGCATGTGGTACAGCCAAGCTGTCAACACAACTTGGACATGTTGTCACTAAATTACACGGCGACTTGCTGGCGAACAGTTTCTGATTTACATATCCAATTTGAAGTTGTGTTTACAGTCTGTCCACCTGATGGAGTCCAATATTGACTTTCCTTTTAGCTCTGTTTCCACCAAGAATGTCTGTGTAGCTGCCAAACGGTGCACAAAGCAGCTGTGTGACATGAGAGTGAAGGAAAGTGCAGGAGCTGTGAGCTGTGAAAGCAAAACAATGAGCTGAAAGATGCAATAAAGCCCAGCAGAGATGAAGAGAAGTGCAGGGAGATCATTCTCTGTGGCTGCGTCACTATGAGCCACATCTTTTACATACATGCACCATTAGTGCACAAATATTGAATATAGTAAACCCTGTTTCCTGGACGCTGTGTAAATGTAAATAGAAACTGAATGTGATGAGTTTCAAAACACTGAAATTCCTTTTTTAACTGAAAATAGCACAAACATGTCAAATGTTGAAACTGAGAAATTTCATTGTTTTTTGAGAATTATATCCTCATTTCGACTTTGATGTCAGCATCACGTCTGAAAAAAGTTGAGACAGTGGCAACAAAAGGCTGGAAAAGCTGTGAAATGCTGAAAGAACACAGCTGGTGCAACATCTCACAGTTAATTAGGTTAACTGGCAGCAGGTGAGTGACATGATTGGGTATAAAAAGAGAGAGAGCGGCTGAGTCTGTCTGAAGGGGAGATGGAGAGGGCTTCAACACTGCGACAGACTGCTGGAAAACAATTTAAGAATAATGTTTCTCAGCGTAAATCTGAGAAACCTCTGAATGCGAGGCTGGAGACATTTCTCAGGTTCAGCATTTGAAATATGGGCTTTCAGTGCAAATCATCACATTCTGTTTCTATTTACGTTTTACAGCGTCCCAACTTTTTTGGGGGTTGCAGCTTTAAGCTTTCACAACAGATCAGAGGGAAGCTGAGGTGTGTCAGCTGGTTAATAAAACAATCAATATACTAGAAATCAGTGCTGCAACAGTTTGGACATTTGTTTCTTTTCCTCTTGAACACAAACATTTGAATATACAAATCTTTTACAGATACTTCTTTATTTTGATCTTCTGTTCATCAGGAGATGTGCTCTGAATGCCTCATTCCTCTAAAGCATATTCTGGAGTTCTTTGTCCTTTTGCACAAACGACACACACAAGCAGTCGCTGGCAATGAAATTCTTGTTCTCAGGCTGGCGGATATGTGCCATTCTTTTTTGGCATTTTCTCCTTTGTAGCACGCTGTAAGGTAGACTGAGAGAGTGAAGGATTAGGAGAAAGAGGAGTGGATGACACGCAGCAACATTTCTGGGCCAGATTTAAAACCGGGACATCACATTTACACGGTGCATTATGCGCCTCAACCAACAGACACAAACTGTTTTATTAACAAAAAATGGTGGGAAAGTAATGACATGTCTGCATAATGCTGAAAGCTATTTAGGAGTGAAGCTTCTCAGCAAACATAAATTCTGCTGCTGCTTTTTGAACACAAGATATGAGAGCAGCAGGAGAAAATGTGCTGTCATGGGAAAGGTGTCTGGTCTGAGGTCTGTGCAGGGCGGAGCTGCTCTTCATCTTTGGTTTTCTCAGCGTCTGGGTCAGGTGTCGCACTAATCCCCCACTCGGGATTATCCAAGCAGCCCCATCAGATATTTGAAGAAATTGTGTCAAGGATCACATAAAAAGGCGGCGGCGGCGAAGAAAGGCGACAGCTTGTGGAACACGGGAGAGGCAGCTTGAGAGGAGGAGGAAGACGAGGAGAAAAAACAAAAGGACATTCAACAGAACATTCTGGAACTGCAGTGAACTAACCAGGGGCTCACCGGCCCGGTCTGTCACTGTAAATCTACATCAGTGGATTAATGTGGCTGGAGCCCGCTGAGGAGGGAGGGAGGGACGGAGGAGGAGGAGGAGGGAGGTGAGGGATTTGTTCGGTGCACCTGTGACCCCACCTCTGATGTAGCGCTCAGAGACAAGGGCACTGGTGAGGAGAAGAAAAGAGGGAGAGGAAGGATGCTGAGGAAGAGCGGCCATCTGCACCTGTGGGAGCATCACCTGAGGACTGTTTGCCGTCTCTTCTTTCTCTCCCTCCTTTTGGTCTCTTCGTCCTCCCTCCATCTCCTCCTGTATTTCCTTGCCCTTTCTCCTCTCCTCTCTCGGTTTCCCTCCCTCCTCCTCTGCTTCTCAGCCATCCCGTCAGCTCGGCTCAGCTCAGCCTCGGCTGCCTATTACCCTGCAGCCACTGTACACTTTTGACTTTGTAGGCTATTAGCCCGCAGCCAGCCCGAATGCCCCTCGCTCCTAAAATCCGAGCTGAATATTGTCAGAGAAGCTTTGGAGAGGGAGGCAATTTCTGATATGCCGTTGAGAAAATGCCTGCGTGACTCTTCCCACTGTCAGAGGCTCAGGGCTCGGTTTAGATGAGATCCTCGCCTCACGCTGCCTCACAAGTTTGCAGTGACTTCAGCGCACTGAATGCAATGTAGTCAATTAGGCAGGGTTCGAATCCCTGCGCAAGCCCGGTGGGGGAAACCGAATGAGTAACACTTTCCCCTCGCTTAAAGACTACTGCCGAGGTGCAGGCACGCAAGAACTTAGCCCCCAGCTGCTCTGTGGCTACCAGAGGACGACTGTGGTTATACTGGGCCTAAATGAGTGGACTTGAATGAATGTGAGGCAGGGCAGCGGTGGAAGTGAGAGCAAGCAGCAGGACCTCTACACAACGATCCATGATGCAACATTAGACCATGTGATGTCAGATCTGAGCAGATGCACAGCATCAGGGTGATTTTCCTGTGGAGAAGAAGTGCAGTTTATGCATAAAAGGCTTTTCAGAGTCAGACCTGCGTGCGCCTCCATCCCTCTAATGCCAATCGGCGCATCGATTTCTGCATCCATTTTCAAGTCAAAGCAGTAATTTTGCCAATGGCAAACTAAACACTTGTGTAATTTGTGTCACCGCCAGCAAGAGTCATCTCTTTCTCTCGACATGGACGAAGCAAAATGAGCGGCTGGCTTCTAGAGTGAAATTTACAAGGTGATCAATAAGCCAATCTGACGATTCATAAATGGTCAGATGATTAAAAAAAGCCAACAACACTGACTCAGTGACGCCCACTGAAGCAGCTGTGGGTGACACAAATTATATGTCTGCGTCCAGCTTTTTGTTGGTAGAATTACTTTTTTGACTGACGGAAATTGATGGACTCTGTGCTATTAGAGAGATAGTGAGGAATTATACAGAGGTTAAAATGTCCATCCGGTGCTGAATGTAGATAGTGAGACAAATATGTGAAAACTCCATTAATTCCACCTTTACAAAAGTCGCTTTGGAGACATAGCTCCATATTTGGGTCAAGCTTAAGTCACATTTGATAATGACTCATGGGAATAATAAAAGCTACCGTTCTCATTTCAGTCAGCTGTAAGTGATGAGCTGAAAAAATTAGATTTCCATGTTTTGCACATGAAAGCGAATTCAGCTGAGGAGTGAGCAGCAAACGGAAAAACGTCTGCACACACTGACAGCGTGAACGCGCCTCCTGCTCAGTCCGCCTGCTAGCAAACAACAGAAAAACGCCGAAAAGCTGCTGCATGGCGGGATCCGGGATTCACTTCTGCCCATTCAGTGAGGACATTTCTCCAGGAAAAACATGGAGTAGTAATAAGGAGACGAGTTAGTCATTATACATTTTCCTCTCTGGTAAACACATGGTGCTAAAATATTCCTTTGACATGCTGAAATCTAATGTTTTTATCTAGCTAAAGCTAAAGCTGAGTCTGACCCATTGTGCTGTGTCTCTCAGTCAGCTGACATGTTTGGCCTCAAACAGCTTGTAGCACGTGTTCGGTGCGATGCATTGAAGCCGTCTCGATCCTCTGCACCTATCTGTGCTTTGTTTAGGTAACCATTCAGAAATCATAACTTCTCCAATTACTCCAATGACACGTAATTACACGTCCCTGCAGAGCCTGATGAGACAAAAGGCTTATGTTCTTCACAGCCCTGGACAATTAAACACGGAGGAGTAATTCTTCTTCTTTAAGCTGAAAACAAAAGATAGAAACACTTTTTCTTGTCCTGGAGGCCAAAAGAGAAGCACTACCCAAGGTTTCTGAGCGTGTGCTTCCCTAAAACAAATCAGATGCTACAAGCTTTTGTACTTTCTTACACTGTGTTTGAAGATCAGTGCCCAGAACAGCGCTCTTTCATCTCTGGAAAATAAGTTAGTACGGTGCAGAAAGACTAAATTATGGTTTCACCTCAAGCAGCTGAACTACAGAACACTCCCTTTATCTTTCAGGAAATATTTTAAACTCTTGGAGATTACATGTAGAGCTCTAAATGTTAGGACCAGCCTGCATTGCAGACGTTTCGTTGTCTTTTGCGCCTTCACATTCATTTCGATGCTCCACTGAGCCACATTCCTTTCACTTAGCTTTCTGTCCAATGTCACGGCGCAGGTAGTCCTGGTAAAATGATTTATACTTTGGTGTCGAGCATTAATTACCACTGAGCCTTTCAGGGGTGTCAGCTACCAACAGGCCGAAAAATACACTGCATGCTTTGGTTGTCAGTTACCTGAAACCCCGGCGAGCTCCACAAGCTTCCTGCTCTTCCTCCACCTGCTCAGGTGAGCTCATTGGTGCAGTGTTACAGTGTATTTCTGTCTATATGTGCTGCTTATATTATCTGTACAGTCTCCTTATTCTCCTTATTTGAAAGCACATTCAGCTGCATTCTTTACATGAAGGGTGTTACATGAAGAAAACTTAGACTACTGCATCAACATGTAGTATTAGTACTTGTAGTGTCTTCAGGTGTGTAATGGCAGTTGTTTGGGTTCAGCTCATTCTGGATGGTTTTGGGTCCATCTTGTGAGCATGTGAGGCGGCATGTTCAAGGAGCTGCATGCATTGCTGTATCCTGATTGGATCTGAGAACCTGAACACACGCCGTGGTAGTGACTTGTTCATCACGAGGTGGCCGTGCCCTGAAGCAAACCCTGATTTATCGTCTATTTAACTCTAAGTGTTAGCTTTGCTTCAAAGTGGACATCATCCTGTATCGAAGAAGACTTGAATCTAGAGATTGAGACCATAAACTCAACGGAAAAACGTTTACTGAGGTAATAAATCAAGTGAGAAGAAGGGTCATTTTCCCATAAGCCTACATACAATCTTTTTGCAACCAGTGGAATTGCTGCCCATTAGACAGAACTAAAGCACTTTTTAGACACAGCACACACATTACATATTCATGATATAGACTGTGAGCAGTGACATAAATACCCAGACAGACTGATAATCATGCCACGCCTCCACATTCAGACGATAACTCACATTCAAATCAGCAGAATGAAAAGTCCCTTTCGCCGCCACGCAGCTGGCGTGTGGCATTTACGTCAGCAGAGGTGAAAAATTGCTTTGACATTTAAAACACATAAATAGTTTTTGTGCAACAGTGAGCATAAACACGCAGAAAAACACCAGTACAACAGCGTCGTACACATCATGTATGTTCCAGCTCACGGCTCACACGGCGAATAAATCACCTGCAGAAACAATGGCGAGGCAGCTGCGGAGCCACATTTCATGCACCTCTGCTGCAGAACTGACTTTGTGCAGGCATTGTTGGCCGTAGCTGCGATTTAATTTCACTGACCTCTTCCTCTGCAGCTTCGGAGCCTTTTGCCCAGAGCGTTTCTGCAGATGCCCCCTATCTGCCCACAGTCCAGCAGGCTAATAGGATGATAAGCACCATTTGCTTGAGAAGATCTCTTTAGTTCTACCTAAATCCCTTCTAATTTGCTCATTTTGCCCACTTCAGTAACACCCTTTGTTCACTCCAGGCGGAGATGAAAATGGTATTGCGTAATCAATCAGCTGAGTGCAATTGATCATTACATTCAGGCAGAGACTCTCCTGCCTCTTAAACTCTGACTCACTGCATGGAAAACGGATATTCAAGGTTATGTTTTCTTTGCTTTCCCTGCAGCTGATGTGACCCCTGCACTCCTGCATAACTGGTTCCCTGTAATGTAGTGAATTATAAGCCTATTATTCTCGCTGCCAGGTGTTTTGGATGAGGGTGTCGGCTACATGCCTAAATCAAAGAGTGATTTAGTATTTCCTGCTTGTTCTACTTGTGGCAGAGGTTTTAAAGTTGGCTGCTGATCCTTCAAAACCTTTGTTTAAACAGGGAAGATCTGCTGAACAAGGGGGTTGTTTTGTTTCCAGTCAAGCCCCGAATCACACACAGTTGTCTGCTGTTGCGCCGTACAGAGGAAGAAGTCTTCTGTGCGGTGTGACTCAAAGCAGGTAGAGCAGGCAGGTCAAGAGCAAGAAAACAGAGTATCAACGTAATACAGAGCATGCAAGACATCAGCATAAATGTTTGGTAAGTCAATGCTCAGATGATATCAGGCTGATAGTGGCCAGATGGGACAGATGTGGGACAAAAACGATGAGCCCTGTGCGCTGTGACGCGTCAGTGTATTATAAGTGAAAGACTTTCAGGTCAGAATTTCGTCTTCTGACTTAGTTTGATCACATCTAAGATGCCACAGACGTTCAGCCTCTGAGCCTCAAGCAGCTCCCAGACGTTTTTGTCTCCTCTCACATTTGAACTTTTTCCACTGTGATGTAGAAGCTCTGCACCTCAATCCATAACATCACACATATACGATCATTTATTTGAAAAACCATCTCTCCCTCAGCTTGCTGTTCGCATGTCAGTCGAGTTCTCACCGACTTTCTTGGTTGGTGATTGGTTGAACGTCAACAGACAAAGAGAAACGAACGACCTGTCGAGTGTTGAGGAGCTTCAAGGTTTTCGGTTCAGGCCTGCTTAGATAGAAGCAGGTGGGACGTCCAGGCAGGCAGCTCGAAGCAGGCAAACACACAGAAGGCCTGAGAACATAAATGGCTGAGGAGACGCTTGGTGGTCAGGTGACTGAATCAGGTGATGGCTTAAGGCAGAAAACTCAACAGATGGAGGGCAGGTGAGGAGTGACACGTCTGAGCAGATAAGAGATGGACCGGATCCAAAGGCATGAATGGTGTTAATGCAGTTCAATTCTGTCCTGTGTCGGCCAGAAACACAAGCAGAGGCATCGAAGCAGTCGAAAATATTAGAAAAAGAAGACGAGTCTGCTACAGGAAAAGCTAAAATGATATCAAAGCTGCTGTTTCCCTCCTTCTTTCTCTTGAATGTTCGTTTTCAAGGCCCCTGCTTTGTATCCTCAGACAGAAATGACCTTGTGAGTTTGTGTGCATTCACGACGTGTCCTGCGTCCTGATCAGAGAGGATCCGGTGTGATTATCTGGTGTGTGAGGTAAATAATTCACGTTCTCAGTCCGACGGAGCAGTTTAGTGGCTGCGAGGACGCTCCTCGCTGAGAATATATTACAAACAGGCAAATCTGGAAGACGATAGTCCTGAAACAGACGCTGATCCGTGCAAAGATCATTTTTAAATGGGTGTAAGATCATAAATAAACCACAACCCGCTGGACTAAGAGAGACAGAAAGAAAATTAAATGTTTTGCACAATTAGTCTTGAAATAATTTAGATTTACTGTTCGGCGTCAAGCAGCTTCAGTGACTCCAAAATAAATAAAAGCTGCACTAAACTGACATTCATGCATTCAAGTTGTGCTTTTAAAGTTGATGCATTTTTGGTTGTTTGCAAACCAAAATAAATAAATAACTACGATTTTTTTCCAAATTAAAAGTAAACCAAAATTGCTGTTGCAGAAAACACAATTAGGGATTTAAAGACTCAAGGACAGAAAACAACCACTGAAAATATTTTATTGTTTTGTTTGCTTCACTCTGTTTGAATACACAACCAGAAAAGTGAAAACTTAATGAGAGACTTGAACTGCAGTCTGCTGAAGTCCTGTGACTGACCCCTTCATGACCCATGACCTCACTCTTTAATGCACCAGGTATCGCGTTAGCATCATTTTTCAACATTCAGGGCTCTGCGGTCAAGTTAGAAATATGCAACATCCTGTTAGACTTCAAAATAAAGCTTGCTGAGAACAATAATAAACAAATGTTGGACTTTGGTGAAGTTTAGGCCCTAAAAGCTACTCGGAAAAGATCGTGACTTTATTTAAAATAAGTGTGTTTTGTACGTTAAGTTACGTACGTTAGGTTACAACTTACAAAAGAAATACAACCGTCCTCCATGTGTGGACTTTTCTCACTCTTTAAACTGCGTCATGTGATGCTTTGGGAATGTTTCATTGAAGTTTCACAGTTGTTGTTTTGAAACGTCCATCCACATCTTTCATTATTCACGTGACCACGACTAGTTGGGAAACCTTAAACGTATTTGACTGGATTTAATCCCGCTCGATGGACTCCTTAGTCCAACTGTTTGCCCATTATTGATTTTATCTTGGTTAATATTGGCCATAGTTTCCTGTGTCAGCGCAGGAAGTGCCATGTGTCCGTTTTCGGGTTCAGTGCAGAGAGAATAAGAATAAGGAGTTGAGGCATGTTTGAGTTCACCTGTAACATCAGTGTTCTTGTTTAATTTTGACCTTTTCTTAATATTTTGACGCCTAACCAGCTGAAATGTAATTCTGATGTTTCCTTCTCCGCCCTAAACAAACATGGATGCTCAGTAAAATTCCTCACGTCTTAAATGAAGTGCAGAGATGAATGAAGTGAACGTACACCTGTCTGCAGGTGCGTCCGTATCGTACCCTCTGTTATGTTTCACCAGATGCAGTTTTGAGCTGATATTTTTCTGAGACTTGTTTTTCAAAGCTACAGCTGCTCCTGTTACTGTTCCCCTGTTTTTCTCTTTATTCCGTCTCTCTTCTGACAGCGAGAGACACTGACTGACAACAACAGACGGCATGAAGGAGATCTCTGTCCCACAATCACATGGCAAATCTCTCTCCTTACTCCGCCTGTACCTGTCTTCCTGTTTTCTAGCTGTGTGTCCTGTTGTTGACTTTATTTATTCACGGGAGGGTTTCCCTGAGCTCTTATTAGGCAACGCCCTGTCACACATTCACACAGCTGCACATTTTCATGCCGTCCTTCTGCAGTGAATCCAAAGAGAAACTGAGGTGTTTTCAGGTGACGTAGGACGCCCTGTGGCAGCCGCAGTGGAAGCTCTTGTACTGAGAGCAACTGATTATTTCAACCCTGATACGCTCATGTTAACCAGCTACCAGCCAGAGGATAGCATTAGCAGTGGAAGGTGGTTCCAAATACTAATTATCACTGCTGACTTTACTAAATTAATTAGTGAGTCAGGTGAGCTACCGTCACTGTTTTTGGAAATGTGGCATTTCTAACTAGCAGATCCAGTAGTTTAGTGTTAACATTATCAATAGAGAGCTAGCAAGACCGCTACAGTTTCAGAGGGAGGTGGCAGCTGTGGAGAAGTCACCCCAGGTCCGCTGCTTGGACCTGAGTGGTGGAGAGAGGAGGCGTCAGAGGAGCAGAGGCTGCAGGAAGGAGCGTGGTGGTGGAGCAGGTCGTGAGGTGGCTATGAAGCACTCTGAGTGAGGATGAGGACTTTGAACTGGAGCCAGCTCTGAAGGACGGGGGTGATGGACAGCAGGTGAACAGGCCGGCAGCGGAGTTCTGGATGTACTCGAGAGACGGAGAGTGATGGGTGGAGAGGAGTTGTGTTTTTTTTAGAGCTGGAAAAAGGCAGTTCTGGTGGTTTGATGGACGTGGTGTTGGAAGGAGACGTCACAGTAGAAAATAACTCCAAGGTTGTGGCGCGTGGGGGGAGACAGAGCGTCGTTATCGATGGTCAGGCAGAAGTTGTGAGTGGTTTTGTTGACGGATAAAGAGGTTGGTCCACATGGACTGGCTACAGGATTAAAAGACCAGTGTGAAGGGTTTAGTGGCATCTGCTGGTGAGGTTGCAGACAGCAGAAACATGGCGGACTCTGTGGAGGAGGACCAGCTCCCTCTGTGGATACAAAGAGCTCATTCTCAGATAATAAAAACACAATTATTCTTAGTTTCAGGTGATTCTAAGCAAATTAAAACACACTAATCAATATTTAATTCCATTTCTGCATTATTCTGCCAGTAGATCCCACTAACTCTTGGACCGTGGTCCTCTGAAACAGCCCACGGGTGAACACATGAATAATACAACACTCTTTAATATTCTTGCATTGCATTTTTTTCAGCACATTCATACTTTCAGTTTGTAGTTGGCGTCACAGTAATTTAAATTTGGACATGAATAACGACTGAGAAGTGTAATGTCGTTGGATGGATCCACTTCTTTTCGGTGCATCTTCTAGTTTCCCTTCTGAAATTCCAAACAGGAGAGATCAGTTTGTGGACAGGCTGTATGGATAAACCCGTGAAAGGCCAGTAGCATCACCTGCCAGCTTGGTCGTCATTACTGTTAATCTGGCTGGCGTCATGCGCTGGCGTGGAAAGCGTTGGTCAGCATCGCAAGCAACACGCCACAGCTGCAGCTAATTGGCTCCAGTGTGCGTCGCAGGGGGAAGTGGTAGTTGTGGGTTTACTGATTCCGCGAGTGAACCAGCAGCGAGATGAGTTTGGAATTTTAAATAGAAGGAAGCCACGAATGTATGAACTGCGTATGATTTCTTCAGCGTGCCCCTGCAGGAAGCTGCTGAAGACCCCCCTCGACCTTCTCTTAATCACATCGCTGTTTTCTCCTCTTCCTCTAACACCTCCATCTTCCCTCCATCTGCTGTTGCTCTTCTTGTATTTCTGTGATTTTACTGTAAATCTAAACTGTCAACAAATGAAAAAAACAGAAAAACAGAACAAAGACTTGATCCTACAGATACTGCACGTATCCAAAGTCTGATATCTCTTCTTCTTCAGTGCCATAAATCTCCATTTTTGTGCAAAAACTATGAAAACACATCAGTCAAACTGTTGCACTGGCTGACATGTTTCCTCATTAGCATGAACACACAGTTTATTTTGACTCAGCTCCCCCCCCCCCCCCCACACACACCATCCTGCTGCCACAAATACTCACTAGAACAGCAAATCTGGATTAATCCGCCGCTGAAAATAGTCCCCAGCAAACGCACTTTTGTTTGAGTAATGTTTGATAAAAGCCACTTTTTGGCTCTTTTAGGAAATGAAATCATCCTTTGTATCTTCAAGCCGAGAGCCACAGACAGCAGAGAAGTCATGAACTGTCAAACCGAGAGAAAAACGAACCCATTGGATCGTTTCACGAGATTTGCTGACGGTGAGAAAAATGTAATAACGCCTCCTCCTCTCTGTTTCCTGCTCATGTCAACATCAAACCTTTATTCACTCTCTGCTCAGCAGGTTTACGTCACCTGTGCGTCTTAGTTTCAACACACAAATTTATTTTTTTTTATTCCTTATCGGTGATAGTTTTGCAGTAAAAAGTCTTCTTCACCTCTATACAGTCCACACAGGACATCATACCTCACTATCTTCATCCTTCCAATTCCTCATCTCCAAATGAGCTAAAAACTCCCATCTGCACCCTGTTCCTGAATTCCTCCTCTCTCAGTTTTTTCTTCATGTCATCAAATGGTTTCCGTGGCCCCCTTCCTCCTGTCCTATTTCTCGTCTCCCCTCAGAGACGCAGAATAATTTTTAACGCATTTTCAAGCCTTCAGACCACTTGAGAGGTCCTTGATTTTGCTCAAACTTCTCAGCTGCAGCATAAATAGAATCATCACCTCTGAGATGATCAATACGTCCCTGAAACCCATCGGCGTGATGAAATCATCGGCCAAGAGAGTCCTGGAACGTACCAAAGGAGGAGGCTCCCAGTGGACGTCAAGGCTAATCTCAGAAATTTGCACACTAATGTAACAGGATTCAAACTTTGGTGTCTTGAGACTCACCATATTAACTGTACAACAATCTGTCCTGCAAAAGTGCTGAATGTCAGACAAAGAGCAGGGACTTTTTAAGGGCGCTGAAGGTCAAAGCTACTCAGGATGTGCTTCGCATGCAGCTCCATCAGTCAGACCTGCTACATGTTCACGTCCCCAAAGAAATCCACTCCCTCATCCCTCCAACACAGGACTCATTTTTCATCTGTGCGACGTGCTGTTTGACCCTGACACCAGGTGGAACTGTTGTTAGCACATTTCGATGTGACGAAAGTACACGACTTTAAACAAGAAGGACGATCTTTTTTTATTCCTACAAAGTGTCTTTGAGCTTCCTTGACAAAGTCGAAACTACAAAAGTTTGAACGTTGTGCGAGTGTTGAGTCTCATAGTGATCTGCCTTGTGTTAAATGCTGTCAGGTGGGACTGGGTGTAAAACAAAAGGGTCAAGTTAAGCCTCAAACTGCAGCCTTAACCTCAAACAGTAGTTTGACTGAACTTTGGACGTGATATGGTCGAAAGCTCTGAAAAAAATTGAAGCGAACCTTCAACTGGGATTCTTTTGTCAAAACAGCATTTCCAAGGTCAAGAACTTGCTTCGCTTATAAGCCAAAAGGTCCTTTGGAGCGCTTCGGAGGAAATGAGAACAGCTCTGACCTCGCATGCTTTCCATTGTCCTGTCGAACTAACTGGCGAACGCCTTTGTGACTTCAAAGTATTTTTGGCTCGGGGTGAAACCTTATTCTCAGATTTAATGAATGATAAGTAAAAAGCGCAAACTACCTGCCAGGAGGGATGTTAATCCTGCGTTCTGAGACGAGACAGGAGACAATGAGTACAGCAGCAACTCATCCAAGTCAGCTTCAAACATCGGCTGGCGGCGTCCAGCAGCAAGGTCACACTAAAACACGACACCGCTTGATTGCCAGAGACAGAGTAATTTGCTTGGCTCTTGTCCTTGCAGCCTGCCCAGACCTCCACGTTAACAATCCCAGAGTGAAGTGAAAAATGACTTCGTCAGACTCGTGCCTCGATGCGGCCGAATGACTGCAGAAGCATGATTACTGTTTTGCTCTGGTGTTTTTATGCAACAGGGGTGTTTGCAGGTGTTTCCGGTTTCTGTCCTCGTTTTGGTCCCAGCTGTGGTTCGAGTGCAGGTTGCAGTCAGACAGACGGCTTCACCGTAATGAAAACATTTCAGACATTAGGATTCGACCTACTTTTGCTTTAGGGGACATTAGGCTTCATCAGACTGTTGGATTGTTAATTTCACATCGGCTGCAGCAGTGGGCGAGATGCCACGTGCGTTCAATAAAAACAGGAAAGTTATTTCATACGGGGAGATTCAGTGTGGAAATGGTCAAGCTATGTGCTGTTTACGTTTGCTGACTCATGCTGGGCTCAAAGCTCAGAGCTGTGCTGTGGACTTACAGCCGATGCAACACGTAAGCCGGTTCTGGTCCATTTGTCTGAATACAAATGAGCACGCAGGAAATTGAAATGAACAGCGTTTCCCAGCCGTAGATCAGGTGTCTGAAGACTTGTTTTGCAGAGTGAACATGCTCTTTCGCAGCAGCGCCCTGCCTCCACACGAGCAGATGAGGTTTTACCACATTGCTCAAGGGCACCTCAGCTCAGCAGCGGCCGACTGAAGAGAATGCTGCTCGTGCATTTTCTCTGTTTGGAGTTAAAGGCCCTGAAAGGCTGTTTTTTCAACCAGCTTCCAACTAATTACAGTGATAAAAACAAGTCGGACATGAACGCACCGTTATCTGCTGATTACTTCACATGAGGCCTCTCTGTCTGTGTTTCGTATGTGCTGGTTTGTGGGTTTTGTTGGGCACACATTGGTGGAAAAAAGCTGACACATTCTTTTAATCTACCAATTAGAATTTAACAATTTAAGAAGTGCTGATAAGGCAGATTTGGCTTTCAAACTCTCATTAATTTATAAATAAGGACTCTAAGGAGGGATTGCAGCTTTAAAGCAGCATTAATAGATGCTTTGACCACTTAGGTCCAATATTCACTGGACTTTTAGCTCCGGTTTGGTCTCCGGAGGGAAACGTACGACTCTTCAGACTCCACCAACTGTGTGCTGTTTGGTGCTGGGCAGGCAGCCTGCACTGGTTCTTGACCCATTTTTAACATAAAAAACATTGATTGCTGCAGCTTTAACTTAATTTTTTGAGTAATTTGACAAACACAGAACAGTTTCTTGAAAGATTTCAAACCTTTCAGGTGCTTTAACAGCAGAGCAGAGCGATTATTCAAACATTCACAAACGGTGTGTCGTGATCAGGCACTTTAACAGATTTAACACACCGGCTTCCAGCCTTCAAATTGCTCCTGCCTTTGTTTTTCCAGCCGTGAATTGAGCATTTATTTTCATTTCATTGTGTAGTTTTAGTTGTTTTTGTTTATAGGCACAATGAAACAAAACAGCTGTAATGTTCCCGCTCATACCTCTTCTGTCTCTGCTGTGTGTGGTTTATGCCTTCAGACCTTTCCTTAGATCTCTTTTTGGGACTATTTTTACCCTGAGATGATCATTTTATGACAGCAGGAATATTATCATGTTCCTGTGGCTGTGACCTTTACCCACTCCTTTCTGCCGGGTGCTTGTAAAGCCGGTGATGTAAGAATTGGTCCTTCCACTGTAACACTCAGAACAAGAACATGCAAGCAGAAAACCTGACATGAAAAGTTCAAGGCGCTGCGAGCCTTTGAGGGCGAGCTCAGGAAACTCTGAAGCAGGAAAGCGTTCCCCTGAACGTTCCAGCTGTTTTGTCACCTTTTGCATTAACAAAGTGTGCAGCTAATATTCCCAGTCCCAAACGTTTGTTTTGTTGTACTGCTAATGGCCTTGGCTCATGAGTCCCCACCAGTGTTGGCGTGTCTCTTTGTGGACGTCAAGCACAAATCATCCCAGATTCAGTGTGTTTTCCTAATTAGTGGAACGGTGCTGAAAATCAATGAATGGTTGTATTGCACAAACGCGACTTCTCTTCGGGTGGATGACCGGGGGGGAATTAAACAAGTGTTATTGAAAATGACTGGGCCTTAGACAAAAGACAATTTGCACTTTGCTTCCCTGTTGCTTACTCTACACTATTCAGGGTGTTTCAGAGTAAGGAGACCAATAACAATTCGATAATTGTTTGGGGTTTGTTTACCTGCCTCTGCTCTGGGACTTTGTTCCCCCTTAACTTGCTCAGAAGGTGCATCATTGGTGGTACACTGACTCTACTGCGGCTAGTGCTTTGATTTACTTTAGAAGTTTGGTGTTTCTTTTCTTTTCCTATAGGTTTCCTTCTCGTTTTATTCAGTGCTTGTATGCTTTTATGTATGCTTATATTGTTCTGTGTGAGTAGAGTGAGAACTGATAAAAGTCGACCACCAAAATAATCATCAGGAACAATGAAATCCAGATCAAAACGTGTCATCTGGAGCGAGTGTCTGTTCTGGACCGAAGGGTGGGCTTATCCAAGCGTCTTTCAAAAAATGGCCAAATGAGAACCGGTTTCAACCTGCAGCAGCGTCTGGACAGAACGCTGGGAAAGTTTAGGCCGCGGCACATCCAGGGTAGCGGCTGACTTCAAACAGCTCCGCTTTCACTGTGGATGCCCCCCATGGCTGCTCTGTGATATCAAAGCTGTTGACAGTTTTGGCTCTTGTTCAGACAGACCTTTAAAGTTTAATGATACATGTTGCCTGCTTTAGTTTCAGAGCCTTTTCACAGCCTTGTTTTTGACGTAGCATTAATTGTGCATTCACGTGTTGTTGCCCTGCTGGATGTGCAGCTTTCCTGCCTGAAAGCAGCACCTGAACGCCTCTCCGTGTCAGACAACCAGCATAGCGTGGGCCAACATGGCCGACATCAACTGTCCTGTCGTACTATCACTGACTTGACCTGCATCAAACTTTCAGCAGCTCTGGGAAAACCACATGCATCAGCGGCGTTTCAGAGTCGACTTTGCTTTCATTTCTTTGTTTGCTTTGTTTAGGTTCACACTGACTGATTACAAGCAAACCGGGGCCAGTAAACAAAAGTCACATTAACTCTCTTGTGTACTGGACACAGTTTGGTGACCTGTCGTTCTGCCACATTACAGACTTTGGCGTCAGAGGGGGAGTGAAAACAAACTGAGTAGTGTTCTGTGCTGTCTGCCGTAACCGAACACTTGTGGTGTTCATATCAGCGAGGAACACGTAGAAACGACTCAACATGAGCTTCAGTCCACACTGCTGTTTGAGCTTTACTGGTTCTGCTCATCTTTCAAAGGAACAAGGTGTCCAAATACTGTCACACACATCAACCTTATCTCTTATCTGAACTGAATAGAATCGAGTTGAGATGAATCGACTGACTTTATGGATATGCAAGTGACATGTTACATGTTAACGTGAGAACACTTGATCAATATGTGACACATCGAGACAGAAAATAAAAGACAACATGTAGATTTCCCAAAGAAATGAACAGAAGAAAACTTTTTTTTTTCGCACTGAGCCTGCTGTGTCACAAATACTTCCACATATTTCATCTGCTATGCAAAAACACTGCTACTGTAGCTTGTAACACCCTAATTTATATATCCCTAATAGATATATCTTATCTTATCTTATCTTAAAAACCAAAATGAGTTCGGTAGTGACGAACTACAGGCATCTACTGGCTCTGACCTCGTCACTCCCGGCAAGGATACACCATGCTCGGCACAGCAGAGATCGGGGGAGTGACAGTAATACTCCACAAGTGCATGCAGGGGTGACACATGAAACGCTATGCAAACACAAACAGCTCCGGTGGCAGCAGTGTCTGCAGTAAGAGCAGACTTTTAAGGTGAGCAGTGCAGCAGCAGGCATAGTCAAGCATTGACAGCTAAATTGCACTGCGGGGGCACGTTAGATTGGATATATGTTGCAGATAGTAGCAGGAACTGCTCAACTTCTCCTCGGGGAGTAGATCTTAGTGCTTATTTTGGTGCCATGTTGAGTCTGAACGCCTCCTGAGAGGAGCGACATACAAATAAAACATGCAGTGTGCTGTATAGCGTTACTGTTGTAGTGGTTAATAATAGTGACACTAATCAAACAGGGCGTTGTAGCGTCTATAATGACGAGTATCAGATGTGCTTGTAATGCCGCCGCTCCATTCAATAACCACCCAGAGAAATTGAATTTTCACTCAGCTCAGCAGGAGCTCCACTGTATTACCATACCTGCACCCGGCCCTCGTGTCAGCCCGTATATGCGGCCGCCTATCTTTCTCAATATCGGTGCAATCAGCTGAGCTGCCGTGGCCAGTCTCAGTCAGCGGCGAGCGACGTGTCCCAGCTCAGATTAACTCTGCAAATGCATTGAAGTACCCCGAGCTGTTTTTTCTGTGTTGTCTCATCCTCTCCCCATGTGCTTTGACAGGCTCGTAAATAATGCAGGAGGACTTTGCGATGATAACTGGCTCGGAGGCAAAGCACGAACACGCCAAATCATGCACACACAATTCCTCTGTTTTTTTATATCTCTCCCGATATCACTTTCTATGCTGCTGGAGTTTGGCTCATTTCAGCTGTGTTTTTTTTTTCCCCTCCTCAAACAGGTTTACAGTTCACACCTTTATCACTGTCCTGGTCATAGATGCCAACACATAGATGCACAGGTGTGCCTGGTTTTTTGCAGCACACAGGGCAAAGTTGTTACTTCGATCACACACTAATGATGATGCTGTGGAGCTTTACAGTCGGACTCCATGTCCGTGACTTCTGGTGAGGTTGAGCCGACTGTCTGACGGCGCACACACACCTCCGTCCTCGTCTATGACGAATAACCTTGCCGCTTATTGATTTTTGTTCTCTTTTTCTAAGTCTTGCAAACACCTGGATAGCAGCTCTTTGCCGAGGGCTGAGAGAAACATTAGACTGAGACAGGAAGGCGTCCATGAGAGACAGTGTAAAGGAGGCTTGTACCAGGGCTGGAGATATAAATGTCCTGATCCTGCAATATTATCTCTAACATTTATAATGTTATTTCTATTTAAAACAAACTCTCTTTCATGTTGGTTTGTCATGCTGTTAAAGTCAGAAATGACAGAAGCTCAGGCCCAAAGTGCCCTGAAAGCTAATAAATCCATGTGAAATAAAAAACAAACCCAGTGCTCATTCGTGCATGTAATTTATTTAAACTAGTTGTCAAATATTCAGGTGTGATTGCCACTGCAGCCTCCCATCAGCAACAGAAACCGACTAGTTTTTCAATAGAAATCCTTCAACAATGTGGTGCAAAGCAGTAAAATGGCATCATCATCTTCTACGAGCCTTGAAATGGTTCTGCAACAAGGAAGAGGAAGTGAAAATCTTAAAGAACAAACTTCTGCTACAGTACCCAAATGCAGTCAAATGCACTTTAGTGTCTCCTGTAGATTCCGGATAGATGAAGATACTTAGAGCACTCAGGAATTCAAGCACTGCTAAAAAACATATGTTTAAGTGTTGCTGTTGAGCTCCGGGGCCATGAAACCTGGAAGCAGCCTCCCCTCCGTCCTGCAGATACGTACGTGAAACAGTAGGCAGGGCAAGTATGAACATGCTCTAACACGACAGGGTCACAGCCCAGTGGTCTTATTCCAAACTGAAAATGAGCATTTTGAAACATGATATTGGCTGTTGCTCTTCCAGGTTTCTGCCCAGAAAGAAAGAAAGAAAGAAAGAAAGAAAGAAAGAAAGAAAGAAAGAAAGAAAGAAAGGAAGATAAGAAAAAAGTGTGTGATGTGATCTGACAAAACGACTGCAGAGTTTTAATTAAGCTCAGCTGGATATGATACAATAAAAAGAAAATACTGAAATGTGTTAATATGTTATTCGAGTCTTCCTGACTCATCGGTGCTTTATCTGAACGAGGTTTGGTTGTTTCAGTCAATGGTCCCAAACATGACTCTGAAGCATCAGCAGCCTCGCTGAGCTGTGATCTGACGAATCCTCGACGCTGTCCGTGGTGCTGAAACTGCAGACGGATTTCTATGTGCACCTTTTTCATCTCTCTCCTTTTCCTTTCCACCAGTTTCATCTTGTATCTATAATGTTGTATAAACGATACACAATAAATGCTGAATTCTGTACTATATTACAGCCTGAATACTCCATAGAATGGTGTCACCTTCATGGTCAAAGTGAGAAGTAGCGGCATGTAGTTATAGAAGAGCGAGAGGATCATAGAGACACACTGCTGCCTCTAGTGTTCCTATAATATTCCTGTAATATTTCTGTGATCATTCAGTAGTTGAATATACACCTCCAGACCAAAACCACCTCTGGAACAAGATAAGGATCAGGCCATCACCTCCCGTCAGAGGAAAAATATACACATCTGGACACGGGGCGATAGAAAATGACTGTAATATCTGTAAACGGCGTGACATTACTGACTGTAATATTAGCTATAACATTCTCTATTGCCTGAGAAAATCGCACCAGCAGCATCAGAGGTGGAGTTGTCATCTGAACTGAAACGCACTTTGAGAAGTGCAGCAACATTTGTGCTGAAAAGGCAAAAAAAGGATGAAAAAAGCTGCGAGTCTGGATGAGATCCTGGATGGAGAGACATGAGCAAAGCTGACTGTGTCGCTGACAAAGGGAATTGGAGATGGTACGTCTTCCTCGGATGAGACACGAGTGACGTCATCGGCTGCCGATGACAGGCGGAAATATCAAACATGTCCGAAAACAATGGAGGACTGTTTGCACCCGGGTCAGAATAGTCAAATGGCCGCTATTTGGCTATTTACACCCGTCACCTGGTGACGCAGCGAAAAGAGCAAAGTCCGTGTGGGGAGGAGGCTGTGATGGATGAATGGGTCAAACACCGGACTTTGGGCCCGGAGAGAGGTGTTTGAGACCTGTGTGAAAACTGAAAGTCAGCTTTACTTTGGAAAATGTATTATTTTCAGTCGTTCTGTTCAGGTTGATGCAACAAAACCACTTCTTAGGTTTAGGTAGAGATGACGGTTGGCTCCAGACGCCTGAGTACAAACAGCATCTGGCTTTTATCCGCTGTCAGCGCGCACTGATGCAGACTGGCACAGACCTGGTCCAGCATCAGCTGTCGAGCCCGAGTCATATCAGAATCAGCTCCACAGTCATCATGTGTGGGAAGATGACTTGTGTTCGAAACTGTTTAGACAATTTCTGACACTTGTTTAAAGAAAATAAGAACTTCAGACTCAACAAACAAAAGTAACTTGATAAAGTGGAGATTTTCGTTTTTATTATTTTAACCTCTGACTTGATTATTAGAACCTCAAATCCAAGAACGTCGGGATGCTGATCAGATCATTAATCAGTCCTTTTGACATGAACTCAACTGAAAACAGCTGCTTACTGTGAATCTGATGCAGCAACACGTTCACAGACTGGGAAACACCTGTTTGGATCATTCCACAGGTAAACAGGCTGATTGGTAACAGGTGAGAGGATCATGACTGGGTATGAAAGAGGCATCCTGGAAAGGCTCAGTCGATCACAGCGAGGACGGATCAACACATGGACTCAGGAACACTCCAGAAAACTGTCCTCAGTAAACAGAGTTTTATCGGAAATGATTGGATTCTGTCTTTATTTACGTCCGAACTTCTTTGGAATGGAGGTTGCAGGAGCGATGAGTCGATGATGGCGAGGTGTCGCCGTGGCTGGTAGATTAGCCTTATTTACCAGCAGAGCACAGCTGCCGAACGTTTGGCTGCTGTCTGCTGTTAATTTTCCAGCCTTTCTGCCGAGGAGGATTGAGGCTTTATTGTACTTATTTGTATGCAAATGCAACATCCTCCAAATTACTGCATTTAGGTAGGTGATACTTACAATATGTACCTCTGTGACCAAATTGAATTTCCCCCACCACAGGTGGACAGATGGGTCATGCAGAGAATGAGTATTATGTTATTATGGATAAAGCAGGTGTCACATACAGAAGCAAACATAAAACACATTGTGGAAAATATGCCTTAATCCTCTCCGGTCACACACACAAAGACACACACACGCAGCGAAACCCACACATTTAATCCCCTTTGGCGCCTTTTGTCACCTTTACCATCTGGTTCACTGGTGATGGCGAGC
This sequence comes from Chaetodon auriga, assembly GCF_051107435.1. NCBI lineage: Eukaryota > Metazoa > Chordata > Actinopteri > Chaetodontiformes > Chaetodontidae > Chaetodon > Chaetodon auriga. The sequence continues at coordinate 22,105,363 of NC_135090.1, read as the reverse complement.
TAGCCGGCTGCCAACGTGGCAGTTGGACAATCTTCAAGGATGTGCTTGATGGTTTTGCTGCAGTCTTCAGGGACTCGTGAGGTTTCAGCCACCCAGTCGGCGGAGGCTGTCAGGGCAGGAGGTGCATCCAGCTCAGCATCTGCTCAAAAGGCGCCAGCGTGGTATTTACTGCAAGTACTATGACCACAACTGCAGTTTTTCTGGGAAAAGAAATGAGGAGAATGTGAACAGCCTGCAAGTTTTTAACGTTGAACTAAAACATCACTTTACAGTTTTTTCACACCCAAAGACCTCAGAACCCAGACATCAGTGGTAACATCCTTCATCCAGTCATGTGTTCACAGAGCGGTGAACGACTGAGCCTTTCCAGGACGCCCCTTTCATCCCCAATCATGATCCTCTCACCTGTTGCCAATCAGCCTGTTTACCTGTGGAATGTTCCAAACAGGTGTTTTTGGAGCGTTCCACATCTTTCAGTGTGTGAAACGTGTTGCTGCGTCAGATTCAGATGTGTTTCGTTCTGTTTTCAGTTGAGTAGATGAAGTGTTTCCTCAGGTCTACTCGCTCTTTTTTTGGTCTTCCATTGTCAAAAGCTGCTACTGTAACCTGGCACCTGGTACTTTTTTTTGGTACCACCTTGATCGAGGTTTCAGGGATGTTGAGTTGATCCTAAAAGGTGCTCTGATTGGTCAGAGAGAATCACTGGCACACCCTGCACACCAGCCAAATCTGGCAGCCAATAAAACCAGACTGTGGTCAATTGATGGCGTGCAGCTGTTCCTCTGTTTGGCTGCAAATGAAAGGATCTCAGAAGAAAAGAATATCCTCCATTGTTCCCGTGTGTTTGCTGAAGAATCCCACCTCCGTCGAGGGGATCACAGCTGCAGCCGAGACCGTGCAGAAGTGCATCCGGTCCAGTTGAGCCGAGCCGCACCGTGAAGTGGAAATGCGACTATGAATAAGTTATTGCGGGGACCAGCTGAAAACTGCATCACTATTCTGACTCCACTTTGGGATTTGATGGTTAGATGCCTTGCTTAAGGGCACCTTATCAGTCTAAGCCAGATGAGAGGGCACATTCACGACCTCCGGTCCCCTTTAGCCTGCACTGGTGGACAGTGTTGCCTCTTTGCCTTCTTTTCCTCACGCGGGGATTCGACAGCGCCTGCGTCGCTCGCCCTCGTTCCCGAGCCTGCAGATAACCACCGACTGCAAACAATCAGCCTGGAGTCGTTCATCTGTGCCAGCGAGTGGCAGCGTATGGCCTCTAACGGGCTCCTTCTCTGACACATGTGAGCATAAGAGGGCTGGAGAGCGGCGAGCAGATGGCTCCCCTCCTCTGTTTGAACACTGCGCTTTAATCGAGGGCCGTAAATTGCTTATCGGAGCCCCAGTTTGAACATTTGGCTGAAGGCGCCGGTCGTAAACACCCCTCCCTCCGTCTCCTCCTCCAGCTCTTTTCTTCCCAAATGTAAATGACCTCTTCGTTGGCGTTCGACGGCGCCGATAGTCGACGGTGCTAAGACTCGAGGAGATAAGTCTCAGAAGAAGGGAAAAAACGTAAACGCTATCACTCTCTGCTGGCAGATGCTCGCGTTTGGCTCGACCTTCTGCAAAGCGTTAGCCCAGCTGTCTCATCACTCTTCCTCCCGCCGCTTCCCGGATCAGCTGCCTGTTTCCTCAGACATGAAGAAGAGTTGAGGGGGTTTGTTAGAGCATGCCGGCTTCCTTTTTGTCTCCTCCGCCGAGTGCCAGGTGGTTCATTGGCTGCCTGTTTTTTGACTGGCAGCCTCGCGGGCAAATCTGACAGCAGGACGATGAATAGCGTTGAGTGATGAATCAGTCTGTTTCAGAAGGTTTTTTTCTTCTTCTTCAACCTGAACGATGGACGAAAAAAACCCGAAGCAGCACGTAGAGGACATGAGAGGAGAGGCAGCGACTGCATTACGGAAACCGAAATAGCAAAGCTGTTGTTTTCCCCTCAGGATTATTTTTGTTTTTCCTCTTCATTCGTCTTCTCCATCACTCTCTGCACACCTCCTTCCATCCTTACTTTGCTTCCTTCCTCTCCTCACTCCTTTCTTTCCTTCCTTTCACCCTTTTTCTGCTTGAACCCCTCATTTTAAGATTCCTTTCCTTTTCCTGCATTGTTTCCTCCTTCCTTCATCCCTCCACCCTCTCTTTGCTTCCTTCCCATCCCAACTCCTTCCGTCCTGTCCCTCCTTTCCTCTACCATTGTCTTCTTCCATCACTTTTATGCCTCCTTTCCTTTTCTTAAATTGTCCTCTTTCCTTTCACTCACTCTTTTATTTCTATTATTTCCCATTTTCTTCAATTGTCCACTTCCTTTCCTCTAGTCTTTCCCTCCTTCCATCCTTCCTTCCTTCCTTCCTTCCTTCATCATTCTCATCTTATTTTCTTGTTACTTTCTTCCCATAAGTTCCATCTTGCTTCCTAATTTCCTTCCTTTCCTCCATCCTCTTTGTTTCACCTCCATCCCTCCTTGCTTCCTGTCCCTCCTTCCTTCCCTCCTTTATTTCCTCACTCTCTCCTTCACTTTCCCTCCATTCTTTACTTCTTCCCCAGGCATTTCTTGCCTTCCCATATCAATTCCTCTTCTTTTCTGTCCACCCTTCTTATTTTCATCCCTATTTTCTTGCTTCCCTTCATTTCCTTTCCTCTCCTACAGTATCCTCCTTTAAGTCATTCACTCCATCCTTCCTTTCCTTAACCTCCATCATTCGCTCTCCTCTACCAGCCTTCCTCTTCCCCCACTCCTCCTCAGTTTTCTGTCCTCAACTTCTACTCAACTTCTATCCCTCCTATAATACAGCCTTTACACTCTTCTTCCAGTATTTTTTCACTTCTTTCCTTCCCTTAATCTTTGCTTCAGTGTAACATCACAATTTCCTTTCCTTTCCTCCACCCCTCCAGCCTTGTTTCCCATCTTTCCTTCCCCAGCTTCTCCCACCTCTTGCTCTCCTTTCTGTCCTTCCTTCCTTCCTCCTTTCTTCACTCCATTTTTCACTTCTTTCCCTCCTTACTCCGCCCCCTGTCCAACCTTTAAATCTCTTTCCTTCCATCCTTCAAGCCCTTCCTTCCCCTTTCAGCCATATTTCACCCTTTTCCTTCCCTTTCTCTTTCCCCGTCCTCCTCTCTATCAGCTCTTCCTCTCCGCCCTTCCCTCCCTCCTTCCCTCTGCAGTGGATGACAGAGATTTACAAATTATTCCAGCCTCTCAGTGTGTTTACAGCCCGGTCTGTATTGACCTGCCTCTTCCACTCAGCCCTCCTCACAGCAGCACAAACATCCCAGGCCCTGCACACGTCGCTTCGCTTCACCGTCTCCAATACGAGCTCAGCAGCTATTTGCAATTCATGCTTTTTACCCAAACACACAAACATGCCTATTTTCGTATGAAAGAGGAGCAGATAAGAGTGGTGCCATGTTCACCTCACGCAGGTAAGTTCTGATTGTGATTCAACAGGTGTTTAATCTGCTGTGGGGGAATGAAGCCATGTGATGTCTGCGAGCTGTAAATATTCCAGCTCTGCAGGTCACGTCCTCTATTTGTTTTTCATTTATTTATTTATGGATTTAAGGATTTTAACCCCTTCAGTCCCAGTGGAAAGACAGCAGCCGCGCAGTGTTTAAGTGAGGCTTGCAGATGAACTAACTGGCGTATCTCACTGTCAGTCAGCGTATCAGTAGCCCTGATTAGACCAGTCCAGGTCGAGCAACCTGCCACATGACATCCAGCTGTGATTTATTCATGCAGACACGCACGTAAAACTAAATTTGGACCTGGATACAGCAAACAGCCTCATTTTAATTACTTTCAGGCTAATTGAGGATGAAGAATACAACAGATTTATTCTCTAAAAGAAAAAAAAGTGGACGTCTGGTGCATGGCGGGGTCAGGATAATACGTTTTGTTTGTTTTATTATTTAATATTTAAAAAACATTGCAGCTTAAACTGCAGCACAACCGCACTCATAAAAGACTTAACTGTGAAATAATTAGGTGTGATAACTGTAGTTACTGTATCGCGACTCCAGTAGAGTTCATTAACAGTCTGCCCTCTGGAGAAAGTGGAATGTCAAAGTAATTTAGACCCAAACACACACACACACACACACACACACACACACACACACACACACACACAAACACAAAGGGGTGGATGCTCCCTGTAATCTTGGCTCCATTGAGGTTAAAGTTTAGCATCCTGAGCCGCATAAACACCAAGTCATTAAAACACAGCTGGAGCCTCAGAGCTGCTAAAACACACCTCCCTCTCTCCCTCCCTCCCTCCCTCCCTCTCTCCCTCCCTCTCTCTCCCTCCCTCTCCCTCCCTCTCTCCCTCCCTCCCTCCCTCTCTCCCTCCCCCTCTCTCCCTCCCTCTCTCCCTCCCTCTCTCTCCCTCCCCCTCTCTCCCTCCCTCTCTCCCTCCCCCTCTCTCCCTCTCCCTCTCTCCCTCCCTCCCTCCCTCTCTCCCTCCCCCTCTCTCCCTCCCCCTCTCTCCCTCCCTCTCTCTCCCTCCCTCTCTCCCTCCCCCTCTCTCCCTCTCCCTCTCTCCCTCCCTCCCCCTCTCTCCCTCCCTCTCTCTCCCTCCCCCTCTCTCCCTCCCTCTCTCTCCCTCCCTCTCTCTGTCTCCGTCTTGCCGTCTTACAGATGGAACCGGCTTATATTTACTCACCTTCACTTTGCTCTCCCCCCCCTCCTCCCTCCACCACTTCACCCATCCACAGCCTTGTCTCTTAAAATACAATTAAGGTAATGACCATTGGAAATGGCACCTGTAAGGTCAGCGTAAGGCCTTTGTTAATTGCTCTGCAGGAGGCAGAAGTGCTCTGAGTGTCTCATTAATCTCACCTGAGTCCGTCTTCTCATGCACTTTGCTGGATTTGTAAGCACGGTGTTGTTGTTGCGACAAACTCAGTTTTTTTTTTAACTTGATTATGAGGCGTTTGGGCAGCTTGACCAGCGGAGTTTTGAAATGTGTCTGAGGAGGCGTGACTGAGTGAAAACACCTGTGCAGGTGTGCTCACAGTCTCAATCAGCAGCATGTGTTGTCTTTAAAAGAGGTCAGGCAGCCATTGTTTTCATGGAGCCTGAGGAAACAAACCTCCTGAACAAAGACACAACGAAGCCAGAAAAATATCGTCATTTAGGACACATTTTAAGACAGAACCAAGAAATTTTGAGCTTGAATCAGTGAAATCCTGCATGAAGCATCTTTTGAATGTCATATTGAATGCCTGGTAGGATGGTTTACAGGTGACACACCTCAGCACACCTGACAGTGAGGTCACTCCTGCATCAATGCAGCATGACGTTAAACCAGTTAACTGTCAGCTGATGAGACCCACAGAACGTGAACGATTTATGCACATTCCCAGGTCAACTTATTTCTGTTTTGAGGATGTTCTTGCTTCTTTCTGTATCACCAGTTAATGCAAATAAAGCCCATGTGAACTTAAACTCATCGCTGAATTGCTGCATAATCACAAACACAAAAAACGTAGTGTACCTATTCACGACACTGAGTGTGTTTGTTCTCGCCCTGTTTGGAGGCCTGATTTGAATGTGTGCTTACGAGTGCACATCTTCACTCCATTTCTTAGATCAGTGCAGCTCCAATCAGCCAGGCAGCCTTGTTGTCTGCAAACCAGAAAATAAAGAATTTCATCACTGACCCGCGCTGTCAGCCATATATCCAGAGTCGGCCAATTACTTATCTTGATAGATACGTACATGCCACTCGCGGCACGCGTGGCGTCGGCTCCCCTGCGCCAGTTTTCCAAAATTGCTTTCATGCAAATATGGTAGAACACAAAAAGGTGGACACGTCTATTTCAAGAGAAGTTACCGTTGGAGAATAATCAGCTCTGAAATGAAAGCAGAATATGGAGGAAGCAGAAGTGTTGAAGTCACCGGGTGAAGCATACCTGCAGGGATTTTCAGCACATAAACTGATTGCCTGTCATCAAGATGAATTTGGGTGGCATTTACGCTTAAATGGCTCGAAGTCGGCCTCTGCATTGCAGCCGTCGCTGATGGAGTGGATTAGAAATCGTTGGACCTCATGAATGAATGAATGTTCAGAACGGAAGCACACGTCACACCTGTTTTCTTTGGTTATTCAGCTCTTCACAGTGTTTCCAGCATCCGTGTTTGTCAGGTCACATGAGACCTCAGTGAGAAAGTAACAATAAGCAGCTTTTTTTGTATTTGTGTATTTTTCTCTTATCCCCGTCACACGCAGGTATTTCCTGCAGCTGCAGGTTAGTTTAATCGTGTTTTCTAATCCATTTTTTCAGACCGAAAGAGCAGTATCATCTTTAAAAGTGCCACTTCACACCGTCATCAAACGTTCATACACAGAAAAATTCACTGCAGACGAGGGAACTTCCCACACCTGCAGGAGCCGTATAGAAACCAGGGTGCGTTTGAGAGCGACACACCGCTCTCACTTCATCTCTGCTGCACATTAAATGACCTGTGGATCATAATGCAGTTTGCTGCAGTTGACAGTGGGCTGCTGGGATGAACGTGAAGCCACATCTGCATCGTTAAAACTTCCAGAGCTGCAAAGTGAACAGATATTTGTGAGATGTGCTTCAGTTCGTTCAGGTATTTGAAAGCCGCAGCTGTTTCACCAACAACGCAGTACCATGAGCACGGTGTTAAATATTCACCAGATATTTAATAATGTAGACTTCTGTCTGCAACAGCAAATGAACTCATGTTTCATAATCACTTTTATTTGCCGCGACACGTTGTCCTCAGGCCACCTGTTTGTTTGAAGACAGCAGGAACGACTTGTCGACCAAAATCATCTGCTGCTGCTCACCTCCTACAGTCGAATGAGAAGAAGAATAACAACAATAAAACTGAATTTGGCCAAGCTGTGTTTTATTTTTCCAATGTTTGGGATCTTTTTGTGTACATTTAAGTAGAAATAGAGATAAAACTGCTAATAGTGAAGCTCAGTTAAAGCACATCACTGCTCATCCTGTTAGATTTCCATTTCAAAGCTTCTGCACTTTTCTAACGTGACAACCTGATTGGACAACTCAATTCCTCTTATTATTCTGAGTGTTTCTTGTATAATTCTCCGTCAGGCGGAACAATAAGGCTGGACTATCAAGATGACAACAAATCTGAGAAATGTCTGGAAGATTTTTTTTGTAAAATGTAACAATAATATCGTGATTCCTCCGGCACAAAAGTGACTGATCAAAGAAAGAAACCCAGAAAAAGTGACAAAAGAGTCGCCGTTCAATAGATTTAAGTAAACTAAAACTTTTTATTGGAACAATAGGAGAACTTTTTCTCCTCCAAAATTAAATTTGAGCAGTTCACTGTGAAGATCCTCAGTCATCCAAAGAGGGCTGAATCAACGTAACGGCTGCTGGAAATAAGTATTTTCTATGAGGTGTGAGGTTTAGAACTTTTTTTAAGACTTATTCTGCATTAAACCAAGACCGCAATCTTTTCAGAAACTTTACCAAGTGCTGCACGTGCCTGAAAGGGACTGTGAAAATGATGCTGTTGTCACTAAGTGTGAATATTGCACTTTAAGGAAAATGAATTAAATACAATGTCAGTGAAGATTTTACTGATGCGTTCAGTGTCAACATGTTTTCCAGAATAAAATTTCCTCATTATGTTCAAAAAAGTTTAATCCAAATTCCTTCCAAACTTATTTACTGTTTAAAATTAGCACGGAGTTCAGTTTCATAGGATCGTGTATTTTAGGTCCTGCATGTGATCAGGTTAGTCAGGTCACGACGCACTCTTTTCAAAGCCATAACCAAGTTTTATGAGAGCCTAAACATAACTATTCAAACACCTGATGGTGCTTTAGTTGCTGTGAGTGGAGGGCAGAGAGTTTTCTGATCATGTTGATCGAACACATCCTTCAGGCTGCGTTGTGTTTCCTACAAAATGCGTCTTCTGTTCCACATCAGCTGCACATAAACTAACAGAACAACTGAAGTCATTTAAACTGGGCCGAATTAATGAGCGACAGCATGCAGACAAGTAAATATTCACTTTTTCTTTCATCTTTTCATCCATCTGAGATGAGATGACATGATTTATTTTTAAATATTTATCTGGACGCTTGTGACTTTTTATGAGAATCGCTTTCACTTGCATCCCAACATGAATTAAACCGTATTCATGCAGGCTTTGATAATAATTCAAAAGAGTGTGAGTGTGAGTGTAAATGCTGGAACAAAGAAACTGACTTTATTGTAGCGCGGGGGAAAAAAGTTGACCCCCTGGAATTAAACCACATAGGATCTTCTGTGAATGAATTATTAAAGATTCACTCCCTGAATGTCTCATTAACAAACGCCTGCTCTCTTCTCTCTGACAACTAATGAAGAGGAGTTTGACTAATTGAAGATGCTGCAACAAAGTCAGGCTTGTTCTCGTCTTCACATGGCTGTCAAACCGCTCTCTGTCTTCCTGTTTCATTGTTTCCCCTCTGGACGGCTTTTGATGCGTTCAGGAACAGACCGGTCACGTGGGAAAACGGGGAAGAATGTAAAAGATATCAAGCTATATTTTCTCTTTGTCAAGCACAAATGTAGTAATATTTTGGTTAATTTGCTTTCACTGTGTTATAGTTAGGAGAGCCTCTCGTGCATTAAAGCCAAATATTCAAGAAACAAACCTTCATGTGATCATGTGCTCGTTGTCGGCCGTGCTGCCGTTCTTACAAACAGAACTGTGATTTGGTACGATAGCAGCCATGATGGAGAAGTCCCTTGTCATTTCTCCTCTCTATGCTCCATGTGCTTTCCATCTGTCCTGCTGTGGCCACTGCAGCCTTTTCTTCGTCTGATGCTGCAAAGTCAATGTAATAGTCATATTCTGGCATAAAAATTGCATCTCAAACTATGGTTGCCTTAGTTTTTTCAGACTCCACCCTGCAGAGCGCCTAAACCGAATTTCAGTAGCATGGGGTGGAATAAGCCTGTGTTAGGTGGTATTTAGACAAAAAAAACAACTTAAGATGAAATAACTTAATTATCTAATTTCCCTGCATATGAGGAGTTCAATGTGTTCTCCAACAGGAGGGAAAACACAACAAGAGAAGCTGCTGTCGCCACGAAAGATGTGTCAGGCTGAGACGGAGCTGCAGAGCTCAGGAGCTGAAGGCTTTGTGGGATTGAATTGTGAAGGGTTTTTTTTTTTTTTTTTTGGAAGAAGATAAGGAAGGTTTCAGAGCAGCAGAGGTGACGTTGCAGGCAGAAGAGAAGTCTGTGTTAAAAGGCGTGATGAGATCTGCTCGGAGCCAGAAGCACTCATGGCGGCTGAACGAAAAAACTGCATAAATCAGCAAAGCGTCGAGGAGTCAGAGTGGACATTAATGAGGAGGTGATATGTATTTTAACAGCCCTGCGCTGCTAAAAGCCTTTTTATGCCTCTCGGGCACAAAGCTCTTGGACGCAGTCAGCAGTTCGAATGTAAGCGAAGTAAAATAATGGGAGGTTCATGGGCCGGTTTGGATGAAAGGCTGCTGGTTTAAGTGTGAAAATAGCGCTGATGTGTCCAGCTGTGCTGATTTTACCTCTTTATTGGCACTTCTCTCAAATGTGTGACCGTTTTAGGAACGTTTAGGATTTTTTCCCGCCTCGTGGCTGTCAATCTTTCATCGTTTTCTGCTGTTTCACCCACTGCACAGTCAGAGTCTTCAGACTAAAATAATACGTGGATTTGCACCTCCATGCATGAGCAGGTAAACAGGATGTTTACAGGGTGTTTGTGTGTCACGGATGCATTTCCAGGGACTGCTTATGAAGCCGCGCCTGCGTCAGGGTTTGAAATGATGGAAGATGTATGCACTTGAGACGAAGATGCATGTTGATGTTGTTTTTGCTGTCGGGTGAAAACAAGAAATGCTACAGGGACGATGCATGGATGGATTTTCTCATTATTTAGCCGACTTCAGAAGACTCTCTCACCGTGTACAGCTCCATGTTAACACTGGGATCAAGCAGCAAAGCCTTGCAGGACAAAGTTATGGCTTTCCAGATGAATATGGACCTGAGTTTAATGAGAAGAGACTCATTCAGGGAGTGTCGACCCTCTGCAGGCACTAAATGGTTTTGTGTGGTCCCAAGATTATTTAATGAATATGAGGAATTACGTTTCTAATATGCACTCATGTCCTTTGTGAAACACACTGTTTGCTTGTCAAATAATGAGTATTTGCAGCCTCTGGTCCTCTCATAATAACAGCCATCGATTTGATTTTAGTGCTTGGAAGACGAGCAGTTTCAGATCCCTCAAATTAAAGAAGCAAATCACGACTCCACTTTGTATCATGACACTTCATGAGGTCAGAGAAAAAATAAAGAACATTTGACTCTCAAGGACGGACCTCCTGTGTTGTCTGTTTTCTCCATCTTCAAACGTCAATCTTTCAAAACTCTAAACACAGAAGTGAAAAACTGGTTTCAGTGTGTTTGTCTGTGACGTCAACACTTGTTAAGATCACATGATTAATCACATGTCTGCTCAGAGCAGGAACAGCCAAAGACAGGAGGGATTTAACATGTGTCAGCCCCACTGAAAAGTCCTGACATGCACCAAGAAACCTTATTGATTTGGATTCCACCGAGGGAATTATTGAAGAGTTATTCTACAGAAGAACTCTAAATAGTTCATTTTACTTGAAATCTTAATTACCTGTGGTGTAAGTGTGGTTTCCAATTATTTAAATAAGGAATAAGATTATTATAGTGCAACAAAACTGTTTGGAGTTTGGAGCAGCAGCTGAAAGTGACCCGTGGTGCAGAGACGCTTCTAGATGGGACGACTGGAGGCTGAATGTGATCAATAATCATATCGATGGGTCGAGAGGGCTTCGCAAACATTCCTGCACAGCTTCCCGAATCCGTTCACTCTGCCCTCCGTGGAGGAAGAAGAGAGAAACTCCTGACCTTTAACACAAAGTCCAGTCGATGTTCACATGCTGGTTGACCTGAAACATGAAAATAAAACATGACAATTCAGCTTCCATTCACCTCGCTGTGCGCGCATCGTTATCCTGCGGGAACAGATCAGCACACGCAGAGCCGCTCTGTCAGGCTCATCAGCTGCTTCTTTAGGATGCTTTGGCGAAGGAAGCAATCAAGCACAGGATGCAGAGTGATTGAAGTGACAGAGCTGGTGTGTTAATTATCGCAGAGATCTGTAAACAGCGCTTCACGGAGGAGCCGAGACACTGCGGCTTGTTGCTTCTGAAGTAGGAATAAACATTTTTCTACTTTCATAAAATACACGAGAAGGATTTTGTTTTTCAGTCGGTCCACCTGTTGGCATAAAACATGCAGCAGATATTTTGATTAAAGAGAAAACCGGCGTTGTTCAGCACCTTAAAATCAATTAGCTGAGTGACGTTTGTGCTGCAGGCCACCAGTTCACTGAGCTACCAGGTCACACGTCAGCAGTCTGACTCTATGAGGAAAACATCGACCTGTTTGATTGTAACATCCTGGTACTTATAATGTCCACTATGGTCGCCATCTTAGTTTAGCATGTTAGCATGCTAATGCCTGGTAACAGGTTGTTTGCATATGAAGTCATGTCACTGCAGATGGAGGGCAGGAAGTGACTTTCTGCAAAGGAAGCACCACAACACACACAAATGCTGATGTTTTGCGTCGTTTGCAGCTGCTCAGTTCAATCAAAATGATTTAGTGCACAACTGTAATGTAAATATTATCATCCATCCAATATCGTTGAGACATTTAAACACAAATGTAAGCTTTGTGGTGGAGCTACAGGAAAAGTCATCGGCTCATCAAAGTTATTGTTAAAATGCATTATTAAAAAATTTAATGCCAATTGATCAAATAGTTTCTGGGATTTTTGACTGACTGACCATCGTTGCTATCGAATGAAATAAACAGAAAGCTGAGGGATATAGTTTATCTCAAAAAAGTGACGTGAAGTCTCTTGATAGTTTGAATTTCAGCTTCAGATCCCTGAATGGATTTAATACTAATGTGAAATCATTAAATCATAACTTCGTCTGTTATATCACTCTTTGTATTCATCTGTCTACCTTAGAGTCACAGAAACGTAATAAATGCATTTTGATTCGATTTTTTCTCAAAGTTATTCTTCATTGCACACATCATTAGGAAACTGTGCTTATTTCTGTATTTATTTTTAAATAGCCAATCGGGTCTTCAGCCAAGATGTAGACACAAATAAATCAAAGCAGTACAAAAAGTGATTGTTTTGAGTGAGACTCAGATGGCTTCAGGGAATCATTTGCTTAATGAAATCTCAGCTCTTTAACTCAATAGTGGAGCAGGCTGGATGGATAAGGATGCAGGCCTGTTAATGATAAAGAACCAGCTGCTGGCCACAAAACGTTGGCCATAAAAATAAAAGCAGAATATTTTTCCCCCTGTGGTAAAAGCTGCCGATGTGCCTTTGAGCAAAGCAGTAAAATAAACCCAGATGTTGGTGCAGTTTGTTGCTGAGATGTTGCTCTCTGTCCACCCTCTTGGATAAATGAAGGTTTCAGGAACTCTGTAATGGGTCAGAAACATCATTATGTGTCTTATTGAAACCAGAGGAAGACTTCTGTAACTGCATGAAATTTCCATTTATGGCGGAGACGCGGGGCCGTGAACGTCCGTGAAAAGCAGTTTGCTGCGACAAAATTGAATTCCATCTGTCAGCGCGTGTTGGAGTGTGTGTGAGTTAAAAACAGTGCGAGGGACCGAGTGTGTAAGGCTGGATGTTTAAATCACTGTGTGACCTTCCGTGTGTGATAGTATGTGTGATTGTGTTTGCGAGGGAGGGGCCGGTTCGGAGTTTCATTATTACGGTACATTATTAAGGAGGAGGGGCCAGAGGAGGCAGTTGGCGTTTGGGGGTCAAGGAACTGGATGATGGATTACACCATGTTTCCCTCTCAGCCAGCTCACAGCAGGGATGCCTCCCCTTCTCTGCACTGTTCTGGGCCATGTGAGTGTGTGCTGGTGCGCACTGCCAGTGTGTGTTATTACAGTGTCTCTGCGTAGATGTTTCTTTGGCGGTGTGAGTGAAAATCACCCATCATTGTAGCTCGCGGCTCTGTCAAACTACTGATCTGATCTGTAATATGATGAATGAGCACAATGCTGGAGTTCTGTAAGTGAAAATAAAAAATAATTACTGGCAGTGTTACGTGTAAAGACCGGCACATCTTCGTGGTTGGACCTGCTGTGCTGCTGTCGAGCCTCACTGGCGTTCGGAGGCTTTCTGCCAATAAAGACCAGAGCCGTTACACACAGTGTGACCTTAATGTGAGCGAGTTTAAAAAGCTATTTTACACAAGCATGTTGTAGCACCTTTACTGTGGTTTGAACATAATTTCAATGATCAATCGCATGGGTTAGAAGAGCTACGCTGACTTCAAGGCCGACAACAGCGACATCTCTTTCTACCATCTCACATATCAAAGCACGGAGACGGTTTAGCTGGAAAACAGCAGGAGAGCCCACCGTATGAACACATTAATCTCCTGCACCTCACAGATAGGAGTTTATAATAGAGGCCGTTGGCAGGAGAGCGAATGCAAACCGCAGAGATGCAATTAGATTATTTTAGATTAACACCAACACATTTACACTCCTTTAAGTAGTCCAGTGTTCATTTAGAAGTCTTGGGAGAAGTTAATTCATCCTATGGTAATATTTACATGCTAGAAACCAACATTTTTAGCAGCAGAAGTTGTAAGGCATAAATCTGAGTTGCACTTATTTATAATATGAACAAATCTACAATGCGTTTGTTACTCAACTTGCAAAAACAGTATCAGAAACTCCAGACTGGAAAGGATTTTCCAAAATTATGGTTTAATGTTTGGTTGGTTTGTTGACAGACTGAGGAAGCCAAGTCTAGATTATTTTAGTTCTATACGAATACTTAATGTATATCTTGAAGCAGTATGCTCGTTAGTCTAACCTGCAACCCCTGAGACCAGCAGCCTCGCTGGCAATGGATGCCTGGCAGCCAATCACAAGTCAGCATTCTCTGTAACATGTTGTTAGCATAAGGCTGATTTGTGACTCTCTTGATGTTCCAAAGTGCGTCTTCACATGCACTTGACTGTATATTCATGTTTCCGTAAACATGAGCTTGTGTATGTCTGAATATGCGTCATAATGTGCCTTTTCGCTGCCTGCCCGAGTGTCTGCATGCATTTGTGTGAGTGTGTCAGCAGCCGGGCAGGCAGTGAGACAGGGCAGACAGCTCCCATTGCTCTTTTGGACGAGAGCAGAACGTCTGCCAGCGTGTCGACAGACTCGCTGGGAGAAATACTGGGTATAATCACAGCGTCTGGGAGCGTCGGTTCAGGCCTCAGCGTCATGTGTCTCCTGGTTTGTCTGTCTAAGCGCCTGCAGTCGGGGCAGCAGACATTAGACGGCAGCTTTACGGTGGCCAAAGCTCAGCGTTTCTCTCTTCTTTCCTCCATCCTTCGACTATCTTTATCCACTGGCTGCAGGGAGGAGATCAGTTACTGACTGAAAAGTGGCAGCTAGGTTTTTAGCTTGATGCATATTCTGCATCGTGTGTGTGTGTGTAGCAATAATAGCAATGTGTTTGCATGTGAAGATGTGTGTGTGTGTGTTGGGGGGGGGGGGGGGGGGGGGGGGGCTTGTACAGTGCAGCCCTCCTGACTGGTGCCTGTCCAGCAGTGACGTTGCTGCTTGCAGAGACAAAGATGGATAGCCATGCAGCAGTGGAGGGTCAAGGATGCAGCTGGCTGAGCCCCAGCCCTGTGCACCACCAGCACAGACACAGCAACACTGAGGCACGAGCACATTCCTTAAAAAATAAAACAGAGAAACAGAGAAACAGATGGAGCTTCTGATGAAAAATATATATAAGTCATGACTGTCTAAGAAGCTCAGCTCAGGCTCATTATAAAGGCCGGTGCAGCACTGGTCACTGAACGCTTAAAATGACTTGAAGTACGTTTACATTTCCCTGACGAAGAACCTGCTCTGGATGCCTGCTGTCTGCCAGGAGTTAAGACAGAAGTTGAGTGTTGATATAACACCCACAAAGCAAGTGATTCAACACGGGACACTGCTTATGTTCCAGCTCTGCCAGCAGTGGTTTCTAACCCTAACCCAATTGTTTTGGAAGGCACTGGTGTTGTTGGAGAATATCCTGTCCCAGAAACAAGAGATATATATGGAAAAGTGGTGTTGTGGGTGTTATGCTGCTATGCTCGCCAAGGTTCGTGATAAATCTTAAATTCTTAAATGTGCAGACTCTCAACAGTAACAATAAATGCAATAAAAGCTGACAAAAAACTAAACTAAACTAGCTGACTTTCCCATGGTAGAAGCACAAATATCAACAAACAAAATGACCAAATCAGCAAAATCTGAGCAAGTTGACAAAATCAGGCCCATAAAACGATCTACTTCTGAAAGGCACTGTTGGAAAAATGAGCTTCAGTCCATGTTCATTGTGAACATCAGCACAGTCCCGAGCCACTGTGTACCTGAAATCATCGTCATTTACTGATATCTGCATGGGGAGGGACATCAAACACGCCTACTTCTGTTAGACATTAACCCCAAAAATCTTCCTTATAACACACCACACCAATACACTTCGGCTTGTCACTCCACGTTAAAGCGCCTATAATCAATATTTTTATGATCATTTATCAGATGAACATGTGAAAACAGTGACTGTGACAGAGGTCGCTCGTAGACAGAGGAGTCTGCAGCTTCCCTCTTCTTTCCAGAGCTTGAAGTTTCCGCTGTGTGTTTCACCAGCCTGCTCTGTTTACCGTCTCGCTGCTCTTATGTCATTGTTTCTGGCTGCAGCAGGCATCTGCTTTCAGTGAAAAGGCTCCAAAAAGGCACCGCACACCACCTGCTCAGCACCACACAGCAGACAGACACATTTAGCAACTATCTGGTGAACATAGTGGAGCATTTAGCAGCTAAAGAGCCAGATATTTCCCTCAGGAGTCGGCGGAGACCAAAAACAGAAGAGAGTGAATATTGGACTTGAATTCATCAGGACGACTCAGACACGACACCAAATGAGTGATAATGTTGCTTCCTTCCTAACATGTAAATAAGGAAGGGTTTGCTGCCAAATCAAATTAAAAGGTGGTGTCAATGTTGTGTTCTGAAGCTCCCAAACTGGTTGGAGGTTTTAAGAAAATGATAATTAAGGATTCAAACAAAGCCCGAGCTTCAGCATCATCACCTAAACTGCTTATTCAGACATGAAAGGTGAGCACACCTGTGAACCTGAGCTAGTCCAGAGGGTCAAAGCTGAAGAAGGACGTTGGTCTTCAAAATCTAATGAATGTTTGCAACAGACTGATTGGTTAGTAGTTTTAATTGTGCCATTTGTTTGTTTCTGCCTCTAAACTGTTTGTTAAGTCGAAATCGAATCTGTCAGCGCCTCCTCATATCTGTCTCTGCATCTTAATTTAAGTTAAGAGCTACGAGGAGTAACGTGTCTCAGAGATGATTATCGAAGGACAGAGGAGGATGTTGTGTTCACGCCAGGTCAGTTTGGGGATATCAGACCACACAGCTGCTGGCTACTGATCAGATTTATCAGTGTTGAAATGCTCCAATTCCACTCAGCCATGTTTATTGATTTCTGTACAGATGGCCAAGTCGTACATTAAGAAAAGAAGATCAGCTCTTCACTTATCTTTGTTGCCCAAGGGCTGAGGACAACCATGATGGTTATTACAACACCTGAGAGGCCTTGATTATCTGAAAGGTAACAGGAGCACAAACACAGCGGCAGTGATGGTTAATTACTTTGTCCATTGAAACAAAAGAACTAAGAGGACGAGCTTTGAGTCATTTAGTTCATACTTGACCTTTTGCCGATTTTCGGAGCAGGTTCGCTGTGATATGATGGGAAAATTTGTCTAATTTCTGCAGCTTGCTGTAACAGGCTGTGCACAGCACATGTAATGGACAGTGACTTATTGTCAAGACAAGAAAAGCTTGATATGCTGTCATGTTTAACAAACTGTGACTTCCAACACCTTTGAGTCGCAGAAAATGCCAAGATGCCTATCAACAACCCCTACAACGCTTCAACAGCTCTGCTTTCAAGCAGAACTCTGTGATTTATGACCGAGAGGCCGATCACAAATTATCCTTTGTGTTCTGCTGGTGTAAGTTATGAGGACGCTGCGGCTGCCTGACTGACAGTAAACACTCGCATTGCTTTGGTGCTGTTGTTTAAAACTTCATTACAAAAGTCGCGCTACGAACAAGAAAGAGCGCACAAGTCATCAGTATAAAGGAGTTGAAGAGTAACTTACATGTGTCCCGACAGTTTGAAAAACATTCATTCAGGTCTCCAGTTTATTCTGAGCTCTCAGAGAAGTCGTGAATGCAGCATTAGCAGGTTGTTTGGCTCGACTCGTGATGTGAACACAATCTCACCTGAAGGCACCAGAAGCTCCTGAGCTCGGTTGGGCGATGACCTACTGGAGAGTCCAGGGTTCAGTCATAAGTTGGGATGTTCTGGTGCTTTTTTCTTCCCGTTTCTGAGCTGCTTCCTTTCACATAGAGCATGTTTGGCTGTTGTGGGACTTATTTATGGTGGCCTTGTACATGTCTGCACCCAGAGGCGCTTTGTGTCCGTCCCTGACTGCGAGATCGAGTGGAGAGCCTGGAAAAATGAGTGAACATGCATGCCTTCATTCAGATGATCTGACGCCAAACCTTGACATTTACAGCGGAAAAAAAGCTGTGACCAGGCTGTAAGTATCAGGACATTATATCACACTGACCTCCTGTAGTAGTAAATATACCTGAGTGCTGTGCAGCTGTGCTTAGCTTGCAGGTGCGTCTTTATTTTCTGAATAGAGCTCTTCACAGCTGACAGACACTTAGCGCTCAGGCACACTTTGCATTTCGCTGTGATGTTCTTGTTTCAAAATAATGCGAATGCTTCCACGATGTAAAGGCTGTCCTCTCCGCCATCTCGCTAGCTGAGCTGCACAAGCACGCTGTCATGGAGGACACCTTCCACCAGTACGCAGCTACACCACCAAGAAACAGTGCAAACGCGTTGGAGATTTTCTTCTTTGCATATCAGAAATCATAGCTAAATAACTGATTACCTGAATTGCAAAACTAATGCATTATGTTAGAACAAAAAAGTAATCTGAGTACCCCGGCACTGCTCTGCATGCTCAATTGGGAAGCCACAGACTTAAGAAACAGACCAGCGGCATCACTAAAAACATTAAACATACCAGTTAGCTTTATAGAGACTTAGGACACAGAGTTGTGGGATTTCTGGGTATTTTTAGCCAATCCAGTCAGATTATCTCCCCGTGGGTTCGGTGAACTCTCCTCTTCAAGGTGTCTTGATCCTTTTGCTGTAATAAAACTCAGCAAGTCTTGTGCATTTTCTGTTTTTTTGTCAACTCTCGCTCCAGGAGACAGTCCAACCATAAAAATAATGTGTCTCTCAGAGGATTTAATATTGAACTGTCACGCAAGATCAATTTCCCAAATAACAGCCGATCCCCTCTTCCCTCGCCAAGAAACAAATGCAGAAAATGATAAATCTGTTATGGCCTGGAGGCTGGTTTCCAAGACTTTTGGCTGCAATTGAAATGAGACTAACCGTGGAAGTGATTGAAATGAAAATTGGGAAAAATAATTTCGGATAACAAGAGTGGACGAGGCGAGTTGTTTCGGCAGCGCACAAAGTATCAGCAGCCACGTTTCTTCTTCTTCATCTTGTCTTTCTTTTTGTTCTCCTGATGTTGACATTGTTTTATCAACCTGTTGACATCAATCAATTGATAAAATGGAAATTGATTTTTTCCTCATCCTCACAGGGAACCATCACCTGATGCGTAATGGGGGTGAAGGGTGAAGGAAATTATCGATTTCTGCACGATCGCTGCAAACGGGAGCCCACGTTTCCTCACACACATTTGCTCACACGCACATTTTATTGTTTTGTCAATAGCATAAAGCCTCACTCATGGTTTTTACACTGTCATAAATCTCCACGCACGCACACACACATGCACGCGGATCCAGAAACAGCTGCCTCAGCGTATGGTATGGCAGGCCAGGCTGCTTGCTAAGCTGTAATCCATTCTGCTGCTGAGGTGTGTGTAGGGTTTATAGCTGGATAGATGTCCTGCATTTGTGTGTTTGTGTGTGTGTGGACAGCGGAGTAACGGTCAGAGGTGTGAACGTGTGAAGGCTCATTAAAGTGAAATGCAGCTGAGCCTGTGTGTGAGTGTGAGTGTGTGTGTGTGTTTTTGTGTCGTGTAACAGGCTTCCTGCTTTCAGTTGGGGCATCTTGCAGGTGTTTGCGCGTTTCACATGACTGTGCGTGAGTTTTGTTATCTCAGTTGAAGTCGCTGCCAGGCTGCTGAAGCTCGTATGCAAACAGCAGGCCGATACTGAGCAGATTAACTCAGGCCACCCAACGCTCATGAGCAAATCCACGTAGCGGTCAATATTTGGGAAGCAGCACGGACTGGTGGTCACAGAACCAGTCCTGTAAGCAGAGCAGCGCGGGTTTGATCCTCACAGCCGCTGGCGAGGCATGCACAGCAAAGAGCACAGAGGGCCGCAACAAATGATGATTTCTGTCACTGACTCATCTGCGGATTATCTTTTCAACAAAGTGCATAATCAATAAAATGTCAGAAAATAATGAAAAATTCCTGTTTTTTTCCCAGAGTCCAACACTTTGACCAACAGCCCCAAACCCAAAGATACACAATGATATTACAACGATTTAAGGGAAGAGCAGAAAAGTGGCAATATTTAGAGTTTTTCTGGATAAATGACTAAAACTATTATTCTATCTTCTAAACTGAAGACAGTTAATTTTCTTTAATTACAGAGATTTGTTTGATTAGTCCTTCATCAAACGTATACCTGCATCAAAAGGTGCAGCACAGTCACTGAAAGCTAAAAGCCTTTTTACACTTTCACCCAAATTAATGCAGTTTAAGTCAGAAATGTCTCTGTTTGTTATAACTCAGAGAAGTAAAACATACAGTGCGACTTCCTCCTGTAGTGATTCAGTATCAGACAAAAATCTGCATAAAAAACATAGAAAATGCTGCTCACACCTGCAGATATTCTCCAATCATCACCATGTTTCGAAGTCTTTGAATGAAAATGAATCCAGTGATTGTTGTCCATGTGTACCTGCTGTTTCAATGCAGTCGTGGCTGCTGCTGGTGACTGCAGCCTAGAAAAAAGCCTAAAAACGGAAGCTGCAGCGCTACGAGGCAAACGGCGAACCTTCTGTCCAGTGGCACCATCAGGGCCTGATGGGAGCCGCGGTGGGCAAGTCTGCACATTGTTTGTTGTTCTCTTATTGGATGAATAGAAAATCCATGAAGAAGAGCTTTTTCAATTGTTTTTTGATAGAATCCCGAATATAAAAGAAATATTGGTCCAGAGGACAAAGGAAGAGATTAAAAACGTGATCATGAGACGTATGTGAATAAACTGCATGTTAAGGAAGAAAGCCCCAATTTAACCTGCAGGAAACAGCTGATGGAGCTGAAATACCCAAATGTAATAACGAACACATGCACGCGCACGCACACACACACACACACACACACACACACACACACACACACACACACACACACACATATTTTCTGCCTGCTGTTTCTGTTTAGCGGGCAGCAGTAAGTAAACCGCTTTGTTCGTTTACATTCTGTTTGGAAACTTATGTTTTTTAAGCCGCTGAGTGACGAAGAATTATTTTTCTCTTTCAGCTGATAACAAGTTACTGTGTGTGTGTGTGTGTGTGTGTGTGTGTGTGTGTGTGTGTGTGTGTATTTCTACAGTGCAGCAACGCTGACAATGGAGTTTCTGTGTGTTGGCTTTTGTTTACACTTCCACATAATTGGTTTAGATGATTTACTCTGAACTGGCTGAAGCTCTGGACTGAACCACGGTGTGTTTTCACGTCCCAGTAGCTGTAATGTGAGAAAAAAGGACGCATCAGTCTTTGCTTGTCCTCCGGAGAGAGAAATGTCCTGAACTTTCCACCTTTCTGAGGTAAAAGTAAGTGGTTACGTCTCTCATGTGAAATGCTGAAATTTAAGATCAGCAGAGGCGGAGCTGGAGGGGCGGCGAAGTCAAAGGAATCTGAGGGGGCACCAGGGGTGACGGCTAGCTGCCTCTATATGAAGTGACTGTTCACATTTCTATTATATTCAAACAACAACAAACATCCCATTAACACCTGCTATAAAAATGGGATCTGTATCACATATATATGGAATATGAGTCTTAACACATTTTTTTCTAATTTCCAAAGCGTGCACCCGTCTGTGAATCCAGTTTTTAAACCCGGCCCTGAAGGGCAGCCTCGGAAACCAGCAGTTCACCAAATCAGAACTGGGAGCTGCCCAGTACAACCACTGTCATTGCAAGCTGGTGATCAGTTGAGAAAGCCCCATGTGATTTTTCAGGGGAAGGAGGTTATTTCCACTTATTCCACCTGGAGTGGGATTTGAACCTGCAACCTTCCAGTCACGGGTCTGATTGCAATCACAAAAACCGAGTGCAGCTTGAAATGTAATTAAAGCCCTTTCTGATGCTGAACTGTCAGATCGCCAGCTGCTTTTCACACTGATCAGCCCTGGAGGGAACGGCTGATTATTGGCTGCAGAGTCTCAGGATGCACATTTCCAGCTAAACTGAACATACTGTGATCGTCCACATTAACTGTGATTATTCATCTTTGAATTAGCCAACATTAATGTATTATTATTATTCTGAGGAAGAATTCTGCAATTACCAATTATGCAAACTAAACGTACACTTTGCGTTTCCACAGATCAATTGTGCCGCTCTGTGACAAATGGAATGTATAATGTCGGTATTCATCAACCCACAACGTATTCATAAAGTCGGACCGCAGGCTGCCAGAGCCCGGAGCCAGACAGCTGGCAAGATATTGGCAAGATACCTCAGCTGTCACTGGCAGCCTGGCAGAGCTGAGGAGATGGTGAGCGTCATAACCAAAAGGGTAATTGTAATATCTGAAACTGTGGGTGCTGCGCGAGTATTTATATCCTCACAAGAATCCGTTTGGAGACAATCATGTCAGCGTGTGATGAGTCAGTCAGGCCATTTTGGTTCATCCTGACGTCTGCGGCGGCAACTTTAGGCTTTTTTTTTAAATAGCAATGAAAATAAAGTGATTGGATTTGGTGTTTTTAGGTGTTTGTTCTGGGAATCTCAGGCCAGAGCTGACTTACGAAAGGCTGCTTTGGGAAAGTATCATGAAATATTCAAAGTCTCCCTTTAACTTAAAGACGGTTCTCAATAATTGTCCTCTGACTGCCTGTGGCTCCTTAATTGATCCCTTCACTTTTTAATTGCTCGTTATACTGGTCTATTAATGCTCCTGTTTTGTGTGTGTTGCGGGAAAAGATCCTTTTTGTTAAACCAACCAACCCTGGAGTATTCATTAACATTAAATGTTCTGGGGTGGCAGTAGCTCAGTCTGTGAGGACTTGGCTTGGAAACAGGAGGAAGGCTGGTTCAAGTCCAGCAAAGACCACAGGACAGCGTGTGTGTGTGTGTGTGTGTGTGTGTGTGTGTGTGTGTGTGTGTGTGTGTGTGTGTGTGTGTGTGTGCGTGTGTGTGTGTGAGTGAGTGCAAACTGTACAGTGGAGTGAAAAGATCTAGTTTCCTCCTTAATGTTAGTGGTAAATGTTTGGTATAAGAATAAAGCATTTCTTCTTCTCCTTAAATAAATATTGGTGAAGGTTTCAACATGCATTCACTTTAACTTCTGACGCTTCGCAAAGAGAAATCCACTTTGACCAGGAGTCTAAATATCAGTCTGCACACATTGTCAGTAGCTACACTATGTGAGACTCCACCCCATGTTTTTATCAACACATTAACCACTGTAACATGCACATTCAGCGCGTAAACCGCACTGTTTAGATGATGTCACAAAGTAAAGGAGAGCAGCAGCCAAATCAGGATCAAAACTGCAGCAAAGAGGCCGAACAGACCCTGGCAGGGTCCAGCAGCATGGTCTGGTTCTCCCCTCGTGTCTCCTCTGGTTCAGTCCACCTCAGCATACTGCAGAGGCTCCCAGACGGCACTCTGAACTTCCTCCAGTAGCGTCTTTGAACGCATCCTGTCGGAGGAGAGTGTATCCTCAACATATCTCTGAGAGGATGGAGGTTACAGGATGCCTTATCAGGGCGGAGAGGTTTACATGACCTTTTTGACCCTGAGAGCTGTGTGGTCTTAAGCATTAGCTGCTCCCAGGACAAATTATTCCTACCAGAAGGGAAGATTCACAGTTGCCTCAACTTGGTGGAGGAACTTGACTGACTGGCACAGAACTCAACCCATCCAACAAATTTGGGATTGAACTGGACCACCGACTGCGAGGCAGACCTCATCGACCCACATCAGCAGCCGACCTCACGAATGCCCTTGTAGCTGAATGGGAGCAGATCCCTGCAGGCAGGTTTACAGAAGACTGGAGGCTGGCAGCAGCAGATTAATGCTCGAGGTTTTGGAACAAGATGTTCAACAGTAACATAAACTGTAGGTGTAATGTCTACAGTATGTCCATCGACGTGGTTTAGCCTGTATACAGACTGCAGCTTTATGTTATACTTGCTTCCTTGCTGAAGGAGATTTGAGCCTGATTGAAATGTTATGATGAGGAATGAACGGTGAATGTGCAATAATGCAGATGTGTGTGTTTGTGCGAATGCATGCTAGCAAGAAGCGTTAAAGTCACAAGTGTAGATCATGAACACAGGAGTCACTGCAGGCACAGATCTGAAGTCACAGAGACACACAACCCACAGCCTAATGCAGAAACTTCACACACACACACACACACACACACACACACACACACACACACACACACACACACACACACCAGCCTGGAAGCAAGGATGCACTTTCTCACAAACACACACTCTGGCTTACAGTGTCTCATCATGCCGGCGAGTCGGGGGAAACCTCACAGTAAAAGCGCGATGGATAGCAGTTGACAGCCAGCAGGAGACGAGTAACTGTTGGCTGTTTTTGTTTTGGGGTTTTTTTTTTATGGCGCACTGCAGAGCGGCGGGGAAGGTGGAGGGGTGGGGTGAACCAGCATGTGTGGTAGGTTGGCAAATTGGAAAGGAAGGTCATAGTTCCACAGCTGATTCCCACTGCTGACATTGCTTTAAAGGACACATTAAATGCATTCCAGGAGCGATGAAGTGATAAAGGGTTTTTTCTTTGGTACCCACTTTTCCTCCACCTGCCTCGTCCTCCTCCAGCTGGGCTCATTTTTCCTGACATTTACTGTTTTTTCACACTGTTAAAGGAGTGTGAGTCGAAAATGAAAGTTTCCATTAAGCTTCTTGTTCCTCTGTGCACCTATCAAAAGTGGAAATTACAGTTCTCCTTGTCAGTGTTTTGTATCATGTCGCCTACTGCAGTTCAATGGTTTGCAGGTGTTGACAGCGTAGATCGTTTTACCTGTTGCATTGGGCAGAAAGTGACTGCATCATCATTCATGACAGTGTGCAGAACTGACCATCTTCAGTTCAGCCTCAGATTTTAAGTCTAATGACCACTCAAAGCGCTTTAACAACACAAGTCTGCATTCACCCTTTCACACACACATTCGTACATTACGAGCGTTATCCGTTCACACACACTCACACACCGATGGCACAGCATTGGGACCAATTTGGTTCAGTATCTTGGCCAAGGACACTTCGACATGTAGACTGCAGAGGCTGGGGATCGAACCTCCGACCTTCTGAACCACAGCCACCCCAAAACTGCAGCACAGAGTCATAATTGTGATTTCTGTTCAAAAAAGGCGAAGAACTGGCCAATGAATTCTACAGACTGGGACCAGAATGAGTTGATGCTAAAGTGAGGACATTTACTAAATCTAAACTTTTACTGTTACAGATTTCGGGTTCAGCTACTTTATAAAAGCTCAGCACCGCCTGTCTGCAACAGCCGGTACATTATGCTTGTTTTTATGGCTTCTGCAGTCTTTCAGTAAGCTTTTAAAGAAGTAACACTCTGTATATCACAGCTGAGCTGACAACAGGACGTTTAGTCACCAGTGAGTAGAAAAAAACCCGCTGATTTGGTCAGTGATGCTGATGACTCAGTTCAGCTTGAGGATTTGGTATTAAAAATCTGTTCATTTGTACTGAACACATTCAGTTAAAATGCCATCGAGAAAGAGATCTTTTATGGTGATGTTAGAAGTTTGAGGTTTGCCCAAAATGAAATATATATAACTATAAATACATCAACCTCACCTTTGTCAAACATATAAGAAATGTAAAAGTGTATACATGGAGTCGACTAAGTTAATACTGCAGCTGCTTCACAGTAACAGTTGTGCTGAGTCAGCATTAACAGACAGTAAGAGTAGGTTACTGCATGACAGTGAGAGCTGAAAAGTAGACGTTTCCCTTTGTTTGCTAACTTAAGCATAAATATGTAATCTGTTCTGGAGAAAAGGTGCCTCAAATGCCTCCTGAAAACAGAATTATGACTTTGGAAGTTTGCTGTTCTCATTGCAGATTTGCAGAATTGCAGAAAATAGTTTGTTCCAAAGAGAATAAAAATGTTTTTCACTGACAAACGGACTTCAAGGGTAGATAAGACTCGATTACTGTAAGCTCAAAAAAGAAGAATTCATCAAAACAAAACATTTCAAAACCCAAATTCTGCCTTGAACAACCTGTAACAATCAATACAGGCGGTTTTTATATGGAAATGGGGTCCCCGCCATGTTTAATTCAGTGTTCTGTGTGATGTCTCAGGGTCCCTGTGGAGGAGTAAAGCCTCACTCGGCTTTGAAAGCAACCACCAGAGAGCGACTTGATGTCAGGACTCACTGAAGCCATATGGGTGGCTCGTGTTCGTCCAGTGTCCTATTAAAACCCTTTATGTCGAAATTTTCAGCATTTTGGCAGGTACATCTATCATGCTTTCATCGGCCTAAGGGATGCTGCCGTATTGATTAGCTGACCTACTTCCTTTTTTTGTGAGCCAACAGGAAAAGCCAGAAAACTTTCAAACAGCCGCTGACATGCTGCAGATGGACTTCAGTGAGGTTTATGATGTGTGGTCATAAAGCACAGTAACAATAACTAAACTAGCAGGTAATCATGTGATCCACAGTCGTCACTGAAAGAAAAAATATATATATTTGTCACATTTGTTAGAGCGTGAGAGTTCATTCTTGACATTGGGAGCAGTTTTACGAGTAGAAATGTGCAGGTAAGAAACTCATATAGTATATAGAGTTTCCTCCAGAGAGTCCATTATTTTCTACGGCTGGAAGCCTCAAAGGACACGATCACATCAAGTCGACTGCATTATAAAACCTTTATGTGTTCAGTTTAAACCTTGGTAAGGTTAGTCTCTCCAGTTAAATGATTTAGGATGATTTCTTAAATGTTTGAGGCGTCCTGATTCGCCCGGCAGCTAAACAGAAACAAGCATTCTCATTGGCCGCGGTGTGAAAAAAGATCAGAAAGCTGGTGGAACAGGGGCTCTCTGGTATGGAGGGTCAACGCAATTACTGTGCAGTAAAAACAGCCACAGAGTGAAATATTTACTCGACTGCGCGAGCTCGTGTGCTGATCCCCTGCGACTGCAGCTCGGTGGAGAAGAGCGGGGATGGTGGGAGCTGGTAGCCGAACGCCTTTTCACAGAAAGAGAAGTGAAAAGAGCTGAACAGAATAAAGGTCAGGTGCTGCAGTGAAGGAAGCCTAAACGGGCAATCTGTTAATTGGTTCTGTGTAATTAAGTTGCTTTGTGATGAAGGTTGACCACACACTGCTGACAGTAATGATGGGGTTTCATATACAAGCACTGTACATGTTGCATTTTCCATTGCAATGTGTATAATGAGCCCATAAGCTGATGTCTGCAGAGCTGTTTCTGCTGCCTAATAAACTATGAAACAGCGTAATCAAGACAACAGGCCTACTAACACATCAACACCGTGGATGAAATTTCATGTTTGAAAATTGCTTCGATTTAGCAAAACAGGCAGCAATGTTTTGCATGGAGAGCAATGCCAACTCCCCTCCCTCCACACACCCTCAGACACACACACACACATCACCTCCCATCATGGCCGACGGCTGTGCGAGCCCTTTAATATCTGCCTGAATAATGCAGCGGCGTTTCACAAACCAGGAGTCGCTCCTCGGCTCATTCCGGTCCTCGCCGCCTGGCGCAGCCTGAGCGAGAGATATCAGGAATATTTATTTTCTCGCCCGTCACCTTAATATCTCTTTTCTCCCCTTTTCCTCTCTGCCCTCCATTTCCTGTTTCTCACTCCTCTCCCCCTGCTGCTCTGCTCATTATACGGTGCACTTACTGTCGTTTATTACTAAAATGTCTCTTTCTTTCTGGCTCTTGGGCTCGTTCCTTCTCTCTACAAAAAGGCGTGAATAAAAATGCAGCCCTGTGCACATGCTCATCATCAATCTGATCCCTCTCCCCATCACCCTCTGGCTCCCAGGCCCAGGATGCAGTAACCATTTTTGTTTTATTTCCACCGATGCTACACATCGTTTTTCCTCATCTGTTTAGGTTAGCCATCGCCATTCCCGAAATGAGCAGTTTTCATCATCTTAATCCCCTCGCCCCATCTGTTTCCTCACTCTTAAGACTCTTCACGGACTGAAAAAAAAAAAAAAACAGGGACGGAGGGATGTGGAAATGAAATTAGAGGAAGAAAACAAGAGGAGAGGTTGGACAGTAGGAGAGAACGATGAGAGAGAGAGGGAGGCAGAGCGAGCATTACGTCAGACAGCCTGCTGGTTCAAAGCAATGACATTACTAAGTGATGTTTGGAAAGAAGTCAAGAGAGTGACAGCTCTGATTGTCTCTGTGTTGGTGTGTGTGTGTGTGTGTGTGTGTGTGTGCGTGTGTGTGTGTGTGTGTGTGTGTGTGTAAGCAGGGGGATGTTTGAGTACATACCCTCATGATTCTTACTGTGCTGTGTGATGTGGACTGTGCTGCACCTGCTGCAGCCCCCATGTCGTTAAATCTACTCTTGCAATAATATGATTTCACCTTGTTTATTATTCTAACTTTATCATTCAAGTGATTCTAGTCCATTCTAGCTAGAACACTAATAAACTGTCCGGCGAGTGAACCTTCATCTGTACTTGAAAGTCCTACGCACCCATGTTACTCCCCACCAGGCGTTTCACCTCTTTTGCCTGATTCGAGCTCTTCTCAGAGCTGTGAATGCCGATCCAGCTCCTGCTTTTATGCACATTTTCAATTGAAGACAAAACATTGCAAAAGGTTTTAACACTGGGCTGAGGTGGAGAAGTTGGTTCATCATGAAGTGCAGAAAAAAGATGTGTGTGCAGAGATCTTTTAATGATGTCGTCTCTTCTTCCTCTGTGGTGGATTAATGGCACATGACCAGAGGATTTGCACCACTCATCACAAACCAACTCCTATTAATCGCATAACAGCAGTGGATGGAAATGCACATTAACTCATGATTTATTTAGCTGATTTTTTGGGAACGAATGTAAAGTTGGGAACAGATTTGGATGAAGTATGTGTGTGTGTATGGCCTCCCGCTCTCTCTTGTTGCGCCTCTAAAGTTACACATTATTCATTCTTATTGGTACATCGATTTTACATAATTCCATCATGGCTGTGCCTGATTTAAACCGCAGCAGAGATCTAATAAGCCTTTAAAACTAATAAAACTGTCTTAATTTAAGAAATGAAACCTCGGAAATTCAAGATAATGGTTCTTGAAAGTGGATAATTTGTCTTTTAATTCATCTCATTTTTGAAGTTTGTGGGATTTCTTTGTAGCTGATGGAGATCAGCGCTGATACTGAAACAGGGAGAAGCTCTTAATAATTCACACGGCCTCGTCACGTGTGCGTCAGCAGTGCAGTTTCTGCTGCAGCAGGCGAGTGAACCAGGGTCTCTGTAGTGGAGGCCATGTTTCATTCCTGCACCACTGATGCCCAGAACAGTAAATCTGAAAGCATCCACTTACATACGAGCTCCACCCTCCTGAGATCAGGCTCGCGCAACTTGTTCCAAAAGTTTGTCCAATTAAGTGTAGTTTTCTCAACACTGCTGCCTAATGTCCAACTACAGCTGAATATAACAGATGTGGTTGTAGATTGTGTGTGTGTGTGTGTGTGTGTGTGTGTGTGTGTGTGTGTGTATGCACAAGTGCTGTTTAGTAAGGAAAATGTGTGTATTTTGGTGCCTTAGTGTGCAAAGCCTGAGGGGAGAAGTGGGGAGGGGGGGTTAATTAAAGAGAGTGAATGGAACGAGCGAGTGCGTAACGGAGGGTAGTGGAGGCGAGAGGAGGGAAAGATGGAGTGTGTGTGTAGGTAGTGTATAAGAAGAGTGTGTGCGTGTGTGTGTGTGTGCATGGGACATTTGGCGAGCTCAGTGACTTGAGGATGATACATTGACTTGCGCTGTTTACATCTCCTTACGTTCCTGTACGCCCAGTCAAGGCCTCAGCTGGGGCTCTTCCTCGCCCATATTTCATTTTCTTACTAAGATAGATGTAACACATACTCAAGCGATCTACCTGTCTGCCTGATGATTGGCTCAGAGCCCGACACTCAGCACACATGACCTTCAGTCACGCTGCCGCTTCCATTATCCAGTGACAGATGACTGACCTTTAAGTGAAAAATGGATAATGGTCATTTTCATAATGTGGACTGTGGTTTTATGATAAAAATTAAAAAAAAAAAAAAAAAGTCGTTTCAGTGGTGCTTTCCCGTGGCAGACATTTTGACTGGCCACAGCAGGAAAAGCACAGGTGGAAGTAATACAATTAAAGATGGCTCAGCTCCATGTAAGTGTTCCAGTGAGTGAATGAGCCTGTTGAACTGGAGCGTCTTAATGCAAAGCAGCTAGATTAATATCATTACTTCCACCTGTGCTTTTCCTTTTTTTTTTGGCAGAGTGGCTATAAGGGCCCATTCATTCACAATGCTCAAACTGTGTGTGCACGCCTGCAGCGGGGTTGGAGTGTACAGAACTACTATTTTACCGAAGTTACTTGTTAACTGGCTCTCATCTGTTCACTTATACTTTTTACTTTTACTGCACTGCCACTTACTACCTGTTGCACATGTCACCTGTTTACATACTGTGTTGCACATATTTTTATGGTTTCATGGAAATTACTTGCACAACCTGCATCTACCTCATACTGTTTATACTAAAGTAACCAGAAACCAGCATCACTAGAGGGACTACTTTGGTACTTTGGTTCCGTTCGTCCATAACAAAGAAATAAAAGGATGCAGTGCTGCCTTTTAGTTCTGTTACGTTTCAGGTTACTTCAAACGAGTGAAGGGGTGAAAATATTCAGTCACGCAGGCTGGAAGGTGACTCACTCATTGGACAGTTTTGCTGACTGTCATTATAAAAGAAATGCTGTTGAGACTGTAAAGCGGTCTCTCTGTATATCGCTGCACTGGTTTTTATGTTGAAATCTAAAACATTACACTTTTTGAGCACAGGATACTCACCAGCTGAGTGCAGATCTGTGGCAGGAGCGTGAGCCGCGGATGGGGGGGGTCATAAAAATTTGTATTCTGATTAATAGCAGATAGGCTGCAGGTGGATGAAATAATACATCATTCATGAGGAAAATATTAATTACATTCTCTAAAATGTGAACATATTTTAAGCTTCATTTTTTTGTCAGGTTGTGCTCCCCTGCAGGAGAAACCAGAAGTGCATCTCCTTATCAAGAAAGACCCTGTTTGTGTTCACGCACGAGGCACTGAAATGTAATCTGTTTGATTATTTTAACCTGATGTGCCAAAAAGGTCAGTCAGGATCTAATGTTAATTAATGCCGTGATCTTTTCCACATCCAAAAGACAAAGTGAAGGAGCTGTCCTCCTGATCAATCCTAAGCTCCATCAGAGCTGCATAAAAAAAAAATATTTCAGAAGCTAAAAGTTTAATCCTGTTTCCTCTGGAGAGCCTCCTCTGTCCTGTCAAGTTTAGAACAACAGTTTTTCGTTTTGCTGCTTAAATGTCCCTTGATATTTGCAGCAGTGACATTACTGCACACATGGTTTCAAAATGACTGAAAGCAGCCTCAGCCTCTCATCATTAAAGTAAACCGCTAATTAGCATTCCAGTAAAGTAAGCCTAAAATGACGATCCAAGGCTCACCCAAAGTACACTGAAAGCTGTTCTTCAACCATCTGGAGTGCATACATGGCTTTGGTCTCTTTTGAAAGGTGGAACTCTGAACTTTTATCCCCAGAGTCACTGTAAGTGCAACTGGCATTGAGTAATAGAAGTTTGAACACATTGAAGTCGAAGTTTTTTTTGCCTGAATATTTTTTTTTTTGCTGTATCAGAGAGTTATTAGCTGGAAAACACAATGGGACCACAGCATGAAGCCTTACCCTGATCCAAATTCAATAAAATCTGAATATATTCATATGGCCTCTTCAAAAAAGGCAATTTATTATATTTATCATATAAATATCTGTATATTTCGCAATCTACATTTAGGCCATCTATATTAAAACTTTAGGTATCTATGCCTATAATTTGGCTATATATCTTTATATTGAGCTCATTTATTATGTTTATCACTCATCAAACTGTGTTTAATATCCGTATTAGCACTGAAGTCCTTGATTTCACTTGATTTGGGGTATTAATAACCCACTGAACTGGTGCTTGACTTGTTTTGAATGTCATTGGCTACTCAAAATGCCAGTCATCTGCAAACTTGGCTGTGATTGGCTTGATTGTCACATGGAAAAAGTGAACGAGGCACATTGGCCGCTCTGGTTGCTAGGCTTGGTATGGCAGCTTGTGATTGGTCAAGTGAGACTCCACAGAGTGACTAGCAAGAGATGGCGCCAATTTGTATGTTTTTCCGGAAGTTGTAACAAAACATGGAGGACAAGCAGAAGACGAGTACAACACAGCCTCATAATTTGAAAAGAGAAAACGTCTTTTTGTGGATTATTATCATGTTTTGGACTAAATATTTTCACTGCAGTGGATCGTGTGGATCTGTGTCGATGTTTCCAGACCGTTTTTGTTGGAGTGTTATCGATCTGCGGATCACTGAGAGCCGTGATCGGTGAGTTTCCTCCATGTTACTAACTTTATAATCCTTTGCTTGTCTGCTGTTGGAGTTTATTGTGCCACCTGTTGTGATTGTATTTAAATGGCGGCATCGGTTGATTCAGAGTCTTATCTTCCAAACGCGTGTAGTGTGAGTGTAAATGAAGAATAGACAAGAACAATAAACAGCACTGACAAATGTTACTCCTCCGGCCCACTTGCGGCTTGTTTGAATGGTAAGAGGTTGAGAAATCACATGGAAAACTCTGCTGCTGGACGTCATTTAAAAGGCGGTACAGCCGACAGGTAGCCGGCTGAACGTCCAGGCAGGTGCGGGTGCGTGCGCGTGCGTGCGTGTGTGTGGGTGGATGACTTATAGGGGTGTGCATTTAGATGATCTCAAACATATGTGCAAAATGTCAAATTAGAAGTGAAAACTTGAGCAAAAGAGTAGAAAAAGAAAGTGTGTGTTGTCCTCAGCGGACACTAGATTCCTCACTGAAGCTGTTGTTGTTGATCTCTTTCGCCTCCAACCAGCTGATTAAGATGAGAGAGGAGTCATAAAACACAGCAGTCAGTGTGGGCGCAGTACTATGCGCGATTAGCTGGTGCACGCGCGCACGCACACAACCAAACGCGCGGTCCAGGCTCAGCTGGTGGAGATAATTAAGCGACTGATCAAACAGTCTTACAGTAAAAAAAAAAAAAAAAAAAAAAATGCTCCACCTTAGTCTAGAAGCCAAGTGCATTCAGTGACGCGTGACCATGGAATCGACTGTATGAGCACTTTGCGTCTCGGAGGTTTTTCTGTGGAGGAATTGACCATCTGAGCTGATCCCTCATTAATAAACACACAGAAACATTAGGTGTAGGTGGTGGTGGTGGGGTGGAGGAGCCACAGCGGCAAATGATGTTGTCAAGAGAGTGGCTGTCAGGTTAAACGTGCTGTCTTGTACACCTGTATGAACATGACTGAGTGACGCTGGTCAGCTGCTAGCCGAACAGCTGATGAGTGAGACCTTGATGGTGAAAGGATGAAGCAGCTGATTTCTTTAAAGCCACCCTTGATCTCCTGCTCCCCCCCTCTCTCTCTCGCTCACACGCAAACACCCACGGAGAAAAAAATCATTATTTGCAGAGTATCTGTACAGTTGAGGGACCTTAAGCCCCCCGTGCTTGTTATGAAGCCAGGAGTCATTTGCCGCAGACGTATAGAGCAGGACGCGCAGCAGGTCGCTGCCTGTAATGATGGTTTGCAGGGTGGATGCTGTGCAGCTGCTGAGGGCTTTTTACACGTGTCTGTGTGATGTGTGGGTGTAATTGCATGGTGTGTGTATTAGTGTGTGTGCACGCTCTGGCTCTGCCTCGCACACTATGTTCATTTATCCGTGTCTTTGATATGCTGTGTATGCATGCAGTGTATTTTTGTGGTGTGCTGTGGTGAGTGCAGTAGCGTGTAGCTGCAGATTTATAGGCATGCCTCCATGCTCGCCAATGATGTGGGACTGAGCCATGAATCAGCTCAGCCTGTAATGAATTCTGATGGCCCACAGGAGAGGAAGAGGAGGAGAGGGAGGAAGAGAGGAGGAGGGAGAGGAGGAGAGGAGGAGGAGGAGAAAAAAGAAAGGTTGGAATCAAGGTTAGGAGGAAAAAGAGGGAAAGACAAGAAGGAAAAAATGGAGACAGACAGAGATGAGAGGAGGAAGGCAGCGCGTTGGGGAGCCGTGGGTTCATTGATCGATCGTGAAAAACACAATTCAGTCCTCGCACTCAGGCCTCTTTAAAGGCAAATACCACCATTTACACTCCCCATTCTGCAAACCAGAGGAGTCATCACGTAGCTTATGTATCTAAACACCAGAGATGCTAAAGTAAATGTAGTGTTTGAATCTTTGATGCAGAAACTGTGTTTTTGCAAGGCTTAATAAAGCATTTAAAAACATGAATGAGAAGTAGCTCCCAACTCAGATTTGAATGAATGTGCGTATTCAGAAAGTTCTGCTGGCTGAGCAGTAAACATCATTGGACTGTGCCACTGTTTTTAATGCAAAGTTTCAGATTTTCTCAAGCGTTTTTTGCTACCTGTCACACAGCTGTTGATTTCCTTTGATTATGATATCAAAACCAAATAGCAGATCCTCACATTGAACATCAAGTCTTTGTCATTTCCTGTCAAAGTTTGACAGGAAGTGACGCAGATTCAGACGCAGATTAGTGCTATAACATTAAACATTGTACAGGTAAGAGACCAGATTGAATGTGTTTCAGCTCCACTTTCTCCAGAGCAAAAACTATCTGGGCTAAGAAAAGCAGGCAGGACCCCATAAAGCTAATTCATATCGTTGCAGAGCTCAGTGGGAGGAGGAGGACAGGCCGTAGTGCCAGCATGAGAGCAGCAAGTTACATAAAAAAAACATATTAAAAAAGAAAAACCTACAGTGAAGTGAAACTCCTGGGCACCGTAAGTAGATGTAATTAATACGCAGGGGAGCGCTCTGCCCTCGGAGCAGGAGGCCCAAAGTTCCCGAGGACGTGTACTGTACTCGGCTTTGTGGGTAAGCTGACCTAAATTGATGTTGATTGATCGTAGCGTAGACTCCCGACGCTCCCCCCCACATCATCTACCCCATCCAGAGAAATATCTCTGCTGCATTTCTACATGTCCTCTCGCTGCTGTCTGTCTGGTGCATATTTCTCCCTCTCTGTCTCTCTCTCTCTGTCATATACAGCTATAAACCTTGTCTGTGTTGCTGAGAGACTGTTGATGGCAGCCATTTCCTCCTTTAACCTCACATACTGCATGCACGTGCACACATGCAAGAACAGAATAGACTGTGCATACAAGTTAACATCCACCTGCAAAGCTTTGTTTGGGCGCAGCTGTAATGTTGTTTGCACAGTAGATTTGAGGCGTTTAAATGTATGTGCTTTGACAGTTTCTACAAAGAATTGGTGTTTGCATTGGCAGTTGCAGATGTTTGAAATGCTCCGGGCCTGGTGCATTCCCCCGCGTCTCAGGCAGCAGAATACTGACTGATGATCAATCATGCATTAGCAGCCTTCACACAAGTGCAGGAAAAAAATCCATCTCACCAGCACTGCAACGTGCTAAACTCACAATGTGCTCCGGCACCTACCCCACAAGCAGCCGTTTTCCCAGTGTCTCTCGTCCTCATCCCTCCGGAGGGCGTTTGTGTAGGTTGCATTTTGTTTTCCAACAACGGCTTAATTTGCATGCAGGTTTTGACACATTCACTGCCACCACAGCTGTTCATTTCAGATTTTCCATGCTGGTTTTGATGAAGGACCATTAAACGTTCAGTCCATTGGTCCACATTGTAAACCTCCTACCACTTTTGAACTCTACATTCAACCCCGTTTCCTAGAAATTTCCTTTATATACGATTAATTTGCATTCATAATTATGTTGTGTGACTGTAATCGCTGCCTGGATTATGTTCAGCGACGTTTCTTTGAGTGAGTGAAGCAGAATATCCATGTTGATGACCTGGGTGGATGCTTGGCTTACAAAATGCACGACTGTGAATCCAGGGTCTTGGCGTCCAGACTGTTTTTAGGTTTAGGCAACAAACGCGCTTTGGTTAAGATTAGGGAAAGATCGTGATTTTGTTTTAATGTTAATAAAAAATCTTATGTCTCAAGTCACTGCTGACGTTTTTCTGATTGAAACCGACCATCATCTTTTTTTCCTAACCTTAACTAAGTGCCATCAGTGGGTAAACATAACGTAAGAACGTTGAATAATGCTGTAGTCACCACAAGTAGATGATGTACTGTAAGACTGCCTATTGCATGACGTTTCCCTCAAAATGTGTTTGCCGATAAGTTGTATAAAAATTACATTTTAATAGACAGAGCTGCCCCAGTCCTGCTCAATGATCCCATCTCAGCTGTGAAGTCACTACTATTTAGATTAACAAGCATTGAGATTTTCCTTTCATCAGAGTCCATTTTTGATGTATTAATGATGAGCATTCCAACAATGAAGCATGGTCGAGCATTTGAAACAGATCTGCTTTCCAGGGCGAAGTAAATATGTGCAAATTTATCTCATCAGGTTCAGCCTTATTAGGAAGCTCTGACAAGCTAATTAACACCGTTCAACGTTAGCAAACTGTCTTGACGGCGGCAAACCATCCTAAAGAGGAGAAGCTGTCATAGCATATCAGCTGTGTTGCACCATCCAGCTTTATAAATCGGCCTGCTCTGCTCGGGGAGTATGAACCGTTTCCCAAAAGAGGCACAGTTTGCACTCAGTTATTCTGCTTTATTTTACCTTTATTTGACCAGGCAAGACATTTGAGATCAAGGGATAAACAGGAAATGATGTTTGCGCTTACTTTGCATGGGTTATTGGAAGAGGAACCATATTTCTGTTGTTGACTGTCTTCTTTGTTTGTTCTCTAGTTAAACACTTTCTCGAGGTGTGTTTGCTGTGTGGCCAGTACTTGGGTCATTTTGAACACGTGTAAGTTCAGGTGTCGCTAAGAAAGAATAGTGAACACGTTTACTCGACATGCAGCGCCATTGAAAGTCCTGATGTCTTTCAAAAATTTCATTTTTGTGGTACCAGTTCATCCAAAGCCTCATATCTCTGTAAAGCCCGTCTTTGCAAGTTAAAAAAGTGATTTTTAGAGAGTAGTATGTGCATGTGTTGTCGTGGGTCAGTGTTAAATTACCTTCAATTTCACCACTCACAACTTGTGAAATTAGAGCAACCCAGGAGCTCGTGGCTGTCAGTTTGAAGGCTGTGGAGGAGTGAAAAACAGGCTGCTGAGAGGCAGAAAATGTTTTCAATACTTGTGCTCTTCTCACAACACAAACAGACACACCGCCCTGCTGCACACATGTTAACTTTAATCGATACAGAGAAGATAATCTTGTCCTCTGAAAAGATAAGACGACATAAAACAAGATGAGATTTTAATGATGGCGATGGGAAAGTGGGTCACTGCCGCAGCGAGGTTTTCAAGAAAATATAACAACTAGAACATTTTTGAAGATTGAAGAAAAAGATAACAAGCAACCTTTATCATCATTGATCTGAAAACATCTGCCAAAAACATTTTTTATTTGCAAAAAAATCCTGCCTTAGAAGAGGGACCAGTTTTCTTTAATGTAGAAGACAACTTTAAATTAAGAAAAAGCATAAAAATAAACTGAGCACAGGTGAGTTTGTGCCCCCTTTACTGTCTCTTAAGTTTTGCTGCAGCGTGTGATCTGAAAGGCCTTTCAACACCAGGCAAACAGACAAACATTTGAATATCTGGACGGTCTTGGTCGCAGCATTTACATTTCCTCTAAATGGACATCCGACCACTGAAGGCTGAGACCGTGCCAGTGCCTTGCCAGCTGTCTGGCTCTGCTGGTTGGCAGCCTGCAGCCCTCAGACCGCTTCACATTCTCTATGTATCCAAGGCTGATGAGTGTCAACAGCTTGAGCCTGCACAGACTGTACAGCCAAGGCCAACAACATGACTAATGGTTGGTATTAAGGCTATGTAGCATAACAGGTATGATTCACATTCAGGCTTCCTGTGCACCCGTCAGCCTCCATTACATTCTCATCTATAGTGACTGAAGTTGGTCACATGAAGGCATCGGTACAAACTTTATTTGTCTCTCCAATAGTTCTCATTAATGCCTCTTTCTATACTTTATGGTCTTTGTGAGTCAAAGTTATTGGTAAAATGCTTTTTAGTGCTTGTTGTGTCCCAAAGCATCACAACAGTGACAAAAGTCATTTAAAATGTAAGAGGATATTTGAGGATTTTGGGTGCTGTTGGGTACCACAACAAAATCAAGTGTGTGTTTCAGCACAATGAACCTTTTCTAACCTTGATGCAGTAACTTTCACACATCAGGCCACCCAGTGTGCTTCTCCATTCAAGCTTCAGACCCCCGGTGCATCAGTTCAACAAGGAATTTGCAATTCTACAGTTCAAGGATTCATGGAAATTCAAGAGATTGCTTGAGGAGTCCAGTCAGAGCCATGAAAACCTGCCCCATACCAAAACTACTCAAAGATATGTGCACAGACACACTTCCTGGAATTTGTTGGCAGTGCTGCACTGCATGGTAAGAAGTACCTGATAGACTAAATAAGAGAAAAAATAGAACAGGCATGTCTCAACCTGCCGGCTCCGAAACACAGCAGGGTTTGCAGGCTTTCAGTCGGCGATGCAAGATGAAGTTTTACAGTGTTGACCACCAGTCTGATGTCTGGAGTCTGTTTCATCATTGAGGTATTCGAGTATGTTGTGCTGAACGGGAGAAGAACCTTTAAACTGCATGTTTTGCCAGCCTCGGTGCAATTCCCAGTCCTCTGACAATCCAAACCTGCCTCTTCAAACATTCTGCCTAAAGTTCACCGAGCTGATGACAGATTCAGCAACCTCATGGTGGGTGGTGGAAAAGTCCATCCCGTCCATATTCCTCATATTCCTCAGTATACTGAGCATTAAAGCACTTACGGGAACATGCAAACAAATGCCTCAATTTCGCCTTTGCATTGCTCAATCCTGAGCCAGAGGCCTGCAACTGTTCATCTTCTAGACGTTTCTGGAGTCATTATGTACTTGTAAATATTAATATGTGCTGTTTAGGTTTGTTACACATGGAAGAGCTCTGCTTACATGGAAACCACATGTTCTCTGGCTCCATTGAGCCATTTAGGAGTTTATGAAAGGCTAATCCACAGGGAGACAGCAGAGCTAATGTAATGCTGGAGTGGAGCATTTTAAAATGACCGTTGAGAAGGAATTTATTGTACTGTACTCTTCTAGAGACCACATTCTGTCGAAGAGCTTTGGCTTCCTTTAAGTAGGTCAACACTGCAAGATGGAAAATGATGTTTTCTTTCAGTTGTTTACAGAGGAAATGATGTCTTTGATAGTTTTTCATTCAGCGACCCTGGAACGCAGAATCACCTCAGTAGGCGACCACGTGGAGTGCAAACGTTTCATGTGTTTCATCCTCTTTACTCTGTGAAAAGACATTTATTGGTGGAGTGACCTTTAATGAAATGTACAGCTTTGACAGCTGATGCCAGAGTGTCACTGGGTCTGGAGAAAGTTTCTTTTTGCTGGCAGGTGCTTGGCATCGGTGGGGTAGACTAACTGGATGCATCTAGTGCCTTGTTTTGTGCTCCTGCAGCTCCATCAGTGCTCCATGATATCTTCACAGGGAATATTGAGGTAAAGGAGTCCACAGCCATGAATACTGTATGTCCTCTGCCGAGCTGCAGTTGAAGGTCTTCGATTTCCACCTTGTCCATAATGTACATTAACAATGAGCACTGACTCACTCCTGCTTCTGTTATTTCTTCCCTTTGAGAACAGCACATGGCTCCCTCTGAAGCCATAATTTATTTCCACGATCCTCCTCCAGTCCTGCCTTTTCCATCACTGACAGTGTTGCACGAGGTTTTACTTTAGTCACAGAAATCACAATTTCTCAGAGGTAATAGACCAGACTGTTGTCTTACTCTTACGCAGTTATCATCAGTCGATTTCCCCCCAATTTCTAACTTAAAGCCGAAAACAACAAAGACATTTCAGGCCTCTTTCTGGAGGTTGATGAAAACTATTCCAGGAAAGTGGTGAAATCACTAACTGAGATGAGGTTATTTTGAGGTAAAGTGGGTACAAACAACAAGGAAATTCCAACTCTAAACTTGAGGAAAGTATCTGTACTAAACAAGACTGACGGTATCTGACAGCTTAAAAGGATCTGAGAGTTAATTTTTCTGTTTAATATACAGCTGGGACTGCTTTGCTCTCATTTATCACTTAGAAAATCAGTTTTCATATTTTAGAAGTCAATGCGGCACTAATGCAGACATCAGTGGACGAACCTTAATATTTAGTGAGAGAGGAGATCATCTAGTACAGTACATTGCTCACAGTAAGGTTTACCATACCATGCAACATGCCATCTGTGGAGTCAGGTTTATGACACGCTTCAAAGACTGGTTCGTTAATATTTGGTTGAATTGGTTTGAATTGGTTTCTGTCAACTGAGGTTTATAAACTAGATGCCTTCACACAGAGAGATCAGATCAGAGATCTGGAGACAAAGAGATTCTGTGGGACAGCAAATGAAGGAGCTGT
The DNA here is from genome assembly GCF_051107435.1 of Chaetodon auriga. Classification (NCBI taxonomy): domain Eukaryota; kingdom Metazoa; phylum Chordata; class Actinopteri; order Chaetodontiformes; family Chaetodontidae; genus Chaetodon; species Chaetodon auriga. The sequence goes on along the minus strand of NC_135090.1, from coordinate 22,065,051 downwards.
TCAGATGAAATATCTCGTCTTATCAATAAACTTGACAGCCATGTTTTGCGTGTGTGTAAATGTTGCATTCGGTTGTCAGCGCGGTCTTTCTGACTCATAATGTGACGTGACATCGGCCGTGTGCTGGCATATTGTGTGTTGAAGAGTGAAGTCGCTTTCATGAACCTTGTGGCCACGTCGTGTCACTGAGTTCACTAAATAGTGCCTGACAAGAAAAATCACCAGTGGAGCGCGGCGGCACTGCTCTGCCAGCGCCGCGCTCCAGCTCCTTTCATTCATGCTTTGCAATCACTCTCTCTCTCCCCCCGGCTGTGTGGCTATCAGGTGACTTGCGACGTCCAATCACATCCATGCAGTAGTACAGCGTGGCCGTTACAGCCTGACAAGTGCTCATATGTTCATGCTAACAGATTTTGCTGCTGCAGCTTCCTCCACCAGTCATCCTCCTCCTTAGCTCTCACCTCATGATTGTGATATTGTTCCTTTAGCCAAGATTTAAAGCTATGGTGTCATTTAACTGGACAGCTGTTTGCTTTAAGTCAATCCCTCAACTTAAACCTTGACTAAAGTGCTTTCTTTGATGCTGTTCAAACATAATTTTAGTGACCACTTACTGCCATAAAGCTACATACTAAGACACTTTCATTTTAACATATATTTAATCTGTTCTCATTAAGCCACCATCATCAAATACGGCTGCTCCTTGACGTCTCATACAGATGCAAAAGGTTCCCTTCAGTGTCTGCGTGAGGTGCCTTCCAGCAAACCTTTCACGTAGTTAAAATAAGTATATTAAGTAATCAGAGCCAAGCAGGTCCAGGGAGGAATCCAGGAAGTTGTTGGGCTGAACGGGAGTCTGATTCAGGGGGGCAGGGCAGACCAGACAGGGGGCTGGAGACGCGTTCCAGAGCCGAGCAGAGGGAACAGCAGGGAGATGAGGCAACAAGACAAGTATACACTACAAAGATGGCTGGAAACTCAGACTGGCTGAGCAGGAGCTCCAATCTGCTGAGGTGGAAGCAGAGCTGAGCCTGTATATGAGGCTTGATTACAGAATGAGATGCAGCCGGTGACGCTCTGCTCTGGCTTCAGCACACCTGTCTCCACTCAGACAATCACTCAGGCAGAGAGGGAGAAAGAGAGGGACAGAGACCCTGTTCACACCTGGCATGAGCTGGCTGCTCAGGTGATCCATTCACCAGTGGACAGCTGAGACGCAATGCCGTTCACGCCTGTGTCTCTCACGCGTCTCCAAAGGGTCCAGCTGACCACTTGTGTTCAGATTTCATTACTGCCTACGTCTCTTCGGCCAGGTCAGAGGACCCCACGGCCGGTTATTATGGGTTGCCAGATTTGATTCACATGGGCTAACAACTAGCTTAGAAAACAAAAGCTTTCAAGAACTAACATGCGTGTTCGGGCTGTTCCAGCTGCTGAGATTAGAGGACAGAATCATTTACGCCTTGTGAAAAAGTGCAGGACAAGTTGAAAAAAGAACTGCAGTCCAGCCACGTACATCAGCGTTACGTCCTGTCTGGGACACATCAGTGCTTACACGACAAAAGCTATGTGGTCTCATGTGTCCCAGACCACCTCAGCAAGTGGTTTGAGTGATCGGGGTCAGATCGGAGCTCAGGAGACAGAGGGAAGGGGAAACGTAAAGAAACAACTGTAACATTTGATCTGAGTGGGAAGAAACTATTCTCTAAACTCCCTGAACTTCTGCTGAGGTGCCTTCAAGCAAGATGCTTGACCCTGGACTGTTAGCAGTCAACAGGTGTTTGTGTGAATGCTGGGCAACTCCCAGATGTGTGAAAGTGTGTAACCCTTTAGGCTGCTTCACCTACTGCAGCTCTTCAGCGTCTTACCAGCAGCTGGGAATCGTCTTTTACTGACCGCCAGAGGCTGGAAGTGACAATAAGGGGGTGGGTCAGTTTACTTTGACTTCAGTGATGGACATGGTGATGACTTCTTCATTATTTGTCCAGCCTACATGAACTTACAAAATATCCAGAAAGCAGCACATGCTATGAGCTGCTACAGACTTCAACAAGCAACAACAAACTTGAAACAATTAGATTCGGTCAGCAGCTCTCCAGGTTGGTGTTAAACTACTCTCTAAACTCTAAGAAATATTATTGGATGTATTCAGAAAAGTCTTCACGGCACATCCTGGAAATAACTTAAATGACCCTCCTGTGAGAAAAGTGTTTAAAAGAGTTCATCATCAGCGTATAGACGGATTCATCGATGTTTTACACCTGCTGAAGTGACATAATACTAATTTGGTTAAATACTAGAAGCGTGTTCACACCTTGCAATTATCAAAGTAATCAGTATTGCTGGTTAGTTGAGGCAGAACATTTCGATCATACACATTTAACATTGACTGTAAAGCACAGTGAATTTAAAGCCTGAGCAGCTTTATTATCAGTTCACATAAGAGGAGGAAGGAAGTCAAGGTGAACATCATCGACATCTCTCCATCGTGATGTTATTTTCTTTGCCTGTTAAGCTCAGTCACAACATTTGGTCATTATGCCAAATTGTGCACAGATTGCTTTCCTTTATCATCGTATTCTGCAGAGTCTCGTTGTCCAGATTCAGATGCACTGCTCGTCCTGTTTGTCTCTGCTGTCTACCTTCCTCAGCCTCTCTGCTCTCTCTCCGTCTCCCTCTCATACATATGCAGGTCATTTTGTACCCTTTTGCTCTGCCTTACAAACACACCGCCTCTGTCCTCCCTCTGCAGCTGAATCCACGCTCCAGCCGCCCCTCGCCTCGTCTCCTATCCCTTCGCCACCTGCAGCACTTTCTCTGCTTCTCTATTCTGCTTGTTCTCACTGTTTATTCTCTGTGGTCCCGCTCCCGCCGGTTCCTCCGGGTCCATCCACGCGTTGGCATGCTGCGACGCAGACCTCGGTCTGTGCTGGATTGTGGAAAAGACTAAATTTGTTCGAAATGAAAGCGTCTCTTCCAGACTTTATCCCTCGGAGGAAACGACCTGACCTCCATACTGTGCTTTTTTCCCCTTCTGCTGCCTTTTCCAGCAGAAACACTGTCTGAATTCCAAACTACACACAATTAATGCACATTGTGTACTATTGTTTTAATATGTTTTGGGGCAGTTCTTCTTTGTTTCAGCTTGTGTAGATCACTCGCTCATTATTTTACTGACATTTCATGTCTGGTCCAACACGTTTTTGATGCATTAAACTTGAGGACAGTGTGAGAAAGAGAAGTGTAAATTTTCAGTTTAATGTCACATGATATGTTAGAATCTGTTTTATAGTATTGTGCCAACATAAATATGAACTTGTCCAACAATCTGACCTCACCTGTATGTTAGCTAAGGTCACCTGGTTTAAACACCTGACACATTATGCGAAACCATATTTAGTTGTTTGTGTTACCTGACAAACGACCCGAAGTTACTGCTGCTTAAAGTCCTGAGTGCAAAAATGTTCAAATCCTGTTTTTTAAAGGTAGTGACTCATCTTACTTGTAGCGACCCTGCTGTCGTCCCATTGGTCCCCAGATTTTCATTAAAAAAATTGTTTTGTTTTCTCTGATTTTCCTAGAGTTTAATTCTGTTACACAGGTAAGACTGCAGGAATAAAAGCCGTTTACGCTTGTCCTCAGGATTCAGACCCGTCCTGTATTTACAGAATCATCAGTGTCTTTAAAGCAGAGCTAATCTCCTTAACAAACAGTAATCACTCTGCAGTTTTTGCACTGCACTCTGACACATCAGTTAACTTTTATTGTTGCCCTGTTTAATCCTAAATGTCAGCAGGATTTAATTATTAGGAAAGTAAATAGAATTATATGTAGAGACCTCCAGGATGTCTGAAGAGGAGCAGTAAATACGAGGATGAGTAGGAGCAGTGCGTCATGTATTCACTGTTAACTGGACGAATGTGCTGCATAAATCACCTGTCCCACTCGAGAACACCTGCACATATATAACGAATAAAAGGACGTGACTGGCTGAAACTCGTCTTCTGGCTAGAGAGGAAATATGACAGCAGGATGATGACAGTTATTAAATCATCCTCTCCTCTCTCTCCTGCAGGGTCTCCTGTCCTCATCAGGTGAAGCACTGTGAGCCTCTCTCCTCCCTCCCTCCTCCCCCACAGACGTCACCCACTACCCCAAAATCCCTGAATCCCACCTGGCCACACCTGCCAAACCCCATCCGACAGCTGCCACTGGCCCTCCCTTTACCCCATGGTGGCCCCAAGGCCCGCCCTCTCACTGCTATTGGCTGTCCTGGCCTGCACGGGGCCCGCGCGCCCCTCGCCCCCCCTGTTGCTCCGGCCCCGGGAGAGAGAGAGGGACTCTGGTGGCGTCAACATCGCCGTGGTCCACTCGGGCTCCTCCCTGCTCCCGGAGACGGCGGTGGTGGGAGGTGCGGGGGTCGGCGAGCCGGGGCCGGGGCCTGGAAACGGACCGGGAGGGGGAGGCGGAGGAGGTGGAGGAGGAGGAGGAGGAGGAGGAAAGGGAATAACGGATACAGCTTTGTTGGAAGGAGCGGCTGCGATGGCTTCGTTTTCCTCCTCCTCCTCCTCGTCATCCCTGTCGCTGGCTGCGCTCGTGGGGGAGACGGTGATGACGCCATCGGGTCAGGCCAACGTCATCTACCTGGCTGTGAACGAGAGCAGCCCGGGGAGCTTGCTGCTGCAGCTGTGTGAGCTGCTGGCCACCACGCCACTGCAGGTAATGTCACACACAACCCACGAGAGAAAAGCTTCGACACAACATGACATCCAAAAACAGAAAAAAGATAAGACATGTCGCCAGACAGACATGCTCGACTTCAGTCTGACAATGTCGCTGATTCTTCCCCGTACCTAGCCGTTAAACCACTGTGCTCCCACACGGTGCATCCAAATGTCATGGGAGGACCCTCCACCTCTGGTCCCTCATATGTGTTTGCCCTTCGGACGGCAGCAACATTAGATGAGCTCGACTGATCAGGCTAACCGGTCGCTGCACGTGTGAGCACATAACTTAAATAGACCATTTTTACAGTAATAGTTTGGTGTACCAAACGGAGGAGTTCATGAGCCGAACTGAACGTCCGACTCGAACGGTTCAGGACGAACACGCGTGTGTTTCACGGGTTTCAGACCGTGTTTGTTTGACCCTTTGAAGTTTTCCAGCTAACAAATGCATTTACTCTGCCAGAACATGCTTTTTCTGTTCCTTCAGCTGTTTTTACACAAGTTAAAAACTGTGCCTTCATTCATTCATGCTCATTTTTCATTGTGCAGTTTGTTCATCTTTTCACTCGTTCACTCATTCATTCATAGTATAAGACTTGTGGATGGGAGCAGATCTGAGCCTCAACTCTGAGAGCTGCTTGTGATCAGACTGACAGAGGTAATAAAACACACTACTCTTCATTCATTTACTCATGCATAGATTCATTCATTCATCCATTCTTCTATGAAACATATACATTATTTATTAATCTAAATCTTCTAGCTTGATTTGTTGTCATAAAACGGTGGAAAGGCCTCAGATCAAGTGTGATATTAACTCTTTTAAGTAACACGCTGTCTTATTTCAGGTCCTGTCTGTCGCCGATTTGCATATCAAATACTTCCTTGAGAGAATTGGGCTGTCATCCACACTTAACTTCAATTTGCTCCCCTGAATTGCTACAGGAAAACAAGCGTTAAGTCTTCAAGCCGGCCTCAAATCACTATTGCCCCTCCATGTATCATTACGGAAAGTAATGGCCATCGCCAGAACTTCACGCGCTTATCCAGAATTTATTACCGCTGCTGACAGCTCTTACTTGAAAGGCAATCACGGCAAAATCCTGGAGACCAAAACATTGAGACAAAACATGGCTTGTTTGCAGCCGTAGTTCAGCATGTTTTCAGCAGCCGCGCCTGTGAGTAAGCCCATGTAGGAGCCGAGGTGGCCCATAAGCCAGGAGCTTATCTGTTGTTTCTGTGGTGTAAAGCAGCTTAAGCCGTATAGCTACAACACACAGTCGTCTCCTGACAGGATGCCAGTCCACTGCAGGGACTTAACTCTGATTTTATCTCCGCCAACACTGATTGCCAATCAGAGCAGCACAAGAGGCCTGTTTTTAAAAGCTTCCAACAGTTGTTTCAAGACTTCATTGAACCTGTAAAAGTCCTCTGAAAGATTCAGTTTCCTCCGCGGTCGAGATGTTTGTTAGCGGGGTGAGAAAATAAAGTCTTTACTGGATGTAAGCTGTTGTCTCATACTGCGAGCAGCGCGTTGTATTTTGCTCACTTGTTCAGCCTTTAATTTATTCTCAGGGTGCATAAGAATAAAAGAAGAGCAGCTTTGATGAATAAAAGTGTGTTGAAGCTTATGAAATTGTGTCTGAATGAGGCTGATGTAACGCCTTTTGTCTGAGCTCCTTTGTTTCACTGCGCCACCTGTTTTACTTCCAGGGTTTGGTGTTTGAGGAGGAGAGACCGCCGCCGCCCAACCGCGCCCCTCTGGCCCCCATGCTGGAGTTTGTGTCCGCCCAGACGGGGGTTCCCGTGGTCGCCGTCGGGGGAGGGGCCAGCCTGGGACGAGAGCCACAGGTAAAAATGGATTACTTAATGTTGCATCATCAACCCTTTTTATTTCATTTGGACTGAAGCGAGAAGTATCTGTGGCTCAGAGGGCGAAACGCAGACTGGAAGAAATTTACCTCATGACCTCCTTTCAGAGGTGGGATTTCATAACTTTAGAGATGAGAGATATTGTTTCAGTAAAGTTTCTGTTCAGTTTAGAATTAGTGGAGCAAGCTGTAAACAGAACGTTCATTTATTATAACTTCATACTTCGTACGTTGAACTTGTTAGCAAGCAGTTTCCTATTTCTAGATCGAGCAGCTACGGAGCCACGATAACATTGATTTGTCGGCGTGTTTTCGGCCTCCTGAGCTCCGCTTTGTTTCAAATGACTCTTCAGGGAAACGTCAGATCCTTTAGACTTTAAATGCTCCACGATTTTCACCTGCAGGAAGTGACCAGTCGCATTAAAGAATCGAAATAAGAAGGTGAGATATGGTACGTAGAGCTGCAGAGTCAGGAGTTCATTGAGTTTATCACCGAGCAACCCCTTACACATCACACACACTCATTTGATCCATCGTCAATAACAATAACAATATAAACAAGGAGTACATCTGTTAGAGCAGCTTTAAGAGCAGCCTGGGACCTTCAGGTAAACGAGCCAGCAGCAGAAAACAAGCAGTACTTTTTCCGAATGTTCTGCCTGAATCCTTTACACCATTAGGTTCTTATCATAGCGGGAGCTGGCACAGATCAAGCCACACACTCTTCACAAAAATATACATTTGAGCTTTGGTTGTGATAAATGCTTCAGTAGGAGACAATACCTCGTAGTTTTGGTTCCAGAAAAGGAAGCAGAGCGACGAATCTCTCATTTCTTTCAGGCTGAAGTGCCTCGTAGGATATAGTTATTTTCTAAATGCCAAACATTTCAGCTAACGTGCTGCTCTGCCCTCATTGCTAAGAAGAAATGAGGAAGAGGAAAATGTAATTTTTGTCAGAATTGCTCTAGTTCTGTCACTGCTGCTAAGCTCATCAGCATCTCTTTACTGAGGGGAGGATGTGCGGGACGTTTGTGCTGCACACTGAGCGTTGCAGTCGTCCAGCGTACCACTGATCATACAACGGAGAATTTTGACATTTTCAGTGTCAAATTTCTCCGTCGAGCTAATCACGATGACTGCAGCGTCGCCTTGTTTTAAATGAAGCTCGCTCGCCCATTGTTCCGGACTAATTAACGGGTATCAGCTCCTCAGCTGGCTAATCTGTGTGTGACAAAAGGTAATGTTTTGCTGACGGGCATTAGTGATAAGTAGATCAGGCTAACAAAGCAGTTTAGCGTGACAGGTGTGATGTTTAATAAGTGGTCCAATTTGTTTTAAGTGGTTCATCTTGACAGTTCGTTGTGGTTGTTGGGATTTCTACATAACTGTAACTCCATTGGCGGCAGCTGTGGGTGTAACACGCTCAGCTTGAGACTGAACCATCACAGCGTCTGAAAATGTTCATTTTGAGAAGCAGCTGTGTTTATGGTGGGCGGTGGGTTTGCTTTGAAGGAGCACGGTGCGGAGCTGCTTTTGCTCTTGTTACACTCGGTAAAGTTCCTCCGGTCGGGCCTACATTTCTACGACTCTGCGTGCTTCTGCCTTTGTGGATTTTGTGCTTAAACTTCCAGTTTCACAATCACGAATGATAAACTGCTTCAGGGACAAAACTCAGATGAGACATTACTGAGCCACAGGTATTTTTACTGGTAGAGTTAAACCCAGAATGTGTTTGTGCAATGAACCAATTACTCGATGGACGAGCAAAAGAAACTTTAGCTGAAATAAGATACAGAAGGGAAGAAAGTTTGGAATCGCTGCTACAAAAGGCTGAGAGGACGGCTCTGTTTCCTCTCATGCTTTTACTTTGTAGACAGGCCTCTTATTTCGTATCAACGGTTTGCCAAAACGAGTAATGTTTCGTACATTAATTCTGGCAGTGCTGTGGACTGGTCCGACCAGACTGACAATTTAAAAGGCAGAAAGAGACAAAGATGCCTCTGAGTAACAGCCGAATAAGATATATGACATCTGTGCAGATTTAAATGAGATTAGTTTCCTCTTTCAGCGTCAACTGAACACAATAATGCCTGGAACAAGCTGGAATTAATGACTTTGACAAAGCTATTCTCAAAACTTCAGAATAGAAATAGAGTCTTGGTCTGATTTTACCTGACGGGCCTGATCGCTGGTCACACAGACCGTCTGGGAAACGATTCCAGACTTCTGAACAGGAAGCCTCGCGTATACACAATCTTAGCTTACTTAGCTGGCTAGTTAGTGTGGAGTTGAAAAACAGGTGGGCTCATCAGTAGACAATTTAGCGTTGGTTGTCAGTAACCAGCACTCTTTTCCACTATGTTCGAGTCAATGTGAGTTATCTGGAAACTCTGCGGCGTCTTGACCCTCCCGCTGGGCTTTAACACCACAAATAGGGCGGTTTGGCCTCCGGAGTCGCTCCGCATTTGAGAAATATTTGTAGAACTAACCTCTAATGAGCTCTTAATTGCCTTTGGGACGTTGTTTCCTGATACACGGCAAGAATCAATCAAGCTTGAGTCAACAGTGCTTCTAAATCTGTGACTTGGGACGCGGCGTCAGTCATTCATCGTTTCTGCTGAGTGCTCACGTGACAACAGCGCGAGTAGAGAGTTTTATTTTAGCTCCAGCTTCCAATGGGACGTGAAAATTTAGTTTTATGTCTCGGCCTACACCACACACCAGCACCAGCACCACTCACTCCCAGCATGCTCCCTGTGCACTGCACCGGAGGCTGGCTTCTGAAGAGCAGACAGGCTTACATCATAAATCAGGCTGATGCCGGTTTGATATTTGACCCAGTTCAGCGCAGCGTAACCTGAGGTGAGCCCTGTCGACTTGGGAAGGCGGCTTGATACTCCCTGAAGTTTCCTCTTGATCATTAATTTAGACACATGCTCACCGCCTCTTTATGTTCACAAGATGCCTAATAATGAATTGCTAACAACACCGCTGAAAACTTTGGACAGTGTCAGGAAAAGTGCGTGGACACGTGCACCCTGTCACGTTAAGCCCTTCGCTTTCTTTCAGCGTTTAAGCTCGCATTCATTCCAGCTCTCAACCTATATGGATTACTCCTTCCTGTTCCTTTGTTCTAGTTTTAGGAAAAATACAATGGAAGAAAAGCCAAAAGAAATGAATTCCTCTTTGAGCCAGCGAGCGGCTCATCTATCCAGATTAAATGTGACTGGAGCAGCAGAGAGGAAGGCGATCATTGTTTCTTTCATTGACACTGAAAGCCTTATTCAGAAGCCAAGGACTTTTTTGACAGGCAGACTGCGTTATTCCTCCGAGTGTTCTCTGTCAGTTAAACTGAAGTCAGTCAGCCACCGGGCAAAGAAAAGAGCTGAACTGGATGAGAGCGAGCTCAGACTGCTGCTGCTGGAGCCTATGGATACACCCACACTCTAACATAATGGGGAGACTTACAGGATGCATCCAGCAATCCCTCAATTGTGTACATAGTGTGCAGTTTACAATGAAGATGTGCAGTAATGGTGTGTTCAGACCGTTACTCGCATTACTCACGATCCTCCTGGACGGTGGAACCATTTCTGTTTATTCTCATTGTTTAATGACGCAAATGAACACAAATGATCAACCTGTGAATGTTTGAGGAGGACGGGCTCACCTCCATGTAGACACCAGCGCCCACACACGGCTACAGGCAGCTTGTCCTCCATGTCTGATTCATGACGTTTACAGTCTTAATGCTGATTGGCTCACACGGCGTCACGCTAATCTGACCGTAACCCTTTAAGGTCAGCATCCTCCGACCTGAATGCTGTACCTGAGTTCTTGTTGTCTCTCCTCGCTTTCAGGAAAGCGGCTCCATCTACCTCCAGTTCACCTGCTCCACCTCGCTCCAGCTGGAGGTCATCTTCGAGGTGCTGGAGGAGTACGACTGGACCTCCTTCTCTGTGGTGACCACCCGTCACCACGGCTACGAGGACTTCCTGGCCATGGTGGAGGGAATGACGGACGGCTCGTTCATCGGCTGGGAGAAGAAGAGCGTGGTGGTTCTTAACGTGACGGACGACCCCGGCGTGGCCCGAACCAAACGGCTGCTGAAAGACAACGAAGCCCAGGTGAGACGAGGCAGCGCGGCCGTCACATTTTGTTCTCAATTTTTTAAATTTCCTGATGTACACAGTGTCAATGGATGAAAATAATTTCTTGAGTAGGACGTCTTTAAGTTATTTCGGTCTTGAAGTTATCGTCCCCTTAGAAAGAGAAATGGTCAGTCAGTTTGTCAGGAGGATTTTATGTACTCACAGAACCACAGACAGACTGTGGCAGCGTAAGATAATCTTCAAAATAAAACAAAACCTTTTGGAGTTTGAGAAGTTTGTCTTTAAAGTGGCGTGATCGTTATGCAAGTTTGGAAGTTGGTTTACGAAAATAACAGAAAGACGTAAAATCGTACAAGAGTCAGAACGAAGGGATTTTTTTCAAACCTGCAAACTGACGTTACTGCGCAAAGAGGCAACGCAAGACGTGTCCATGTTTGTAGTTCTGAAGGAAATCCAGTGAGTTTAAAAGGAAATGATTGATTGGCTGCAGGCAAACAGACATTCAGATGCACAGAGAGGAGAAACCAAACACCAGCAATATGAATTCTCCCTTTCGAGTTCTCCTCTCGCTGCTGTAGCAGAAAGAAACATGCAGTTTAATTTCAGTTGGACTCTGTAGCAGCTTAATCAACTTTTCCAGATCGATGCACAGCGTTCGCAGCACAGTGCAGCTATGACATTCAAAGTTATTTCTTCAGACGTTTTAACCGTTTGGAAATTGGCCCCTCGTTTGCAGTAAAAGCCTTATTTAGGGAGGTTGTCTGAGGACACGCTATTCATTTACAATGACACCCTGGGGGACCACTTACACACACCCCCGCGCGCACACACACACACACACACACACACACACACACACACACACACACACTATTGCATACACCTGAGAGCTTTGTAGTGACACTGCAGCGTTTAACCGTTGCAGCTCTGCACTGAGCTGCTCTCAGAGGTGTTCATGACGTCAGTAACGGCACAAAGCTTCATCTTCATGAAGCTAGAAAAAGAAATGTCACGTCAAAACACGTGAGTCCAGATGTTTTTTACAGCTTTCTTGAGTGAACAGTTACGTTCATGGAAAGAAAACCTGGTCCAGGGTGCTAAAGCTCAGATGTCCGTCTGTCCATCCACCCAAGCCTGTCTGTCCTTAATGAAGATCACGGTTCTTATAAACAGGAACATGTATAGTTTTAAGCTGAGTTTGCATAAATGTGATAAAATCAGGTTCAACTGGTCATCACCAGTCTTCATAAGGTGACCAATCACAGCAGGAAAGGGTTTGAAAGGCTGTTTACGGTGGAAGAAAAACAGGAACGAGCACAGGAGACACGCTGCTTGTTTTTTGTGTGGTATATTTGCTGGTGTCCCTGTGGTCGGATGCTGCTGCTACGCCGCTTTCCCACTTAAAGAGCCCTCATGGATCCACCTCACTGCTGTTCTGGCAGACAGTATTGTGAGTCCTGCTCTGCCTGTACTTATTTTCAGCTAGATAAAGCTCCGGGGTTTTGCTTAGCAGCCTTAAAATTGCAGCTTTGAAATGAAACGGACTCATTGTACAGTGACCCATTGAGAGCAAACTTTTTCTAACCTTTAACAGCATAAAAGGCAAGAAATGAGTCTTTTTTGTATAATTGCTGTTAAACACAAAAGCTGCAAAGAAACATGTCCACGCTAACGGCAGAGTGGACGTTATCGGAGGTGACCTGAGCTGTGGTCTAACACGTGATAGACAGGAAGGAAGGAGTGTTTGGGGGCCACAGGGTCTTTCTTCTTCCCAACCTTGGTCATTGTACGAGAGCAGTATCTCCTCCGTCTCTGCCTCACATCTCTCTCTTTCACAGTGAGCCCTTTTTATTCCTCGCTCTCATATTTTGCCGTTGTCAGTGTAAATGACCTTTGTCAAAATGAAATCCATGGTAGGGGGCGGGGGTTGTACCAAAAGCAAAAGGGCCAGACTGAACATGATGTGATGTAATGGAATGAAAGAGATGAGATGTTGAATAGTGAGGGAGTGAATCGACCCTTTTCTGGGATTTAGATGTGGAGATGTACAGTCAGATGGGCGTTTGTGCAGGTGCAGCATATTAAATTATGATAAATGACAGCATGCTAACACGCTAAAACCAGACCTGCTTAGCGTTGTCATTGCGAGCATGTTAGCATCATAGATGTGCTTGGTATGCTGAAGTTAGCATTTAGCTCACAGCACTGCGCAGCCTCACAGAGCCTCTAGCATGACTGTAGACTGTCAGTCAAATCTGAACCAATGAGGTTTCAGTGTGTTGCTTGTCAATGATTTTCGAATTTCAATGATGAAGAATGTTTTTCTCGGCAATGACATTGTTATTTATGACGGGCACTTGGGAAATGAGCTGCCGGAGGCACAGTAACAGCACTCAGTGTACCTGATGCCTCTGACTGCGGGCTGAAAGGTTGGATCTTAAATCTTGAGCTGGCTGCAGGTGTCACATTTTACATGAAAGCACTGATTGTTTTCAAAGATACAACATGTGCTGGAACTGCCAGCGACTACTTCAGACTTAACATTGTGCTGCTGAAATTCATTCCTCAGCTGAGTTGGCTGCTTAGCTCTAATTAAATGGTCCTCACTAAAACGTCCACGTCCACACCAGCAGCTGCAAACAAAAGGCAGCACAGCACAGGTCAAGTTTTTGGACAGTCTCCAAGGACGCATTTTCTGCTGCCCGCTGGGTGCTGTGTTCCTCAGGTTCAGGGTCAGTGTCATCCATCTACATTTGGTATTTTTAACAACAATATGTGAGCACATGCCCTTGGAACAAAAAAACTAGTTTGTTGCATCCGAATGAGACTTCCTGCCTTTAGGACTGCTGTGCTTTGGAAGCAGCCTTTGGGCGTGTCTCATTGCCTCATTTCCTGTCTCCTCATGCAAGTCTGGGTGATCTGAAAGTCGATCTGGTCTGCTACTGTATCATTAGGCATGTTCCAGTCTCCTCTGGAGGAGTGAAGATCAATGAGTTAGCAGGCTTGAGTGAGGAAGTAACAGAGCGCCCAATGCAAAGGTCTGTTATCGTATCAACACGATCACAGTCAGGAAACCCGTTGGCGATTGGACGCACCGGCTGATTGGGCTGCTCTGAAAGCGTGTCAACATGTTTTTAACATAAGTGAACATTCAAATTTTCTTCCGAGCCAAAAACTGCACCTGGTTGAAGAGCTCTAGAACTGTTCCTAAGTAGACCTTTTGTGGGAACATTTTGTCAGAATTAAGTTAAATGAATGGTGTGACTTTGGATGCTACAGAGACGTTAAACGGACAGGTGATGTAGCTCTAGCACCATCACAACTGAAGACGGAGCTGGAGAGGAAACGTGTCCATGTTTCTTCTTGCCTACATCGTTTCCTTGTCTTTCTTTTCTTCGCTTCTCATGAGATAAGTTCAAAACGGACGCGGTAATGTTAAAAAAATTTGTACAGGGTTAGGGTTAGTACAAAAGTCTCAGAGGGAGAAGCCCTGAAAGAAAGACTGACCTGAAGGGAGAGGACAAGTGAAACATGGAGTCGATTAAGACAGATTGCCTGCTGTTTTTGGGTCCTGTCCAGCTCAGGTACAGCCTGAAGTTGCTTCATCTCCTTTGCCAAAGGAAGAGAAAAGTCCACATTGGGTTTTGTTGGCTGCTCAGTTTTCAGTGAGTGAGTTTGCTGCCAGTGACCTCTGCTCTGAATTGTCCGTCATTGCGCTGTGATTCGGCCTTTTTTTTCACCGTCGTGTTGTGTTGCTCACACCTTGTTCTATTGTAAAATGCTGCGTTCGGTTCTGCATAATCCTCCCATGATGCTCAGACCTTTGATGAAAAACCAAAGGGTCTCAGAGTGTATCGTACGAGCGTTACAGAGCAGGTTCAGTGTGGAATGGCGTTTGTGAGTTGGAGTTCTGCACTGGGTGTCTCCTAAAATCCCCTCCTCACGCACACATGCTCTCTCTTGATGCCGGAGTCGCTGATTAAATTTGGTTTTGGCTCGTCGGTGCTGCGATGTGAGTGTAATTCAGACGGAGAGAGCGGTTTCCCGCTGAGACTGTTCTTTACTGCTCACCATCGCTCTTTCTCTCTCCTCCTCTTTTTTCTGCTTCCTCTCTCACTGTACATTAACATTTCTCACAAGCCGCGTCTGGATGCGAACAATCTGTATTTCATTTACACCTGAAATTAAAATTAGCCGTCGGCGCCCCCAAAGAATTCCTCCGCCCCTCGCAAAACATAAATATGCCCGGCCGACCGGACAACTTTCTGTCGCACTTAATGCAAAATAATTTATCTTACGTGTCTTTTATGCATAATCGTGGAGGCACTGGGGAGGCTGGAGTGCTGCATGGGCCGTTTGCTTTACTTCAAAGCTCGTCTTGACAAATTAGCATACCGCAGGCATCAGCTGATGATTCCCATTCCAGTGTTGCGACTGGTAAGCAAGATAGCAGGCGCGTTGTTTTTCCTCTACGTGTCTGAGTCACTTAACTTTATCATTACAGGAGAACAAATGCACACCAAATCAAGCAGCGCAGCAACACAAACCACTGTTGTTTTACTGTTTTCATTCAGGCTCTGATATTAAAATGTGTTAGTTAAAGCAACAATGGATGTTTTCAGAGCAAAATGTAAACTGATGTTATTGCCATGAAAAGTTCCTCTGCTGCTCTGTGCAAAGAAACTTTCATATTCTGGATTTAACCCAGAGGACAGCCTCATTCTTTAGATAAAAACATCCAAAATGCAAATTACCGCGAGCTGTCCAGGGTAAAATTAAATCTACTTGTTAAAAAACATGCAACACATTGTTAAAAAAATAGCTTCACAAAGTTCAATCAAATCCTTTTTTTTTTTCTGTGTGGGAATATTAGGCATTTTGGACGAGACTTGTCTCATCTCAGCCTGGATGTTGATGCGATTGAGCTCTGTCACGATAAAATATGGCGACCCGTGGCCGTCTAAATGAAATGTTTTCTTCCAAAATGAGATGTCCAGCCTTTGAAAAATGAGACACCCGCACTAACCAAGTGATTGATGGCACGAAATTATAACAGATTACTCGTCTTTCTGAAGGACGGCTCCCTCTTCCAAGGATGAGAGGAGGAGAAGACGCTGACAGACGGGATCCTCTTTATTTCATACTGCAGAGTGACAAACTTCAGGCTCAGGAAATGTCAACGCTGTATGCAGAGAGGTCTAAATATACCCCGACTGCTCAGAGGATGTGGCTGACAGGGATTGAGCGTTAGCTTGGACCTCGCGCCGATCCCGATTCCATCTGCTGTCGGCTGAGTGGGCGGGATCGGCGTCACCTCGCCACCCTCCGTGACGCGAACGTGCAGCGTGTGAGAGGATCCACGCGCCCGCTGCCGTCAGAGCGCGTTCATGAAGCGATTCACGTTTTGACCGATTTCAGTTTCATAACCTCTGCGATTGTCTTGCAAAACTGTGGCACAAATTTTTCTCAAGTGCTTCCTCTGAGTAATCATCTGAAGTACCCTCAGCATCACACACACACACACACACACACACACACACTCGACAGCCTCTTTCCTTTTCCTCTCGTCCTCCTCTGGTTTCACGTGTTTTACACACTTTGTCTTTTTAATCTTGCCCCCCCCCCCCCCCCCCCCCCTTTGAATTCCCCCTCTTTAATAATGCATGAAGGGGAAATGCAAGCAGACCAAGAGGTGCCATTTTTCAAGAGCAGCTCAGTGTGTTGAGAAGAAATAAATCGATAACTAAAGAGGATCATTAATGTATCAGTGCAGCATGTTTCAATGCGTAAATGAATCTAATCTATAACTGTAAAGGAATCGTGAGAGGACATTATGGGACCGAACAGCACCAACGAGGGAAGATGAAAAATGGGATGATCATCCACTTTTTGCCTCTTTTGGGCTCCACATTCCTCTTTTCCTGCAGTTCTTTGTCATCCTTGCTCTATCGCTTCTTTCCTTCCTCTCCTCACCCTTTCTCCCTCTCTCCTTTCTTGTCTTCCTGTTCCTCTTCCTCCTCCCTTTCTTTCCTTCAGTACCTCTTTTTCTTCTCTCCTTCTCTGCTACACTCTTTTTCTCATTATTTTCCTCCTCAACCCCGACTTTACTCTCTCTCTTCCTTCCTTCCTTTCCCTGTTTCCTCTTTCCTACCCCCTTTCTGTCCTTCATTTCCTACTCTCTGTGCCTTCCTGCCATTGATAATTACATCTTTCTCTACTTCCTCTCCATCATTTGTCCATTCTCTCTTTCATTGTGTTGTTTTCTTCCTTCCTGTTTCTGCCTTTCTTTGTATTGATTCATCCTCCACTCCCACTCTTTAAACTCACCCTGCCCGGACCATCTATTCCTCCTTGTGTCCCTCCACTCTCCTTCCTGCTATATCTGTCCCTCTCCGTCTCTTTCCTACTTCCTCTTCCTTGCCTCCTTTTCTGTTAATTTCTTCCTCCCTTCCATGTATTAACTCCCTCCGTTCCTCTCCTCCTCCTCCTCCAGGTCCGTCTGTTGTACTGCTCCCTGGAAGAGGCCGAGCTGGTTTTCCGGGCGGCCTGGGCGGCAGGTCAGGCCGGGCCCAGTCACATGTGGTTCGCCGTGGGACCGGCCCTGTCCGGCCTGGGCCTGGAGGGGCTGCCAAAGGCCTTGTTCGCCATCCGGCCGCAGGGCTGGAGGGACGAGCCACGAAGGTATGAACGCAGCAGGAGGGCTTTAGGTTGTGTGGGTTCACTGGCTGTGGGACTCGAACAGGCCTTCTGCAGGTCAAGAGGAAATTACTTCAGACCTGTTAAGATGTTATATGTGGTGACTTCTCACTTGACATTGTTGGACTGTAGGGGCTCTCTGCTCACTTTTAGATTAATACAGAACAGGGCCAGACCAGTACACATCCTGCAGTATTTGCTTTCCTCAACAGAGCAGGAGAGAATAGTCTGTCCCTAAATTAAAGCAAGCCTTTTGCTTAACAGTAGCCAAATGATAAATGTAGCGTAACAATGAGTAGAGATGGATTTAAAGTCTGCAAACTGCCAATTTAACCCCATTTCCTCCTGGTATTAACATTTTATCAGTGTCAGTATCTTAGAAGGAAGCATGCACGATGGGGCAAAGTGTAAATGTATGCATTGGATCTGGAGGTGGTGTGATTGGATCTCAGCCTCGTGTTAACAGACAAAAAGCTGTGGGGTAGTAAAGCCTATACAGCAGCACTGCTTTCCTTGATCGAGGACATGCCGTGTTTGTTGACACGTCTGATCCTGTGCCTGATTTGGATATTGATCCCAACTTGAGTAGAAGGTGTAAATGCAGAGGTTCATGATAAGATGTGATGATCCAGATATCAAGATTCTGATCACAAGTTAATGGCAGTGCAGTGCGGTCAGTAATGTCCACCATGTGACAGTGCTTATGGACTGTGATTAAAAAGCTTTTAGCTATACCCCAAAGTTGCTAGCATCAGTTAGCGTCTAGCGATACCACACCCAGAAAGACGAGACCCCTGAGGGTATGAATAGACCAAGGGTGTTTTCTGTCAACTTTCATGAAGAAAGACTGTATTTGTTCTAACAGTACAAAGCCTTTGAATATTTTACACCACCACCCACTCTCATTAACATTCATGGCTACGATCACTGATTATTTTTTGTCCTTTTTATTTCATTGGCGTTAGATCAACTTCCAAGCAGCATTGTTTGTCTCTTTGAAACCTGCAGATACGCAGCGAACCCTTTGTTTTTCTCAAATAAGATGGCAAAACGGAATTGGAAGCTCGCTTTGATCTTGAACTTTAATGTTGCTCATTTCTAAAATTGAGCATGTTCTGACATGGTTCTCTGCAGCACAAAGGGAGGCGTGCATCGTTCTCCGGCGCCGTGTAAGCTGAGCAGGCTTCTGTGCAGTTGTTATCGTTGCTGATATTCCGATGTTGTAGTTTCTGTTTCTGTAGTTTCTCTCAGTTTAATTTCCACGTATTGAGTTCTGCAATGCTGAGCCTTGAAGCTGCTGAAAAGCCGACCTTATGATTTTAAAAATACATGAGGATCACTGAGAAAATACGCTTTCTCCATTTCATCCCCGAAATGCACACACTTTGTGCACCTCCATGTTTTTCCCGCAGCAACACACAAAGGTACGCAGTGAAATTTTCCGACCACCTGCTCTGTCCATGATGTATTCTCTGCTGCAGGGAAGACCAGGTTTCACCGCAGGGATCATAAATTTTCATCTAATCTAATCTAAATAGACTGACCAAGTGAGTCCAGGTGAAAGGTAGAATTCTTTATTGATTTTTAGTGTTAAATCCCTCTCAGTCATGACAGGAAACCGAGGGGGAGACAGGTTAGAAAGGATTTTTACGCTTTGTGAAGACTGTTGAATAATGCAGGGCAAAGATGAAACTTTTTTTTTTTCACAGATATCCAAACCAGGTTAGGATTTTTTTCATCTTTGTGCTATAAGTTTCCCATTTTCACACAAAGCACTGATACAGTTAATCAGTATACAAACCATTTTACTCCTAAACTTGACTAGATGTGCTACATTTGGTGGAATAATGTGCACTGAGTTCTAGGATCCGACTTTAACATCCCACTCATCACCTTGGGTATTGCCACATCACTCTCTGTGCTTTATTAAACACTCGCTGTCTGTCACCATCTTGACTCTGTTGAGATGCAGCATTTCGAATGGATCTGATTGCTGCGCTTGTGGAATTAGTGTCCATGCTAGAAGGAAAGTCAGAATGAGCGGCACACTTGTCAGTACCAGGCAGAACGTCACGGTACATTGTGAAACACAGATGGTGACTGGGACCGGATACTCAGAGGGACGTGACCAACGCAGATGTGTCCGTGGAAGAGGACTGTCAGGCTGAACCTGCACCTCATCCCCCAATGAAAAGCTTTCACTTTTCTCAGACCAGGAATCATGGTGCATTCACAGACCCATCCAGACAGTCAAAATTTCCATTTTTATCTTCAGCAGGAAGCAATTACTAGAAAGTTCTCACACACCAGAAAGTCTTTTAGACAGGTGTGTCAGGTCTGATCTTGTAACCCGACGTTTTGATGTGCAAGACTTTTTTTCCACTGGGCTGTTTGAAGTGACACATTCACTGTACAAGTGAGTAAAGGTAAAAATGACTTGTGATATATTTCCCAACTTAATGAGTTGATGAGGATCACCTGAATGCACCATACACAGTTGACCCCTGAACTATGATTACTGGACACTAGGGGGTTCAAATGAACTGTGTCCTCCAAATTCCTACAAGTAAGACTTTCAGGTGAATCTGACGCAGTAATTGCCACCTCCACTCACCTTAAGTGTGTTCTGTTCAGCCAGCTCTCTGCTGTCGTGTTCTGCCTGCTGCTGCTGATGGATCCTCCAGAGAGCCTTCATAGACAGTAAAAACTGATGCTCATGATGTGGACCAGTAGTCTTACCCCACCGCGCCGCAAGCAGCTCTTTTAAGCCATATGTGAAATTAAACCTTGTTAGCTGACTCAACTAATCAGAACAGGCAAGAAAAATTTCATTTATATCCCAAATTCATTACCTCTCCGCCCTGGAAAGCAGCGTATTGTATGTGTCACTTGACCAGAACGTTTGCTGTACCAGCAGTAGCTCGACTTTCAAAGTAACCGTGGTGGTGAAGTGGTGTGAACCCTGCCTGCTCTCCTGAAGACGCCGGACTGTGAGTGAATTCCCTGTGAAGAGAAGAGAATTTGTGGCACCTCGAATCAGTGTGCAGAGCACGTTTGAACTTTTGAACTCCAACAGTCAGTCCTCACTCCGTGTCTTGTCCCACCAGCTTGCTCAAAGCTGTAATGCGCTGAATTATGGAAGCAAGACTCCACTGAAATGCTTTATGGTTTGGGATCATTCGAATGGGTTTCCTGCCAGGCTGAAGCAGGCCTCATCAAGATGGAGCAAGGATCTGTTGTTGGTCTTCGATGTTTATTTCACATGATGAATCTTAACGTGTATAATCAGATGTGAGAAGTCTTGTTTTTATGCGCCGAGTTAAAAATCAGAGCTGACTTTACAGCGTATTAGCAAGCAGTGTCTCGATCTTCTGTGAAAGCTTCCTCAACATCAAAGTTTGATCTATTATTAAATTGTCCTGAGACCAGCAGCAAGGCAGTCTGCTAATATTTATTTATGGGAATGGAGGATAGCTGACACATAAATACATTTAGAAACCGGATGTTCACTCTTGTAATGAAGCTGCTCTCGCTTTAGCTTACTGGCACCAGCTGCTTCGTTCATGATTCACCATCAGTGACTCGTGTATCAGCTGCTCAGCAACCAGCTAACTGCTAATGTCCAATCATATTAGCACAGGTGTAGAAGGTGGCCTTTGTAGCCTCATAAAAACGCTTGCCATAGTTAGTTATGTTATTTATTGTGTCACACACATAAAATGAGTGGTGGAACATTTGTGAGACAAAATTATTTCCGTCAGAATTTTGTCTGAGGTCGCTGATGATTTTATTAAAAGCAGTTTCAGAACACCAGTTTGACTTCGCGTCAGTGTGGCAGCTTTAACTAACTGCTCGATTGGTGATTGTGGTGGAGGTGGGGAGGGCCGTTGTTGGGTCACTGGTGGAAGTGATGGAGAGGGGGAAGGGGGTTGGTGGATCCCTGACCGGGCCAGAGGGATCCTGTGAATGCTTTGGGTGATGTGAAATGGAGAGTCTAGTGAGGACTGAGAGATCCATGTCTGCCTGTGTGTTCTGTCCTTCAGGCTCATCTGTGCATTCTTGGTTTGGTTCCGCATGCCAAGAGCGTGACGCAGGTTCAGCCCCAAGCAGTCTGCGGCCGGCGATGTTTGGATGTATCCCATCAGGCTTAAAGCGGTCTTTACAGTTCCAGGAAATATTGAAATTGTCACTAAACTTTATCCCATGGGTGAGGCATGTCGATGTAAGCCATGTGTTCAGGACAAGGAGTCCGCTGAAAGATTTGGTTCCTTTCCTCAAGGCTGGAATGGGGCCTGACATGGATACATGTTGTGAGTCATAGCCACCCTGAAAGAGCCACTTTTCAGAGTCAGTGGGTCATACTGCAGTGAGAGTTTGGGTGGTGGAGTTAGCGTTGGTGCCGTGTCTCCTGGGTCGAGTTTATGCCTTTGCTCTAGCGTCAGTCCTGTGCCAGTAAAAAGCATCATTAGGGAAGGTTGGTTTGGGAGCCCCAACAGCAGATCCATTGGTGTCAGGAGACATCCAGGGCGGCGTGTCAGCCAAATCCAAATCTGTGATGGGATGCCCACGTTCAGTGCTGTGTGCTGTAGGTGCTGCAGAGTCAACGAATTCCCACATATTTGATGCAGTGTTTCAATCTTCTTTTCAAGCTGTGCTATGGCTCAAACTCCATGCAGCTCAAACATTTGTCATCTTATGATCCCAGGTTTCCAAGTTCAGACAGCAAGTTTAAGTTTAGGAAAACATCATGGCTTGGCTTAAAATGTGTAAGATGTTACTTGGATATATTAAATTATGTGCGTTAGATCACTTATCAACCTGTGTGTAACTGTGTTTGTTACTGCACTGGATGTAGATCAGGTGTCATCGTCACTGCTCAAAGTGCCAACTGGAGCTGGACTGGAAGCTTTACAGTGAAGTTGTGAGAAGTGAGGAAGCTCTTGTGTTTTGTCACGTTTCTGCACTTTTGAAAGCTGTAGTTTTCCAACCTTTCATGCTTTGATCAAAACCTTTGTGGCTCTTGGATGTAAAGGTGACTAGCTTGTAACAGGATACAACATGTGCAGTGCGTAATATTTTAGAGATTGTGAAAGGTCTACATTTCTCAATTTGCCAGTCTCTCTACCGACCACACAAAGGTTCAGTCAGTACTGCTCTTCTCCTCCAAAAGAGCACACTCAGCTCTGCTGCTCTCTGACGATTTATACAAAAGCAGAGACGAGAGGATAAAGATCTAATGCTGAGGAGTCCAGTTTTGAGATGATGAGGAGACAGTTTGGATTTTGCTCTTTAGCCTCGATTCCTCACTTTCCGTGAGCAGAGAAGTGCTCGCACCCACCGCCAAGGCCTTATTTGTTGGAATTGGATAATTCTGCAGTGTTTCATTCAGTGGAGCCGTAATTGCTTTTCATTTTGTTGAAGTCACACATAATTTAAACTGCCAAGATAGGAGTTCTTTAAAAATTGGCTCAGTTCACATTTAAGGTATGGGGTCCATTCATTTTTCCACATAAGTTCAGCACTGTTAAGTTTTAGCCTTCTTGCATTTTCATTGTCACTGGCTTTGCACTTATTCAAGCAGGGACCACTCTTCCACCCCGACGGGCTCTCTCTCCTGTGTTTCGCTGGACCTCAGCAGTGTCAGAAAAGACCTTTGAAAATGTCCCCGTCTCTGTCTCACATTGTTCTCTCCTTAATCCTGCAGGCGCATTGCCAAAGGCGTCTCTGTGCTCACCCATGGGGCGATGGCTCTGCGGAGGGACCAGGGGGCCACCAGCCGGTCGCAGTACGCCGGCAACTGCCAGAGCGACGGCAACCAGACCCACAGAGTGCCAGACAGAATCAGGTGAGAGGGAGGGGACGGGAGATGACAGAGGGTGACTTTGAATTTCGATGGCATTCACGCCGGCTTGTGACACACAGCAGAGCGAGCGAGCGAGCAAACAGCAGAGCAGCACGGAAAAGTAAATAGTGGCAGGCAGCTTTAATGAAGCCTCCACGTTCAGAGCAAATCTGGAGAGCTGAGTCATTCCGGCCTGAAAATAGCTGGTTTGTTTCAGTAGACGTGTTTAAACTCAGAGTACCTGGAGCTTTCAGGCCCAGGAGCTACTTACCAGGAGCTAACAGGTTCCCTGTGGCCTGTTGTTGTCTGCTTTTCCATCGTGGTCTAAAGTCAAATTAGACCCTGGTCACTGTGGTGGAGGTCCTCCAAAGGGTCCGAGTCCCAGAGGAAAGGTCCTGTGAAATTTTTACAGATAAAACTCCACACTGTGTGACTGCTAATGCTGCAGATTTAGAGGGTTAATTACTGCGCATCACTATCATGAGGCCAAACAAATGTTTTTCTTTCTTTGGATTGACATATTGGACATATTTCATACAAAGACAGTGAGATCTGCAACTCAGCAACACAGTTCAGGGTCGCATTCGTCACTGCCAAAACAGACCGATAATGTGGTGCATTCACGTCCTGGAGGAAAGTCCGCTGCTCGTTGCTGTAATGTGAGTGAATTAATGCAGCTGCCTGTGTTTTCATGGTTAGTGGAAACGTCACTTCTCTGTTCGAATGTGTTGATTTCCAGAGCAAATCTCAATAGTTTTTGCCAAATGTTGCAATATAAACTGTAAAATTCAGGTGATGCTGCCTTTGAAGGAAGATGTCACGCATACAGGTGTGTCCTTCAGAGGACTGAAAGCCAGCCAGTCTCCAGACATTTTTCATATCCGTGTCACTGTTAGAAACCAGGTACAGTATCTCCAAAACATCCGAGCTTTATATTTACATTTTGCAAAATTTGCCATTTGTACCCAGAGGGACCTAAAGGAGGTGCAGGACAATGAGCAGAGGAGCAGGATAGCAGGAGTCCAGATTTTAACGGCATGCTTGATTGACTGCTGCTGCTCTTTGGCAAAATCCCCTCCGGGAACTGTTTGGAGGAGTCAGGTTTCTCTGTCTTTTCAGCTGTCAGGGTTACAGGAGCTGTCTGGTAAACTGCTGCAAGGCTGGCTCTGGAGAGTTGTGTTCAAATTCACTAATGCAGTCGTGCTGAATAACACTCACAAATGAACTGTCTGCCGGAGAGATGCAGCGTATATGCATAAAAGGCGGTTTGTACATTGTGTTCCATCACATCAACGTGCAGGAAAAGGCTCAGTGTCAGGAGACAGGAGTGAATGAGAAACCCTGATCTCGACAGATGATGTCAAAATACCCTTGAGCAAGGCACCGAGTCCCTCACTGCTTCACTGGAACAGCTAACAGAGGACTGCAGCTGTGCCGGCTCTCAGGCCTCACACTGAACCGAATGTGAAGAAGTGTGCTGCTGGAAGGAGGAAAAACAGCTCCCAGGACAGACAGGTGTGAAAACAATTTGCATTTTAAAGGAAAGCTGAAAGCCAATTTCAGCTGAAGCTGAAATCAGTAACTTTCTGTTTGTTCGTGTGCAGCAGCGAAGATGATTGTGATGATGAGTATCTGGGATCATGTTACTGACGCCTCACTATTGGTGGGATTGACTAGTTCACATGAACTCAGTGCAGATGACGCCGGGCTGCGGGTGGCGCCCCAAAAGACAGAGTATGGAGAACATCTGCAACCACAGTAAAAGCAGCATTTTTGATGTGACTGTGAGCGCTGAAGTGTTTTTGCACTTTGTTGATCGGAATGTGTTTCTGTGTGACGGCTCAGGTTCTGACGTAGGAGCTGCACTTCTCTCTTTTGTTTCACCTCCAGAGTCACAAATGCTTCGCTCAAGGTGAACATTTTTCAACCCTCACTGCACGTCTTTGCCTCTGTTTGAGCCACCAACCACTTGTATCTTCCATTGACTTCATATTCAGTCATACTCCCCTTTGAAGTTGGATTCTTGTGGAGTCTGAGCACGTTTAGACAGATGCAACTCACTTTTCATTTTGATTCATTTCACTCATTTTCTTTATTGTGTGTGGACAATGGTCCATGTTTCTGGGCTTCCGGTGCAGCTAGTGGATATCTGGACCGTGTATCTATGCTTCATCTTCCATTCTCCGGTTATTGTTTACTGTTCGATTAGCAACTTGAGGATTGACCCACATTCAGCTAATGTGTTCTGCCTCTTTGCTCTCCACACAGACTGTTTACCTGCATGCAACCAAAGCCTGCTTAAATGCAATTGTATACAAATACAAATGGACAACAAACCTAGAAGCTAGAAGACATCTGATACCAGAATCTTGCCTCTAGCTGCGTCATGCATGCAGATATCATAAGCTACTGGTCGTACCAAAGCAAGTACAGCTGTAGCAGCAAAACCGCTGACTGTATTGAACTGAACAAAGGTGCGTTTTGTTTCTTTTTTCTCTTTTCAAGTGTTTCGTCTCCCTTTAATGTGAACTGAGAAAACTGGGTGTTTGCACCTGCTTCCTGTAATTGTATGTGTGGTAAAAGACAATGTGTTCTTCCTGAAATAGATGCAGATGAGGCAGGTTGAGGGAGAGCAGGCGCGACAAAAAGCTAAATTACAACAGGTGACACCAGAAAATAACAGATTGGTGCAGATATGACAGATTGATGACAGTGTCAGAGAAATCTTCCCCGCACAGACAACAAGTTCGACTGCAGATGGATGATTACTGCAGGTTGACTGCCTGCGCTTTTTAACGAAGTGAGGAGGTTCATTTTCAACCCGGCAAAACATTTCATACCCCTCAGAATGTGGCTTTCGGATGCTCTCAATCAGCAGCGGGGCTGTCTGTCACGCTGACAGGCGCCGGGGCTCGTGGGAGCCTCATCGAGTGGCAGTGATAGTCCCTGCTACAGCAGCATGAATGACACCTGTAACACGTGAAGGGTTTTCACTCTCCAGGGAGACGCACACCTTTGCAAAAATGGCTCCCCTTTGACTGCTGCTGACACAGAATTAAAGCCAAACCTGTTGGTGTTTTTGATGGCTGTGCGGCCGTGCTCACATGTAAACATCCACTGAATGTTTACTTGTTTATGTCGTCATTTTAAAACTGGATGAATCTGGATAAATTCAAGTGTCTTTCAGTGAATGTGTGGTTCATTTTAGCCACATGTTTTCATTTAATTTTCATCTATCTGATACAGACAAGAAGAAAAGAAAAATCTGTTTGTTTCAGACATTGATAGCTCTTTCAGTGTCACGCTGTCGCTCTCTGGAACATTTGCTGAAGTGGCGTATTTAACAAGCTATTGGTGAGGTGACCATTGTTTGAAAGCAAGCAAGCAAAAAAACCTTTCAGAGCTAATTCACAAGTTGAGGAACTGAAAAAAAAATAGACTTTTATTGGGGTAGTCTCACTATTGATATTGAGTTTTGTTCCAAATCCTGATTTTCCAACCATTTTGCCAAGAAAGTCGCAGCCTCACGCCAAAATGTGTGCAGGGTGAAAAGTGAATGTGCGTGAATGTGCAGTACCACCAGGGGGCGATAATGACGGGCGCAGAGGATGGACAGATGCTGACTGTTTTAAGGAACCCAAACCGTGATCTTTTGCTAAACCTAACCAAGTAGTTTTGGTGCATCAGCAAGTTTTATTTTGAAAGTCCAACAGGAAGTTGCATATTTGTAATTGCAAACTTGAGCACAGAATGAGAATATGTTGATTTGTGCGTGTCAGCTCAGAGATGGACGACGCTGCAGGAGTGATCGGAGACGTTTTCGTTAATATTCTGCCACACTCTGCGCTGTGACTCTGGAGTGTGGCTGGGATCCATTGTAACTGTCCTGAATGGAAGCTCACTGCAGCTGCCATCCAAAAAGAAGAATGGTGTATGCTTCTGAGAACCATTAAGCCTCTAGACAGCACATATGTGATACTTTCAGCAGAGTTTTCCTTTTAACTGATGCTGACAAAGAGCGTCGTTTCAAATCCTGATTTCAATCCTGTTTCTCAGCTCGTGAAAAGCTGGTTATTATGTGATAACTCCCCACATGATTGATGTTAGGACCTGTTGTGAACCTCCTGCTAAACACAGCTCCTGTGCAGCTTTCTTTCTTTCTAAAGGTCTGAGTGCAAGGTAGTGTTTCAGTGGTTACGCCTTTCAAATCCATGACAACCTCTTTTACACTGAAGTAAAATGGTGCTGATTAATGGAGCCACACAGTTACCACCAGTGCCCCTCAAACGAGTGGGAGGCAGCGCGAACGTACGCTCAGCAAATCTCCCCTGAATAATTAATAATTAAAAGACAGCAAAGCGGAGTTGATATTATTAATTATCTTACGGATTTATGGACTTTATGTTTCTGAAATATTGAGATTGGATTATGAGACAACGCTCTTCTCATGAATCATCTTTCTTACAACGAGAGATGTTTGAAAAACAGCATCCACACGCGGGAAAGTCAGATGAGACAATACACTTTTAAGAGCTGTTTTGCTTCCTAACGATCTCCATCAGTCAGTCTTTCTGCTCTTTGTGCGCTCTGACAGCCGAGACACGTGTATTTAACAAAAAAACAAGATAAAACAGCATCAGAGCTGCATGACTGCATTCACCAAAAAGCCCAAAATCCACTGAACAAGCAGCTGCTCACGTATACAGACGCTGGCAACACAGATTTCAGGATGCACAGACAGAGGAGAAGGAGGGGACGTGAGTGAGGACTGAGGAGACAGGAAATGTGCGAGATGGAGGTTTGGCAGGCAGAGCTGGAGGAGAGTCGAGAGGGTGGAGAGAAAGAGCAAATGGGAGATGGAGATGACAGGAGAGAGGGGCAGATAACGACGGTGATGACGATGATGATGATGATGATGGCGGTGATTTGGCTGTCGGCTCGGAAATCATTTTGCGGCTTCTGGCCATCAGATTACAAACAACAGCAGCAGAGCAGCGCGTGAGCCAGTGCAGCGAAATCAATTAACGCATGCAGCACAACAGAACGCGGCGCGGCTCACGGCGACGGCGCTCGAAGAGTTCACCGCGACGCACGGAAGAGACGAGCCCGCTTCCGCTCAAAGACGAATTTTCTAGATGCACGCCTGTTAAATGTTTAGCTGCGAGATGAAGAGCACCAGCAGTGTTATAAATCTGTTTTCATGCAGCTTGAATTCACTCGACTCCAGTGGATTTCAGTGGTGACACATTTTCACGGTAGAAAAAAAAGTGTCAAAGCGCCATTAGAAACGTCCCAAAGCGCTCGTGCTGTAAAATGTGCTTCCTCAGACTCTGCGTGTGTTCTCAGTATGTTCTTCACTCTGTTTTTTTTTGCCAATTTTGCGACAGCTTTGGCTGATAGGAGGGTGATGGCACAACACAGATGTTGTGCATTTGGCCATATTTTGATGCAACTCTGAGCTGAACAGCAGAAGGAAGATTATCCCTCCAAAGTGGTTTGTGAAGTTTTTATTCACGGGGGCAAGGATTTCATCCTCAGAAGAGTTCCCTTTAAACCAAAGTGCTCCACAACAAATTTACCAAAGCTTAAATTTTTGGCCACAGCTCCACCTGACAGCTCCACAGGCCTGACAGCCTGACTGTTACGGCTAATGCTAATGCCAAAAGAGACCAAAAGTCTCTCTGCACAGTTGTCTGTATGGAGAAAGTGCAGCCAGTCTGTCCTTGCAGTGGGGATACGAGGCCGTCAACGGCACGCCGTCGGCCTGCAGTGACCGTCAAACGTGTGCTGAGTTTCTCTGAGCGTCGTGACAAAAGATAAAATAATCCTCGCCGTGAAACTTTCCAGAGCTGTGAAATCTTCTCTGAGTGTTGTGAACCGCTGTGCAGAGTTTTAGTGTTTGATGAGCCTCCAGATTAATGCGTCTGTTGCTCTGACTGGACTTCCTGGACTCCGTTTCGTGACTCACTGGTAGCTGAAGCAGCACGCCGCCCACCAATGCTTTATTTTCTGCCACTTTTTTGGCCTTTATTTGACAACATAAGCAGACAGGAAACAGAGGCGTTGGACGTGACGCTCTGTTTTAAGGTCTGACTGCTGCTTATTGTGGGAGCCTAAAACTTTAGGCAGACTTAAACTCAGCTGAAACTTGTTGCTTACCTTCATCATTTCAGAGCAGTTAACCACCAAACGCTCGTGGTGAAGGAAGCCGTGCTGAACAAACGAGGAGGCTTGCTGGCTCTGTCTTTTAACGCTCTGATCAGGCAAATCGAGGCAAAAGCCACAATCACGTCGTGATTTGAACGATTATAGCCACTTCATTCATCAGACGTGCAGAGGAGGGAGGAGAGGCGGATTTAAGGAGGATTTAATGCCTTCAGACAACTGAGACATGCAGCGCATTGAAACCGAGTAAGTAAAACACACAAGTGTGGACTGACAGCGAGGATGTCGGCAGACACGTTGGACAGAAAGAAGCCAGGAGGACCAGAATAGGACGGCCTGGACACAGAATTAGACAGAAGGAAATGCTGTAATTCTCTCCGGATTGAAGCATTAACTCAAGTACAGAAACGCAGCGATGCACAATGTAGGACAGAAGAGGCAGAGAAGAAAGACGATGTTATTATTAACTGTTAATTATAATGTTGCATATGATGAAGATTAATGTGAAAACCCAACAAGACAGAACGAGGAGAGGGAAAGACGGGAGGCAGAGAGAGGAGGAAATGAGAATAAGGGGGTGATGGAAACAGACAACTGAAAGCAGGAGAGAAACAGTAAGAGAGGAAGAAGACAAGGCTGAAAGAGAGGAGAGGAGGAGGAGGAGGAGGAGGAGGAGGAGGAGAGTCAGACTGAAGCTCAGCCAGTGGCCTCAAACCTCCAGAGGGGCCGACTGTTCATCTGGAGTGGAGGAGTGTCACACCGCCCGCTCTCTGTCTCACTTTCTGAATAACCAAACCACGGTCATCTTCAGCCGCCACATTCATTCAGGAGCAACCAGAAGGACCTTCGTTCTCTCCCCTCTGAGCTCCACAGACCACGTCGCTTTGTCCTGTATTTAGGCTTTCACCTCGTCTCGATGACGGCATCACGCAGCGGGAGAGCTTCTGCCTGTATGGACTGCAGCCAATCAGGGTGTACAGCGATGCGGCCTGTGTAGCGTAATTCTTTTCAGTGGGAACGACATGAAATATTCATGAAACCCACTGTGCTAACAGCTAACAGCAATATTTATCGAGCGTAAACATTAAAAATCCATCAGAAAATAATGGTGAGAAACATGTCAGAGCTATCTAACGTTCCGGTCCTTAACGCTGACTCCGCTCACAGAGCAGATTAAATCAGCTGATTGTTCAGGGAGCTGGAGACCTGGATTACTTTAATAGAAATTGGTGATTAATCAGATGTGATTGCAGTTGCAAAGACTTGAACAATGTTGATGTTAGTTTCTGAGGCCAAAGGTCTAATCCACACGTTTCACCAGACTCCACTGTTGAAACGCTCGTTTTTAGCTTCATCAGTTCCCTCTTTAGAAAGAACGCAGTGACGCTGAGAGCTGGGACGAGTGATGGGGTGTCAGAGCTCTGTGTCCGCTCACAGGACCTTTTTATCATCTGTCTCTTTCGCTCCGTCTTTCTCTCTCTCTTCTTTTCACACCTTCCCTCGCTGCTCATCGACATGTCTGCTCGTCACCCTCCCATCTGTTGTGTTTCCTGGCCGGGTATTAGCTCGTGTTCCTTCTTTCTCACACATGCATTCACTCTTTTCTCTTTGCTGGGTGAGACACCTTTCCCGCCTCGTCCTCTCATATTCAGTATCTGTCTCAGACATGAGACGTGTACTTTCATTCTGTTTCATTGTGAGGGACAGCAGATGGAAATTAGCCTTTGGTATGACCGTACAACATGTCCTCACACTGCTGCTGTCCCCACGCTGTCGTTTTTGTCTCATATGTCAGGTTTTGGACTGCTCTGTCCTCCTCTACTTATCGGTTTACTGCATTTCCCAGGGTGCCGTGTGGGACCGCATACAGTGCAGGTCTGAGGGTGTTGCATTCACTACATGAAGTCTGAGGAGGCTTAAACGGTGCTGCTGTAACAGCAAGACAGCAGAGTAACGAGGTCTTCAGCCTGAACTCACTTCAGCATGTTTTCAGGCTGCAGAGCTTCTGCTGCTTCTCCGTCCGTCCGTCCGTCCGTCCGTCCGTCCGTCCGTCCGTCCGTCCGTCCGTCCGCCCGTCCGTCCGTCTGTCTTCTCTCATTCTTGCCTCTGTGGTTGTTGAGTGTTGGTGTAAAATACCTGATTCTGGCCATGATGTGCGTCTGTCCCTCCTCCGTCCTCTCTGGCTGTCAGCGCTGACCCGTCATATTGTACCTGAGGTTCGTCCCCAGGAGTCGAGTTAAAGTCACATGACTCGTGTCCTCGACAATCAGGGTAATTTATTGAGATGGGAAGAGCCAATGGGAGGGCAGGCCGAGAATGAGTTTGGTAATATGTGCTTTGGGGGTTTTAAACAGGCGGGCCGACTTTACTGCCTAATTATGCCAAGGCTTTTGTTAATGGTTCTGCCCGGGGTAATGGATGCTCTGATGTTGTTTTTCCTCCTCATCTGCTCGGACCAATTATGTGATGAGCTTTCAGAATACATGCGGCACCCATTCTTCCATCGCCCAGTTTTGCTCTCAGATACAGACAAGCGCACCACAGGTACACGTGTGCAAAGTCGTTATCAATTATGGTAATTAGCATTTTGTTTTAAGGGTTTTTTTTACTGCTGTTTTTTTTAGTTTTAGGGCCTTTTGTGAACTTTCAAGGCTATTTTTTGCTCTGAGTGAACTGTTTTTTTTTTTGACCCTGATAACACAGAAAACAACACAGATTAACATGCTTAATAAGCACAGATGCACACTTTCACATTAAAGCACATCCTTGCTCCGGCTCCTTTTAGCAGAGGTGCCTCTCCTGCTCTTTCTTTCGTGCACTGCTTTTCCCCCGTTCAATAAATCTAATCTCATTCCCTCTTCCTCTAATGATTGGTCTTCTCCAGGCTGACCGTGAGGTGAGGTTTCCAGCGCGGCTCCAATGTTGCACATTGGGAACAAAATCCTTGTTCCATGCATAAATGCATTTCAAAGTTCAGCCAAAGCTAATACACGGCTTCAGGAGTCTGACCTATCCAGATCCAACTTACTGTTTTTCTAATGAAATTCTCTTTGGTTGACTCCCTGGAAAGCGTTTCCCTGCTGATGTACGACGGGTGGAGGGAGGTTAGGAGTTACTGTAGGCAGTGCTACTTCATGGAGTGAAGGAACGAGTTCAGGCTTTAATGCGCAATGTGACAAAACCTCAGGAAAGTACTCAGTGCTCCAACACGCTATACACACCACAAACTCCTTCAGCATGCGAGGACACCACTGTAGGCTTAAACCCGCAGTGGGTCTTATTTTTGTAGCTTGTAGAAGTTCTGATAAGGTTTTCTCGGATGAGACAAAAAAGAGCAGTCAGATGATCAGACGGGCTGTAAACAAACAGTTTATCCAGATTATCTAAAAGTGAAATGTTGGTAATGATCCCTGTTTGCACAGGAACACCAGGATGTGGGTCTGTTAATGAGTGCAGCCCAGATTCCAAAAACAATGTTGTGTAAGACATAAATAAAAACAGAGTGCAGTCATTTGTAAATGAACTCTTTTACCTTGTGTTCATCTCCTTCATCCAGTCACGTGTTCACAAAGTGGTGAACCTCTCTCCATCCTCTGAGCGGCTGAGCCTTTCCAGGATGCCCCTTTCATACCCAATCATGACCCCTCAGATTCAGGATGAGCAGATCCAGTCCGACTGGTCTGTTGTTGTTTAAAACCTGTCTGATCACGTGACTGTCGGACTTCTTCTTCTGGTGACGTCGCTGTGTTCGCAGATCTTTACAGCCCTCAGTGAAAAGCCAAAACCAAAATGGCCCATTGATTTATTGATTCATTGATTTCCTGTTTGATTGATTCTTTCATTCCATCATCCATTAGCTCAGTTAACTGGTTATTTGTCTTTCTGTCCGTCATGCTGTCTGTCATTTTCCATCAATTTCGTCCTCGCCCTCCCTCCTTCCATCTCCGTCATTCATACACAAATCGCCCTCCCATCCCGCTCTCCCCTCTACTCTCCATCTTTCTCATTTTTCATCCCCCCTCACTTATTAAATCACCCCCCCCCCCACCCCCCCCCCCCCCCACCCCCCCTTCACTCTATCTAGCGCTCCTTCCATCCATCTACCTCTCTGCTCTGCTCTCCTGCCCATCTTTGTCTCCCATCTCGGCTCCTCCGGGGACCGCGGTCACAAAGGCATCTGATGCATCGTTTTGCATGTAAATTGGATAATTGGATACGGACGCATAATGCATGGTGGCAGGCAGGAAGAAAGAGAAGAAAGGAAGGAGGGAAGGTGGGATCAAGGGAACGAGAGGAGCCAGCTAGAGAGGTGGCAGCATTGAAAGAGACAGGAAAAGCAAATGAATGCATGAGTAAGTCAGTGCACATACACACTCACATGCAAGACCGACATAGATACATCGTGAACATACACGACACTTAAAGTGCGCTGGAAGCTTAATGAGTTGATCACGCTCCGCCTGCAGCGTGCTCCGCTCTGAGGATCACAGCGAGGACGTCACAATGCAAAGGAGGGAAAACCAAACGGGGACGACAAACGTGATCGCTGACTGTTCAGAAGCCACGTGGCTGCGCGATGTGGCGCAGCGCCGCTGGAGAAGCATCGTGTTTCTGTCTCAGGGTTACACAAACTTTGGGTAAAACGTTGCGTTAAAATCCTCATTTCTTCGACATTAAGAAGCCAGTTTGCACAACAGTGACTAAACCTGGCAATGCACGATGTTAGCGAATAACCTGCAGAGACTCATCTCTTTGGTAAAAGACTTCGTAACATGAGAGCTGCATGTCTGCCTCATGGAGACCACAACAGAGATTAAAGACTGCTGCTGTAGTAACTTTCAACAGCTGTATTACAAACAGAAAAGTTAGCATCGTGGATTACTGTCTTTACAGGTGATTGGCTGATTATCTTTCTTATAATTGTCACAGTAACTTTCATTTTTATGCTGTCTGGAGTTTAGTATCGTCGTTAAGGTCCTAGCATGGCTCAAAACCGTCTCCAGACTGACATCCAGGAGCTCTAAATAAGAGAAACTCAAGTTTTCTGCACAGAAGCATGGTTGCATGTGAAGGGCTGATGTTTGGGTGGAGACACAGTGAACAACGATCAGTCTGAGCTGTTAACCAACTATTGATTACAGACAACAAGGATTTCTTGAGAGTTGCTTCTGTGGTTGGCCTACTTGAGAGGATGAAAAGGTTTTGGCCCTCATGGTAATCTGGCCGTGGCCTTGCTTGCAGTTTGAGTTGTTTTTTTAAGAACCTCTATTTTCCACTTTGCCCGTCAGCCCGCTGTCTCGTTGCAGTTGTGTTTCCTGCGTGCGATCTTTGCCTCTTCAGTCTCGCTCACTTCACAACGTTTCCACGACTCCGTGCCGCGTGCGGCCGCCTCTGACCCGAGCAAGCAGACGCTTTCTCCAAACGCTCACGTCACCTGAGATGTTAGTTAATTGGCGGGGGGTCGCGGCGCTCTCTCAGATTCACCTGCTCGCTGCCGCTGAGGAGCAGAGTCGGCGCTCCTGATGTGCAGGCGACTCGCTGCATTTGCTGCATGCTAAATTACTGGTTGTCAGTGACGGCGAGCAGATCTCCTCAAGCTCTTTGAGTGCATCGCTGTGAAAGATGTCAGCTCTCTGATGCGCGCGCGCGCGCGCACGCACACACACACACACACACACACACACACACACACACACACACACACACACACACACACACATGCACACACTCCCCCGGCACCCTTGCTGCGACCTGTCCTATCAGTGCTAATGAAGGCAGTCACATCAGTGTGATGATGGGAGTGAAGTGCTAATGTGTGTGTGTGTGTGTGTGTGTGTGTGTGTGTGTGTGTGTGTGTGTGTGTGTGTGTGTGTGTGTGTGTGTGTGTGTGTGTGTGTGCATGTATGTGTGCACGTGTGTCTAATACAGTAGCTGCCACTCCTTCTTATAAACATGCAAATGGAGCTGTAAAAGGAACATTAAGTTCCTCGCAATGTTGTTTGATGTTGAAATAGAGACTCTTCCCCTCCACCCTCCCCTCCTTGTTCTTTCCTCCCCTTTCTCCCCTCCACCCTCCCCTCCTTGTTCTTTCCTCCCCTTTCTCCCCTCTACCCTCCCCTCCTTGTTCTTTCCTCCCCTTTCTCTCCATCTTTAATTGTCTCTGCACTTCTCCTGCCTCTCCATCACTTCTTGTTTCCTCTCTGTCTCTCTCCTCCTTTTCCTGCTTCCTCTCTTTTTGCCATCAGCTTCTCTTCCTTCCTTCCTACCATCCTTCCCTTTCTGTCTTCCTCTCCTCACCTCCTTGCTTCTCTCTCCCTCTTTACAGTCCTCCCCCAATATTTACTTCATCATTTTTCTCTCCCTGTCTTTTCCTCACCTCCCTCACTGTCTCCCACTCCCTCCTTCTGTCCTCACAGTCCTTCTGTATCACTCGTTCCTCCTCTCGAGCTGTTTTTCAGGTTCTTGATGGGGAAATTATGCAATCTCTGATTAACAGACATTTTTACAGCCGTGATTTCATTTAGTTTTTATTTTTCTTGGTGATTGGATTTGGAAATTGGGAATTTGCAGTGAGCACCTGTTTGACTTACGTGGTCAAACTTTCTGGCGTTAATGACGCTCTGGCCTTACCAGCCGCGGTGGCCTGGTGGTGTTTTCTAGCGGAAACTGTGTGCAAAGCTGGAACTTAAAAGATTAAGAATAAAGATGGAGCTATGAACGATAATGAGCAGCTTAAGTAGAAATTTGAAGATAAATACTCATCCTACATTTTCAGACTGTGCGTCTCCTC
Organism: Chaetodon auriga; assembly: GCF_051107435.1. Lineage (NCBI taxonomy): Eukaryota > Metazoa > Chordata > Actinopteri > Chaetodontiformes > Chaetodontidae > Chaetodon > Chaetodon auriga. Next base: position 22,028,848 of record NC_135090.1, on the reverse strand, counting down.
TGCTGTCAAATTACTTTGCTGCTTCTTTAGTGGCTTTCAGCCAATCCCATTAATATGTGCATAAAACATGCAACAAGCTATAAACATAACTGACACGCCGGATGTGTTGGTGAGCAGCTGCCAACACGTGTGTGTGTCCTCCAGCTCCTGAAAGAAATATGTGGCTCTCTAGCTGCTAAATACTGTTTTCACCAGCTGGTTGCTGACTTTGTCACTCAGCCATGTGATGCTGGATAGGTCGAGCACGGCGCCGGGGAGCGGCACAGATGAGAGCCAAGAGACTCAACCAAAACCGTTGCTGCCGTAAAACCAAAACAACAGACTGAGAGACGCTGAAAAGCTCCGTAGAGCCGAGGAGAAGCACAGTTTGGTGGTTATTCTCACTGGAGAGACCGTGTTTGCTTTAACACGGCATCCTAAAATACTCCCACCTCCTCCTTCCTCCTGTTGCGTTGCTCTGTCATAAGTATTGAATTCATCCCTTGTCGTCATTCCTCGATGTAGATGATATCACGTAAAGTCACATTTTGTTGTCGCGTCTCAGTGTTGGAGTGAATCCTACGGAGGCTCTCGGCAGTACTCGCCTGCTGACTGTCACAGCTGGTGATGCACTCGAACGCTGTATGTTGAATATTTATGACGCACAGCATCACCACACAGGAGAGCAGGAGGTTCCACTTTGCTGTAATCAGCCGTTTCTGCCAGATAACATTTTACCACATCAGTTGCAGGTGTTGCATCAAGACTTGCAAAGGTGTGTTTCCTCTCTCTTACTCTTCTAACTTTGCTTTCTTGTCGTCATTTTTTAATCTACTTCACTTCCTTTGGCCTGTTTTTTTTTTTTTTTTGTCTTTAATGATGTCACCGCGTCACATTTAACGGGCGCACCCAGAAACTCGTGCCGCGTCTCTGTCGGCTGACAGGCAACACTTTACACCAATGATCCCGACTAATCACTGCACGTCTGATTTCGTGGTCGCGCATATCATCAGATGTCATTGGGGAGGTGGGTGAAGCAGCTGTCAATCAAACTGACAGACGCATTGTGTGTGATGCTGGTGGTCTTGGGTACCAAAAAAAAAAAAAATCAAAGAGAAAATGGCCGTAGATGTGCATTAAAAGCAAAAGCCAGCTTTGGTCCATTCGGTCATTATTTAAACGTCTGCTGTGGAGCATCGAGACACAACAACAAGGTACGAGTTTCTCATACAGCCACTTTATTTCCATTGGTGTTTATTGTACAAGCAGCAGGCTTGGCTGCGTTGATCGCATCAAACAGACTACTTTAACGTTCGATCTGGACTTAGTGATGATCAGCACATCCCTGCAGTTAGGACTGATAATGTTATGACAGCACAGCAGCTACTCGCCGGGCTGATTCTGCTATTTCTCACCAACATTCGTCTTTTTGGACTCTTCCTCCCTCGAGGAGGAAGTGTCCTCCCCGTCGTCCCACCTGACAGCGGCAGCCTCTGCGTCCCTCCTCCTGCTGACGCTGGTGATTCATCAGCCACGACAAGAATCGAGTCAAGATCGGGCTAAAGTCGTGTGTCTGGAGCAGGCCTTTGGCAGCCCAGCGTGGGTTAGCGCTGTCGACTCGCAGGAAGAAGGTTCTGGGTCTTTGTGGAGTCTGCGTGTTCTCCCAGCGTCAGCTTTGGCTTCCAAAGACATTTCTGACTATGAGCTGCCCGCAGCGAGTGCTTGTTTGTCTCTATTTGTCATCCTGTGATGAACTGGCCGCCTCTCCAGGGTGCACTCCACCTCTCGCACATGTCCCACCCCCGACCCTCCACAGGGTAAGCGGCTATCGCTAATGGAAGGATTTCCATCTTCCTCCCTCCATCTGTGTCTTTTAGAAACGTCCCTGTTAGGACAGAGCTGTACTCAAACATCTCACCGCCGCTGCCTTCCTGCGTTCAGCCCCGGCCGTGTACGCCATTAATGAAAACACATGTAATGCCAAGCTCCACACATCACCATGACAACCCTTCTGGGACGAGGGAGAGCTGGAACGAGACGGGGAGGAAGAGGGAGATTGATGGACTCAGATAGAGGAAAGAGGGAGAAGAGGCAAGAGAGAAATCAAGGGATTCAAAGAGGGGAAAGGAAGAAAGGGGTAGATGACGACTGGGGAAAGAAAGGGAAATCTGAGGTGTACAGGATGAAGAGGCAGAGAAGAGGAGGAGGAGGAAGAGCAGAGCACGCTGAACCGAGAGCTTCCATTGATACGCTGCTCTTTGTTCATCCTGTTTGAAAAAGCCAAATACTTTCGCTCCTCCTCCACAGAGGAATCAAAGCCCTGACCGGATGAATAATTTCTTATTTGTCAGCATGATTTTTTTTTAATCCCCCATCTTTTCTTGTGTCCAAAGCATGAAATAATTATTCCGCTACGGACCAGAGAGCAAGCGAATATTCCTTTCATTCGACATCTCTGGTTTTATGTGTTTTATCGTTCCTCCCTTTTATTTTCTCCCTTCAATTTCTCGAGCGCTGCTTCTTCTCTGCACCTCCTCCTCCTCCTCCTCGTTCATAAGACAGTGACGGCACACCTTCACCTTCATATTCTCTCCACAAACTCGAGCTTTACACAGGACTTCGTGCAAGTTTATGCACTTTGAAAAATGAATGGATGGCCTTGAAAGCACATGTCTTTTGTCCACCCATGTGCTTCTGCTCTTTGTATGATGAACAACATGTTGTGTCCGGAGTACGAAGGAAGTCCCTAAATATGTTGTCTGCCCCCGTCTACACTTCAGTAGCGAGCGCAGCAGCTGATCCTCCAGCAGAAAACTTCTGCTCTGAGGGGCTTTGCTGGGCGACTAACAAGAGAGAGCAACAAAACACACTTTTCATTTCCTGTGATGGACACCCCGTCTCTCTCTCTCTCTCTACACCCAAGTTGACCATTACTGCCTTCTCAAATGTGCGAGGAGAGACTGGCCAGATGTGGATGTTTGTTTGTGTTTTTGAGCGGACAAAGACTTCAGCTGTTTGACAGTTTAAAGCCTGAAGGAACCATAATTCATCACGTCGAAGCAGGGATGCTGTCAGGACAAGCTGTGTTCAGTGTGGAGACTCTGACCAACAAGATAGCATCACTGGCTAATATTCACATTCATGAGGACCATAATTATGGAATCAGAGAGCATTAATAGAAATCAGTCTTAGTTTATCAGCTAAATGACAACAAAACCACCAGTACATTCATTTACTTTTAGAAAGCTTGTTTCCAGAATCCATACTTCATCCATTTTAGAGGGAATTGATCGACCGTTGGGCTTTCTTGGAGGGAAAAAAAAAGGGGTTTTTTGGAGTAACCTTTCAATGATTACTGTTGTTTTGGGCTGTGATAACTCAAGACAGTAACTGACTGAAGGTCAGAGCTCACCAAGGTTTTCATTTAGAACGGCTGAACACATCATTTGTTTTAATCAATGCTCACTCACTGATTGGCATTAAAGTCATACTTGTCATACTTGTTGTTAGCAGTAACACTGACTCTGGTCTGTTCTGACCCTGACAGTCTGACCATGACCCTGAATGTAAAGTCTCCACTAAATGGATTTTATAACCCCACAGTGAAGTTTATCAAAAATTTCAAAATTTAAAACAGCAATAAATCTCACTGCTTCCTGTTGCCAGAACATGTTCTGCTTTTTCCCCATTATTTAGGAATCACCATCTTTTGTAGGTCACGTGGATTACTGTGGAAAAACAGCTGGAAAACAACGAGTACATTTCTTTAAAAATGCTCTGATGTTATCATCAAAATTTCGAGAGTCGTCAGGTCCAGTAAAGTTAAAGACACTGAAATATTGATATGGAGCTCCTCAGATACAGACTCTAATGCGTCGAAAAATGTGACATCATGAATGCCTTTTTCGCCGTGTGTCTGGTTAGCATGTCTGAAACGGATCGATCACCGTGGCCGTCCAACAGGTGTCCCCTCAAATCTTCCTGCCCTTCAAAATGCTGTAAATCAGGCTCACAGATTGACGAACCCCCTGACAACAATGTGAAATGTCTCACAGTGGATCTCGCGATGATTAATGAATCTTAAAGAGCCGGTTAAATCACACACAACAGATTCTGTCCTCCCTCACACAGTCTATGAGTCACACCATCATGATAGCCTTTACGTCTCTGTCAGGCCGCCCACTCCCTTCGGTCTTCATGCTTACAAGCCTTTCATTGGTGTTGTGTGATTCAGCCTTTCTTTCATTTGCTGTGTGTGTGTGTGTGTGTGTGTGTGTGTGTGTGTGTGTCGCATGAGATACAAACATTATTCTTCACAGCCGAAGAGCACAGACGGCTCTGCTGGTGCGTTCACTTCCACTGGGTGAGCTCGGGCTCGTGGCGTTTCTGTCATGGAAAGTGATAAACTATGAATCATGTTAGTGAATAAGAGAAGGTAAGAGTGAGAGAGGCGGGGGGGGCGGGGGGTGTGTGCTGACGAGGACGCCATTGAGTAGTTTCTGCACAGGGCTGTATTTATTTAATCATTCATTCATCCATCTCTTCATCTAACTCTAATGGGTCAGCCTCCTTAGAAATGAAGGGAAATGAGGGAAATTTGAAAATGGAAGCAGAGTTAGCAGAGAGAGAGAGACGGGGGTGAGAGTGTGTACTGCCGTGTATTAAAACCCATTTCATCTGTTAGCATTATGAAACACCATCAGGGCAACATCACACCAGCACACAAATCCAACCCAGCCAAGTTCGCACAAGCTGAAAGAAAAGAACGTGACCCATTAGACAGAAATGACCAAAATAAAGCAGACCTTGTTGTTATTTGGATTTAGGTCTCTTCCAGCAGACACCAGGTGAGTACTTACCTGGGCGGGGTTATGGGCACTGTCGTTACATTGGTTGATTTGCTGACGCCTAACAGCTGCTTTGTGAGACCTTCAGCAGAGAAGCAGCTGATGTGTGCGTCCGCAGAGCAGCAAACCGCTCTGACGGTGTTTTAATAAAGAAGTCTGTCAATAATAATTACAGCCGCGATCTGACGTCGCGCCGTGCTCGGCGTGATGAGTTATCCGCGCCGCAGGAGGGGACAGTGAAGTTGTTTATCTTGGAGATGACGACCAATAAAAACAGTAATGTTCAGTAATGACTGAGTTTAACTGACTGAATGTCGAACGTCAGTCTCTGCGTGTGACCACGACACGTGACCGTCGCTCGGACGTGCTCGGCGAACGCTCCTCTTAAGACCTGTGCTGTTTGTTACCTCCTGATTATTCATTCATTCATTCTCTTTATTCCCTGAAAGTGGGCTGTGTTCAGTGCTATGTAACAGTCCTGCATGAATAATTGAGAGTGACAGGTAAGAGGAAGAGGATAGAGAGATGAAGAGCGATGGAGGATAAATCTGACAAATCCTAAACTTTGGCTACATGAAGCATGAAATGGCTCCTGATAATTCAGACTAACTGTCTCTCCATCGCTCGCTCTCTTTTCATTGGACTCCATCTCCCCGTGTCTCCGTCTCTCTCTTCCACTTTTGAAGACGTTGTCATGGACACGCAGAAAGCGTTGCTGTACCAGCCTGAATGTTTCCACTGATGGAAAATCACACTCACATCAGCCGGCGAGCTTTTTGGTGCTTATTAGAGCGGGGCTGCAAGCCATTAGCGCACACTGCATATTGGACGGACAGACAGCCACTCGTCCTCTGCAGCCTGTCTGTCTGTCCTCTCTCTGCCTGAATGGATCTTTTTCGTCTGTCTGTCTGTCTCGATTGTGCCGTCCAGCTTCTGTATGAGCAGCTGAATCTGTGCACCCGCTGGAGGGAGTCCACTGTCTGTTTCTCTGCTGCAGCGTTTCCAACCACAGCTAGAAATAGAAAATATATTTAATCATTCTGTCCTGATCAGTTTTAGCTTTTAGGATTCATGAACATTTCAATTTGTGCCACACGGTAATGGAAATGCTTTTTTTTCTCATCTAAAATGTTTTTGTGTTGGCAGCCGGGAGCTCTCCGGTGGTTTGATGGATTTAAATGTAGGATTCATAGAGGAGCCCCTTTTGCACTTAATAAATTCACAGATGAAGCCGAAAATCTTGTACAAATATGAGCAGCAGTCACATGTTGAATGTCATTAAGTGTGCAGGAGGTTCATCGGGCTGCTGGATCTGTTTGTTTATATCTGTTTATCCACATTAATGAGACCTAAATGATGGACAGCCAACAGTTATGCCAGCACAGGCTCAGTGCTGCTGGCTCTCATCATTAATCAGCAGTGCTAGCAAAAATAAATAAAATGTCCCCTCAGTTTGTTTTACTTTGAATTCACAAAACAATACTGAGCAAAGGATGCAGGACTGATTCATTTCCACCACAAGAAGAAGCAACAGGCTTCTGGTCTTTGCAGCACACTCTGAAGTATCTGCTCTCAGCCCCACACCATCGGAGTTTCCAGGCTGAGGTGGCATTTGGTGTGATTGGTCAGAAAAAGCACAATAGAGAGGACGGTTGGCCAATGGCAGAGCATCGAGGTAAAAACAGGCTTATCACGAGAGAGAGAAAGTCTGCGAGAGGAGAAGCAGTGAGGCTAGAAACTGACTGACCAATCAGCTGGTGTGAACCATCGTCTCTGTCTCCAACAAGAGGAAATGCATTGAAAGTTGTTAATTAATCATTAATTCTTATTTATGTGTTCACGCTGAATCGAATGAGACGTGTTCTTAAGGTGACAAACCCAATTATCCCCAACTCTGCAACGACGCTGAGCTTTTAAGCCTCCTTTAGTTCAGATTTTTGGTTTGAGGACAGCAGCAGCAGGTTCGTGCTTCTCAGCAAACAAGCTGAGTCTGCAAAATGTTCGCAGGGACCAAAACACAACTAAAGAAATATTCCATGAACATTCACCAGGTGATCAGAGACAACTCCAGCGGGATGATACAATGCCTGTGTGAGAGCTTTCTGTGAGTTCTTCTTCATTAGTGGCCAAAAATCAATGAATACATTTTAAAACCTTTTTTTGCTTCATTGCTCCAAACATGGGCTGATTAAAACATACCTGCTGAATGTATGAAATCAGCTTTTAGAAACAGATTTCATGAGCGAGTCAAGCTTCTGCCAGAGAAAAATATTGGAAGATTCAACAAAATCAGATTTTTCTTTCATCCAGTGATAATTAAAAGTTTGGCTTTGTGCAGGGTGTGTGCACAGCAGCCGCGAGGTTCGGGAAGACTCGTGGTCATGAGGAATTAACAAGTTGATTAGACGAGGCCGAAAACACAAAGGCTGGTTGTTAGAGTTTAAACTGAGGAACTTGCTCACACTCAGCCGTGTGTGTCCTCAGAGTCAAACGACCGCCTCGAGATTTCAGCAAAGCTTGTTATCCGAGGTTTTTGTGCCTTTCACCAGGTCTGGGAGCTTGACCAGGTGGAGGTGTGGGTAAACTTCATTCCTGTAAATGAAAGGGTGGATGAACTGGGGTGAACCTCGGCTGCATCCTTGAACCACTGCTCTCAAACTGTGGGCAGTCTGTCGCTTTCTCTCTCTGCTTTAAAGCCTTTTCTTTCTTCGTCTCTGCTTCTTCACCTGCAATTCTTTTCATATCTACACTTCATCTCCTGCTCTTCTCTCTTCTGCTCCTCCAGTCTATAAAGTAATAAAACAGGTACTAATTCCACAGGGACCCCCCCCCCCTTTAATGTACAGCTGCCACGTGTGGCAGTAATGAATTCATTGATTAAATCAGGCTCCGTCTCAGCTCTGCTGTTGTGCAGGTATAATACAGATGGAGAGCAGAGGTACGCTCAGCCTCCTGTTTCACTCCCTCTCTCTCTTTAGTTCTAGTCCTCCGTCACTCGTTCCTCCGCCTGCCTTCACAGGACTCTACCTGCTGGTTTACAGGTGAAATTTAATCACGTGTGACATTTTCACAGAAATTATTGCCAGTTTTATTGATAATTGATGTAAGTGAAAAGTAGGTATTTGATCTGTATGTAAACTCGTCCCTGTGCTGCTCCAGGATTTCAGCGTCTGAAAGGTTGCTCATCTTCCTTTCCAGGCTACAGCTAGTGATTTATTTTAATAGCTAGACCTCTCAACTGCCACTCCAGTTTCTTCAGTGACGTTCTGTTCATGATGGCTCAACCAATCAGAGCTCTGGAGGCAGGATTTTTCAAAGGGGATGACGTTCTTAAATCCAGCCCGTGCCACATCCAGAAGAAAAGCTACGTTTGTGAAAAACAGCAAAACGCAAATTCAATCAGATTTTGAGGCAAACGTCTTTTTCTGCAGCTTGAATAAGACTAAAGGTGTCGATGTCACTGCTGGATTATTTCATACCACTATCATCTGTTAGATGAGGGCTATAGTCATGAGAGCCTTTTCATGTCGATTTGAACATCTTCATTTACAGATTAGAGGATATTTATTCCAACATTTCAATGATCGATGATAGATAGAGGCAGGGGCGCCAAAGGTTGAATATCACCGCTGTAAAATCTATATCTATATATATGATTGAAGCAAAGGAGAGTGATTCCTATTCCTTAGTATCTGAATCAAGAATGGGTGAAGTGAGTTACCAAGATACATGTACTAAGAATTCTTTCAAATACAATACTTGATAGACAAATTCTCATATAAAAGCCACGTTCAAATGATTAGTCTCAAATAATGGCCGGGGGCACGGTTTGCATCAACAAATAAAGGAACAGCCCATAAATTCAGCTTCCTGCACATTTCCACAGCAGTAATCAGCACAGTAGGCATCTCACGTCAGACTTGGAGGTTATACTAAATTTTAAAAACACAACAGGTCAAAATATGAAGGACATTTCGGGTCCACAAAGCTGTTCCAGATACAGGCTCTGTCTCCCAAAAGGCCAGCATCGCTATTTGAACACTTGTCTGCGACTCTGGTTGGTATGAAGTGCCATAAGAAATAAAATCCAAGGAGCTCTCAGTGCTCAGGCTAGTGGACGCATCGTTTGATTGACAGGTGGGTTGGGTCGTAGAAAAAACACGACAGCTTACAAAGAAAATTGTCAGCAACATAAAAACATCAACTCAGATGCACCGAACAGACAAAAACCTCCTTTTTGTTCTTGTTTTTAAATCTTCCAGATTCCTCTAAAATGCACCTGATATCGCTGCTGCCTCCTGTTCCAGAGCAGTGCTTTGTTTGTGTTAGACAAGTGGTGATTTCAGTGTTTGATCCATTTAAATAACAAAATCCATCAAAGAGCTCAGACTTTGCATTTAAAGACATTTATCAAGCAGGCTGCAGCGATACTGACATAGATATCAATATCAGATTAGTGATGGGGAAGCAAACAGTGCACAGATGTTCTGATTTATGTTCATCAAACCTGAATTCAAACTGGACCATCAGGGTTGTAAAATCACTGCAGGCTGCAGCTAAACTTACGTGTGTTGTTGAGACATTTAAGTGTGAGTTGGCTGTGTTTCCTCAGCGGTAACATGTACCAGGTTCTCTCAGGTGGCGTTGGCCTTCGTTATCATTCACTTCCTGATTTTAGTGAAATTGCATCTCGTGGCTGCAGACTCAATGACAACTGCAGCCATTTTCTTTGTGTATGCTGCCGTAAAGCTATTCAGTTAACTACCCCTGAAGCCTTGTGGAGCTGGTGATCATGCCTGGCTCTAATATCTGCACCCCTGATTTGACAGTGTGCTGTGGATTTGTTGGATTCCTCGTTCACGTGTGTGAAGCAGCGGTCGGATGGTGAACCTGTTTGATGCTTCCCCTCCCTCGTACTTCTGTGCCATGCAGCACACTCTGCCTCTCTCATTTTCTGTATGGCACACTCTCTCCCCGTCTGTGTCTGTCTCCTCTTTTTGTATTTTTTCCCTCTCTCTCTCTCCCCCAGCTTCTCTTTGCCTCTCTCCACCTCCTCCCCCCCGCTGTTTCTTTTCCTCGTCCTCGCCGCTGTCGCCTCTGCTTCGCTGCGCCTCTGTACTGTACTGTACCTTCCGCCTGGGCAAATCAAGAGAATTTGAGACGGTAGGGTGGAAGGAGGCAGCGGAGGCAGAGAAGAAGGGTGGAGAATAAAGGATAGAGGAGGTGAGAGGAAACAGGGGAGGACAGTAGCCCACAGTCAGCCGCAGAAGGGATGGAGACACTTCTGTTGCTCTGAGCCTCCAGGCTGATATTTTTCCCTCTTTGTTGAGGTAAAACCAGGTAAAAGAGAAATACTCAAGTCCTCAGGGACCTCCCACATGTCAGGCAACATCAGGTGCTTGTGGGTACTGTGGCAGGTTAGAGGTCCTCTCCTACAGAACCCCTGCCAGGGAGGCCAAACACTCTCCAGTCACGACACGGGTGGACATGAATGGAGAGGCGCAGACGCGAGCACCTTTTTGTCAAAGTGCCCTTGGAGATCTGCACAGCGTGTGAGCTGAGTCTGCAGCTGATGTGTTGAACGTGTTCCGGCTGCATTTTTAGTTCAGGTGCTGCAGGCCGACATGATCACATGCACGTTGATATTCTGATATTCATCTGCTGGGATGTTTATCATTGCACTGCTTAGCTACTAAACACTTGATGGATGCTGTGTTAAAGGAGGTTGCTGGAAAGCTTAGATGCAGCCTTTTAAATGTCTGCTGGATAACACGTTTGTCTGTAATGACAAGCAGCAGGAGCTCTTCAGGTCTACCTGAATCCTTGTATGCTCCAGGGCCACATTAGCATACTATGAAGAAAGCCTGGTTTCTCTCAACCAATTAGTGAACTGACCGTTCTTTTAAATTCAAAGGGAGCCCAACAGTTCCCCTTTGGGAGCCCAAGTCAAAGTGAATCAGCTCTGCAGTGAAGGCTGGGACTTTTCACACAGCTGCACCTATAGCAGCTGAATCTCATTTCACTCTTTGACTCTAAACTCTTTGTGAAGAGACGCTGCTGCTCGGCGCCTGCAGTGGAAGTGTAAATATTCAGAATACTGAGGTGCTATTTTAATACTGAACACCATATTTCATTACAATAGCAGGGATAGCTCATATTCTTATTCTTAGAAAGCATAATGTGATAGTGGGATATGCATATAATATCCTAATTTCTAGCCTCTGTGAGCTGCTTTCTGACGCTGTTCTACTGCCTGTGATTCATAACTTAAAGTCAACATATGACTGTCGGGATATTTTCCTCTGTGACCGATGAAATCCCATACTGGACCGCTAAGGATTATGGGCCCAGCTCATAATGGTAACAGATCGTCTAACAGCATCTGAAAACCTCTTTCCTCTCACAGCGTCTGGACGCTTTCGAAGGTTTCCAAAACAGACAATTTAACCATCACGCCCACTTTACGCAGCGGTTGGCCGCGTCTCTCGAGCTCTCTCTTTCCACGCTTCGCACAACTAATGCTGTCACTTTTCATGTGTGAAACCAAATGCAACACAATGAATGCCTTCAAAGAGAAACTGTCCGACAATGTGCGCCCTTATTCCCATTTGAACTTCTCACTGTGGACTACAAACACATGAAAAGACACTGAGGTCCTGGACTGACGAGGGACCAGTAGGTTATTGGGTAGGCAGGTTTTTTTGATTATAACCGTTCCAAACACTCTTTTTGCTTTGCTTATTTAAGGCAAACAGAACCCTTAAATTCCGGTTTTGACAGTTAGTTTGGTCGTGCAGAAGACTCTTTACGAAGACGTCACATTGAGCTCTGGAAAACTGCAGCACACATGCTTCACTGTTTTCTGACATTTTAAATAGTGAACAGTTCGTTCTTGGTCTTTGGGTTAGGGTTAGTCAGTTATATCGCGGTGTGTAACCAGCGTCTCGCTGATCAAATGAAGCGTTCACTGGCTGTGAAAGTTTCAGGATAAATTCCCCTCTAAACTTACATTGATTTTTCGCATGTTCTGAAAATAATGGCAGTAAGTGGACGGGAACAAACGTGTTTGACACTCGATGATATCACCTCACATGACGTCTGGTGTCTTCTGGTTCCAGGAGCTTCTTCTTCTTGTGCTGGAGGATCTTGTTGTTGTTGACTTTCTGTCACTTGTCAATCAAACAGTGAGATGTTTTTCTGTGATGTTTTCCACTGATGTTTTTTTTTTTCTCTGGCTTCCTCTGCACCAGAGGGAGTGTGTACGATTCTCCAGTGCTCCTTTCTGCATAATGAGTACTTTCACTTTTGGTACTATAAGTATATTTTGATGCTAATACTTTAGATTTTGAGTGCGGGACAGTGTCTACATCACTCGTGTCCTTCTGATTTGAAGGTTTGATGGATGAATCGGTCGTGTTTGTGTCAGTGGTTACTTCAGTTGGTCAGCTTTGAGCCCGGTTCTGCAGTGCGTATTCCTGAAGTCCGACTGCAGATGATGAAGTGTTATTTGAGCCGTTGTTGAGGTTTTCTTTCAGCGCGGTCGCCGTGTGTTGGTGAGTGTGCGGGATGGCTTCATTGGGGCGCTTTGATGTGCTTTTTTCCACATGCTTTTAAGGTAGATATTTCATTAAAAGACATCAAAGGTATAACTCTCCTGCACCAGCACTCTTTGCTTTTGTCTTTCCTCGTATTAAATGTATTCCCATGTATTTGTCCTCCAATGTTTACTCTCTTTTCGCAGTATTTTTCTCCTTTGCAAACCTCCCGCTGTTGTGTGACACCAGGATGCAGCTGAAGACGGCAAACATTTCGCTGAATCCGGCTCTTTACCTCGTCTCTCCCTCCCCGTGTCACCTCCTCTCGGCTCTTTGCGTCTCCCACCCCGTGGTCTCTACACCTCCATGTGATTTCCTCTCATGTCAACAGAAATGTGTTTTGTCTTCAGTCCCTGATGTTTGTTCCCCACAGCGAAGGTCCCGGCTCTTCCTCCACACCTTTGATTACCTGATTTTCTTCTTCTGTTTCTGAAGATTCTGGTTCTTGATATTTTTCGACAGTATGGCATACATTTCAAGTATTAGGTTGTATTTTTATTCATTATTCTTGTAATGAAAACGTACCAGTGGTAGTTGCTGACAGTGTTTCCAAAACGCTGTTATTCCTTGTTTCAGATACTTTTGTAGACCCTTAGCAGCAGCAGCTGTTTGTCCTGAGGGTGGCTGCTGTGAGGCCATTAAAATCAAAAGAGCTTGTTGGCTTGGTGGCATGAATGTGCTCATTATCAGACGGTGAAGTTGTCGTGATGTGACAAACCAGAGGGGGTTACGGTGGCTTTTGTAAGACATTTCACACTCAGCTTGTACGTTTAACATCAGATTTGGCCGAACCTTAATCAGCCTGATTTTTAAACAAAATGCTGAAAACCGGAAGATGTTAGTTAGCTAGCGTGACACCACCACTTCAAACAGGGCTGGTGTTGGGTTCATTAATGGCTGTTTCCACCATTTGGGGAAACAGTCAACCAATCAGAGCTTAGTAGGCAAGATTAGCAGCAACTGTGATGAATTTTGAGTACATAAACCAGTTCAGTCTTCCACAGGTGACGTGGGACCGCCACACTGAGATACCGCCACACTCACTTCCTGTCCTCCTCACATGGACTCCATCTTGTAGGGTAGAAGAATCAGATCTGCTGTTTCACCTCTCCTCTCCCGTCTCCTCTCGCAGGTACTTCACCAACATATCCATAGGTGGGCGGGACTACTCCTTCAACAGTGACGGCTACCTGTCCAACCCGCTGCTTGATGTCATCTCCTACACCAATGGGAGAGGCTGGGAGGAGGTCAGTAAACAGCTGTGCAAGTTGGCACTAATTATCATAGCGCAGCGGCTAGACTGGCTAACCGCAATTTCACACCCCATCAAACATGCTAACTCATCGGTGCTCAGTTCCACCTTTCTGCTGTCTCACTGTCTCTGCCCCCCCCCCCCAGATCTAATTAGATTTCCCCTCAGCCCCCTCCCCTCCCCCTCCTCTCTTCTCTACTCTTTCATACCGGTTTGTCGGCCTTGTTAGCCAGCGCTAACTCACAGTCCAATATCCTCTCCATCAGGGGCCATGTGTAGCAATACCACAGTAATAGCCCCAAATCCAAGGCCTGCCCTCAGAGGGCAGCTTCAATTCCTCAAGACTCCCTTCGACCTGAGAAAAACAAGTAAACCTTGTTGTTCTATCCCGCTGTGTTCCATTTGCTCCTGACCTTTTATGACTCAATATGTTTATCGCTGATGCAGCCTCAAGGCCCCCTCATCTTAAGGATAATAACCAAAAAGGAAAAATCAACCTTTGAGAGGAAAAAAAAAAGCTGTAACCGTGCAGCATCAGTGTGAGCGCTGGGATTTCAAAGTGTTTGTAGTTCTTCACCGTCCTGTCTGAGCTGAACTTCCTCCTAAAGGTGCTGTGCTGCACACTATTTCAGCTTGTAAGAAAAGGATGGACAAAGGGTTCAGATTAGAGAGCATTAAGTGGGATTTAAGGAATGAGTAAACTCAATCTATGTCAGAGGTTTCTCTGAGCAGGATTTGTGTGTGCTCTACACCTCTTAGCAGGCTGAATCACAATGTGTGCAACATGGTCAAAAGCATGTGGATGCCACAGTCCACTGCATGCTCGCTCGGGCGCTTAGTCATCGTTTGGGATAGTTTCAGTTGAGGTTGACTGTGCTGTTTCCTCATGCAAGCATATTTAAGACGACTGGGTTCTTCAAACACTGTGGCAGCAGCGTGAAGAAGACCCTTTCCTGTCTCAACACGGCATTATGTTAATCAAAAACGTCAGCATTAAATTTCCTTCAAAACTTATTTGTTGTTTCTAATTAGTTGCATATGAACAGAAGATAAGAGATTAGATAAGACTCTATTGATCCCACACTGAGAAAATGAAGTTGTTACAGCCAGCAACGTGTCAGAGAAGGATCAAGATAAAAAGGATGCGGGATAAAAAATAAAAAATCAACTATGTATACGTACATTATGGACAGATTATTAAAGAACTGCTGCCAATCTGGATGATAAACACAGTGTTTGTACTACTGCACAGCTGAGAAAATATACAACAAAGTAAAAACTGCACATGATATAAAGGGTGTGAGCATGTACTAGCACAGATAACAGCAGCACAAAAACAGGTTTGTGATGTAGAAACGGAAAAACAGCGTCAACGCGGTGCGACATTAAGCGATGCTGGAGCTGAAGAGTCGGACTGCTGCTGGGATGACGAATAGATCAATGCTAATGCTAACAATGAACAATCACACATGGGTGAAACGTTCTGTTCCTCTTCATCAAAACTCAAAAAGCAAAACTCCATGATGCCACACTGATAATCTGTAAATTATTGCATGAGCTCACAAATTTCCATGTCTTCAGCTGTGTATTTAAACAAACAATCAGCGATGAAGACGAGAAGCTGGAGACGGACGCAGTAACATCACAGCATCTCGACGCCTCGGTCAGTCGTGGAATCACATTTTGCCAGGCTTTTGTCACCAGTTTCCACCCCGCTCAGTGTCACATGGTGACTCTTTGATCTGAATTGGCCTCTAAATCCCCCTTTTCAGTTGTCAACACTCATGATAAAACACATTAACTTGTCAACGCATGCATAATGTTCCTCCCTCCGGACGTTTGGTAATTTGCATGTGAAAACCCTTCGACTGAGTGGTGGTGTTTGAGGGGAGTTTGCAGTTTTACGCGTCGTGCATGCTGTGATCTAAAATTGACCCCAATCTTGTTTTGCGGACGATAACAAGCCTCAGAGGAAGATTCAGATCAGCGAAAATGTTCAAGCAGCGGACGATACGTAGTTTAAAACCTGACAAACAGCCGCTGCCTCTCATCATGTGATTGAAAGGTTTTCTGCACCTCACACTTTCTCTCCTTGCTTTTTGACATCAGCACATTCAGCCTGTGTTTCTTCTGGCTGTAGTTAACCTTACAGGAGAGCCGGGAGAAGCAGCTGAGTGGAGTACTGCTCCATCTGTGGGAATCATAGTGCCGTTTCCACCCTCTTCTGATGCATCTCCCCATTACTGTGTTGAATTTTTACTGAATGGAGGCTGAGATACTGACAGGGGAGAGGGGTTACTGTCTTGTACTCCACGGGTTTGGAAAAGATAGAGGAGTAAAATTTGGCTGCAACAAGCAGAAAAAGTGGGAGATAAGGGTTCAATTTTCACTGCTGCTCTCTAAAGACGACTCCTGTGGTGCTCTGTTATATCTGATGTTCAGGTGAGTCGAGGAGGAAATCACCAGGGTACCAATTTCATGTTTCACACAGGAAATGCCGCCTTAAGATATTCCAATATTCAGTAATTCTACAGAATTTATGATCCCTCTCTGGAAATGACATGGAGACAAACAGATATGGTTCTTAAGGAACAGAGCACAAACACATGCACACTCAAAGCTGCAATAAACAATATTTTACCATTAACAATGCATCAAATAACAGTGACAAACCCACAGAGCGTTAGCACCCGACTCGGCAGTTACCCTCAGCTTTATGGAGCAATTTAGTGTCTTTCAGCTCATTATTTTACTGTTTATCCTCACTGCTCTGATCAGTGCTCTTTCCAGACGCAGCAGGAAACAGATTGGAGCAAAGACGCTCCAAAAAACTCGCTGTAGGCAGACACAGTTAGCATTTAACTGGCTAACACAGTGGAGTGTGTCAGCCCCTCCCTTCATGAGTTAGCAAGGAGACAAAAGGAGCTAACAGGAGAGTGAGTGATGGACTGACAAACGCTGAACGCTAACGTGGCTCCATAATCGTGCTAACATGTTTGCCATATGATCTTAACAGCTCACTGTTCTGCTAAGACTTATTTCAGCTGCCCACAAGTGGCCACAAAATAAGCCAAGTCAGTTTTAAAGACATTACTTGACCAAAACATTAGCGTTGAAACAGAAAACTGGTGTGACAAACACCTGAAAATGCTTTCGTGAAGCCTCTGGATGGCGGCAGGTGAAAATCATGACAGACGACAGTTTAAACAAAAATTTGAGTCCAACATGTCATTTCATTTTTTTGCCAGTCATTTCTGGGCAAGGGCTTCCAGATTTGATGGACAAAGGCCTGAATCCAGACTCTCTGGAAGTGAATGTTGAGCGAGGGCTTTGGTCTGAGGGATGATAGCCAAGCAAAGGACAAACAGCGCTGATCCGTCTCCATCGCAGAGCAGCACTTGACCTGACTGCCCAGTGCTTCTTTCCAGCCTCGTTTGTCCGAACACCCCCGTTTCCCAGGCGTATATTTGCTGAATTAACCTCTCCTGAACTGAATCATGGAGCATATTTGCAGAGCGAGGCAACCTTGAGGCGGCTGAACGAGTGCTGGCTGTGAACTCGTATGGAAATCTGGAACTGTATTTATCAGGAGTCTCAAAATGATTGATGAGATGATTGTTAGTCTTCGCCTTAACTTCTTAACCCCAGCAGCTTGTGAAACACTCTGCAGTGAACTTATTTTAACTATTTCAAACCATTTTTCTGTGCTGCAGTGTAAATTATGGGTCCTTTCGTGTGTTGGTTTTTGTTGTTTTGCTGCCAGCTGAGCCTTCTCTCAGTCAGGCTTTTGAACATCGCATGTGTGACAGCTGAGTTTTATCAAGTTAGGTGTTATATGAGGCAACAGTGTGGCAAGTCTTCTTCCACTTGTTTGTTCTTTGAGCGTCAACAGGGAAGTATACAGTGGATCAATGAGCGAGCAAGACAAGAAAGCCGCCGCACGTTTTTAATCAACATGACAGGAAGCTGAAATCCTAAAACGCGCAGAGCTGAATGTCAGTTCAGTTTCAGTTCAGGGTGCAGTGAGAGTTTCACAACCCCTCAGCACTGAGTTACCACAATATGTCTTCAGGAAGAGTTTGATAGAGTCGATAATCGATTACAGAATCATGGCTGTTTCTCCAGCATTTTGCATGCTGATGTTTCGTCTTTATACGTTTCTGTTCGGTAATTGTCACCCAGCTTGGTGCACTGTTGGAGAGCAGAACTGTAGATTTTATCAAAAAAATCAGTGTTTTAACCTAAAATATCAAACTGTGTAGAGCCAGTAAGGAGGCAGCACGATGAGGAGACGATGATGGTCACAGTGATGGATGGTCACACACACAATCAGCAGAAATCAGACGTTATCTCAGACATATATTAAACACATACATTATAGTGAGCGCCTTATCTTCCCATTATATCATATTATTAAAGCTGCAGTGCAGGCAGGATTTTGAAGTTGGTGTTAAATGAGAAAAGTTAATCCCCATAATACACCATTTATGCTAATTTGCCCAAATCTCTTCCATTGTTCCACTTTTCAGAATAAGTCTTGAGCTCAGCCAGAGGGTGTGACCCTGGCTTTTAAATTGTCCGTGTCTCCCCACGTCCATATTCAGGCTGATTCAACTCGTGTTTTCATATTTATTAAGTATTGAAGCCAGACTGAGGCTTGACACGACCCGAGCGCGGTGTGAGGAACAGCCTTTAGAAGTCAGCGTCTATCTACATTGAATTAAATCAAAGTATGACTCAAACTTTATTTGTTCCCATTTGGATGACGCCGTTATTCGCCATCCTCTCACAGGTATTCCATTTCTGCTGCGAGCTGGAGTTTATAAGCTATTTTTGCCAATTTTGCACTTCAGTTGTTTACTACAATTTACAGCTGTTTTGCACTCACAGAATGGGCCCGCAGAGCGGAAATAGAGCCAGAAATCACTTAAAAGTAGTAATGAATCCACTCCTGGCAGGAGCTGCACGGATGAACGCATCTCTATTGACACTTTGCTGTCCATGAAATGGCTGGCAGTCCCACAGTACAGGTGAGGACCGGCTGCTTTCATTCTTCCCGTTGGAAGGATTTCTGGGCTGCAATCATTTTCCCACTGACATTTCAATATCGGAGTTGAGTGCAGTAACTTGGAAAACGGCGAGGCTGAATATTAGTTGTGTTGGTGCTTAAAGAGCCTTGACTCCTCTTTGGATGTCCGACATCATTGGGAAACAGAACAAGGCCGGGGCAGCCCAAGTCTGACCCGAGTAAGTAATGACACAGCTGAAGAGGACAGAAGCAGACAGAAAGTCCAGACGGCAAAAGACTCAACTAATCATAATTTATCAAACAGACAAACAAGAAGACTTTATACTCGATACTGAAGCTTACAAGGTTAAGGACAGCAGAAAATGAACACAATGAATCAGCCAAATACACAATTATATGATGGTGGAGCATGTGGATCGGTCAGAATCACCAATGGTGAGTGCTTTCAATAAGCACATAATGAATTTAACTTTGAACAAACAACAAACAGAAATAGATGAAACAAAACACTGCACCATGGTGGAAGTTGAGGGCAAAGATTGTTCTGAGGTCTGGTTTTAAAACACATTTCCTTTATGATCAGGTGACCTCTGTCCCCCACGTGCCCCGACAGCAGCAGATCATCATGATGTGTTTAAAGGGCCACGTAGAGCAAATGAGTTCTGCTCTTTGGTGAAGTTGGATGACTTACGAGAGACAGAAAGAGGGAAATATTGTCAAAATCAAAGCAGCAGAGGCTGAAATATCCTGACATCAATCTCTAAAATAGGTCAAGTTATGAAAACCCTTCGTCCTACACTTCCCATGATGCATTTGTTTGCTTCCGTCATTACTTGCTTCCTGTCTGGTGAACATGTCAAACTCCGAGCCCCCTGCTTGTAACCTGGTTTTTGTGTTCTGTTATAAATTTGAGGTAAGATGATGTCATCCTAATGACATCACTATGACATCACTGGGGTTATTTGTAAAATTTTCCGTGGAAGACATCATACTAATGTTTTCATAGAGCTCCTAATGATGAGCACTGTAGCCTGATGTATTTGTAAATTGGTGGCATGAACTTAAACTTAAAGGGACCAGAAGTCACAGAAGAGACACGACAGATTAAACTCAGATTAAAAGGAAAGTTAACGTTTTTCTGAACATTGTACTGTGTGAAAATGTACAGATCGGTGGCTCTGACAGAACCAGATTTGTCCACATTGATTGAAAATTACACTCAAACTTTATTTTCAAGAGCATTGTTTGAATATTTGCAAACATTTTGTTATGAATGAGCGTGTTTTTCTGCCTTGTGGAATAAGCCCATTGTGACGGTGATTGAGCCTCTCCCTGGTGTACAGCAGGCTTTTTTCTTTTGTTTTACGATTGATATTCTCTTCACTGAGTGTTTGGTCTTTGTGTGAAAAGGTCCTTTGGTGCTCAGATAGTGATGAGTTCTACCTCTGCAGCAGCAGCAGCGCTGATTTGTTTGTAATAAACAGACGAGCTGCGTTAAGGTGAGCTGTCACAGAGCAGACAAAGAAAAATATCAAATATTCCTCCAAGCTGTGGATGCTGTGACGCAGCTACTGACTTGTTTGGGATAATTAATGGATTACTGATAGCAGGAACGCTGCAGATCAGATTATTGATCCTTCAGAGACATTTTGGAGTGATGACCGCTGATGTAAAAGTTCTCTGAGTCGATTCACATGTTGATTTTGGAAGCAGTGCATATTCAATGACTGTTTCCTGCGAGCAGCATCCCAACCTATCGAGTACTCTGAGCAGTGGAGCTCGGATTATAAACTGCATTGGAAATGTCAAAGATGGACTGAGCTGTGCTGCAGCTCACCACGTTTTTGTTTTTTTTTCTTAAAGGCTTTTTACGCAGTCTTTGAATATCGCATTCAGCAAAACGTGTGAATATGATCTGCACTTTTAATTAATTTACTTTGGATTAAATGTTGCTGCTGTCGCTGAGTTTCATAACACATTGATAAAAATCCCAAGGTCTGTCAGCTCCATGGTGACCGAGAGCCACAAAATACAAGATCATACTCCATCAGTGCGTTTTGCTGGCTTTCAGTCCAGGATTCAGCTGCTCTGTGTGTGTGTGTGTGTGTGTGTGTGTGTGTGTGTGTGTGTGTGTGTGTGTGTGTGTGTGTGTGTGTGTGTGTGTGAAGAAAGCATTTACTTCAGTTACTACTAAACATGTTCGGGGTGAACTGGAGGACAAATGAGGCAGGAAGAATGAATTATCACGTCGTTCTGTAATGAACTGTCGGTTGTTATTCATGCAGCAGAGACAAAGACGAGCAGAAAGACGGCCAAAAAAATCGAGACAAAATGCATAAAAGAGATGGTGAATGAGGTTTGTAGTGGCTCTCTAGTTTGTATCTCTGACCCTTATGTTAATTTGTTGAAGTGGCCTAAATTGATAATTATGAATGACTGTGTGTGTGTGTGTGTGTGTGTGTGTGTGTGTCAGTGCACCTAATTGAACTGTGCCGCCTAGTTGTGTCTTTTCGTTTCTATTCTGTGTTGTCGTCACATGTTTGTTTGTGCCTACGTCTACATGCGTTTCTGAAGTATTATGCTCGCACCTGTTCTTCTGTGTGACAGAGTACTTGTATTCACGACGTTGTGGGGACATGGTGTTCCACAGGACTTATGGGGACTGACCTCGCATATGGGGACAATAAGCTGGGTCTGGATTTGCCAGCTGTTTGTGAGTGCAGACGTAGCTGATTTACACCTCTCTGCAGCACACAAACTGTAGTTCATAGATAGAGATTAGTTCTTATGTAGTAATATTTATTTATGATATTTGCAACTACTGATTGCCAGGTACAACTGATCAAGCTACGAAAAACTTAATATGTGCAGTAATATGGTCAATATCTGACCAGACACTTTATCAAATGCTGATTAATCATGATTTACATCAAGATTTTAAATAAAACTTAAAATGAAAAATATAATGATTCCACAAATTTGAATTTTATGAAAATAGTGTTCGACAACTGACCAGTTAAGGTTGGTTAAGTTCTTCCCTCCCAGTGAAAAATGTGAATGCTGCTTATTTTGACATTCACATATTTCCACGTCAGTCAGTATGAATAAAAACACAGTCATACCTTCATTTACAAAAGACTAAGTTTAATTTAACTCTTGACCCTGTTACGTTTGGATGACACAGCTAGCGGTGCAGTGCTAACTTTCTGTTGAGTTGATTTCTGCTGACTTGACTTGCGCCCCTTGTTTTCCAGCAACCAGTTTACACATTCTTAACATCTTACGTAGTTGAGATTAGTAAAGCTTTAATGGTGCAACCCATCAGGAATGAGGTTGGAGTAAGAATCCAGTTCAGCTCGGGTTAAGGGTTTGGTGTTAGGGGACGGATGATGACAATAAGAGTCCTCGTGTACAAATGTTTGTGAAGATGTGTTTGTCCACACTGTCACATTGTGGGGACTCACGTCTGAATCATTAAGTCCCCTCAATGCTAACGGTTTGCTTTAGGTTTAAGACCTGGTTAAGGCTTTGGTAAGTAAGCAACAAAATGTGTTTGTGGGTGTGCTGTGTGTGCGCGTGTGTGTGTGTGTTTAAAGAGGCTTTGCATGTTATTTCACAAATCCCCGCAGCCAAGCCCGGCACCGTCAGGGAGATCCACAGGAGGATTGCTTGTATGCAAATATGCAAACATCTAAATATATGATAGCACGGCTTGAACATGACAAAATATCTGACACGTTTGCTGCGTCGTGGCTGAGCGTCGATGCGGTGGCGCCCTCAGTTGATGAGAACAGATTTGTTTACGTATGTGGGTCAATGTGACACTGTAAACTGTCTTGTCGTTAGCCTCAGTCTCGACTCCAAAATGCTCAGCCCGCTTAGCATGCAGCTGCTCATTTTACAACACAAGCAACGCAAAGATACGCTGAGCCGTTGTGTTACGTCTCCTTCACAACTGAAACTGTCCTCCAGAGCACACGGTTCATGTTTTGGAACATTAACAAGGCATGCAGCAGCAGAGGACGGGAGAAGAAGCATAGGAGGAGAAGCTTCAGCTAACAGAAGGGCGATAATATGCCCTTAAGTTATTAGATGGGCTGAGGTACATATAGCACACTGTACAAAGTTGTGACCTGAGTTGTCAAGTCCCTGTTATTCTGTGATTAGCAGTTTTGTCCCTGAGGGTCCTGCAAGATGGGAAATGCAGCGTAATGCACCAAGTACACTCTGGAGGAGCCGATTTTGGACGTCTAACACAGACTCATGTTCCTCCATCAGTAGAAAGCACAATACATTCGAAACACATGTGGAGTTTTAAAACCTACCTGCTGTTACATCTTTTCACCTGCAGGTGACCAAATGTGGCCTGATTGGATTGTGAGCAGGTCAGATGTGTTAGCAGCAGTCATGTAGCCGTCATGTTAGGTGATACCATTAGCTTAGAAGCTAGTTTTTGTTGTTGATGAAGTGGCTCAGTTGCTCTGGAGGTGTGTATTAAAACTGCCAAACTCTGCTTTATTGAGGTGATCAGCAGTCAGAAGATCTCTGTCTGTGTGTTTACGCCCATCCAGGTTGGCTGGTGGGAGAACGGCCACCTGCGTCTGCGTTACCATCCCTGGTCCCGTTACGGCTCCTTCCTGAAGCCTCTGGACGACGCCCAGCACCTCCGAGTGGTCACTTTGGAAGAGAGGCCCTTTGTCATCGTGGAGCCGGCTGACCCGGGCACCAGCTCCTGCATCCGGGACTCTGTCCCCTGTCGAATGCCCGTGAACACCAGGTAACACGACACAGCGCAGAAACACACCGGCTTCCTTCACTGCTGCAGCGATCACATGCCTTCTGAACGTACATCGTCAAAGAAAAAGGTCATTCTTAGTCTCAGACTTGCTCAGCAAAGCTCTTTTGGTGCTGTGAAATAGACGTTTTACAACAATTGTTTTGAACCTACTTGACTTTTAACGAATGTGCCCATTATAGCCATTAAAGCAAAATGTCACCTGCACACCTCCCTCGTCACCGCGGTGGTGTTCAGGCCATTTTCTGGTTGTTTAATTTGACTCGCTCAGAGAGGATGATGAGGGGTTTAAACCTCAGCATCACAAAAGCAAAGACAGGAGGAAAACAAAAACAATACTGCAATGAAAGTGAGCGTGAAAAGAGCGTTTTTGGAACCAGCCAAAGGAAGTGGCATGCGGTTTATAATGACCATGAGCAGAGAGAAGCAGGACACTGTCGCGTTTTTCTGAAACTGTTCATCCACAGCAGTCACTTCTGCATGTAACACTCCTGGAGGGTTCTCCTCTAAATCCTCATCAGCCTACGGACCTTAGAAGAAAGTAGAAAAGTTGAAAAAGTGCTAGAATAGAGACCATCCTGAAACCAGAAGTTCCTGGGCTCTGATCCCTTGTGAAATTGAAATGTCTGGCCAAGCATCCGTGAACAAGACAGTAAATCTTTAGCATCTCCAGGTGCTGTGAGCAGAGAGGCTAGGCTTAAAGAAAGACTTTCCTCCTGGGATCAATAGATGAAAACATCACAAAATAACCTAATTACCCCAGAGAGAAAATTAAGTTTCCTCACAGCAGCTATAGATACATTAAAAGTCGTGTGGCTCCACCTAAAGTGTGTAATTGACAACAGGACACGATTTTATTAAAACAGTAACAGAAGCTTGAAACCACAGAGGAAAATAAGGTTAATTATCTTTTAATCAATCCGTACAATCATAACTGGGCTCATGAAGTGTGATTCAGTTTACAGTGAGCGTCACTGTACTTCATGTGTATAAAAAAACATGATACCAATGAGTACTGACCTCTGTTTGACTGAGAGAGAACTTGTGTTTTCTGTATCGTGTACTTCAAATAGAATCTGCAGTAGTTCTTATTTAGAGTTCAGTTTTCTCCTGTTTCATGTTTGTCTGAGGATCATTTAAGGCAAAAATAAGTCAGGGGAGAGTGTGTGTGTGTGTGTGTGTGTGTGTGTGTGTGTGTGTGTGTGTGCGTGTGCGTGTGCGTGTGCGTGTGCGTGTGCGTGTGCGTGTGCGCGTGTGTGTGTGTGTGTGTGTGTGTGTGTGTGTGAGTGTGTGTGTGTGTGTGAGTGTGTTCTAGCCTGCTGGTCTATCCCAGATAAGCTTCCTTCCTGCCAGCATGACCTGGCCAATAGGAAGATAACGAGTTCATCCTCCACCAGTTTTATTGGCTGAGACAGAAGTTTGCTCTCTTCTTAATCAACCTGCTTTGACCCTGTTTTTTTTTTCCCCCCCCACAGCGCTTGTCTTTCTCACATAACGTTTCTTTGACATTTTCCAAACTGTTTCACTGGTTAGTGATCTGTTTGTCTCCATCACTTTGCTGCAGTGGATAAGATGCTTTTTTTTCTCCTGTCGTCGCCGCCGAGGTCGCGATTTGTTCGTACAACGCTTAAAATGAACATGCTTATAAATTACTGGGGCACTTAAACACCTTTTAGGATGAATATTTGTCACTTTTGATGAAGACCACATCACATGTGACGTGTTGATATCTCAAACAGTCACCTTCAACATGATAACATGAACTTACAGCATGCAGCTGTGTTTATGTGTTTTTATACATAATCCTATGAATAATGAAAAAACTAAAGGCACTAATTAACAAGCTGCTTTGATGTTACTAATGTTAGTGATTGTCTTTGTAGGAGAGAGGCTCATAGTGACAAACCCATCAGCTTTGCAGTTACTTTCAGCCGTGCAGCTCATTGTTTTCACTGATAAACTCAGATAAACCCGCTGAATGGACAGACAAGCTTAGCAGCTAGCTGGTGAGTTTAGTGCTGCTCTTAAGTGGCTAAAAAATGAAACTTTGCTCCTTTACCTGACACTCAGACGGCCGCTCGGCGTGGACAGCTGATGGAGGACGACGCAGCCACTTGCCTGGCAGTGATATGAATGGACCTCCTGTGTGTGACCGGCTCACGAGGCTCACAGGGTGAATGTTCGCGGCGCTCGCAGGTCTTTGCAGAACTCTAAAAATGGAGTTTTAATAATGCAGCACTTCTCCTAAACTCTCTGACCTGTCAAGCACTGCCTCTCCAAACACAACAGCCCAGACTGTCAGCATCGATCCACTTACAGTCCCGAGCCGGTAATTCATAGCCTCCTTGTCTTCTCGGCATGTTCTCCGGTGTCTCCGAGGAGCTCATCTGTTCCTCCTCTCGCTCCCCCGGCAGCGCGCCCTCCGCCGGGCAGTCGATCCGTGTCAAGACGTCCTTGATAAAACACCTCAAAAGCGTGTTCGCCATCTCATCTCTGTCTTTTCTCACATCGTCTCCTCAGCCTGGTGGTGGACGGCACGGGGCCCATGAAGCACTGCTGCAAAGGCTTCTGCATCGACGTCCTCAAGCGGCTGGCGAAGATCGTGGGTTTCACCTATGACCTTTACCTGGTGACCAACGGGAGGCACGGGAAGAACATTGACGGGGAGTGGAACGGCATGGTGGGAGAGGTGAGGCGCTTCTTTTTCACGCATTGTATTTGTGGAAAATTTTCTTCTCAGACAGCACATTTGAATTACATGCTGATTGATCTGCTCCACGCGAGCACGGTCCATCCAACCGTCCGTTTATCCGGCCTCTTACCAGGTCCAGGTCGCATTGCTCCCAATTCCAGGACCGAAGTCTGCATTTCCTGTCGAGTTTATTCTAAAATTTAGACCACAAACGCACCGTGACCCTGTTTGTCTGCGCCTCGCTGAGACGTCGTAGCTCTGTTTTTAATTCTCGGCTCTCACGTACAGTATTGTCCCTTTTCTCATTCCATTTTTTTCTTCTGTTGTGTTTACAAAAATGGGGTTTGATTCGAGGGCTCCCGTGAAATTCGTTTTATCCCGCCTCAAATCCTTTAAAACTCGACCCAGCGAGAGAGGATTGGACCCGAATCGAAGAAGAGAGGAAATATGGAGTGAGGCTGTCGAAAAGATTAGTGCTGGAAATACTGAGAGAGAGGACGAGACTGTTTGTACAAGACTCCTCTGTGTGTGTGTGTGTGTGTGTGTGTGTGTGTGTGTGTGCGTTGGCACGTACCATGCTATTTCTTTGAATCCAGCCCCCCTCTGGTGGCTGCACCACTGGAGCTGGTTTAACATGGGGTTAGACGGGGGGGGGGGGGGGGCAGGGGGCCGTGGCTCAGGAGGTGGAGGGGGTCGTCCGCTGAGGTTGGGGTTGAGGGTTGGAGGTTCGATCCCCACCTGTCCACACGCTGAAGTGTCCTTGAATGCTAGAAGTGTAAATCCAGCGTCAGCGTTCGAGTTTCCAGGATCACACACATCATATGAAACCGTGTGTGTGTGTGTGTGTGTGTGTGTGAGTGAATGAGTGTGTGTGAGTGAATGAGTGTGCGTACATATGTGTGTTTGTACGTTTTCTACAGAGCATCGAGGTGGAGTAACACAGACACACTCCTGCCTGAACAGGCTTTATGAAAGGGGCGAGTTAGACCTGAATGATGCACATGGTCTCTCTCTCTCTCTCCCCCCCTCTCCGCCCCCCCCACCCCACCCCCCCACCCCCCATCTCCAGCTGCCTCCTTCGATCAGAAGCTCATTAAGTTGCTTAATTACGGCAGCTGACGAACAGAGACGGCCATTCTGCGTGGAAGCCGCTGTCTCTCACGTCCTCTTGTCCTCCTTGTTGTTTCCTGCTACCTGTGGCGCTGATTGTTAATCCAAACATTTTTCTTACGCCCCTCTTTTGCTTTTGTCTCGCGCTCTCTTTTGTCCTCGATGTCCTCAGCTTATTCTGTTTACTTCCATTGTGTTCTTTTCTATTAACTAATCTTCAGTCTCATCCTGACAAAGTAAAGTCTCACCAAGGCTAACCGGCCCGTCCTCCTCAGACCTGCTCCGTGTCCTCCAGTGAAAGCTTCGCTTGGCCGATCATTTGTGCTGTTTCTCAGACCGTCGTCCAGCCTTGGGCTCTTTGTCCTTCTTCCTTACATGAATGCCTCTCAGTAAGGCAGTAATTTACTACGTCCTCAACATTCCCTCATCCTAAGCTGTGAATCATCCTGGTGTGATATTTTTTTTGTCTGCAGTGATGAAGGACTTCCTGAACAGTGTCACAGGTGTTGCTTTCAGACTGTATTCAAATAGTTGAAGTGACCTGGTTGAATTAAATGGAATAATTATCACGGCTTGATGGATCTCGACAGGCGGATGATCACCGGGTATCAGAAGTGTAAAACCTTCGCCTCATCGCGCTCTCGTGGAAAGTTTGTACTTGAAAGTGTCTCCGAGGGTTCAAAGACAAACTATTGATTTTGCAAAGTAAACCTAAAAAGTTTCCGCCTGCACTCATCGGGGAAGGTCGCCCGAGCTCACGATGTTTCAGCTGTCCTTCCTGCCTCTCAGCCAGACATCCGTTCCTTTCATTCATGATCGTGTTAAGCTGTAGTATTATGATGAATGATGATACGATATGCAAAGATTGAAATCTGCTTGAAACAGGTGATCCATCACAGTGAACGTATATTTAATTTCATTATGTGATCATGTTAGGTTGTCATTTCACGGCAGAGTAAGAATTAATTAGAAAAAGCTGATGGTCAAGTTGTGGATCTCAAACCAATGAACATCCAAACTGATCCATTTTTCTGGGTTGCATTTTGCAGCAGCGTCACCTGAAACCGCAACAGTTTTCAGCATCAAACTGTCAAAGCTGAGCTTTCAGGACCTCCCACCTAAACCTGCCTAAACGCTCACATTATGAACGTCCTGCTGAGCGAGTGTTAAACTCCCCCGCTGATCCCGCTGAACCGCCGGTTTATCTCTTTCATTAAACTTGACATTGTGACAGCATGTTCATGTTAGTTAATGTCATCCACGCTTGCCACCATTACTGCAGCCATCTTTATTGTCGCCGTGGACTCTTGTGTGAGCTCTGATTGGTGGATACTCTTTCCAACAGCATGAACAAATACCTGAACAAATCAGAGATACCTGTGGGGATTCAAAGCTCTCACTGTTGTTCTCTGTTGACCAGCGAGTGATGGGTTTCTTTTTTTTACGTTTCTGGAAACATTCACAGATTTAAAACCAAAGAAGAAGTGAGCCCCCTGTCATTGTCACGCTGCCGTCGCTCTCTTTGCCACGTTGCGGTCTGAACTAGCTCGAGTGGCCAAACTCGTTTCACCCTGGCTCTCCAGCAGCAGCGGTAAAAGCCATCGTGGCTGAACAAAGAAGAAAAAAGTGGCACCTGCAGAATCCCAAAGAGAAAAATCCAAAGATGAAGATGTCGCCGTGCCGCCACTTCTCTGTGATTGGCTGATGATGACGGGGAAGGCCAGTACATCAACAGTGAATCAGTGAGCCCTGGACACATGAGATGTCAGCAGAGAGAGAGGCCTTGAGAGCAGTTTTGTGGCTTTAGAGTGTGCTGAAAGGCGCCTCAGTGGCGTCTGCTGAGGGACCGCCGGGCCCTTTGTCTTCACAGGCTTTGGGGCCGGGCCAGGACTCAGACTAATGAACTTTTGGTTCGCCGCCAGCTTCTCTAACCTCCTCAGTCCCTCCTGTGCAGTCAGGTAAGCTCTGTTTCCTGCCAGGTGAAACACGGCAGAGCTGTGAATCCCCTCACTTCGTCACCCTCTGACCACCTGAGCCTCATTTACAGCTGTCAGAAGAGCTCTGAGGAGGAACACGGCCCAGTTTCAGGCCGCACGGCGAGACAAAAGACGAGTGAAACACACTCGAATTTACATACCGTTCACTGGCAAAGCCTATTAAGTCTTTTTTTCAAACATCACTGCTGCTCTGGATTTCTCTTTTCAAAGACTCTCTCTTCGCTCTGCTCTTCACAGTCTTGACGCAGTGCTTTGTAGGAGGGTGTGAAGTTCACATACGTTATGATGCTTCTCAATAATTAGATAAAAGGGTACAGCACACAGAAAAGAGAGGACTGATGAGGTTGATGCAGGATGTCAGTAACGTGGATTGCCTTCCAGTCTTTTACCTTTGAGTCACATGAAATGTCTCTAACCTCAGGGTCCTGTTTTCCAGGTGGTGTCCAACAGGGCTGACATGGCCATCGGCTCTCTCACCATTAACGAAGAGAGGTCGGAGGTCGTGGAGTTCTCCGTCCCCTTCGTGGAGACCGGCATCAGCGTCATGGTCTCTCGCAGCAATGGCACCGTGTCTCCCTCCGCTTTCCTCGGTGAGTCTTGAGTCGCGTTCACGCTGAAGCACGTTAATCTGTGGAGCTCACAATGAGCGTCACGAAGCGTCAGTGTGCGTCCGTGCAGCGAGCGACAAATGAAATCTGTTCCATCGCAGCCTTGAAAATAGATCCAGAATGAGGTCTGCAGATTCCATTTTTACAGCGATTCATCTCACTCATGTGTCAGACATGACCGCTGAAAGGAAGCTAAAGTAATTATCCCGTGTATTTTTCTCCATAAATAACAAACACATACAGTCAGTGGAAGTTTGTTTGTGTAACAGCTTGATTCCTGACAGAGGAGCTCGAACAGAGGCTCAAAGAAAAGCCGAAACAAAAACGGACATTTTGCATGGAGCTTATGAGCGTGTTGAGTCTGAAAACCCTGGATTATATGTTTGTGTGTTTATTTTTCAGGCACAGCTGTAAAACAGGCGTGATAAACTCCATTATCTGAAAAAAAAAAAAAAAAAAAGTTTATTTGTGCTTCCATAAAAATGGGATTTACAGACACATCAGCTGCTGCTAACCTACATTCTGCAGGAGGAGCCCTGAAAACCAAGCTTGATGAGGGAAATGAGAAATCTTTGGCTGTATGGGATGTGTCAATAAAAACATCCGTGACAGATTCAACGTATGTCCGATATGAAGCATAAAGAGGGTATCCTGTGTTTGGATCAAGGTGGGTTTGTTTGAGGCGTGCGAACCCACCGCGTGTGCCAGCTGCTTGATTTACACGCCGTGCTCTCTCTCTGTCCTACTTACTGTTTTTGAATCAAACCAAAAGGGAATTTCACAGTTTTATTTTCGTCATTGTTGTGATCTTATTTTCTCACGCAGGCTTTGGTGCACAGTCAAAACTTACTTTAACCAAATCGACCCAAAGCGATGTGTGATGATCTCACACACACCGACGAACTGGACGCGGTTCAGTGGAAAAAACACACGTCCTGAATAAAAACATGAAGGATTGCTGAGTCAACTAGGACCTGAAGTCATTCACAGAGAGAAGATCGCTGATTATCTCATGTGTGCTGCTGTTTTGCCACATCGTTTGAAGATCTGCAGTCTTGGTGATACTTTATGTACTCGGGATGCAGCGGGCCTGCAGGCTCTGAGCAACGACATCCCCTCAAGCTGCACAGTTGAGGTCCATAAAATCTGGGCTTTATCTATAGACGCTGAGCTTTGAGTACACTCTAGCATCGCTCGGGGACGCAGCTATTTCAGGGCAGGACCAGAGGAAGCACAGCGTCGACCTGCTCTGAGCAGGATCACACGAGTCGAACCAAAGGCTGTAAAGGTGAACGTCTTCATCAGGTGTTCATTCGGTATTAAGTATTAAAAATGATGCTGCAAATGGAAAAAATGGAAAATTTCACATGGTGAGGTATGGAAATAATTAAGCACAGTGTTCTGCACTGTTGCTAAATCGTGCCTGAAGTGCCCTTGAGCAAGGCGTGGTTGTGGAAATCTGTCTCCAAACCTGACATTTGTTTTTCACCTTTAAAATCACCGAAACCTGTTTTAATTGCGGCTCTTGCGAGAAGAGAAATGTTAAACTCATGTTTTCAAACTTCGGAGGAGGCGTGATGAGATGAAGTGCAGCTTGTTTCACATGTGAATTCATTACATGCAGAATGTATGTACGTACACACATCAGCTGTCTGCAAGACTCACCCAAAAAAACCTCACGGAGAGCCGTTAATGAGCAGCGTGGACGTGTTGCAGATTCATTTTGTTCCTTTGATCTGAGGATGTGAACAACAGCTCCGATAACTCACATAACCCCGCACAGAGGGTCGTAAATGATGCTCCATTATGGAGGAGGCCTTTTCTGAAGCTTTTGTCTCCCACATGAAAAGGTTCACGCTCATGACTTCACACCTCAAAGCCAAGCAGCCAACCCGGACTTCAGATTGAATATTCTGGGATCCAAAGGAGCTCCCACAGTGAGGCGGTGAATCCATGCCTCAGACAAAGTTAGCCTCTCCTAAGATAACACCTCTTAATTTACAAATCTCCTAAGACTAATTCCAGACGTTTCCAAGCATGGAGAGATGGAGAGATGAAAGGAGAGAGCTGGAGGCAGAGAAATTAAAACAAAGGGGGGGGGGGTTAGAGGAGGAGAGAGGGAGTCATGTCGAGTACCAATATAAACAGAAAACACTGAGGGAGAGGTTGATAGAGGAGCGATAGGCTGCTTCACATCCTCAGATGTTTTAATCTGAGCAGCGGCTGGCTGACATGCTGCTGTGTGTGTGTGTGTGTGTGTGTGTGTGTGTGTGTGTGTGTGTGTGTGTGTGTGTGTGTGTGTGTGTGTGTGTGTGTGTGTGTTTGTAATGTTCCGACCTGATGAGACTATAACCCGTAGCAAAATGACTTGTTAGCACGCAGCAGCGTCCCGGGCGACTTCTCTTTGAGCCTCCGTCTGTGCTGAAAACCTGTGAGTCCACTGCAGCGCACGCTCTGCTCGTACTGAGCTTCACTTGACGTCGGAGGTTCGAGTCTGGATAGAAGAGACCTGCAAACCTCTGAAAATATCTCAAAGCTGCTCATGGCTTTGACCGTGTTGGTGTTAGCTCTTAGAGAGCAATACAGTATAGGCTGTGATTTCTAAAGTTCTACTGAAAAGTAAGTCCGTAATAATAATAACAATAATGATAATGATGATGATAAGATGTCTCTTATTCAACAGGCTGTTTGTCGTATTTATTTCATGCTCACTCACTTAAAGTGTCTTTTTTAATGGAGGTGCAGTTGTTATATAATCTCTTCATGAAGAGGATGCAGAATAGTTCGAGATAAACAAACTTGTCAGAGACAGATAAGCTTTAAGTGCAGAGTGTTGTTCTCTAACCTTCATCAACTTCAATTCAGAAGAAAATACGAGACACAAAATGAAAAAATTAGGAAAAAGCTGCTGTAGTCGACTCTCAAGATGAATAAAAAAGAATGAAATTAAAATGACAGCAGCTGGTTAGCTTAGCACAGAGACTTGAAACAGAGGGAAACAGCTAGCGTGGCTCCATCCACAGGTCAAAATGATGTTTTTTTAAGGCAAACAGCAGCTGGCAGTAACTTCATATTTAACTTTGCTCATTCTTTTATCTAAACCTCTGCGGGAAGGTAAATACGCATATTTCCCGTAACTGTGACTTTAAATGTTTATGAATTATTTCATTTCATGGCTAAACAGCCTCTTCAGATCCTCCTGTAATAAATCAGTTCTCTGAACGAAAAGTCCTCCTCGGCGGTCGACGTGTGTTCGCCGCTCACAGACCTGATCTTTGCCTCGCACTCCTTAAGGGATCCGTTTCATACTCACACGTTCGCAGTAGTACATCCATCCATCTGTCAGAGGAGATTTAGAAGACAATCTGAAACACGTCATGGTTGGACAGAGGTGCAGCGCTCCCAAGGCCGTTTTGTCTGAACAGCGCCGGGCCACAGGGCCAGAAGTGATTCCATACTGTGGCTCCGTATGGATGTGTGTGTGGGAGCGGATGGATGGGCTGCTGGGAAGGACAAAAAAGAGAAAGGTAAGCAAGGCCGGAGAGGTAAGAGGCGACAGCAGCGTGTGAGGAAAGGTGAAGGGTGAAAGGTGACAGAGGGACAGTTGTTTCTGATGGCGCTGCCGCCGAAAAACCCTCCAGCAGTTCGACTAGAGCTGGTTATCGATGGGAGGGAAGAGAGGAGGGACAAGAGGAACGGAGGGAGAGAGGACATCAGGCGAGGTCGTAAGGAAACCAGGAGGCGAGACGGTTTAACTCAGTGGACGCACGCGATGACGCTCGCATTTTAGCCAGCACGTCCTCACACTGAGACAGGCTGGAGCCTCTGAGGTAGAACCAACATGGCCGACGTCACGTCGAACAGAAACCTGATTGTGATTTTGATTTAGTGTTCGTCCTTTGATGAAAATGAGTCCTTTGAGTCTTGGCGATTGATTTTCATGTCTTCTCGGGGTTTTGAACCTTTGTCCTCAGGCCTCTCAGACTGTACATCAGCAGCGTCAGCAGCGTGTTTTTGGCCTTTTTGTTCGTCGGGTCTCCAGCGTTGGACGACTGTGACTGTTCGACCTTTGGCAGCAGCTGTTTATGGATGAAGACAGAGCAGACGCTTATTTTAAATGTGTTTTCATGTGAAGTTACTTTGATACGTTTATCTGCCGGACGTTTAACTCGGCACGGCGACCAGCTGAAGCCTGATGGTCCATAATGGGCTGAAGTGCGTCTCTGCCTCCTTCACTCGGATCGTTCACACTCTCCTGTCAAGCTCCTGGAAGCGCTCAGTTCTGGGAGAATGAAACATTTTCTGCTTGTGTGACTCTTTAAATATTTAAGTCCCTTTTCGGGCTCCTCGTCTTCTGACTTGACGTCCTGTGACACTGTGTTTCTCGCCAGCGGTCAGATGTTTGATGACTCTGTCTGCTCTCGCTCTGCAGTCAAGACGCTTGTTAACAAAGGTTTTTTTTTCACGTCAGACACGTTGGCTGCTTTGTGCTCCTGCAGGCTGAGCTGGGCTTACAGGACAGAGTAGGTTTTCAGTGTTTACACGCAGAAAAAAACTCTTATGATAAAGCTCTCATCGGTAAATCTCAGATTGAAAAGAAGCATTTCATCATGTTCAGCTGCGCCTCGTCTGTCAGTCCTTGTTTCACTTTTAGTGCAATATAACAAGTTCAATTCTTCCTCTGCGAGAGGGAACAATTTGAAATGCTGGAAGATACATTTGCTGAGTAACTTCTGTCGCCTCCGTGTGCATTAAGAGCCACTCAGAAGTTTAGAAAGAAAACTTGAAGAAAAAGGACTCTGATATTTTTATCCATGTCCAGCCTTGAATGTTCGCTGCGTTACCTCGAGTGTGTCTGCATGTGTGCTGCTGTGAGACAACTCCGAATTCTGTCTGTCTGTTCTTTGGCAGAATAACTATATTGAAACATTACGCGTCTGTTTCTTAGATTAGCTGCGATAAGTCGAGCTCCTCTAACACCTCGATACACCCGGTGAATGAGAAATAGAAGGAGAGCCAGACAGACCACGCAGCCGGAGAGCTCGGCAGGACACAAAGTCTGAGCCTGGATGATGACAAACACTTAAACTGTCAAGGGGCCAGTAAAGAGGGACATGAAAATTGAACAAGTGAAGAGAAGTAAAAGGAGAGAGAGTGTGTGTGTGTGCGTGTTTGTGTGTGTGTGTGTGTGTGTGTGTGTGTTTGTGTTGGGAAGGATGGTCATCGGCAGCAGCCCGGCTGTCACTCATATCGGCAATTCGGAGATAAAAGTCTCCACAAAAGGCAGCAGCGGACCTCTCAGGCCAAACCAGTGAGTTCTTCTTCAGCAAGAGCTTCTGAAGAATTCAGCTGCGGTCAATGCAGAAATAAATATATTTACCAGTAAGCAGTCAATACGTCTGAGGCAGAGAGGCAAGAAAAAAGTGCTGCTCGGTGTGAAACGCAGCTCTGGAACATAACTTTTTCACAGCTGACGTGTTTTTATGCACATTCATTCATTGTTTCTGGGTTTTTGAGCTTTTTTTTTTTGTGTTCCCGCCATCACTGGTGTCGGTCGATCGTGCACACGTGTGGATGTACGACCCGTGAGATGACTGATTTTCTTTTTCTGCGTCATTTTTTGGTTCTTTTCTGTCTCTCTTTTATTCTTTGTCGTCTATAACAGCTTCATTTCCTCGGTTCACAGCTGTAATATTTCCACAGCTCATGATCTGAATTCTTTATCACATAACGAGAATGATGGAAACACAAATTAATTTGCATTTTTCCTTTTCTGATTTTCTTGAAATTTGGCTCGAATTTGCACTACATTTGGGTGGAAACAGCTATTTTCTCTCATCCTGGCAGCAAAAGCACAGCCGTTAAAATAAAATGTCCTCGCACTGCAAAGCTCATCCAATATGGCGTAATTCCAAATCCAGCCTGATTTCCGGATTTTAACTTGGTCTTATCCACATTTTAACACATCAGCTTGAATCAGTGCTCAGCTGATGTGGGAGACACTGGAAATCCTCCAGACACTGAGAACATGTCGATAAGCCAGACGACACGTCCAACACGCGTCTCCTTCACTGTGTTTGTGTTGTTTGATTAGACCTCTTCCTCCTCGCTCCCTCGTGTCTTCGTCCAGAGGCGCGTTGGTTCTCCTAATGCTGCGACTGTAAAAACAAATTTGTCCTTGTAAGATCAGGATCAAACAGGCAGCAGGTGATTCTGCGGGACCTCTAATCTCACAGGGACCAGTGTGATTCAGCTGGAGTCTAATCAGAACAACAGACAGACGGACGGACTCGGCTCCTCCATCGCCATCAGCTTCGCTCTCATTGGCTGCCAAACTGCTCATATGTTTTCTATCCTAAACTGTAAAGCCTTCAGACTGCGAGATTCAGACGGACAAGTCAGGAACAAAATGGCCGCTGAGGTTCATCAGGATGCGACCAGTGAAAAAGTTGTTAAAGGAGTCAAATTTCTGTCACCTTTTGGAAACACGTTTCACTGTCAGCTGCTGCGATCACAGTTTGGGACTAAAAACTGTATTCATGGGTGAAAGTGAAGCGTCTGTCTCAGCGTGACTAACACGGTTATCAAGTTGTGATTAAGTGACAGTAACTTCATGAGCTTTTCCCCTGACAGGTGTGTTGTTAGAAGTGCTCAGCATTTCGCTTGTTCTGAGGAGCCACTCTGGTGGAAAGACAGACACTTTGCTTGCAGGCATACTAATAATTCACTCTTAATACAATTAAGGAAATGCTACAAGGAAAGCGACGCCCGAATAAACACCATATGCTCACGTCTTCTTCAGGTCACAGGAGGCGTTACTGAGGTAGGATCTGTGGATTGTAGTCACATCGTTGAAGGGCTTTTTTATCCGTGTAAACTGATTAATCTAACTATGACTCTATCAGTTTTCACCACATTTTGTACTTCGCACGGCCGTCCAGCCGCCTTCCAACACAAGCCAAAGATCTTCCACCAGTAAGATGCGTCACTCTCTCTGCTGTTGTTTGAAATGCTTCCTACAGTACGATACAGACAGACTTCCTCCACAGCGGTGGGGCCATTTAACAAGAGAGGAGTCGTTCTGTTGGTAGACGTCTTTGTACACGATGTGCTGTTAAAGCTGCCAGACAAACAGCTTTCAAGGCAACATTTGTTTCATCAGTGAAGCGTTGTGACCAAACACAAGTTTCAGTTTCCTGTGCACATGTCTTCCAGGTGTGAATGAGACTAGATAATAAAATGATATTTGCATAAGGAAGCCCTGCTAACCCTGTGTGCTAGCATGTGTGTTAGCATCATGACAGAAGAGGAGGAGGCTGTGTGGAAATGTCCGGGCCGTCACATGTTCCACGAGGAAACTGAATATTAATGCTTCCATGCGAATGTCTTAATTGGAGGATGTCTCACGGTAATTACGGTTCATAACCACGTCATTATGTCAATGTGACGGAGCGAGCGACTCTTCACGCGTGCTGTGTCCTCGTCCCACGCTGTTCTGGATCAGCTCGGCCTGCGTTCAGCTTCACCGCGAGGTTCTCGACAGCGCTCCCAGTACGAAGGTCACCAGTTTGAATCCCCCGACCTGCTGGGAGCGTGTTGGCAAGCAGCGTGAAAAAGTAAAGCTGTCACTTTACTCAGCGACTGCTGCTGAAACGCCCTTGAGGAAGGCCACGTGAAGCTCATTAACCCCAACCTTAACCCCACCTGCTCCGGTGCCTGACTGGTCGTACCTGCAGCTCCCAAGTGTGAATTTTAAAGAGGGCATCATTGACAAAGAGCATATGTCTTCTCGTGACTTTCCCTGATTAAACATGGCTATAAAAATAGACTGTGGTCGTCCAGAGTGGATATATGGCTGCTGGAAACGCAGAGACTCGCTGAGAGAGAGTGTGAAATAAAACAATAAAGCTCCTCAGATCTTAACTCAAGGCTGACAGCACTGAAAACAGCGCACATCTGCCTCACGCTCCTCACCCGCCAGAGTAAGAGAAAATAAATCAAACGCAACCTTCAGTGTTTGCAGTGCACCATGTAATTATTGACACACTTCCTCTGCCAAGCCAATTCTGATGGAACCGCCATCAAAAATGAGCAGACAAATTCAATAAATCAGTGTTGTGTCCAGAGCTTCAGGGCACCGTGAAAAAACTTCCCGTGAAAATATTCAATTCAATTAGAGACACAGGACCTTGGACAAAGGAGTGGCGTGCACGCCGAGCCGCTGACTGTCCGGGTCTGCTTCCGCTGCTCTCTGCTTCGCGTTGTGCCGTTCAGCTGCTGTAATCTTTGCTCAGAAAAACACTTCAGACCAAAGAACGCAATCAGATATTTTAAATCACTTTTAAATCACCTCCCTCAGGCTGCGCTCAACAAATGCAATGAGACAAAGAAGCTCGGCATTACGCTCAAATCTCAGCGTTTCACACACACGCGAGCAGGAACAGATGAGAAAACGAGGCGCCTCTAAAGCTCACGACATTAAGAAGAATCACGTTAAATGATCTTTCAGGACTAAAGACGTGGTTCAACCTCTGACTCCATGATGTGAAAATAAAACAGGCCACAGAAACTTGCCTCGTACATCGAACCACTTGGTGCAGTTTTATTATCGATTTATTAAATGTTTGTGCAAAATACAGTTCAAAACAAGACGACGTTCATGTTGATTTAACTCTGTAAAATACTGCACCGACATAATCTAAACACGGCTGAACAAACCTGTCAGTATAACGCACCAAGCTGAATTAAATCATGTCAGACTGCATTCGATCATACAGCACAATAACCTGGAAATTCACACTTCAGTGCTTTAATTTCACCATTATTCTTTTATCATGTGTAAGAATCCAGTTGAAAAGCCCAATGATGTGGCTCTTCTTACTGCACGGCTTTAAGTGGAAAGCTCACGAGCTGCGACGGCCGATGGCGTGAAAACCAAAGCAGGAGCCTCTGAAAAGTGTCCGTTCAGAGTTTCAGTTTTCAGTCTCTTTCTCTGAGGATGACACAGAAAAACGCAGAGAGCACAGAACCATCAGCAGTTTGTGAAAATCACAGCAACAGAATGGAGATTTTTGCTGCCAGGCGTCAGCAGGCTGAGGCGTCCTTCACCTGCGCGTTAGAGGAACATTTAGTTCAGTACTGGAGCTGAAGTCTCCTCCACTGTCGGCTCTCTGCGCTTCTGTTGACATCAGTCTAGTTTTCACTGTGTCTTTAGTCATAAATGGTGTTACATGTGCACCAGA
Source organism: Chaetodon auriga (assembly GCF_051107435.1). Classification (NCBI taxonomy): domain Eukaryota; kingdom Metazoa; phylum Chordata; class Actinopteri; order Chaetodontiformes; family Chaetodontidae; genus Chaetodon; species Chaetodon auriga. Next base: position 21,989,702 of record NC_135090.1, on the reverse strand, counting down.
ATCTGAATCCATCATGAAAGCACAATAAAATCAATAAAATGGCTCGTGTTTCTGCACATGTGACTTCGGCCGCTGCGACACACCTGCATGTGAATTGGACCTTCAGTCCTTGTGGCACACACTCCGACAGCTGAGCCCTAAGAGCATTTTAACCCTGTCTGGCAGGAAGTTTAATGGCTCAGCCCTGAGCGTCTCCACCTGCGCCCTCACTGTGCATCTCTCTGCGGGGGAGGCTTCGCTAAAAGCCTCATATTTGGAAACTCGCCGCTCTTTGGAAGCACACAGCCGAGTTTGATGGAGCATCTCTACCTGGACGCAACACTGCGAGGCAAAGGTGTTGATGAGGCGAGCCGGCAGCTCAGCTCGGCGCTGTTTGATTAGCGTTACAGCTGTTTTCAGAAAATCTCTCACTAATTTAGCAAATCTCACAAGTATCTGCTCGTTTCCTCAGCCAGAAGTTAGACGAGCAGCCGTTTCTGTAGGAGGGCGAGACGAGGAGACGCCATGTCCTCCTGTCTTCACTCAGGGGTGTTTCAGGTGTCCAATTACAGATGAGAGAAACTCTCAAAACTGTCATCGATTACATTTTGGTTTGCGTCATTATTTCCATGTTTCTGAGGACCAAATAATGCAGAATGCATTAATGTATAGTCTTCCTCGTTCGAGATGGGAAACGTTTGTGCCGTTTAAAATCATCTTTAATTCATCTCACAGCAGGGAGTCACCATAAGAAGCTTCAATAAAAAAAAAACAAAAAAACATGACAAGTAAACAATATATGAAGGAAAACAGACGGTTTGTAGTTTCCGTTAATCTGATCCGACAGCTGAGAGTCTGTCTTCAGCTCTGTCTGTCTCAAAGCGTGTTCCTTTCACTGCGTCATCGCCTTTGTTCATCCTCACACTAATGCATGAAATTTAACTTCTTGACTCATCTGCCAAAGCTCTTACAAACTGAGACGCGGTGACAGTCGTGAGGTGCTTCGCTGATGATCGCAGGCTAAATCTGACCAAACAGGCGAAGCCGAATTTGGAGAGCTCAAGTGCTAATTATTAATAACTCGGGATGTTTTTATCCGAACTTTGACTCTGATTGTTGCTCATGAGTCATAGATATTTAGTGTTACGGAGAAAGTTTTCAGCTCCTCTTAAAGTTGGTTTATGAGCCTCTAAAAGCAGTAAATTTCCTCGGCTCGGTCTCTCAAACGAAGAGAAAAGCTCGATGTAAATGCAGCCCAATTAACATTCAGGCAGTAAAGGTGCTTTCAGATTGTTGCTGCTGTTGCTGCCACTTGGCAACGCCAACGTTCTGTTTTTTGAATCGCCCCCCCCCGCCGCTGCAGCCGCCGACCTCAGCAGCACGCCCGCCATTGTGCTTCCATTGAAAGCGCTGGAGGCGGCACTGGTCACCGCCGGCTATGTGAGAGTGAGGCGTATTCACATTATCGCAGAAAAACAGCTTTTGTGTGCAGCGCCTCCATTGTGGTGGATGTGACCTGGTGGAGGGGGGGGGGGTCAGGTGTAGTTCTGAAACCAAAAAAAGGTACACGTTTGGCAAAGTATCAGCAGGCAGGTGCAGCCACCAGGTGCTGATTTCAGTCTATCCACTGCTAGCTAAGGTGGCACTGCTTAGAAACCTTACAGCGCCACCAGGAGGTCCAGAGTGGTCAACACTGCACCAAAACAGGAAGTGCAGCCCCTGCTGTCCTGCTGACACACGTTAACAGAGCCAATCAGAAGGGCCTGATTTGATTTGGAACCGTGGACCAGACGATTATTTACCCCCCAAACGGCGAGCGACGTGTTTCTTCAGCTTTTAGCGTCAGGACACGGTGTCTCTGTCCACAGTCCAGTCGTGACAGACACTCCGGCGTTTGATAAAGTGAGACTTTACAGATGACAGGAAAACTTCTGAAACTTTATCTGATGTTTGCATGTGTGTGTGTTTGTGTGTGTGTTGCAGAGCCCTACAGCCCGGCGGTGTGGGTGATGATGTTTGTGATGTGCCTGTCGGTGGTGGCTGTCACCGTCTTCATCTTTGAGTTCTTCAGCCCCGTGGGATACAACCGCAGCCTGCAGAGCGCCAAGAGTAAGAGACGGAGTCACTCCAGCGCCGGCACGCCAATCAACCCGCCGCCACTGCTCATTTCATGACATTATTACCAACTTGTCACTTCGTCAGTTATGTAAGCGAGGGGGGGCTGATTTGAGGAGGGTGTTTGCTCAAATTATGCAAAGCGTCCCACTTTTTTTTTTGTCTGCACACGAGTCAAAACAATCACTCCACACCCACGAGCCGGCTTATTTATTTTTAATGAAACAAACACTGACGGCAGGGTGGTGCTTGATTTTGACGGTTTTACAGAACTTGTCAGTTCATCATTTATGCCAAGTGTTTGCTGGCTGCTCCTCAGCGATGCTGCGTTCATGTTAAATAATCATTCAGAGATGTTATTCATTACTTTCTAATAAGTCGACGCAAGTGGAATTATACTGAACTGGAGTGACAGGTAGGTGTTTACTCATCGCTGCTTGTCAGTTCAAGCTTTTTCTCTGCTAAAACACATCTGCTTCTGTCTTAATCTCGTCCGTTCCTCAGTGTCTGCTTTCCTTATTCTACTAATCTTCTAAGTGGTCAAAAAGTCCACTTGGCAGCGTTAATCAAGAAGCTCATGCAGCACTCCTCTCCTCTTGTCCAGGTATCAGCAGAGGTCGTAACATGTGTCACGTTATGTGTCAAATTAAGCTGTTCAGATAAACCCAGTTTTGATATATTTCCGTATTATTCTGACACATAATGACCGACGAAGCCGACCGTCGTTCACAGCCCCCTCAACGTGTGACCACCTCAGCGCTGTTTGTCATAGTATTAAATACCTTCAGAGGTCATTTTACCCATTTAAGCTGTAATTTGTTCAGGTTTTGAGGTATCTGTCTCAGATTTTTGTCTCTTCTGGGGCTGAATTGTAGAATGACAGTAAATGGGAAACTTGTTCGCCCTTCCTTTCATCTTTCTTTTGCTCTGTAAGTTTTTATGCTTCGTTTTGCTGCAGAGCTAAATTAAGTCTGCCATTGGCTTTAATATATCCTTCTGTTCCTTTATCATCTCCACATTTTCACTGATACATTCAGTCAAACTGACCTTTCACTGCCGAAAAGTTGATAACTCATATTCTCTATCGCCCGCCGTCCCGTCTATACCTTCAGAGGAAATGTATACCTCCGCCTTTCATCTTGAGCATCCCAATTAGATTCCTCAATTTTGTCTCTCGTCCTTCTGAGGCTTCACAGATTCTGGATTCAACACAAGGTGCCAGGTTTAATCTTTAATAACTCTGTGTAAGTCTTCCTTCTGCCCTGTCTTTAACTCAATCTCCCCTGTTTGAACTTTCAACATCAGACAGTTCTTGGATCACTGTAGGACAGTTTGTCCCTGCAACCCGCCGTCAGAACCAGTCCGAGCTGTTTGGCCGAATGTTTGCGGGCGTCACTGTTCACATGCTTTTGGAGCAAATCCTTGCAGCAGGTTGAACACCTGGTGGACTGGACCAGGAGACTGGAAGGCTCGTGGTTTTACAAAGACACATTCACCAATCACATGCTGTTATAACTTGGGCGTCCACATACGTTTGTCTGCGCTGCCGTGTCATCTGCCTGCCTGTTGTCACTCAGCACGTGTGTGAAGTGTTCTTAATCCTATCGTTTCACTCTGTAACACTCTTTCTCTCTCTCTCTCTCTCAGAGTCAGGGGGATCTAAGTTCACCATAGGGAAGTCCGTCTGGCTGTTGTGGGCGCTGGTCTTCAACAACTCTGTGCCAGTGGAGAATCCCAGAGGAACCACCAGCAAGATCATGGTGATCACTCTGACCGACCGATGAGCTGATTGGCTGATTGCTTGATTGTTGCAGTTGGTAGTTGGATGACCATGTGACACCTAGAAGGAACCAAAGTCTCACCGTCTCGTCGTCTTAGATGTCTGTTCAACTCCTTTTGCCTCACATTAAAATAGAGCCATTAAAATGCTGCTTTGGCCGACCTCGATGTTTCCAATCAATAAAAAGTCTAATTCAGCCCAGTTTTGACCAAAAACTCACCACATCAGTGCTTAATGGGCAGCATTAGAGCCGTTAGTAGTTCAGTGAGTGAAGTATTTAACTGACAGGTGGATTGATTGGTTTATTGACTAAGAAGTTTAATGACAGGTGAAAAATTAAACACAATACCGCTCAACTTTATCTTGACTGTAATTTTCCCCACGCACTGCTGCATCCCTAATTTGCATTTTGTAGAAAAAATCTGAAACTTGTGAGCTTTATGAGCCGCTGCAATCAGTTTGAGAGCGTTCGTTCGCTCGTTTCGCCGCGGTGGTCCGTTTACTACCTGCTGCTACTCTCTGCCCTCACGAGCAGAAAAATCAGTGGCAGGCTCGCCCCCTCCACGGCGGAGTAAAGAGCCACAGGAGGTTAAAAGCTCGAGGTGTCTTTTTTCTTCTGACTGCCCGAGTGCTTTTCACAATAACCCCAATCATCTCAAGAGCTCATTAGCAGCTCAATGGGCTTTCTGAAAGGGGGTCAGAGGAGAGACTTCAGTTCTTTTTCTGCAGGTGTTTCAGTCTTAGGTTAAACTGTTGGTCTGCTGTACGTCACCTCGCAGGTAGAGTGAGGTTAATGGTCCTGTAGCCCACACGGAAGAGACCACTGTGCCTTTAAGAGGTTTCCTCTCACAACAGCTTCCTGCCCACTAAAAAATCATATCAGGCAACCACAGCTCGACGTGAGCAACAATAAATGTTACGAGATGAATGGAATCTCTAATGGAGGCTCATCCTCTGAAGGACTTCCATTTATTGTTCATTTTACATACTTTCTGAAGCCTATTCGGGCTATCACTCTCCATCCCAGCATGCTCTGGGTGGGTAATTGACAACCATGTATTATTGATATCATACGTTGAAGTTTTAATAGGTTTTACATCGACCCGAGGGTCATGAAACTCTCCAGGGAGCCGTTGTAAGCGAGCAGTCCGTCCTTCACCCCTCTCGTTAGGACGGATCCTCCTGCTGAAGCAGCGCCGAGCAAAACACTGAATCCTCATTCGCCAAGATGGCTTCTTTTTAAAAGCGTGCCTCAGTTGCCAGAGCGATGAGGGTACATTTTTCATCTTATTCATTAAGAAAATTATGCAAATGAACTTTTGGCATAAACACAGAGCACTGTGGAAGCAAATAGCCCCGTTCATCACCGACTGCAAGTGCAAATTTAGTGCTAAGACTAATCCACATCTCTCACTTGCTCCCTGGCTGAATGTCAACAGTGCAGCAATGAAGGAAGCACTTCTGAAGAGCTGAATGTATTTACGCCAAGTCCTTAAAGCACCTTTCAAAGGGTTTTTTGTATGTGTTACAATAACCCAGCATTGGAAACTGTTCGTAGTTTTTTAAGAGGCAATGGGAGGATGTTCCATTACAGGAGAAGGCCCTGTTCTCAAAATGTAGGCTCAGCTGAAAATAGTCTCCAAAAATGTGAAACTACAGCATCCAGCTGTTTTATGAAGACCTTTTTAAGAAGTAAAAACATATTTTTGTGACCTGTTTCTAAAGAAAACTCAATGTGTGGTCAGACAACCAGCAGAGACTCCAGGAAGTCACTGCTTCCAGCTCATAACCTCCAGCATAACTGGAACAAAAAAACATTGAACATGTTTAATAGTGAGATTTAGGTTGATTTGGTGACTGTGGACAAAACCACGCTGGCTGTTTCCCCATGTTTTTCAGTCTTTGTGCTAAGCTAAGCTAACCCACTGCAGGCATATTTAGCATATAAACGATGTCGCTCATCTCAAACTGCACAATTAAACCTGAGCTGTCAGACAGATGTAGTCGAGTAAAAAGTACCTTGTTTCCCTCTGAATTGTAGAAGCAGTATAAAGCGTAAATACTCATAGTACAAATACCTCAGTTATGTGCTACAGAGCTTGAGTAAATGTACTTTGTTCTCCTTTATCCGTGTGTGTACATAACCACAGATGTGGTGAGGTGTGATGATGTCAGGAGAGAAAAAGAGCGTTTCTCCTCAGCACTCCACAGTTTGTCACTTTAACATTATTATGAATAAAGTTCAAGTAAGAAAAGGACAGATTACCAAGGTTGCAGTGACATTTTGGGATTCAGAGGTGTCATGCTGACAAATACGACTCCACCCTCCAGGCAAGATGGAGCATCGACCGTTTAGCAATGAATTGCCGACAAGTGAAAAGAGTGTCCCTGGAATCTCAAAATGCTTCCCCGGCTGTCAGAATCAGCCGTCATTAATGTGACTCCTCCACGCTGCTCCTTCAGGTGCTGGTGTGGGCCTTCTTCGCTGTCATCTTCCTGGCCTCCTACACTGCCAACCTGGCTGCCTTCATGATCCAGGAGGAGTACATCGACACCGTGTCAGGGCTGTCGGATAAGAAGGTACAGTGTGGGGGGTGGGGACTGATCGATGCGTGCACCAACAGGTGGATGGCCAGATGGACTGATAGGTGAATGGATGAGCAGGAAAGTTAGCCAAACAGCTCTTTACGGTGACGTGTAAGTTTAGGTAATGTGAGATGAGAGGCTTTTGTTCACAGTCAACTGGAGCAGATGAGAGAGAACAAATTAACAGCATCCTACAAAGGTGCTTCAGTTCCTCCGTTTTCTCCAGAAGAAGTGGGCAACTTCAGAATAGCTCCAGTAAAATATCGCATGCAGTCCTTGGAAATGTTCCCTCTCACTGCTGCTTCTTTTTATGTGTCAGTGCAGCTTCAGCAGAACCCACAAAACTGTATCCTGCTGCTGTGACACCTTAAACCCTCGTCTGTTTTATCAGCCTCCCCCCTCAGCTCTTCAGAAAGCTGCAGCGGAGAGGCCGCTCTTTGAAAGTGAACGCTTTGAATCTTTGCAGCGGTTCATCCCGCGGCAGCTCCTCTTCCTCCTTTTCGTCTGCCTCTCTTTAACTCCCTCCTGTCGCTTTAATCTCCGCCCACCTCTTCTTCTCGTGTAGTTCCAGCACCCGACGGAGCAGTACCCGCCGCTGAGATTCGGCACAGTGCCAAACGGCAGCACGGAGGAGAACATTCGCTCCAACTATCCCAACATGCACCAGTACATGATCCGCAACAACCAGAAGGGCGTGGAGGAGGCCATCGACAACCTCAAGACTGGGTAAGGAGCGGAGGAGGTGGAGGAGGGAACAGGGGTTTAATGATAAGAAAAGGAAAAGGAGAGAAGGCTTCAATAAATCCATCTACATCACAGTTCTGTAAATATTTCTACTTTTATCAGGTGTAGAACATTACAGGTGTTGTGACTTAATCCCCCTGATTAGACCAGGTGTGGGCCTGCTCCTCATTCAGGATCCTGGTGTGGCAGCAGATCATGTGGATGTTGTTTCTAACTTGAACTGCGGGAGCTAACGTGGCTACATGCTAACAACAGGCAGCCACAGATTTGTTCATGTTAACATTCTGCAGTCAGTAAGCTCACACTCACTTAGCATTTACAAAATAAGAATATAAACAAACAGCATTTCCTGGACGAGACGTCAGCTCCACCCTCTGTCAAACCTGCTGGACATCGGAGAACCTCCTGATCTCATGGGTCAAAGTTCAGTCAGGTTGAACTGAAGGTCGGGAGTAATCTAACGTGTCTCACCGCTCAGCATGGACGTGAATGGGAAGCTAATTTCAGTCAGATTGTACCACGAGCCCTCATGAGTTCAGCTCTTTCATTAGCTCACATGTCTCCGCCCGACACCACCCTGAGCTGAGGGTTAATCAGCCACAATCGTAAACACCTGTGTGGGAGTGCAGGGCTTTCAAGAGTCGCCTGAGAACAAAGACACTCACATGCACCTACAGACAGAGTGATGCGTGACTTAAAGTGTAAAAAAGCCAATTATGAAAGCTTAAAAAAACACTGAAAATAAGTCTGAGTTTTGTGTGAAATTGTATATTTTGCAACACGTGGGTGGAACCATGGCTCAAAATCAGGTTAAACAAAGAGAAACTGCGTAAAGGTCAGACCTGTAGATCCAGAGTGGGACCTGCAACGTGTCATCACGTCTGAAGCGTCCGTTTACTCCGGCTGACTTCCATCAACACTCAAAGTATAAAAATACTTTGTCTGTGCAGTATATGCTCGAGGCGAAGGCCCTCTGGGATCATTATACCGTACACACATATATACATTTGACAAAGTAAAGGAAAGACTGCGAGAATAGGAGGGAGACAGCAAATGGAGATCCTTCCTGGGGGGACGGTTTCCTGGCACAGTCTGGCTCCACTTGTTGCCTCAGACAGAGCAGCTACTGCAAATCAATCCCAGTTACTCTGAGTGATCACCTTTCTCCTATCATGAAACGTTTCCAGATTTCTTCCTGGATAATACCCCACACACACACACACACACACACACACACACACACACACACACACACACACACACACACACACACACACTGGCATCGAGCCGCCGATGGAGGATACAGCTCACTCAACAAACGTCTGGAACGCTCTGAACGTCTGATGAAGTGAAAGCAGTCGGGCAGTGGCTGCAGGCTGAATCCACAGAAACCTTGTTACCAAACTTCTACTGTCATCCACTCCAGTTTGAAAAAACTCCACCTTTCTCCTGTAATTCACCGGTCGGAGCTGCACACATCTGACAGCGGCTCCAGCAGCGCCACCCTCCCTCTCTCCTCGGCTTTTTATGTATTTTTTTCATTTTGCACTGGAGGCGACGTTGTCATCCGCACCTCGTTTCAATTACGGGACCCTCTTGTCTCTGTGAAGCTGCGAGCGCATTGATCTGCCTTGCCTCCGGAGCCACGGCTAACTGTTGTAACCTGTGCAGCCCCATTAGGATCACAGCCAGTAAACGAGGCGAGGGAAGAGGAGGGAAAAAAGAAGTACTTTCAATAATACATGCTCGCAGCGGCCGCAGTGCGGGGGGGGAGAAATCCCGCCATCTCAGCACCGCCTGCCACTCAGGCGCCTCTTGTCTTCCGGGTGGGGGTGGAGGGCGGGCGGGGGTTATTATCCGCCTGTGGGGCCACAGAGCACACAAAGCACTTGCCATAAAAAATACACTTGCTCATCGAGTTTGGAGGAGGAGGAGGAGGAGGAGGGGGAGGAGGAGGGGGAGAAGGTGGAGTGATGTTAGTCGATGCAGATGAGGGTTCAGATGTTTAATGGGACAGTCAAACACACACACACACACACACACACACGCAGACAAACAGTGACCACAGTCTTTAGCACATTTGACGTACCGTGTTATTAAAACTCCCATGATGCATTTCTTCTGCCGTCCCTCTTGTTCCCCTCCCATCACGTCAGCCTCTCTGCGTCTCCCTCGTCGCTGTCTGTCGACGTCTTTCCCTCTAACTCTCCGTCCGACCTCATTGATGGAGGAAACATTAGTTTGCGCCGTCACAGCGAAGCGGTGTGAAGATTCCACCAAACACCTCCTCTCCATCTCTCTCTCCTCGTTCCTCCTCCTCTCCTTACTCCCTCTTTCTCCCCCTGATCCTTTCTCTGTCTCCTCTCTGGCCTCCTTCCTCCTCCCTCATTAGCTCCTTGCTCTTAGCTCCTCTCAGCTCCTTTCTTCTGCCTTGCACCTCCTCCCTCCAGCCATTATCTCTAACCCTCCTTTTCTCTCCTTTTCCTGTCGCCCACCTCCTCCCCTCCTGCACCATCTAACCTCCTCTTCACCTCTTTTCAACCTTCCATCCTCAAAGCGCCGCCGTGCTCCCCCCCTCCTCTCTTTGGTTGTACAGTGCAGCGCTCCCGAGTGTGAATATGAATGAGTGTGAAGTGGAAGAGCAGGTGTAGTTACAGATCCTTCATCAGATCCTCACATATTCATCACCCGTGTGAGCTGAGCTTTTACATCCAATCTGTTACGTTATGATCAAGTGTTCCAGCTCACTTTTGGTGCACACCCACTTTTCTCAGCCTGCCTTCTCTGCAGGGACTTTAACGGATGCAGCTCATTATGTTTTTTCCATCGAAGTTTAATCTATTCACTACTTTTCAATTACTTAGTTAATGGTCTCATCTATAAAACGTCAGAAAATAGTGAAGAATGTCCGTCGCTGTTTCCCAGAGCAAAGTCAAACCTTCAGCACTCTGAAACCCAAAAATATGAATCAAATCCTCACATATGAGACGTGACTTAAGCTCCACTTCTTTACTAAAGTTGCGCTGGGATGATGTTTTGATGACAGATTAGTTGTTCGAGCACTTCTTTTCACAAAGAGTGCTGCAACAGTCGACTTGAGCAAACAAGCCGAATGCCTCGTGTCGCAGTGTGCAGATGGTAAGATAAGTCCTTTAATCTCAGCCTCCGAGTTGTAGAAAGAGTTTTATGATATCTCCAACTTTGCGGTAATGAGCAAGTGAAACAGGGCGATGATTGAGTATCATCATTTAGAGGCCTTTATCATCGTAATGTTAGCATGTTGTCTTATTGTTTTAAAAGTTAATGTGGTCTAAATCGATTCTTGTCTGATGTACATCATAACTGTGGAAGACTTTGCATTCCAAACTGTACAAATACTCTGTCCTATACAGGGTTTGCATCCATTTGAAGTCATTTGAAGAGAAATGTGTGGTTCACCGCTGACTATAACGCATCTGCTTTGAAATGTGTGAAAACAGATCGGCTTGGCTGCTCTGTCTTTTATGCTATGCTAACACTGAGCAGCTGTATTGCTAACCCTCCTGGAGTCATGCAAGAGGTTTCCTCCTTTGTTCCATCCCTGAGGAAACATATTCATAGAGGCTGATTTGACATGAGAGGAATATTCACAGTATTTCTGGTCCATTACCTGATTTTTTATTCTTCGCCTATGAGAAACATTAAGTGACGGAGGTGCAGAGCTCTCAGAAGTCTACGAGAGGAGGAATTCTTCCAGCTTAGCCGAAGTGAGAATCACATCTTACTCGCATCACAACCTGGCCTGCTGTAGTCTGGTCTATGGAGGCTGTTGTAGGGGGAGAGCTGACATCTCCGCCTCCTCCGTGATGAATAGCTCTCTGTGCGACTGTTGAAAATGGTGTCGCGAAAGAAGCTCCGGTGCTTTCACTTCTGCTTTTAGGCCGTCATTGTCTCAGCGCCGCTTTATCCATCATCTCTGTCATTTTGTACACTGCTCGCACTTCCTCTGTTGTCACTTAGCTCCAGGTCAGTGATTTCCATTCCTTTGTTGTAATTTTCCTCCTTCCTTCCTTCCTACCCTGCAGGAAACTGGATGCCTTCATTTACGACGCTGCAGTGCTGAACTATATGGCCAGAAAGGACGAGGGCTGCAAGGTAAGAAATCGGTCTGTCGTTTGGCAGCTCTGCACGGCGCCGCGCTCGTACGTAGTGTCGTAGCGCCCAGCCTGGTCGTGTGGAACAGAAGCACAGCGGACATGCCAAACGAGCGCTTCTACAGCTGCATTAAATAAATCAAACACATCCCATGCATTTACATGTGTCCCTCACGGCCTGTATCTAGTTAATATTGTCATTTTTGGACAGCACTGGTGTTGATTTATTTATAAGTTTGGATTTGATACGGCTCCCACAGCGAGAATGAAAATCCTACCCGTGATCATTTGTAATAAGGTCTGTGGGAGGCCCGAGCTCCCAGCAGCCTCGTACAACAGCCACTGCTGCAGTAATTATTACAACTGATGTGGATCTATATTAATTCCTCCGCTGAAACAATATCCTGCGCTCCAGCTCTGGGACTTTTTCACACGTCGATATGAGAACTGAGCCAGCTGATTTGCATGTATGCGACGGTGACAGCAGGCGGAAAATATTACAGCAGAAATTAAGCTAATTTTCATTTTTCGTCGCCGTCGGCCTCTTTGAATCCGACTCTGTGGAGGGGTTTGTGTGTTTGTGTGCGCGGATGTGCAGGTGTTCACATCTTTGTGTCCTCACTCCACAAGGTGATGACCATCGGCTCCGGGAAGGTGTTCGCCACCACGGGCTACGGCATCGCCCTGCACAAGAACTCCCGCTGGAAACGCCCTCTGGACCTGGCTCTGCTGCAGCTGGTTGGAGACGGTGAGACAGAGGGGTCGAGGGTGGGGCGCTTGAAGCCTTTACCTGGGTGGGCTTAAGGGGAAAGAAAGGTTTCAGTCAGGAGTCTGGAAAATGAAAACTGTCATTGATGAAACAATTTGTGGTGCAGTTTGTAATATTCCTTCATCCTGCACTGAATCACTGAACACACCTGAACACCGTGAAACTCCTCAGAAAGGAGGTCGAGGTCGATGGTCGTTTAACTTCAACACCTCGACCTTTCCGCGTCGCGCCGCTGCAGCGGTTCACATAAAGGACAAAGATGTAATCCAACCGAGACCGCAAAGGTCAGAGAAGACGCATTTAGCTCAGGAATGTAGGAACGTCTGCAGAACGTCGTTTGGTACACGCAGAACCATTTGTGTGGCAGTTAATTATGTTATGAGCGCAGGTTTGGATGGATGGAGGCTGTTTAACCCAGTCTGTCCGTAACCTTGACCTTAAGTGGGGATTTTACTGGTCTTCTTTTGCAACGTGGACATGTAGAAAAGTGTTTGTTTTTTATGCAAATGACTAATGATTATCACATGATCAAGGATAAAGCTGCTGGCTGAAGTTGCCTGCACATAGTTTACTTACTTTCTATTGTTGGAGGGTTTCAGGTAAACAAGTATGACGGCAGTAAAGATAGAAAACGTTTGATCAAATCATTTTTCAATTCATCGACATGAATGTGAGCCAGCAGCAGATGCAGGTGCTGGTGGGATAAAAGGGGACAAAGTTCAAAGTTAGGCAGGAGTCAAAGATGAGGAAGAGAGATGGAGCGAGGCGTGAGGAAGACGAATGAGGTGAGGGGAGGGGGGTGCGATGGGGTGGGTGAGGGTCAGAGGAGAAATGAAAGAGGAGGAAGGTTTGAAGAGGGAGAGAGAGGAAGATCAATACAGAAGGTTAAAGGGAAGAAGAGCGGGAAGGAAGAGGGAAGGAGGTGTGATGCACACACACACACACACACACACACACACACACACACACACACACACACAGCCCGACTCCCTCTCACTGTATTCATCTTCTCTGTCGTTGATGCATGTCGCCGTTTTTGGACCTTGTGTTTGAGAGATGTCGCTCGTCAGTTTTGGCCTTTTTTCTGCTCCTTTTCAAACGCTGGGAGATATATTTAAAAGCTCCTCAGAGGCTTCACCTCCTCACTTCATCTCTCCTCCTGTCTCGTGACTTATGTCAGCGTCTCCGTTGAACTTGTTCCTTTCACATTTCTCTTGACGATCCACATCACTCGTCAGTGATTTAATACGCCGCCTTAAAAAGGTTCAAGATCATTAAGATCATTTGAGTCTTTTGGTTTGCTGGCGAGCTCAGTTTTGACGTTTTACAGCATATTTGGGTTTCCGTCATTTTAAACGTGTCTGTGGTTATATTTTCATGTCATCGCCCCACAATGACGAGGTTCTTTTTACAGCAGGCAACTTGTGGAAAAGTAGTTGCATGTCTAATCTTGTTTTTACGTCCATACCCGGCGGTGGCGGCTGTAGGGAGTAAGTGTGCAGAGAGGAAGAAATGTGGTTCAGATCAGTCAGAGAGAGAAGGAAGAGGAGTGGAAGCATAAAGAGCAGGAGGTGTGACAGAGACAGATGTGAGGAGGTGCGGAGGTGCTCGCGGCTCCTTCTGGTACCTATAATAGCACAATTAACTGGATGGCATTGTTAACCAGTCTGTTTATGCCTGTTTGTGTCAATCATGGCCTCTCAGAGGAGGCCGAAAACACAGCGATGGAATGGCAGCGAAGATGAGGGAGGAGTCGCACCTGTATGTTGAAGTTTCTGAGTTTACTAAATCCTACAGACGAGCGAGTGTTAGAGAGGCTGCATCAAACTTAGTGGACCCGCAGAAAGGAAAGTGTATCACATGCACGCAGACGTGGTCAGGTTTGAACGTGCCAACTTTAAAAATGTGTCAAAACAAGATATTAAATGGCACAAAAACACGTCCAAATTACTAGTTTCAAGGTGAAAAATTATGCGACAAGGACAGAACTGAATGGCATTTTATTGAAGCATTGAGGTTCTCATTCTAAAGCAGATGTGATGTTCTGAGTTCTTTTTGATTGACTCAAATGTTTTGGCAATGTTTGCCCTCCTCCGTTCATGCCAGGAGCTCTTTTAAATAGAGCAGGAGCAGGAGAGGAGGCGCACACAACCGAGAGAGACGCCGAATAACTTTTACGCAGTGACCTTGACGCGTTGCAGTAATTAGGTTTGCGGTCGTCAGAAGGACTCTCAACATTAAACTAAGACGCTTCTTTTGTGTTTTCGTAATGCCGGAGCTTTTTAGCTTCTGCTGGCGTCACTGCTCAGTAATGTAAAACCAGTGATGGATCTGCATTCAGAGGAAAAACACTGAGACTGAGTTAGTACCAACTGTCTGCAACACCAAGGCCGATGAGATGATTTCACAAACAGGTGCACAGACCAGGACTGATGTCACTGATATCCTGCTGATGTGTTCATGCATGTCAACGTTACATCCTGGATTCAGAAAACGTGGTCTGACTGAAGGGTTTTCAGCTCTTTTTTTGTTTTTTTTTTGGGCAAACCTAAAACAGTAGTTACGCAAACCCGTCCGTAGATCGCTGAGGATGACAAACATCTTCCACACCGCAGCGAAACACCGTCAGAGTTCAAATGCAGCGAACGTCCGGCAGCCGTAAACGAAGCTGCTTCATTCTGAACAGTGAAGGAAACTGACAGAGAGCAGAGAGAAACATCAGAAACACTCCTGCACAGGTAGCACACGCTAATCAGAAACGTTGATAACGCTCTGATCGTTCATGCAGGGGTGTGAAAAAACTCCGTGTTCAATGTAATAATCCCAAATCCAATTAAGGAATTATTTGTGGGAACAACAGTGAAGGACCAGCTGTGAATTGCATTTCCCGTTTTTGGTTAATACTGTTTGGTCTGATTGTGTTCTCTTCATTGTTAAAGCGGAACGCTCACACTGACCCCAAAGACATCATGTGAGTTCATTATCCCCGGCACATCCGCTGTGGCCCTCAGCAGCTCCTGTAATTGTTCCTCGTAATACATCTCTTTGTTAGAGGCTTGTCACTTCTTTTTTTTTTTTTTTTTTTTTTTTTATTAGCACGACTGGTCAGTCATCAAATTGGCTCCTCTGGAGAGCAATTTAGTCCGCTTGCAATTAGCAAACTTGGGAGTGGAGGTGGAAAATGCCTCAGTGGCCGCGGTGACAGCGGCTCCCAGGGGCGGCGAACGCCGGAGGCTGACGGCACTGGATGCTGAAAGTGTTCAAAACTGTGAAACTGAGGGAGGGGGTTCGTTAAAAAGAGACATCTGGCTGTTTGTTAGGGCGACACCACAATTACAAAACTGTTCATATGGAAAAATGAAAGTCCCAAATGGAGACATGCTGTTTATTCTCAAATGTATTTAACCCTCACACACAGAGGAGACCTGGCCTTTATTCAGAAAGGTCTGTCTCAAATAAAGGCCTGCTTTTTCTTTAGTTTTTCTCGTCTTTGAAAGTGCGTTTTTATATGAAGTCTGTCTGATTTTCCACTGATTCACTTTGACGGAAACTCAACTCAAACTCAAACTTTCTCTTTGTTTACGATTGTCGCTATAAATTCATGATAAATTATATTTCAAGTGTATTAATTCCATACTGAACATTATACATATATATTTACATATATTTTAATAGAAGTACTGTTGTCATTCACTACTTTTTTTTTTAATGTGTTAAGCTACTGCAAATGAAACTCAACGCTTCCTGTATTTCCACATGAAAAGCCTCCCAGCAGCTCACAGTGCAGATCATCTTCCTCTTCTGGTAGGCTTTTATTGTGGAATGTCTGCAGGAAGTGTTGGTTTAGGGTTAAAGGACAGAAGCTAAATGAGTCGCCGGCTGTAATAGACATCACTACACATTGAACTGTCTCTCTGGAGCACTGCTGACCCCCCATTCGCCAAAACATAGAGAGCAGACCCAGTTGGAGCGCAGATGCACAGCAGTACTTTTGATAATGGAAACCTTTTGAAGGCGAGGCGGCTGTGGAGCAAGAACTAAACCGCCGTTGAAGTGACGGTACAAAGAACCGAGATGCAGGAATACGTACTGATACAGCTGCTGACGTTGCACCTGGGCACAGCAGCGTGGATCCAAAGTTTGCCTCCACTTCACTCCCCCTTTGTGTCACTCACAGTGATTCATGCTGACTGAGCAAAGCCAATACAACACCTCACGCACAAAGGATTGATAAAAAGGAAAATGTGAATGCAAACAGCTTTGGGCGCTGAGGGCGGGACACGCTGCAGCAGCGCAGCACACCCTCGGGAGGCTGATTTCTTTTTTCCTTCACATCCTTTTTCTGTTCAGATGGCTCTGAGTCCTCAGAGACGCAGATGTTGATTTTAATTTCGTAGCCCCAGAATAGAGCTGCGTGTTTCTCTGAACCTGCAATTTTGTTTTTATGTTTAGTTTCCACATCCAAACAGAACCCACAGATCATTTGGGATCAGCATCTAAAAACAAATAAATGGAGGAATAAGCAGACCAGGAAGGGCAGAAACGTCCCTTTAAACAGACTCCATGTACACCACGATGCAGAATCAATAATGTGCATTATCTGACTGAACAAAGACCTTCAGACATCAAACTCAGCTGGCTCTTTTGATGCAGTTGCTCCTTTGAGCGAAGATGGATTCATTTTCGCCGCCCTGGTCGACTCCAGAAAGACGAGGCGGAGTAAAAGATGGGATGCTTGTTAAAGTTGAATTCGTTCTGGCAGTTGGACAAAATATTCTGGCACTGTTTGATAGTTGGAGTTTGATAACCCTCATAACTCCGAGTGCTTTGCAGAAGCACCCTTGAAAAGATTAATATTTTTAGGGATCCACGTCCTTGGAGATTAATCAGACTCCACCACCTCTCCCATCCCTCCACCCTGAAGACGCTCCGGCTCTCCGGCTGGTTTTCCAGTTATTGTTTGTGCTTTCACAGGTCGACTGGCAGAAACCGCTCTCAGTTTTCACAAAGCCGTTTCTTTTAGAGATAGAGGAACTACGCAGTGACACGACGGCAGGAGCAGCTACAGCTCACTTAATTCACCTCTGTCACTCACAACAAACGCTGTCACAATAGCTTTAAATCATCTGCTGTGTTTTCTGTCCCGTCCAATATTTCTCTCCTCCCAAAGTTCACTTTTGCTTCATCTACAGTTACTCATATACTCAATATTGCTGCTGCTCACAGTGTCACAGAGAATAAAATGTAATCCAATCTGGATGTGACGGCCAAAAAAAAAACTATATGACATATTGAACAGCTTTGAAAGAGGAAATGGGACCAGGCAGTCCAGCCTACAGCATCAGTAAAACTTGCATCCAGTCATTACTTCTGTTTGCTTATTGTGCAGATATTATGTGATGTAGATATCATAATGAAGACGACACCCCTACTGGCAAGTTGGCCTCCATTAGTGAAGACTTCAGGATCAATGTGCTTTGCTTTCTTGCTGACGGTGTTGTTCTTTCGGTTTAATCGGCTGTGACCTCATTCATTTGGGGTTTTTTCTGGCCAAATATGACTGGAACTAAGCAGTAAAGTCAGTCTGGGGCAAGCAGCAATGTCCAGGCCTGAAAAATGAAGCCATCTTGGAAGTGCCAAAAACCACAGTTCCCGAGTGAGTCAGTCCCCGTAGACCCCCACGTTAAAATGCCCAACTTTATAGCAGGTATGAATTTGAAATATGTTTACATTGTGGTGCAAAAAGCAGTTTCGGTCTCTATCTAATTTCCTCATTTGTGACAACCGTACAGAGGGAGAATTTTTATATAAATCACTCATTTAAATCACATTAAAGCTCAAAGTTACAGGCGTACCAGCTTTGAGCGGCAGCTAGCCGCGACGGCCGGCCCCAGCTCCGCCCACGCTCTGCTCCTCCCGAGGTCTCAGTCATAACAGCGAATACAACAAGTCGTCAGAGTTGGTTGTTCTTCAGATAATTCACACGAGTGGTGATAAAGTGGCTCGTTAGCGCTTCCTGACCTGTAACCTCTGTGGTCAGACTTTGGTTCGGTGTAGTAAACTGAGGCCTCAGCACAGGCTGTGCTCGTGTTGACAGGAGCTAATGTGGACTGTGAGTACAGCAGCTTGAATGTCAGTGTTTGGTCTTACAGTCAAATGCTTTTTTATGCCAAACCCTCCACAGTGACCTCCATAATAAGAGGTTTGTGTGCAGTGGTTTAACTACATTACGCTGCCGTGGCCTGTGAAGTTTTAATCTTCTGAACAAATTACCAGTGCTGTTTTATACTCTGGGTAGAGCAGAAAAACGGCTCCCTCGCACTGGAAGGAGTCAGCTGAGGTGCTTTGCTGCCTGGTTATTGGTCTGCCTGCATGTGGACGTATTCCAGGTGATACCATACGTTTGAAACTGCTCTAGGTCATAATACCCTTTCCCTCAGTGCTTTTTCTGCACAGATTGGATCAAGGAAATGTTATTTCTGAGGCTTGAAGCTCGAGGCCCTTAAATCCTCACTGTTGACGCATGTAAAGCCTTTAAAGGGAGACATGTTCTGTAGGTGAGAATAGACCTGAAAATATGCTGAAATGTCCCCAAATCTTCACAAAAATGTCAGAAATCTACAGGATGAAATATGAATTTAATTGTAAGCTCTGGCTTTTCCCCCTCTGTGTTTGCACGTCTGCTCCTTTTTATTTGTGCAGACGCTTCCTCCTCTTTACTCCGTGGCATTTTCCTCCTCAGAGCAGGTGAGAGAGGATATAGCTGAAATTCTGCCTGTCTGTCAGCTCTTTGTGGGGAAGATTCCTCCCAAAGAGCAGCTTTATGCGCCGCTGACTGCCATGATTAATGTATTTACAGGGAGATAAAGGGAGCAGAGAGCCGGACGGGGAGGGAGAAATCAACCGAGCACTCATTGAAACTCGATGAATTAGATTATGAGAGTGAGCCGCACACAGAATGAACATGTATTTAGCGTCTGTTGTCAGGATCTGCGCTGGGAGCCGGGTGGGCTGAGGCAGGGTCGGGCCAGTCGAGCCCGGTGTAACTCGCCTGTCAAGGAGCGTTTGAATTCCCACACATGGCCGTTGAGGAAGTGGAACGTGGCACACGGTGATTCATGCCGGAGTGAGATTTGTGTTTTGTCTGAGCGGATTTGACGTTTCAGTCAACATGGCTGAGCCGTGGCGCTCTAATCCGCGTGGCGGGGCTTCACGGAGAGGTTTCCACGCAGCTCTAATTAACCCAGAGGTCGATTAATATTGTAACTGTGAGCACTGGGAGCTGGAACTTCCTTTGACTGGGACATCTTCAGAGTGTGTGTGTGCACGAGTCTCCCTGCACGTCTGATCCTGCCTCTCCCTCCCACTGTCTCATTCTTTTTGATTAATGCATTAATGGCCAGCGCTGAGAGGCCCGAATCACCGGAGCGCAGAGTGTGTATCAGATGTGCGTGCGTGATGCTGATAGTCGAGCGGATGGTCTAATGTTTGTGTGCCCCCCCCGTCTTTCATCTCCCATGCACTGTCGCGACGCTCTGCCCTCAGACACCAGGCCATTTCACAACCTGCTTCAAAGGCTCCTCCCGCCTCCACGCGCTGCCTCTAATTCCCAGGTTCTCTCTTCGATCTCATGACTCTCTCTGCAAAAATGGCCTCTAATTCGTTCTCATGCAACTTTTTCCTCCTCTCCTCTCTCTTTAGCCTCTTCCCAGTGTCATAATTCTTCCATTCGTACTTGGATATTTACTGTACTACACATGCTATGTTTCTGTGCCTGTAGTTTGTAGTAACTGATCTCCTGCACTTTCATTTCGCTCCACACACACTGTGGCCACAGAACAGGTTGTTTGCATGTGACATCATGTCACTCTTTTGTTGTGGCATGAACTGCAGATGGAGGGCAGGAAGTGATTTTCTGCATAGGAAACACTATGACACACACTCAAACTGGCTGTGTTTTGCGTTGTTTGCTCAGATTGATCAAACCAGGACAAAGCGAGGAGCTTTTATCGATACCGAAAGAGTGAAAGATGCAAGAAACGCCGGAAAAGAAGAGTGAGAGTCGGGTAATGGTGGAAATGGTGTAACATTAGCTATTGTTTTAAATCTGTGGTGATAGATTTAAAGTAACAGCTACAAACAACACGACTAAGACTTGTTAAATCATCGTAAACAGTTCACATAAGACAGCTGAACATAAATAACGTTCCGTGTTGTTTAGCGATGATCCACGTCTTTAGTGTTGTTTCACCGGACCTTTGTGAGCGGTTAACAGAGCAAACAACCGTAACGTAAACGTCAACATTCAGCACCGCGGCGTGAAGCTCGGTTAATCCACAGGACAGTAAAAGCTTCGCACCCCAACAAAAACCAAACAGCAGAGAACCCGAAGCACTTTGGTCCCGAGGTTGTGAACCAGCCGCTAACAGGAAAGTTGTCTGCCTCCAAACTTTTGCCTGCTTTCATTTGGTTGTTCTGACTTTCTGTCTGTACCTTTCTCTCATAATTTCATCTAAACCAGCCCACTGAGAACTTCCCTTCATCTCGTCCGTTGCAGTTTTCACTTCCTGCCCTCCGTCTGGATTGATCGTCACGTGACATCCTGCTGCCCGTCTGTCTTATTTTGCTGTGATCTTTTCTTGGATTTTAACGTCACACAAACCAGATTTCGCTCCCTCCTCTCATTTCTTCTGCCTTTGCTGCATTTCATCATATGTCCTTCTGTTTTTTGGCGTAACACAATAAACTCCATCCTCCTCCTCTTCTCTCCACGTCCTCAGCTTTCCTTCTTTCTTCTCCCTCGGGGGATCAAAAACCTCACTCTCATAACAAAGGGGCGGTAATCCCCTTTTTAAAATTTCTCTTTTATTTTCTCCTCCAGTGCTGGACTGTTTTAACTCCTTCTCCCTTATTGTCTTCTCTTGCCCTAATTCCTCATCTTTCCTTTGTCTTGTTCCCTCTTCATCATCTTGCACTCTTTCCTATGAACCTTATAAACCTCCTTCTCTCCTCTTTTTCTTATCTCGTTATTTCATTTTCTTTCTGCGTCTCCTCTTTTTGACCTCCTTGTTCTCCCTCCATCTTTTCTCTTACAGATGAGATTGATATGTTGGAGCGTCTCTGGCTGTCGGGCATCTGCCACAACGATAAGATCGAGGTACGACGTCTTCTACCTTTTCTCCATCAACTTGTCACACATCAGCCTCTGTGCTGTTTTCAGGATCAGCTGAATGTAGTCGAAGATTACTCCTGGTCAGATAGTCGGTAAGGTGTTAGTCGGGATAGTTGTCTAACCAAACAGATGAAACTCGATCCGTTGTGATGATCCGACTGTGACCCCAGAACAGGCAGAGGCACTGATAACAAGGTATCACTGAAACCAGACTGACTCAAGTTATCTTTACCTGAGCTCCTCCTTTATTCTCTGACCATCAGAGAGAAATATATCCCCGTTTATCAGCTCCTGTAGGCCAAATTGGCGACAAAAATGACCAAATTTGCCGGAAGGAACAAGACAGATTAATCTATTGACAACAGCCAGGAAGCATGTTTTCTAATTTCGGTGTAGACCTGCCCTCAGAGACGTCTCAGATGAGATGAAATGCAGAAAATTGGCTGCTGCGGTATTTTTGAAGCCTCATATATGAAAACAGTGAAGTAACATCACTGTCACTCACAAATCGCCGTTTACAGGAAGTAATCGTGACATCGTGAATGGAGATTTTTCTGAAATCCTTGTCATAACGATCCAGTTACGAGCTCCTTTGCATCTTCATTAAACTGACATTTTAGCGTTTTTGCAAGATGATTTGCAAAGATACGGTCTCCTCTCTCTGCACCCGGAGCCATATTTCATGTTACACAGCCTCAGTTCACAAAGCATTCTGGGACCCTGCTCTGTTTGGCGACTGCATCTGAAAGCGATGTGTTTGGATAAATGACTGCTACCCAAAACAAGCGGGACACCCCACCCCACACGTATGTGTGTAAATCAGTAGGGTCGTACCAAGTGGTCGCACTGAAGGGGGGACCAGGATTGGGTCTAAGTGAAAAACTGTAAATTAAGTGATTAAAGTCAAAACCCAAAGTTTCTCTGCACTTCGGTTGCAAACCACAGCTTGTGCGCAGTAGTTACAGGTAATCAAAAGCAGTCATCTCACCAGGTTTGAGGTTTGTTTCTGCTCTGTATGATTCCTCATCCGCACTCCTGCTCGCCATCGCTTCATTTTGTTTTGCTCAGATTTCCAAACACAGCTAACTGCTGCCTATCAGGTGTCACCCTGCATTTTGAGGTTGTTTTGTGCAGTGCCAATCACACACCTAACAAACCCACACTCTTGTGGAGGAGGGCCGAGACGCTCAATTTCAGGGGTGTGTGCGCTTATTTGGTGTTACATAAGTTCAAATTATAATGTTGTTGCCGGGACAAACAAACCAAACTTGAGGCGTTAACGCCTCAGAATGGACGTCTGCACACATGCTGGGTGCAAATGCCTCCACAGGAACCGAAACCCTCCATATAAAGCAATAGTGATTATTGATTCGATGCAGCCTGGCTGCAGATGAGAGCTATTAATGTTTAAAGTGAACACATTAAGCTCCCTGAAAAGCTTTTTGTTTGATGCAAACCAGATATCTTGTGATGACTGACGTGTTTTGGTCTTTGCATCAGTGTTGTGAGCGCAGGGGCTCTAAAATATCACAGATGGGTGCTCTGACATCCAGTGACAGCAAAGGATTCTCTATTGTACTGCTGGTTGTAATTAACTTTTTATCTGCTGTCTGGGAGACAAATTGGCCCTCGTTAGCAATAAATACACTCTCCTGTCTCATCTCTGCCCCTCCCGTCTCATGTGCTTTCCTTTTACCTCTTCTGCTTTTTGCTCTCACGCTTCCTTTTCCTCGTCTCTTCTCCCTGCTCTCATCTCTTATAACGTTTCCCATTAATCTCCCTCCCTCCTGTCTTCCCCCATTTATCCCCTCTCCCCTCCAGGTGATGAGCAGTAAGCTGGACATAGACAACATGGCCGGGGTCTTCTACATGCTGCTGGTGGCCATGGGCCTCAGCCTCCTGGTATTTGCGTGGGAGCATCTGGTTTACTGGAAACTGCGGCACTGTGTGAAGCGATCGGGCGGGATGGACTTCCTCCTGGCTCTCAGCAGGGTGGGTGAAGGCAGCAAAGACCCCGATATGCCGCACCAAGCGTCCTTGTTTACTGGGTCAGAATTGGGTAGCACATTAAAGAATAAAATGCACATGTGTTTCTAGATTTGATGAAGAGCCGCCAGAGGATTGATGTGCGATACAGTGTGCTTAACAAGAGATTCAATGAAACTTTGTGATTAAAAATGAAATCAGACAAATAGAAACAAGACATTCAAATGAGGTTCTCACTTTTAGCCTTTCCTCAATAATTTGGTCTTTCCATAATAACATCTCTTATTTGTCCCCATTAATCTGCATAACAACAGAAGCTTATCCAAAATTCACTAACTTAATGGCAGCACATGAGATGCTACAGTACAGCTCTCTCCTCATCTCTCATTCAGGAAGCTGTTATTACTTGTACTGAATGAAGCAATGATGTGCAGGAGATATGGAGCATGTTCTCACGTCACGCTTTGAGGCCGTTTTTGGTAGATCCCAAATGTCGAGATGTAAAATTAGAACATACAGCATGTGGAGAAATGGATGCACCACCACTGTACAGCCTTCTGAGGTGGAGGCCAGTTGTTTATGTTTGATGCCACCAATAAATATTATCTGTATACACGAGATATAAAACAATTCAAAATTTTCTGCCAGGAGGTGAGTGGTTTTAAACGTTGGTTTCTCACTCGTCTCATTGATTTGCACACCCTCAACCTGCAGAGGAACTAAAACCCAATCAGTGGAACGACCTGCAGATTCATAATACAGAGCTCGGGGAGCATTGTTAAAGGATTTATGCAGGAGCAGATGTTCAGCTAGGCTGAAATTTGAGGAGACTTTTAGAGTCTCCTCTTCCCTGCATGCAATTAAAGCAGACGGTATCTTGCTGATTGCAGCCAAGAGGTCCACTTCATTCAGGAGAATACAAATATAGATGAAGCCAGGATAGAAAACAGTTTTTAGATGCGATCAAGATATGGATTGTACAAAAGTAGGTAACGCTCAATGTTGGTACTTGTTTTTGGCACTCAGCAGGGGAGAAGGAGGTAGAGCCAAAAAGAGGAGCATCAAGGGTGTCTATCCTTGGCGTCACACCAAGAGAAGCCAAAAGGTCTGAGACAGAATGATCACTTAGCTGTCGCACAGCTATTTTCGTTCAGCGCCAATACAGTTTCTGTAAGTTCAGCTCGGGGTCCTGAAAATATTTAGTGCAGGTCCTGAGACAGAATTACAGGGGTTGAGGTGAAAAGGAGGGAGGGCTCCGAGAAAAGAGGAGGGAGCTAATGAGGGGAAGACAGAGGATGACCGGAAAGAAGACAAAAAGGTAAGAAAGGGATGGGAAAGCATTAACGCTGTGACTGGGGAGGGAGAGTAAGGAGAAGTGGGAAGGCAGGGGAGGGAAACTGAGATAAGAGGAGAAGAGAGCCGGCCGAGGAGACAGCTGTGGGTTTGGATGGCAGAGGCAGTGGAGTATAACAGGTGCTGGGGAGAGGCCAGAAGGAGGTGAAGGGTGGAAAGAAACGACAGGGACAGATAGGAGGAGGGAGGACGGAGGCGAGGTGGAGGGGAGGCTGTTGAAGTGGAAAACAAGCTTCATAGAGCACTGGGGAGATATTCTTGTTTGTCAGAAGACGCTGTGATGGAATGCTTGCTGTGGAAGTGCCACTGGTCGGACGGGTGATACCATCAGGCCGGAATGACGACAGAAGATCGTGATTTATTACCTCCTCCTGCCCGACAAAGCAGAGAAAATGGCTAATTCATGCACAGCGGAAGAGTGAGCTAATTGCACTCTAAAAAGGACGGAGAGGAAATAACATTACAGCTCTTACTTTATGCTTCCAACATTTAAAGACACGACACAAGTATAACTAAATCAAACTAATCACCAGCAAAAACAAAACAACAGAAAACAGAATTATTGCTTTTGCACATAAAAAAATCAGCAATTCAAAATATACACTTTATTGATCTCAGCCAGGAATTTTAAAGCATATTCAGACCAAAAGCCACCGAGCTTGGCTCAGAAAGGGACGGTTTTCCTTTATTTATCATTCACTTTAG
Source organism: Chaetodon auriga (assembly GCF_051107435.1). Taxonomy (NCBI): domain Eukaryota; kingdom Metazoa; phylum Chordata; class Actinopteri; order Chaetodontiformes; family Chaetodontidae; genus Chaetodon; species Chaetodon auriga. The sequence goes on along the minus strand of NC_135090.1, from coordinate 21,964,380 downwards.
TTTATTTTCTCAATTCGCGTGTGACACCCAACAGTCATCTTTGTTTAAAGGAAGTATTTGCTTTAACACAAACCACATCCTTCGTGCCTAATCCTAACCAAACTCTGACCGTCACCTTAAAAGTTTCTCAGCAAGCTTTATTTTGAAAGTCTAACCTCATGCTGCATATTATTATCGCTAACTTGGCATGAAAGGTGCCTCCAACTGAAATGCATTAGTGTGAAACTTGTGCTGAGTGTCACGAACAAAATGGAAAATGTGTCCCGTAGATTAAATTTCGGGACTGTTTCATGAACTGCTGTGAGACGGTGTCGGCTTTAAGGCTGAAGTGCCATTTACTGAACACACTCCACTGTTTTATTGAAAATTTGTATTGTCCATGTGGGTGAAAATCCATTGTGTCCCCTGCAGCCTCTGATATCCAGATATTCCCTACAGACCCTTTAATTCCACCTCTCTTCATGCGTTCAGGCTGCATATTCTTCTCGCTTGAGCGAACTCGACTCTTATCTGTTGCATTCCTCATTCTAAGAATAAAAACATCAATTCCGTGCAACGGGCACTCCCAAGACCAGTTAGCTTCTATCTCCCGAGCTATATGCTGCGTTTGCTTTAAAGCCTCAGCAGCTGGCCTCTGCGCCTTGCTTTAACCCAATCAGTGACTCACCCAAGTTTCAATTTCACAGTGTGCTGCGCCCCATGCTCTGGAGACTGCGATAGCATTTCTGCCGCTGGGACTGCTGATTCATGTGTCCGGAAGGGCCGTTATTACAGTCTCTCCATCAGATCTGTGTCCCGGCAGGGAGGGGAGATTTACAGGAGGCCCCACACATTTAGTCATTAAGATGTGACAGATATCGATGAATGTTATGAATCATCTTCATATATGAAGAATAATAGAGTCTTTCTGATTTACATGGCTGTCCTCAGTACTGCTAATTGAGTCCCATCTATCTACAGCGAGGTGTAAATATACTGAGGTAGGGGAGAAGGAGCGCCCGCTGACATTTTTTTCTGTTTTATTTGGATTCTGCTCAGGGTATAAAAATGAAAAGAACATTGTCACCAGGAGCTAGTAATTTACTCAGATTTCTGACTCTTTCATCTCATGTTTTATTCACATCAAACATTGTTGAATGTTGCAGCTCAGATGTAAAAAGCCAGACTGGAGTATGTTTGGAGCAGTTCATTAAAACCAAGTGAGAAGGATCTTATTTAAACTCAAGTGGCAACAAATAATGGTTCCAAGACATGTGAAGACGAGTCTCTGTCGGGATGCATCCCAGTCAGAACCAGCTGCTGGAAACAAGGCCTTGACATCAGATTAACTGTAGATCGTTCTGGATCAGAAGGTTTGGACCCGCGTCCATTTTCAACTTTTTCCTTCACTTTAAAAATCTCCCTTTCAAGTGGTTTTTGGCGTCAGTTTCCCATCAGTTGACCTTTCTTTTTGATACAGAAAGTTCTTTGAACCAGTTGATTTCTATTGGAAATGAATTGACGTATTCTAGCTGCACTGGGAGATCACCTGGTTAAGGTTTGGTTAAGATCACTGATCATTATTTCAGACTTCATTTGTGCAGTGGGAACGACGTCTGAGCAGACACTGAAGCTCGTTGGGTTTCGGTTAAGTAAGCAGGATGGCAGCTGACAGGAAAGGTGTTTCTCTTAAGATGCAGCATCTGTCACCAGCTGTTTTATTTGCACAGTGACAAAATAGGTTCTGTTGCTTTGCTCTCCCCCATTGTTTTGACTCCTCTCCAGAAGCTGTATACTCCTTGCGCATACCTCCCTCTTCAATTATTTTTCGCAGTGCTTTTGGAGAAAACCCAGTCCTGTTCCAGCTGAGTGATGCTTTGTTTGCTGAAAGCTTTGTTTGGTTTGATCGTGTGAAAACTGACACTCCAAGAAGCTTGGTAAACTCAGTCCAAAGTTTCTCCAAAACTCTCATCAATATTTAATGGTCAGTACTCCCTGTTGTCTGCCTTTAGTGGAGATGTGGTGACACAGAGAACCTGAGGTAGAGGAAAACCACCCAGAGCAATTTCCCAGCACGCTGAGAGAGAAAGACAGATTATTTTCTTCTTTTCAAAATGTTTTTGTGAAACGTGTTAAGCCAACAAAGTTACACAGTGAGTGGCTGTGCAGTGCGCCGAATAAAGATAAAGGAAAACAGGGAGGATAGAAGTACAAGACAAATTTAAAGCCTCTCTTGATGCAGCAACCTGTCACGTTTTTAACTGCATGGTAAAAAATGTTTATAGTGGCTGTTAAACAGACTTGCTTCAGCGTGCGTAGTGTTTCATCAAGACATGCTAATTGAATGAATCCAAATATTGACATTATGCCGAGTTTTTACAGCTACTGATTTGTAACGTTTGGTAATTGTTAGTGTCTAGACAGTAAATCAGGTCTCTTTACTCAGCATAGTAATATCTGGAGAAAATCTAACAATACAGCTGTGTTGTCATTGCTTGTTGTTACTCATTTTAACGTAAGAGGAGACAGAAAAAATCTCAGTTGATCTTTAACATTGCTGGAAATCCAGATTTCTTGCAGCTTCAGCTTATATGTGCTTTTTCTACATTCGTTTACCAAAATGTCCTAACCTGTCAGTATCAGGAGAAGACCTTGTTTTTACTCTAAACTGTGGTGAAGAGTGTGTCATCATAACAACATCTGTGTAACAAAATCTGTGAAACTGAGAGCTTTTAAATGGATCTGCTTGTTTTTTGCTCTATCAGGCTGTAGACTTATGTACCATAGTTCATACACTAGCAGTTTTCGAAAGACAGCCTTCGTGTGGTTTGTGTAAGTATCAGATCAAAACTGCTCGATCGGTTTCCTTTTCAGGATCGGGGATGTCGGCTCTCTCTGTCTGTCTCTCTCTCACGCACATTTCCTCCTTATCATACTTGGCAGCCTGCTGGTCTAATTACAATCTTTCTTTTATCTCTCCACCCAGGGGATGTACAGTTGCTGCCAGTTTGAGGATGAGACGACACCAGGGGGAAGCAAAAGCTCTTTGCCCCAGTATCACACCATGACCACCATGCCTGCAGCACCCCAACAACACCTTGTTACAGCCACAATAAATAACACGACTGCCATTGCCATGGTGCAGCAACAGCAGCAGCAGAAGCACCACCAACAACAGCAGCAGGGGCAGACTTATACCACCATGCTACCTGGATCACCGCCAACGACAGGACACTCTGCAATGGCTCTGGGACCCTCAAACAGCCCCTTACTGGAAGGCCCTATGCCCTGCTCCACCTTCTTGCCGCGGCATGACCGCAGACTCGCTGTGGTCGACCGTTGGAACAGGCCAAAGCCAGAAAAAGTCATGAGTGGAGGTAGTGGTGGAGGAGTGGGTATTGGGGGGATAGCAGGAGGCATCAGTGAACTCCAGGCCCAGCAGCAATATCAGCAGAACCTTGGACAGCACTGGAACCTGCAAGGAGGTGTTGCAGGTGGTGCAGGGGGAGGAGGTGACACAGGGCTAGATGAATATAAGCGCTATTATGGTCCTATAGATCCAGAGGGGCTAGGAGCTAACTCAGACCAGCAGGCCGGGGGCCCGCAGCAGACTCCCAAAGCTAATCCTCGAGGCCCTAAAGCCTCCGGGATGCCACGTCTGCCTCCTAAAGGCCCCCAACAAGGCCCGGGGCACTTGATCTCCAAGCCACCTCCACCGATTCCATCTTCCCCGCGAAGGCCTCCTTTCTGGCGACGAGGAAGCTTAGTCCAGGCAAGGAGAAAAGGCTCAGGAGGTCCCCTGTATGAGAATATACTCCCTCTGGGGAGGAGAGGAGGTGGGAGGTATGGAGCAAGTGATGGAGGTGGAAGGAGAGGGCGACGTCCTCCTCCACCTCCTCCTCTGCCTGTCCCCCTTTCCTCCCCAACGCACACCCCTACCACACCCTCATCCCCATGTCGTTTCTACTCCTCCTGCTCGAGTGCCTCGTCCTCCTCCTCTTCCTCCACATCATCCTCATCCTCTTCTTCATCCTCTATCTCGCTCTCTAGGTCAAATTCCCCCTCCTCTTGCTCCAGCGACAGCTCCTACAACTCCTCGCTCAGTTTCCGGTATCGAGCAGGCGACCGGGATTTTACGGTGGATGACGATTATGACTCAGATCTGCTTACAGAGGAGTCCAGCCTCCTCCTGGGGTCACGGAGGAAGATTCGTTCGCGTCGAATGTCATCGCGCTCACTGCCGTGCAGCCCACCACCTCCACCAATCCCACCACGAAAGCCTCGCCCTCAGAGAGATTATGGCAGAGAGAGAACAGGCAGCCAGTTGGCCCAGTTACAGGAGTGGTGGGCATCATGGGGTGACAGAGAGCGAGGGAGGGGAGGAACAACAAGCCGAGGAATTGGAGTGGGTCGAGAGGAGAAAAGGCACAACAAAGAGAGGGAGCGCGAGAGGAAGAGGAGGAAGAAGGGCCGAAAGAAGAAGAAGAGGGAAGAGAAGGAAAGAGAAAGGGAGCGAAAGCGACGCAAAACAAAGAAGAAGAGGAAGAAAGAGGATAAGATAAGGAAGAGAGAGCGGAAGAGGTCAGAGCAGGAGGGAGGAGATGCTGAAAAGAGAGAGGAACTCAAGTCAGGGACACCAGACTACCCATCATACCCACCTTTGAGACGAGAGTCTTTTCGGAAAAAGAGTGAAAGCTCTATCAGAAGCTATGGATGGAACATCCCAGTTGAAGATGAGAGGAAGGAAAGGGAAGAGAAAGAGAGGGATGATGGGGAAGACAGCAGAGGGAAAGAGAGACAGCACAGACGGAGGAACAGCAAGCACTATCAAAGCTCTAGCAGTAAGCCTTCTTCATCTGTCAAGTTCTGGGGAGGGGGCAACCCATCCTCTGATGCCATTCCATCTGCCTTTTTGCCCTTGTTGCCTGTCTCCTCTAAAAGGAGGAAGAGTAAAAGTTCAGACAGGGATGCTATAGGAATGGAAGGAGAGAGGAGGCCATTGCTGGGACGGAACGGAAGAGGCGAGATGCACTCCAAGGAGGGGTTGTCCTTCCACGAGTGGGAGTCCGAGGTGGAGCATGAAGAAGAAGATTCTGAGCTCGAGAGGAGGAAAGTGGAGCGTGGAAAGAGGCGTGGAGGAGGAAGGACAATGTCCGATGAGGAGCGGGAGCATGATAAAGTAGTCGGGATATATTCTGATGATGATGGTTCTTCAGGAGAGTTTGGGAAGTTTGAGAGGTACTGGGAGGATCATGAAGGCAGGGCAGTGGGAGGAATCGGAGGAGGAGGTTGGTTTTTCAGCACCTACCCCTCCAGGGATAAATCCGGCAGCATCAACAGTAGAGACGACCTGTTCCTGGAGCGAGGAGAGAGGTGGGGGACGGCAGAAAGTGGATGGGGGTCTAGTGGAGGTGGTGGTGGAGGAAGAGGCGATGCAGGAGAGAGAGGGTGGGGTTCAGGATCACACTGGCCACCGCCTCCTCTCACGCCGCCACCTCCTCGGCGATATTGGTCGGTGGACAAACTCCACATACAGGATGAGAAGAAGAGTAAACGCAAGTCGAAGGACAAGGGAAGAGGGCACACGGCTTGTTCCTCCTGTCACTCCCCCAGACACCACCCACACTCCCATTCCTCCAAATGGGCCCGCATCACCTCACGAAGCCAGGAAGAGCTGTACCCACACTGCCAGAGCTTTGGTGGTCCCCTCAAGCCCAAACATGACTCCTCATCTTCCTCCAAACCCGATCGCTCACAGAATCCATCGAAATCTGGCAGCCAGTCAAACCTCAGTATCCAGCAGCGGACACAGAGAACAGACAGGGATCGAGATCGAGGACGGCAATCATCCCCACCTCCGACCCTCATACCTAATTTGCCTCCCCCGCTCCCTGCCCTTCCAGCTCCTCCGTCCTCATCTCACCCGATCCACGTTCCTCCCCCTACCTCTTCTTCTTCTGTATCCTCCCCCTCTGTGGTCTCATCGACCCCGGGGGCGCCCCAGCCCTCCTCCATGGCTTCGGCAAGTGCTAAACTACAGTACCAGAGATTGCGCTCTGTACCTCAGCCCCAGAGGTTTCCTCAGTCTCCTCACTTACCCCTCAAAGCCAAGAGCCTTTGCTCGCGAAGGGGCTCAGCCCATTTCTCCAGTGTGGAGAGTGAGGTCTGAAGTTCAACAAGGTACCAGAGTCTTAAGAGAGCCCTGCAAGGCTGACCCTAAGCAGGTGATCTGGATCTGAATCTGCCTGGCAGCAAACACGGCTGCTCAGCCAAGTCAGTACAGTATACGCACTGAGCCCTTTCCTAAAATTCTGCACAAACAAACAAACCAGAAAGCCAAACAAACCCAATGGGGTAGGTCAAAGGAAAACAGGAGCGATCTTGTGCTTGCTGCTGTTTCCTTTCTTTCCTCTCAGTATGTGAAAGACTACAACCACAGCAACAACATTGCATTCTGAACTGGGTTAACCAATACACTAAAAGCAAATCAGACATTGAAAGCGGTACAACCGAAGGAGACTCCTTTGCTTTAGACAGTAAAGGGCTTTGGATGTTGATGCAGAGCAGCAGTTTGTATTCAGATGATTCTTAATGCTTACTGAGGGCTCAGGAACTTTGTAGTACTGTATGCCTGCTGCTCTCAGAAGCCTTTAACACAGAACAGTGTTCTTATTTTTTCCCTTAAACAAATCGCTTACCCCCTACTTTCCTTTTTCCTTAACAAACTGTTTACACCCCCGCAGAACTGTGACGCCCTCCTGAGGCACGTTTGTTGTGTATGATCAATACTTTCTTGTTTCGAGGGAGAGGAGGGTGATAACCACCTCGTCTTCTCTGTGTTATCCATGCTCCCTCTCTCCTTCTCTTTTGTTCTCTCCTGTTCCTCACCACCCTTTTCTCTCCTTTATTTCCTCCTTCTATTTTCCTCTCCTCCGCCACCTTATTCACATGTCTGTCTTCTCATGTCCTCTCCTGTCCTACCCTCTTGGCTCCTCTCCTTGATGTGATTATTCTGTGCGTCTGTGCTTTTCTGTGTTTGTATTCTTGACAACAGGGTAAGTCAACTGTGACTGATATTCTACTGGCTTAATGAAAAGCTGAGTGCCAAACTTAAGTAGAGCTCAACATCAATCTGTACGTTAGCTGCTGTGTTTCCTTTTATCTCGCAGAGTATGCCGTTGTCTCCCAAATATGCGCACATGCAAGTGCACACCAACGCCCGCATCCAGTAACTTCATCTATTCTTTCTTGAGCAATACATTACTCACCCTCTGTTCGTGTTCCAGTTTTATACTTTGAAACCTTCATTTTACTTCTGTGTTGTAGTTGTTCTTGCTGTTATTGATGGTGATCTATATATCAAAACATGTATTAAGTCTAATACAATGTAAGCACTGTGCCATTCAACTCAAGCTGCACATGAAACATTCTCTCAACTACCTAACTACGACAATGGAGGCAGTGTCTTTTCCCCTCCTGCATTTGACTGAATGTAAAGTCAGCCGCCAACAAGTGTGCTGCAACAATTAAGACACTTGGAGATGGAAATCGTAGCATTTATGATGTTCAGCACGAGTGAAGAGAGTTGAGTTTTAGAGGTAGCCTGACGTGAGCAGATGTGCTGCCCTTGCAGGGTGAGTGCACAGTCGTTGCTTTAGGATCTGCAGTGGTTTCCAGTGGGTTTTCTCAAGTGGTCCAGTTGGTGGCAAGACTAGAATACAGCAAAGATTTGCAAATCAAACCCAGGTTTGCTTGCCGTCAAGCAGGAGGCGTGTGTCTAGCATGCCAGGTGGAGCTACAAGGTGAAAGACTGTTGCAGGGAAATAAACATGTATAGCCTTATGCTAGTTGCTCCTGCCATATGTTTTAATGAGTATGAAGATTTGAATTTTAATCTGATGCGGAGGGTTTTGACTGGTGTGAAATTAAATCTGGTGCGAGTGCCGTTTTGATGTCAAAGAGACTGTGCCTATGTTGGATGCTAGCTAGCGGATGAGAAGAAGTGCTGAGTCAGGGTGATGGCATTTGAAAGACACAGTAGCACCTCATGTGCAATCTTGTTTTGTTTAGTTTTTTTTAAAAAAAGGTATTTCTCACCTTGTAAATGTGTAACCAAGAGCTATAGCTTTTTAATCCATGACCGAGCTGACACCAGCAGTTACACCCAGATGTCAAGCACTTAGCGAGAGAAGCTAGTTATTTCCATCCACATTAGAATTCAGCGTCAGGACATCGGTGGAGTTTTGGTGAAGAGGCCGGAGCCGCCGGCGCACACAGTCGGTCTTAAAGCCTGAGCCATTTTTCTCACAACAGTTTGGTCAGCTCTTGTTGTTTGCCTGGAACTGCATCTGAGCCATAATTTACTTCAGCTGAAGAAAACAAAAAGAGAATTTAAGTTTTTCACATAGACTTGTTGTGTGGTTTGTTTGCCTTTCATTCAGAAAAAAATCTCTATATATATATCATATATATATATATATATATATAAAAATATATATATTTGTGGCGGTGGGTAGCGTTAGAGAAAATTGTTGTTTTGATATTTGGGGATATAGTTTCTCATTCTACGTCCATCACAATAATAATAATAATCCAAGTATTATGTGTTAAAGACGTTTCTTCCCTCACATTCACCTGACAACAGGGAAGTTATTTTCTTCAAAATTACCTTCTTCTAAAGAGAGTGACTTGTTACAATCAGGAATCAACAGCTTATACAAACTTCACTGAAACCAGGAAAAGCGTATCGTGAGTGTGACATGTTTCTGTGCATTCACACCGCGAGCAACTCAAGTCTGCCGCCCCAAAAACAAACCTCTGCCGTCAAATGAAAATCAGACCTGTCAGACCTGCTGCGTCGACACATCGGACAGCTAGCTTAAATCCGGCAGCTGCTCGCGGCGTGAACACAAAGTTTGGGTGCTTCATCACAGGAATGAGCCACCGATTTTTTCCTCCTCCCCCCTCGCCTCCTTTTCCTCATGTCTATCCATTGTGTTGGTGCGTGTCTGCTATTGTAAAGCTGGTCTGTTTTTAAAAAAGAGGAGTATCTGTGGAAATATTTATTTCATCTAAAAAAAAATAGCATATCTAAATATATATGATAGTATATTTCAAGGCGCTAAGATCTATGTTATAAGTTTGTCTACTAAATTTTCGCTATTTATCTCAATGAATATGTCTTTTTTGTCTGTTTGTCTGTCTCTCCTTGTCTCGAACCTCTTGCCAAGCTCCCTACCCCACAGCGAAAACAGAGACCAGTATGTAACTGTGTTTTTGCTCACTTAAGACCAACCATCCGCCTCCATTAGTTACTACTGTAGCTAACGCTAAAATTTCAACAAAGTGACAGCGTGGAGGGGTGTGCGAGTGTCTTATGACCGTGTCACTGTAGCAGTGGCGGCGTGTGTTTGTCTACCCAGAGGGGCCTTTATTTTTGGTTTGGGCTACAGATTAATGACTAATTAAACCTTTTACGGATACAGCAGCTTTTACCACAACTCTCACTTGTGTCGGGGTCACATTCTCGACCCTGTTTCAGGTTCACATCGGACCCTGGAGTTTGTACCGCAGTGTAGAGCAAGGTGACCTCTTTGAAACACGATGTAGCGAGCAGCACAGGCTTTTTTTGCATCTCTTAGTAGCTGTATTACTATACAAAAACATGCACAGCTACCCCTGCCAACCAACCTATACGGTATATATAAGGACTTTGATATACGTACATAGTGTGTTGTATCTGCCAAGCTGCTGTGCTGTAAAACAAAAAGAGAAAAAAAAAGAATTATACACAACAAACACACTATTTCTTAATTTTACAAAACTGGTAAAGCTAATATGACACATGTCAGGGGCAGGGCTACATCTGCTCGCTAGTGTGGTGTCCACTAAGGCCAAAAATGGGCTTTCTTTTGATAATCACATCTTCAAACAAAGACAAAAAAAACAGTCAGTATCTCCATTTTTTGCCAGCATGAAGAGAGAACAATGATGGTGCACACATCATGGAGTAAACATGGAAACAACACTGCCTGAGATAGGAGCTCCACCCTCCTGGCCGACCTGCACTTCACGTGCTGATGAGACTTTAATGTGAGTCAGGATGATGGAAGGTAAATTTTCAACGTTGCGTTTCGAAACACACGAAGCATTTAGCGGTCCTGAGCCCCAGCGAGCCCACTTTTAGCCTCCAGTGGAAACACATTCACAGTTTCTGCCTGTAAACCTCTGAACAATGTCTCAAGGCCTTGTATTAATACTGCTGTCTTGACTGAGTGTATGACATGATGGCTAGCTGTGCTACACTTTATTGTCAGCACCTCACACACACACACACACACGTGCAGGTGAGGGTGGTTAGATGCTGCCATCGCTCTGCTTCAGTCACATCCGCCACCTGTGAGGACGATGACAATACTGTGCTGTACAGCAAGCAGGGCAGAAATAAAAAGATGATTTTAATAAAGAACTGAAACAAATGCCTGACTTTTATTTTTGAGTGAGTGAAGAAATATGAACAGTTTGATTGTTCATATATGAGGAGTTTAAGAGAAACATGTTCAAAGCTCACTTAGGCAGTTTGGAGACACAGCAGATACAATGAAACCACAGTAATCAGGAGTCCAGATCCAGTTTCAGCTTTGTTTTACTGCAGTTTTTCATATTTAGATGCACAATATGTTCCTTCATGTAACCTCTAAATTACGTTAAAAAGAAGAAACAAACACCAAGGTGGACAGAAGGAAAGACCGTGGCAGGCATTCAGTTGATCATCGAAGGTCTCATGGAGCGTTTTTAACTGTGGGAGATGAAGGTTCCTCAGTTTTAGATCCTCAGGATGTCCCTCAAAGGTCAGCGTGTTAAAGTTGATCAAAGTTTAACTTGAAGAAAGATCTGCTTCAATAAATGTTTTAACTCCCCGAGCAAACCCACTGACTGTGCTAATTATATTCATTTTGGTCCAGAGTTTCACTGCTGCTGTGACTGAGCCTGAAACGAGCTGCAAAGTGGGAACAGCTGCTGGTTCTGGGAGTGTTGTTCAATTCAATACTCCTTTATTTGTCCCGCGAGGGGAAATTCCAGTTCTCCACTCTGAGTTAATGGCTTCTCCTGGATTATGTAATGACCCTTCAGGTTTATGTTCAGATCAACAGAAACCAGGCGGAGGCTCAAACTCAGATGACGATATTCAGCTTTCGTCGTGTTCGCAGTGCACAGAGCCGAGTTTCAGGTTTGTGACCGGCTGTTATCAGATGCGCCGTCGTTGACTTGATGTACAAACAGGTAAAAGGTACAAACCTTTGACTTCCTTATCAAAGAATCTGACATTTTCCAACTCGACCACAGACGATTTATTCGTGTTTGAAGGCAGCTTTCATCTCCTGCACTGATGGTTCAGCCCGGAGAGTTTAATGCTGTCTGCAGGAGAAATAACATGGACTTCTCCTGAAACACTCGTGCATGGGGCCAAATAAAAAAGCTTGTTTTTGTCACTTTTCACTGATTCTGTACTGGAGAAGCAGCTCATTTAATTACTTGCTGGCTAAGATTACTTTGGCCAAATTACAATTACCAGAAATTATAAATCAGTGGCCTCATTCTCTGATATTTCTCTGTTGTTGCCCCAATCTGTCTTAGAAGATGATGGATTTTACTATACAGCCAATGAAACTCGATGCATTTAAAATCCAAGATTATGAGCATTAGAGGTAAACAGAGTCAAGTTGAGCTGTTAGCGTGTCCTTAAGCCTTGTAGTGTTTGGTAAAGAAATGCTGATAAAGCTGAAAATCAAGAAGAAACGGAGCAAAAAGATGAGTCTGCGGCTGCTAAATGAGACAGAATAAACAGAAAAAGCAGGACAAAAGGCAGAAAGAAGAAATTAAGATACAGCAGAGACAAGAGAGGAGGTGTGGAGATGAAGGAAGGAGCTGTGAGAGACAGAGACGCTGATAGAATAAAGACTGAAAAGAAAGAAAGGAGACCGTCCTCGTGTTGTCTGCAGGGAAAGATAGAGCCAGTTGTCATTCCTGCCAACAATAGGCCACCGCTGAGCGCCGCCTGCATTAGGACGCTGCAGATATGGATAAATCTCATCCACACACACTTCCTCTCGCTGCACTCCTGCATCCTGCCACCACACAATCAGCCACACACACGGTTTCTCCCTCGAAAGCAGCAGGAATTACCGTCTTGGACTCAGTCCGCCTGCCGGTTTACACTCCTATAATTAGACAGAAGGTTCAGGAGTTCAAACGTGTTGACTGGAAATGAGTTTTTCCCACAAAGCGCGCTCTATAAAAGGCAGCTCAGTGTGTTTGTGCTGCCGTGTGTCTTTGCTCTGATTGATGTGTCTCCTCTCAGGTGTCTCTCTCTCTGGGTTTATACCTGCCCTCATGTGTGTCTACATAAAACCTGCGACACTCGTGTGAAGGCCAGTAAAATGTCAGGGCTGCAGTTCATCAGGACTCAGCTTTTCCCCGAAGCTCCACCAGACGGCTCGGGCTGCCGTTGACCTGCGTAATGGACGTGGTGTGACGGCCATTTCCACTGCACATACCATAAATGCCGCCATGTGATAATGCATTCACCGCTGACCTTAGCAAATGTTTGGAGCCAAAGCATGAACGCACAGTGTACGTAACCTTTTCTCATCAGTTAAACTCATTATTTCAGATCTTAGCCGACACAGTGCCTATAAAAAGTATTCATCCCTTTGACATTTTCATGTTTTATTTATATTATTTTGATTCAAGGTGGATTTTTCACACAACAGCAAAAGATTCTTTAATGTCAAAGCATAAACAGATCTCTACAAAGAAATCTAAGTTCATTACAAGTATAGAATACTAAATACTTGAGCACATAAGTATTAAACGAGCCTTCACGGGTGCAGCCGCTCGGTGTAGAAGTCACGTTATCAGTCCATGAGGATCACCTGTGTGAAGTCAAGAGGCTTCAGCTCCAGAACAAAAGAACCCTGATGGAGTCCTGCACGGATCCGTTCAATCTCCTTTTATTTAACGTTGTAAAACAAAGCAGCACTTCCAAGGCAGCTGAATACTTTAAAATATGTTTTTAGGATTAGCAAATCAGATGAGAGGGCCTGACTGATTAATAGAAATTATACATAAAAACATTTTAAAACCAAAGAGATTTAAAAAAAAAAAAAAAAAATGTAAATGAACACATTTAATAAAGTTGATTAATCAGATAAACTTTATCAGCCCATCGTGTAAAAGTCACAAGATGCCAAAAAGGCTTGATTGTTTTGCATCTGAACACATAAAATACCTCAGCTGACATTTCTTCAAAGCGCTGCTTCACACACACAAAACTGAATAATCCTCGGAAACGTGAACTTTTTGGTTTTTTGTTTGTTTGTTTGCTCTAAACAAACATAAGACAAAGACCTGGTTGGGCTGTGAAAAGGAGACCTTCCAGCTCTGAAGACCCCGGCACAAAACCAGTTCTTCTCCCAGTTTGACTATCTGCTCAGAAGCCTGATCTCAAGTCCAGCCGACACCTTCAGGGTTCAGCTGGAAGACCAGTTCCAGACCTGATCAGCTGCACCAGCGGCTAAACCCTGCAGAGGAGCAAACCTCGTGTGAAAGCAGAGGACTGGAGGCACGTTAATACCTGTGATTTTGCCCTTTCTTTTCCACTTCCACCCAGTAATCCTGCATCACAGCGATACGCTTCACACAGCACACACGAAAGCCTGCATGATATTCCCGTTCTGACCTTATTCACCAGCAATTTGCACCACACGCATCGGCGCCGGGAGGGCCGCTTATCAGAGAGCAAGTTAAAGTGAAGAATGATCAGATAAACTCTGGTACAGAAGAAGAAGAATTGACTCCACACACACACACACACACACACACACACACACACTTGATGTACGACATACCTGTGAAGGCACCGTACATTAGCAGGCGTGTATGTGTCTGATTTATAGGCGAAGGCTGTGGGTCACATTGGTTTACAGCTGTGTGTGGTGCATTCAGGTTCGGGTTTCTGAGGACACATGCGCACACATGTCCGACCTGAGCCTGCAGCACGAGCCCTTCGTGCATTAGTGGGGTCAACTCATTGAAACGGATGATATTCCACGTCAGATTTGTGAAGGTTCGTATTGAAAAAGGCTTTCTAACGAACTTTGGAAGGAAACGGAGATAAATACACTCTGCGTCCATCATCAGTCTTTATTAAGGGACGGAGTTCATACCGAGCCGTCTCTATCTGAGCAAACAGAAAGATTTTGCTCAAAAATGTTTGAAAAATATTTAGTGGGAATAAATGGAAACTATGAGATATGAGACATTAGCGTCTAAATGAAACAACCGACTAAATCTGAATTTTCTTGCTATATTTTTGCTTTCACCCTCTTAAATGTCAAACTAGTACAATGTCTGTGCTCTAAATGCAAAACAGCGCTCGCTCGAGGCTAACAGTGTTTGTGATGATGGTTTAATGTGTTATCCTTAATCATACTTCCACCATAATTACTGTCACGATGATTGATTGATGTTACGACACATGTGGCACCTTTAAAGATCTGCCTTTACGCTGCATCCCCACAGGGCTTAATAAACTGCTATCTGCTCTTAATAGGTGCAATCACAATAAGAGCACACACTTATTATCTGTTTGATGGGAAAAAACATACCTCACATTATGCTGCCACTGTGATGCCAGCTGTTTGGAAATGTTTTATTAAATGTTCACAAATACATCTTTAGGTTTTTTCTTTGCACAAACGCTCGTGATGATCATCTGAGCGTCTGCACGCCGTCGACGCTCACGCCTCCATGTCGTCTCTAAGCCATGTTTAACACACACAAACACACACAAAGCCCTAAAAATCTGTCTTCACCCCGTCTCTGCGTCTCCCTTAATGCCCCCAAAGGGCTTAATAAACCGCTATCATAGGTGCAATCACAATAACAGCACACACTTTGATTATCTGCTTGATGGAAACAGCATATATGACATCACAGCACCACTGTGTTGCCAGCTGTTTGGAGATGTAGTCATCACGTTAAATGTTTGCACATGCATTCAGAATCTATAGTTTTTTTGTCTTCGCACATCCTCACAGACTCACACTCAGTGCCCCAAAAATGTTCACCTGTAGACTTCCAGTGTGAGCTTCACTGGCCCGCTAGCGGCCATTAAACTCACGCTGTGCCGCCCAAAGTGGTCCAAACCCGCAGTGCTTCACAGGGGAGCGTGATGCCGACGGCAGCTTTGGGTGCTGGGTCTGATAGTGTGCTCAGGCGCCCTGTGAGACGTCATGGCAGCGTGGCGTTGGCGTCGGTTGAGCAGGCGGGCGGAGTCGTGTCGTGTCGTTCGCTAATGTTTCCTTCAGAAGAACAAACTGATGTGAATCACTTCCTGAAACGATCATTAGTCAGTTCAGCTGTGCAGAGACGCACTCGCTGAGTCAGAGTGTGCTCTACCTGCTCGGCACTGAAACAGCAGACGGAGTTAGCGTCCAGCCGGTGAGCATACGGAGCGTTTAGCAGCTGAAGAAGCAGATTCTCCCTCAGGACCAAAACGAGAGCTGAAAGAGAGGAAGCCGATTCGGCAGGAAGTCACCGATGACTCCAAACGAATGGAGACGCTGCAGCGTGTAAATAAGCTGCTGTTTTTCTCACCACAACATGATTTATTTTCTGCAGATTTAAGAAAAGATGCTCAGAAAATTCTTCTGGTGAGAAAATGAAGGGAAGAAAATGCCAGAAAATGCTAATGAGCTTTTGAATCCATGAGTGGTTTCTGTCCCTTTCCGCTGTTTCTTTATTAATATTTACTCATGTTGCTGCTCTTTGCTTTCAACTTAGTCACACTCACACACACACACACACACACACACACACACACACACACAGAAATAAGTGCATGATGCTGTGCGCTCTCATGCCTCGTGGTTTGTGGCTTCAACCACAGTCCAGCACTTCACACACATGCTGTGTGCTGATTGAGTATTCATGTTCTGGGATTTCAGTAGCTTCTACTGTACGTACACACACACACACACACACACACACACACACACACGCATGCGAGCACACTCATCTGACTGTAGTTAACTTCAGTGGTGTGAGTCTTACGAGGGGGCGTCGCCTGTTCTGATGCAACAGCCTGACAGTCTTGGTACTGTATGTGTGTGTGTGTGTGTGTGTGTGTGTGTGTGTGTGTGTGTGTGCGTGTGTCTATGTTCATGTCCTCTGTGTGTGTGTATGTGTGTCTTGTGTTGAGGTCAGTGTATGTATTTAAATGTATGTGAGTGTATGAGTGTTTCTGTATGTCACTGCTCTCACTGTGTTTGTGTGTGCTCGCCCTTCACTGCCTCTCACACACACACACACACACACACACACACACACACACACACACACACACTCCTGCGTGCCTGGAATACAAGGCAGGGCCTGATGGGAGGAGAAGAAAAGAGATGGCTCCCGT
The DNA here is from genome assembly GCF_051107435.1 of Chaetodon auriga. Classification (NCBI taxonomy): domain Eukaryota; kingdom Metazoa; phylum Chordata; class Actinopteri; order Chaetodontiformes; family Chaetodontidae; genus Chaetodon; species Chaetodon auriga. The sequence goes on along the minus strand of NC_135090.1, from coordinate 21,947,930 downwards.
ATCCAGGGGCAACGCAGGTAACAGGAGGATGAGTGGCGGCGCTCCACGAGCCTCGGGACACGCTGGAAGACTTCCACAGCCCCGACAGCTTCCCGAAAACACGTCGCATCACACACACAATGAAGACGTTCATTCGTCTGTCACACTCACAGAAAACCAGAAGAGAAGACGACGGCTGCAGTGTCACACACACCAGCCGCCGATTGGCTCGTTAGCTCTGACGCTGCGTCAGTCAGTGAAATCACCTGGTGGCCTGATTGGCTGGAGTTGAAACCTGCAGGTTTTTGGCTCTTTGTGACCTGCTGGTCTGCTGACACGCAGGTTAAAAGAGGTTGTTTTATAAGCAGAGTTACACTGATTGTATTCCAGCAGCTTCTTATACATTTAACCCTGACGGACAAAAGGCCTCTCCTACAACCAATAAGAGAAAATTGACAACAGCGAATCGGATCAGCTCAGGTTTTTCACGCCTCACTGATCCCGTCAGTGCAGCGGAGCGGCTTTAACCATCAGCACGCCATTAAAAGCAGGTAAAACTGTGAGTATTACTGCATCGATGAACAGGGTTTGCAGTTTCCTGGAAGAGAACGGGCGTCGTGGTCAACTCGAATTCACAGCGTTTGGATCCAACTCACATCAGAAGCAAACGTAGATCTGTGTTCGGACTCCACAGAAGAGCCTGCGGGCGTCTCATCTTTCAGCTCAGTCACTGACGCTGCTGTCAGTCTTCAGTCCACTGACTTCCACCTCTGACTGTCAGAACTGTAAAATGTGCAGGAAGTCGTCCCCAGTGCGTCCCCCCTGATCAGACTCAGGTGGTCTTCTTTCCTGTCCAGTGCCTCTGACGCAGAGGACAGTTGGCTCAGATGAGAAATGTGATGGATTGTCCTCCGCTGTCTCCTCCTCATCTCTGAGATTTAAACTTTATCTTCTTGTGGAAACTCATTAGTTCAAATTTCAAGGGAACAGAAAAAGTAATTATTGACCCAAAGTGAACCCGGTCAGACATTTTTCTGTCTGTCTTACTGAAGACAGGACACATCATTTGACTGCTCAGTTTAAGCTCCTCGACATTGACTGCCCATTAAATTTAGGCCCCAATTACTGTGTTTCATATCTGAATTGTGGCCAGCCTTCATCACACTTCAATAACTTGGACGTCTGTACTTACAGACCCGCCCAGTCATTAAAGGAGCACAGCAGTGAGGATTTTTCCTCCTCGTCTTATGTTCAACTGTGTTTTCCAAAAACATTTGGCGTTTTGTGATATCAGCTGATTTATTGCAGCATCCTCGTCTCCCCCACTGCTTCCTCTGCCTCCGCTAACGTCCAGAAGGTCATCTGAAAAGCATCTTCCAACGTTTGTTTTTCTTTGCTTTGTGTTGTTATTTCATCTCTGCAAACCGATATATTAAAGATCATTTATCAAGCAAGATACGACTAAAGTTTTCCCAACTTCTGTGTGAAAAATAGTCACGAAGGTGCTTTTTAATCTAGAAAAGTATTCAGGATGGAGATTTGTGCTTCCATTGATCTTTGCTTTGCGGACTCATAATATCATATAAGATATCAGTGTTTGAAGTAGTTTAAGGATTTGTGAGTGTTATGCTTTATATTCTCACCTTAAAACAGTTTGGTTTTAGGGAGTTTCCATCAGGTTGCTCTTGCTAAAACGTCGCAGGTGAGACGATCCTGATTGGGTATGACAGGGGCATCCTGGAAATTTCATGCAAACAAGAAACTGCAGCTGAGGTTGGCGTCGTGGGTGGAGGGCGAGAAAAACCATGAGATCATTCGCTCATTGAATCCATGAATGAATTTTAACTATAACTAACTGTGGTTTCACCGTGAATCGAGCCTCACGGTGGCACTGAACTGTAAAACCTGTCGCTGTCACAAGGCTGACAAATGCAAATTTTGTGTATTTTCACCTTGAGGCCACGCTGACCTCATGTCGAGAGACCGTCATCAGAGGACGTCGACGCTCACGTAGACCATGCAAATACTTATCTAAAGACTCGTGCATGTAAACATCTGCGATAATTGACGACATCAGACGGCAGTCCCGTAGGATACGTCAGTTTGACCACGCATGCAGCGACTCGTCATATTTGCTGAAATGTGTAAATATTGACTGTCAGGATAAGTGCGCGGCTCATTACCTGAGACAGCTCTCTGAAGTGTTGTGCCCGCTTGCAAGTGTATGTAATAAAACTCAGAAAGACATCTTCTCCCCTGAGTCTTTATTACAGAATTGCCACCACATGCTACAACCACATTTCATACTCAGAGGATACGAGCAGGATCAAATTGACAAATGAGACCCATTGGGTGTGTCTAAAAGCTCTGAAAAATCCCTTTCCGATCCCTCCACGCCGTCCTCCTTTCTGTGAAATTGATGTCAGGTTGTTTGCCGCCCTGACAGTTGAGGAGAAGAGGAGGGGAAAAGCTTTCAGCCCAGGAACTGTTCGGCTGTTTGGAGGACTCGACCTCGCCCGCTGTCGTAAACCAAGGAGTCAATATAAACGACTGAGGGAAGACGTTCAGGAAAGTCAATTTTAATTGAACCCAATTTCAACAGAAATCCCAGAAATAAATCCTCATCATGTAATAAGAGTCAGCAGACTCTGAAGTCAGCGTTTCCGGCCCAGACTGATGAGAACATCGACTCTGAAATCCCTTCAAATTAATGTTCTGCCATGTTCTTGTTCAACAAGACATTTGACCTCAGTCACCACAACAACAAGATAAAAAAAACTTATTTAGAAAGTAAAACAAAAGAAAGTTTGGAGGTTGAATTAAAACTTTATGTTGCAAAGGAAGGAAACAAAATCTCATAATCACGCCAACGGCAGTTCGTAATAAAAGAGCAGATCTGCTGTCGCCTCCCTTCTCCTTTAGCTGTTCTACTTCTGCCTAATTCTCTCTTCGGTTTTTACTTCAAATGTATTCAAAGTGATATTAAGCCATAAAGTCGAACCCGAGCGTCCAGCTTTTATGATTGAGTCGTTACAGTTTCATTAAAAACCATAACTCAGGAGTAACCCCGTCCACATTTCACATCTCCTCATTACCAGGCGGTGAAACCTCTGCACTTCCAGGTGCTCGTGTACCTGAGTATTCGATTATGGAGTGCAGAGTTTAAATATTAAATCGAGAAGTTATAGCTCTTCATTATCCGATCGGACTCATAAGATGGCTGCTGTGCAGGCAAAAATAAACGTATTTAAAGAGTTTGTGTAAATCTCAGCAGGCAGAGACACGTCGGGCCAAGTCGGTCCTTCACGAGCTCAGAGAGGGAAATGAGATAAACTGTGAACTCCAGCGTCTTCACTGCAAAGCACCACGTCGTCACACCTCTGAAGAGCTCACCAACCAGCGTCAGGCCTACCAAACCTTCATCGCACCGGACCTTCGTCATCACAGTTTGCAGTTCCAGGCACCAGATCTTCTTGGTGAAAGTCCTCCGTTTGTTCCATCCTTCCTCCTACGTCACCTGACTTCCTCCTCTGCTCTGTCATAATTACTGCAGACACTAGAGGGCGCCAAACAGTGAGGAGAGTTTGTTTTTCCTCCTGGAGCGCTGCTGCGTTGACTGGACATTTCATTTTCTTTTGTGTGTTTTGCATCGTTTCTGTATTTGCAGCTTGTTTGCTGTTAGCGTCTTTGTTTTGGCGTTCCGCAGCACGTTTCTGTTGTTTTATTTGTTTTAGATTTTTTTTTTTTGTTTATTGTTTTTGAATTAGCATCGCTTCTGAGACTGCAGCATGTTTCTCCTCATGGAGATATTTTGGCCCTTGTCGGCCACCGTGAGATACTCTGACTCAACAGAGATCAGACCAGCAACAAACTGCTGATCCTGAGAGAAAAAACTGGTGTTTTCCCACTTTAGCTGACCATCGACGTTAGAATTATCCAGAGCAGCCTTTCATATCCAAATGTTGAGTTTGTAGATGTCGTGTCGAGCTTTGAGCATCGTGGAGGCCGGAGTGAAGACAAAAATGAAGCATTTTGATTATGTCCCAACTTTTTATTTGACAGTTTCCAGCTCTGTACAGAAGCTCAGAGAGGACATAAATTAAGTGATTTTGTGTTATTTTCTGTGGTCACTAAAATCTTTTTCTTAGTTTCAGCAGAAACACAAATGTGATTCTGAGCTACACAAAATAAAAAAAAAAAAACATTTCCTGGAAGAATCTGTCTTTGGTTCTGCCTCTAAAAATAAAAGCTCACGCTGCAAACTGCTCAGTTTCTGCCCAAATTTTCCTCATCACATACTGTACACTGGATGTGACAAAGGCTATATTTAACCCAGCAAACCATTGTAAAATATGATTGTCAGTTTTGTCACATACACTCTGCCAACAACAACATGTGCAGCTAAAAACAGACGACAGATACTGAGCTGCACTGCTTTTCCTGCTGAGTGCGAGAGCTCGTATTCCTGCCGAAGATATATTTATGTATTCTTTGGATACGGTTTGGTGCCAGAGCGAAGAGTGAAACACAAAGAAAACATGCTGTTCTTTGTTTCTGTCGCTGGTAGACAAAGTGGAGAGGAAATCAGGCCACGGCGGAGACAGAGAGAGACTCGGCGAGATGGATCGACGGGAGAGAAGAGACGAGCAGAAATAAAGAGACCGAGATGGAGCCGGGGAGTTTTAGAGGGAAGTGAGAGGAGAGGTTTTTGATTGTGAGAAATGGCTGATAGACAGATAGGCTGAGGCAAAGTGAGAGCACAGACAGGGAGAGAGAGGAAAAGAGGACAAGGAGAAGGGAAAGGCTGATCGATGAAGATGTCTCTTTTCTCCTCTTCACCTTTTGAAGCCCTTTTCCACCGTTGCTCTTATTTGTCCTTATCTTCGCCCTTCGTCTCATCTTCTCCCTCACGTCTTTGTCCATTTGTCTCAGTGTTTCATTTCTTTCTTCTCTATTAGTGAAATGCTTTGACTGAAAGTAGAAGCAGTTTGAGGGAAGCTTCAAACCCTTTTTCACCTCCTGGATCTTCTGTTTTTACTCGTTTATTCACCAAGTTAATCACCATCATCGAGGAATTCATCCACACAAACCCGCCGTTCCTCTTAAAGGGGGCACACGAGGAATCAAAGGGGTTGTGAGATGATTAACAGGATAAAGAATCATTAAAGATGCAAGATTATTTATTTCTTCAGACATTTCTCTAAATGTTGCTTATTTATTTGTGAATTACTGGATGATAATAACAGGCCTGTAAAAATCACAGTGCAGATTCAACCAGTGACAGTGTGTCACAAGTAGATATTTCTTCGTTCAGAGGTCAAGAGCTGAAATGATGTGCTCTAAACCACTTGGAGCTGTCACTGAATAGAAACACACTCAAACATCTCTTTCAAACAAATGTCCATTGCTTAGAAAAGACTGTTTGCACACAAGCAGGATGCAGCGCGTTCAGTGATGCAGGCATTAACAATGTGCCTGAACCTGAAACACACACTGCTGCCATTCATCCTGTCATCATGTGATGAATCTCCCATTCAGACACAGCATCATATCACACTGTCTGCCTCTTTGAAAGTGCGTTTTCAGGGTTGGAACGCGACATTGAACTGAATTCAAAGACAGTATCTTCCCTGCATCAGCAGCTCGATCCGCTTTGTTTGCAGCTGCTTCGTTAAAATGTTTTGAGAAGTGATTGAAAAGGTGTCCTTGACCGTGCGAGCCATGGATTCTCAGGAACGTGGAGGCATCTGATCCGTCTCAGTCTCAGCTCTGACTGGCACCACATCTCAGAAAGAAACAGGATGTCCAGAGCGGGACGGTGCGACGGCCCTCTGCGACCCTGTGGCTGCTGTCTTTGCAGGACCTGGAGGTGGGCGTGGCAGAGGGTCATCAGCCAGAAGGCAACACCTGGGTTCATCAGCAGCCCCGGCACACCTGGGCCCTGTGTGCAGCGCTTCCTTTAAAAACCCTCCTGGGAGCTCCTGGTTCTCTCAGACACTTCTTGGTTTTCGGTTGACATTTGGCTGCATCGCACAACACGTACAAGCACAGGCACAAAGATGGAGTCTTTCTTAGAAAATGTCTGCTCTAACAAAGCCCCTGAACAAGAGCGAAATCATTTTTGCCATCAAAAATCACTGAGAACTTGCAGCTCCCTCGTTATTTAAGTGATGAAAAACTGAAAAAGTCATATTTTGGTTTAAAAAAATAATTCAGGAAACAAACTTGATGACCAAGATTATACAGAAATGCCACAAGTCTTATGTGGTAATGAAATATTTTTATTTCAAATCTGACTCAAAATTAAAGAATTGAATAAAGCAGAGCTACGCTTTCAGTGAACCTCGGCAAAGTAACGACGTGTCTAATTAATTTCTCCTTTTCATAACCAACAGTTTGTCTCTGAGGTGTGAACAGTGAAGTCAAGGTGATCGAGCAAATCAGGAACGGCTCGTATAAACTGACTGAATCGGTCTATTTTCTGGGCAGGTCTGATGTAATATTTGCTGCTCTCTGGGTAAACACTAAAGATAATTAGTTTTTCCTGTTTGCATTTCATAAAGCTCACACAAATGTACATTTGACTTGAGCAGCTAATAGAATATAGTTTTCAACAAAAAAGGATAAAATCTCAAAAATGTCCTGAACTTATTACCACAGAGGAGATGAGGTGCAGCGGTCTGACGGAGAGGATGAATGTAAGACAGCAGATGAAAGGAGGGAGAGTGAGAAGGTTAAGCTTCAGAGAGAGCGGCGGCGGCGATGCTCTTCCTCAGCCTCATTGGATTTTCATCTTTTTATCTCGTAGTCTCGATGGTAACCCTCTCAACCAGGACCTGATCTTCAACAGCAGCACTGACGCTGTCAGACATCAACATTTAGGTCTTTAAGTATCTGAATTTCCACAAAACAGACAGTTTAAACTGCATCAGGACATGTTTCTGAGAATCAGCGGCTCATTTCTACTGAGGAACTCACAGACTTTCCTTCATCAGATGATCATAAACACGAGTTAGCGCCGTGTCTGCTGGCTGTGGGGATCGGCAGCATGCTAACATGTTAGCAATATCAGCTTCAGGTGATAACATTTACAGTTTGTCCCACTGCTCCCAAATGACCCAGAAAATCAAATAACGCACGTCCACAGAGTTTGTTTCATACTTTTTAAGGCTGTCTTTCACTTGGTTGCATCACTTTTGGTTTTGTTTATTTATCCAAATGACACCTGTTGCTAAATAATTCATGGGGGTGCGCTGTGGTGGAGTAGCTTTCTACCAAACACGTACGGACCACGTACCAGCTCCTCTGAGGACCCAACAACCCGCAGTCAAAGCAAGGCTGGACTCGTCGATTGGAGGCGACAGCAGAGCAGAGACGTCTCAGCGATACGACACCAGAAGACAATAGAGCGTGACACATGGTGAGGGGACGGCAGGGCCGCGTGGAGGGGCAGCCGGCTGATGATGAGCAGGAGATCAGAAATCAAAGAGCGAGCCGGAGAGGTGCGCGGTCAAATACAGCTGCTGTCACTCTGTCCGTTCTGCTGAGAGAAGGCCTGAAATGAAAACTGACATCTGAAACGCACCGTCGTGAAGGAAACCGTCATCCTCACAGAATCTGACTCCTGAGACGTTTCAGATCAGACACACTTCCAGCTTCAGGTCATGTTTCTGCTGCTTTACGTGTGAGACATATTAGCAGTGACTGTGTCTGCAGGTGAGGTCATACCACTGAACACAAACTGCAGAGCAGCATTTATTAGCATGCTCGTGTGGAAGAGGAAGAAGCTCCGAGAGAACTCAAAGAAACGTGAGGCATAAAAGAAAACACAACAAAAAGGTTGAATTATTCAGTGGAGGCACCTTTTATGGACGTTAATCCTCAATTTCTTCCCTTGGATATAAAAGAAGCGAGAAGGTGTGTTTGTTGTTCCTTAAGAGGGAAATATTCTGAATTTCTTTGAGAATAATTGGAAATTTGGTTAAAGGGTGGATGCATTAAGAATATTTAGAAAATCTGATCCTACACATACGACGTGTGTTCATGGTTATTTCTATTCCTCCCGTGGGCTGCAGTATGATGCACACGCATTTCTGCACAAAGCATCCATGTTTAGAAGAAGACTTTTATTGTTTGTGCCTCCGGAGACGCATCCTGTCCACGTCTACCCTGTTTTACACTCTTTCATTTGGTGTGTTGCCTCCAGGTGAACAGCTGGTATTTCATGCACTTGAACACATAAGATGATTAAACAAGCCATGTAATTTTAAAAGCCAAGTGACCTCCTGTCCTTGCATTACTGCGTCCGTCCACTAAATTATTTTATCGCCGGCTTGACAGTTTGTACATTTTAATGTGCGTGACCTGAACATAATGGCTGACCTCCCCTGATAACACTAACGATGCGTGGACAGTTCTTCAGTGTGTGCAGCCTCTACCTGAGTCTGATAACAGTGTGAACCTGCTGCAGGGAGGTTTTTATTTCACAAATCACGTCATTTCATCGATTCAATCTTCTCTGGTCAGGGAAAAAGGCTGCAGTGATGTGTTTTCACTGCTTCAAATGAGAGCACGAAACAAAAAGAGTGGACTTTCTGACCATTTCACACGATGTTTATGAGCACGTTTGGCTTCTGCATCCTTAAAATGAAGCACAGTGTACTTAGACTTCTGCCACAGGCTGCACATGCATGACTGGAGAATTAAAGAGTAATTTTCCCCTTCACAGGTTGTTTCTTTTGGGCAATTATCAGGGTGTGTTCAGCAGCTGTGAAATAGTTAGTGTTTTACCAAAAAACAAAGACATGCAGAAATGATTTTAATATTAAATTTGTGTGTCTCAAAGTCCTTAGAATTACCCACTGAGCCCCTGAGAGGTCTTAGTGGGATGAGTTAGCTTGGAGAAATTAGCAAGAAAACAATTTTTACAATCTCCAAACAGATATTACAAAGCAGCGGTTCAGAAACCCTCTGCTCCACGAGGCGGCACGTTGTCACAGGGTTGCTTTGAGCTAAATGCTAATGCTAACATGCTCGCCACGACAATGCTAATGCTGCACCTCCACTCAAACTCCTGAAGTTCTCGGACTCATCTCTGGTGGGGATGAGTCCACCTAGAGGAGCGAGTCTGACCATGTGCAGGTGCAACTTGAAGCTCAGTGCTGTGCAGACGTTAGCGATGGTCGTGCATTACAGAGAGACCCCAGCCTCACCCGCCCATCACGCTGTGTAACTCCAAAGACGACACTGCAGAGTGCTTCTGTTTCTGAGACACTATCATCTCCCAGGACCTCAAGTGAACATCACCTCCAGGCGTACGGGGGGGTGGACCCCTCCCACCCCAGAAACAAACTTCCAGCAGGAGGCTTCGCTCCCACTTGGCAGTAAAACTGATTCTGACTCTTAATTTGTAATTAAAAAACAGGAAGGAAACTGTTGCAGAAGTCATCCCAGCACGTTCTCCTCTAACGTGTTTTCATATTTATTCAGCTCACATCACACGACGAGTGCAGCAGGTTTGACTTTCATGGCAGCAGCTGCAGGTGTTACAGTTGTCAAATAGTGGATGGCTCATTTTGGAGAGGAAGTTGTCAAAGTTGTCACCTTCTCTGTGTTCTCGCAGTCGTCCCTTCCTCAGAAACAGCTAACCTCACTCCGCCTTAAGGAACCTGTGAAGGCGATAATTTGGGAACTTGTTAAGACCGTGAAACAAGCGAGCACTATGGAGGGTAAATTAACAGCTTCCTGCTCCGGCTCCTGACTTTTCTGTGTTTCCTGTCACTTGACTTTCAGCTCGAGAGCACAGAAACTCGACTTTGAGGAGTTTCCTCTTATACAGTGAAAACGCTGCTGCCCATCAGAGCTGGAGAGCTTTTTAACTTGAATGTGTCATTATTGAAAGTATGCAGAAACCTTTTGTGTCTGTGTGCTTCTGGGCAAATTTGAAACTGGGTGGTCCATATTTGTTTTGGTGACTCACCACCTGAATAAATCACTTTGTCTGGACTGACTGGATTGATTGAATAAACATCTCCAAACCTTCTGATCGCATTGCTGCGGTGGCCTCTAAGAAAATTGACTTTCGCTTTGCATATTTTCAATCTGCACACAAACAAACCTGAAAATAGCCAAAAAAAAGGTTTGCTGTAGGGGAAGGTGTGAAGTTATGGAGCCTTCCTGTGGTTAATAAATAATGAATGAGTGCAGTGCTGCAGCCCTGGCTGTGGTCCCACCACTCCCACTCACCTGTGCCTGATGCACACACCCACCTGCACACCTGCTCTTCATTCTCATCAGTCTCTCAGTATAAATACAGACGTCTTCCTCAGCTCGTGTTTTCAGTTTTCTCTCCCTGATTATTTTTGTCTTTCTAACCTCTGCCTTAAATCCAGCCTCCCCCTGTTCTGCCGCTGAGTCCCAGCTTTGAGTCCAAATATCTTCCAGAATTTTATATGAGGAGCAGCAAACAAATGCAAAGATGAACAAGGTTTGGGGCTCTCACTGCTCTGTGCACTCTGATTTTTCTTTTCTTTTTTGCTCACCACATGGAAACGCTCCAAATGACACAAAGAACGAAGTAATATTTTCAAATCAAAAATTGTGTTTAGCACTACAGATGGTTGCCTGATTGTCCTTTATGCACATAAACTAACGAATCCCGTAAAAGCCGACATCACCAGGAATAAACCACGAAGACATCTCGTGACAGCAGTTTTATTTTCATTCCAATAAAGCACACTCTGCAGTTCGAAAGCCCGAACTCTCAGCACACACTGAATCATTTGTATTGATCAATAAACCTATCAAGCTGCTGCAGATATAATATTATGGTCATTGTGGGCAATGGTGCAGGAAAAACCTGAGCTGGCCCCACACTAGAGGATAACTGGGCTGATCCTGGGTCTGATTCGCCCTCCTGACTGCTCTCGTCTCCAGGCTGGTCTGAACAGTATTTGCTCAAATGATCCTGTAGTGTGAAGAGTTTAAAGACATGCAGACATGAAGGAAAAGATGGTGGCTCGACTTAAAGGTTAGACACGACAATGCCAGCGACTGGAACAGAGTCTCCCTGATTTTGGATGCTAAATATCAAACATGATTGAAATCCTGCAGTATGAAAGAACGGCAACGGAATATTGAGCACATTGATTCTTCTCAGCCACAGTTTTTCTCTGTTTGTCTGATTTTTAGTGAAAACACAGCACATACGAGTGCAACCAGCTGACAGCGACAGTCTGCCTCCATGTTTGTCTTTGTGTGGTCCTGCGTCTGGACTGCATCATCTGCTGTGTGTTCTTAAGATTAAAATATGAATAAAATGCTCATGTGACGTCTGTGATCTTCCACATTTTTAAAGTAAAAATCTGTCGGTCCTCTGGTGTCACCAGGCATCACTTTCTCCTTTTTTTTATCTGGTCATAGCAGATAATAATCCCCTCGCTGACCAGCGGAGGGCAGCCTGGTTGGAGTTCGTGCTCCCCATCAGCACCAGGCAAATGAAAAAGAGCATCTAGTGAGAGAAAAATCATCACACACACACACACCTGCACACGGACTGCACGTGATCAGAAAGCTCATGTGGTATCCACCTACAGTCTCATGAAACACTTCTACATGAACAATAGCCTTTAAAGCGTCGTCATATACGCACACCTATCCCACAGATGAGATTGAAAACCTTCTAATGCACTGAGCTCAGGTTGACCTTTGACCCTCCCCGCTGCAGCGCAAGGTCTGGTCTGATTTAACACTGATTGCAGCATCACGCACCTGATGGGGAGCCTGAGATGAACCACAACTGTCCCATGAATGATCGATCTCTACTTACAGTGAGGCGAAGTGAAACGGACATGAGATGACGGGGAGGCAGGAGCCGCCGTGAGCTTTAATCTGCTGTTCTAACACTCGTCAGCTCTCAGGCCTCCCACCTGATGCCTGCAGGGATTTTGCTTCATCCAAAAGAGCGCTGACGCAGGGTGAGAGCGCCCTGGCTGCATTCAGTGACGAGGTCTGGCTCACGCTTGGTGCTCCAGCTCATCCCAGAGGTGCTGGATGGGGCTGAAGTCACGGTTCTGTGCAGGTCAGTCAAGTTCCTGCACAGCAAACTGGGAAAACAATTTCCTCCTGGAGCTGTTTTCTGCATGAGGGGCTCATGATGCTCAGCAGGAAAGACACAAAGACACCAGCTGTTAACACTCAGATCAGTAATCAATAAGCTTCATCACCTTTCCTGAAAGGCAACATCTCAGCTGAGGGCAGCAGCTGAAGCATACTTTGATTATCTGCTCCCCCGTGCTTGCACTTCAGTATCCCCTCCACTAGAGGGTGCCAGATGCAGCGGTTTTCCCAGTCAGAGAAGGACGGAGGGAAATTCTTCCTTGCACTGCTTTTCTGACTACCTGCTTGAGTGACTTACTCACTGCTGCAGCTTGACCTAATAAATCACATTAGCGGGGCCGGCGGTGTAATTACTGGCCAGCTGTCGCGCCTCTTTCTTAACTCTGGGCTGGACTGTGTGGACTGGACCGCAGGAGAGTCAGCAAAGTGGAAAGGACAGAAATCCAATGGAGCGGACTGGAGACTCTGTTACAGTGAAGGGAGAATGAGATGGGAAGTGCCACAATCCAGATCAGAGCTGCCGCAGCTCCACAGCCGAGATGACAACTCTACTGTGCTGTCAGGGGCCGTCAGGTCTCATTTGTGTGTGTGTGTGTGTGTGTGTGTGTGTGTGTGTGTGTGTGTGTGTGTGTGTTTGTGTGTGTGTGTGTGCGCGCACTTGCAGATCTCTATGTGAGAGCCATTTTCATTTCCAGACCTTGGGAGTGAGGACATTTTGAAGGAAGGTCATTTTTAATCTCTTTACAACGAATGTAAGATTTAGAAATACTTCATTAGGACAGTGTGACAGTACAAATGGTTCCTGTGAGGCTTTAGACTTCAGACTCATTTTGTATTTTGCTTTTGCTGCTGCGTCCTCGTTTAGTTGCAGTGAGTCAGCTGATTCATACACCAACAGAGAGAAAGATACTGAGACCTGAGGCAGAAACGAGTCACCGGAAATCACTGTTTGTTACAGTTTGGATTGTGTTTTCAGACCGTGTGGGTTGTACGTTTGTTTGTCTTCGCTCTCTCTTCCTGTACTGGGAGGTTTGTTTAACCTCTCAGACTTGTTGCTTGTCGCGTCTATTTTCAGCAATTTTATCACATTCTGAGATGTCAGCAATTACATTAGAGAGCACAGCGTTAGCAGAACTGATAAAAATAAAACCCAAGTTGTACAAAAAGTAAACTAGTTTTCTTACCTGAAAATGACTTTTCTGCTCCAGCTGTACTGAATTATTGGATAAATTGGCAGATATGCCATCAGTCCTCCTGCCTCTAAGTGTCAGTTAGAAAGACAGGTTTGGGTAAATGTCTCTGCTACAGGGATGCAGTTCTCTTATTTCCACTATAAAAAGACTGCAGGAGCTGAACCCTGAATCAGTGCAGTTCAAACAGAGCAGACTGAGTTACCTTATTGAACCTGTGAGTCACAACGTTAATATGAAAACAGCTCGACCTTCTGAGCTGCACGCTGGAGGAACATGGAGTCTTCCAGAAACAGCAGATGTATGCGAAAGTATTCAACAGAAGCGTGAATGCAGTGACACAGACAAACAGCTTCTACCTGCTGCTCGGCTGATTGTTCGCAAACTGGCTTTCAGTTCACACCAAAGGCAAAGACCAATGAGAGTCCAGGCCGTGCTGCGTGTGTCCAATCACACAGAAGGGCTCGTGCTGATGTCTCAATCGCACGAGGCGTGTCGCAAACAGACGCCCGCTGAGCCTTTCCAGACCCAGATGAGTGGAGTGTGTCTGCCGGTGCGAGGTCTCCATTACGAGGAGCCGCTGTCATTTTTCAACTCGTCTTCATCCACAGCTGATGTTTGAAATACGCAGCGCTCGGACAGCAAAGTCAGACTGAGATCAGGACTTGAAGGACCTTGAAGAGACGAGGACAATAAACTTCCTTTAATCTCATCCCACGGCGCGAAATAAAGTCAGAGCTGACTGCCGAATACTGGGATCTGCAGGAGGGCAGGAGAGTGTGTGTGTGTGTGTGTGTGTGTGTGTGTGTGTGTGTGTGTGTGTGTGTGTATGCATGTCCATGGTTGTCTGTTGTTGTGCATGGATGCTGACATTTGTGTGTGCATGTGTGTGTGTGTGCGTGCACAGGTGAAGCCTTGGCTGATGACAGTCTGCAGGAGATCCAGCCCCCCCCCCCCCCCCCCCCAGCCCGGCTGCATCAGAGAGAGAAGAGGAGACGAGCAGCAATGAGGAAGATGGAGGAGGCTGAAAATGGCAGCAATATATTGTGATATAATGTGAGTCTCTCAGAGTGTGTGTGTGTGTGTGTGTGTGTGTGTGACACTCTGATAAGTATAAATAACTTTGTATTTGTCCTCCCTAACGACACACATAAGCGTCTTGTGATCTGACACCTCTGTAGTGACGGTTTGTTTGGCTGTAGGCACTAAAAAAAGACGGTTAATGATGTGAAAAAGCTTCTTTTGAGGGTCAAATGAAGTCGGTTCATGTTGAATAATCATCACATCATCGTCATGGCTGAAACACACCTGTGCTGCCTGTCAGCAGGAGCAGTGAAGCAACCAGCTGACCTCTGTGTGGAAGTCTGGGCCTGCTCTCTCTGCTGACCTCAGCAGGACTTGGCTCAGGTGTTCTGCAGATGTTCTTTTCTTTTTTGGGTGTTTGCTGAAATGATGCTGACGTTTGTCTCAAGCTAACATTTAGCAAACAGCCGGTGAAAAACACACAGCAGCTTTAACGAATAAAGGGACGTTCCCCTGAAAATGAGTAATCTCGAAGGGCGGGCCGGCCTTTCAGCGGCGTGACGCTGCCGTACATCAACGCAGCAATTAAAACCAGTTAATTAATGGACGCGTTAACGAGCTTTGGGTTTCATAACAGGATCGTTAACCGGCCGGTGAAAGCCAACACACTGAGTCTTTCCACGTGTCACCTCCAGGTTTGCTGCGGTAGTGTGTGTTTGGTGTGTGTGTTGTGTGTTGGGGTGATAAAATGGCCACCTTGCACACGCTGCATCATACGTGACCACGCCCACCTGGAGCAGCTCGTGGTGACACCTGACAGAAGGTTATATGATAGGAGATATTCACGTCAGTCTGACAACATTTAGAGAGTCAAGAAGAGCCACAAACTGAATCATGTTATCCCCATTCAGATTAGCCGAGGGCTAAAGTTAGCCGGGCTGAGGTTAGCTGTGCATCAACGGTATGAGATGCCTTCCAGCACGTTAACATGAAACGGTCATAGTTTGGTTTGGCTTTGTTTGCCTTCATGATGCAAGTTTAAGTGGAAACAGACAACTTTCATCCCCCCGAAAGAGCAACAGAAGAAGAAAATGTTAGGAAGAAAAGCATCATTCATTCACTTAATTTAGAATGGACGAACGGTGCCAGCCGGACAGGATCACCAGTCAGCCTTCATTTCCATGTTATGCAGAATCGACGAGCTTTGCACATTTGCACACACAGAAGCTTAAATCAAATGTCCAAACATGTCAATCACAGGTGAACAGTTAACCTCCATGATGGCCTCTGCTGCAGGTGACAGGTGTGCTGCGTCTCTCTGTGAGACAGAACTCTGAACATGATGAGCACGTCAACAGGAAAATAGTTTGCTGCCAGCTAGTGGTCAGACGCCGCCACTACACCTGCATTCATTTTATTTTCTTCTGATACTTGTGAGGCGTGAATGATGGTGCTTGTGTATGAGTGCAAGAGAAAACACACACACACACACACACACACACACACACACACACACAGTGTTCTGAAACAAGTGAATATTCAGCTGTTTTAAAAAGGAAAAGGTTTCAAAAGCATGCAAACAAATGAGCAGAAATTACTTCAAACATTTACATAAGTAAAAATTTGACATGGGGGACATGAGGTCACACAAGTTCAAGATCATCGACACACACACACACACACACACACACTCAAGGTCCAGCCTCCAGTCCTGCAGCCTGTCACAGATGTGCCTGCACTAAGTGGCCGAAGGCTAGAAAACATTCAGACATTCAGTCTCTCATCTGGCTGAGCAGGAGGCCCTAAATGGGTCAGAGGCATCGTAGACCTGAACACACACACACACTCACACACACACACACACACACACACACACACACACACACACAGTGAAGCAGCCATATTTTAATATTCATAGGTCACATTTCAGAATTTTCTCAGGGAAGTAACCTTGAAAATCATCATTTGTCCAAGTCTGTCTTATGAGTTCTGACAGAATTGATGGCATCATTCTGTCATTACGTAATTCGGTTTAGCATGAGCGTTAGCATTAGCAGCATTAGCAGCTTTTTAAGTGTGTGTGTGTGTGTGTGTGAGGGCGTGGAGGGAAGCAGTCAGTTCAGAGCTTCAGGTCCCTTCAGGCCTTTCCAGCGTCTGCCGACTGAACGTGGCTGCAGGCGTTTCTCTCAGGCGAGGAAGAGGAGGCTGCTGCTCATCACGCTCCTCTTTTCAAACCAAAGCACGTCCACTAACGCAAATAAAAACACGAACATCTGCTTTTTGATGCTTTCATGGAACATGAGGAACACTCGCTCGGGGAGATGGACTCGTTGGCGATCACATTCAGACTTTAGCGGCGGCTAAGAGTTAGCTTAGCATTTAACGTGTATGTAATTAAATACAACACGTAATCTCCTCTAAACATTTACAACTTTTTTAACATATTTTTTATAAATTTAATATACAGTTGATGTCACTAGATTGATTTAATTCACATTTGAGGTGAGCATCCATGTATTGGACTGCTGTGCAGTGATTATTAGCTGCACAAAGTCTCCATTATTCACCTCTACCTCCTACAGAGAGCCTAATGTCACTCAACATACTGCATACTAATATTACCATATGGAGCAGGATCTCATGGAGGTACATTAACATTTGTTGGATGAATATAAATGTCACATATGATGCAGACTCGATCATGTTTTTCGTGTCAAAGGTGTTTTGTATATTATAGCTGTACAGTTCCAAATTCACTCGCAGTAGTACGAAAACACTGTAATTTATTATCATATATGACTCATGCAATTATTTTTCCTTTTCCTTTGAGAAACTGAGCCATCCTTTCTCAAGGCAACACTATTATTATACTCTACTATGTGCATATATAGCTGATTTTATTCAGTATCCTTTTTCACTGTCGTTTTTGTTTCTTCTCTACGTCTCTTTTATTCTACAACAACTTAATTTCCCCAGCGTGGGATCAATAATGTTTTATCTTGTCTTGTCTTGATGATTTCAAACTGAGCAGTTAAGCTTGAAAAGCCAAGCTGGCAGGAAATTTCGGGAATCAAGACGTACATCTTCAGAGGATTGAAACGCCAACCAAAAGCCAACGAAAACAATCATTTTGCATGACTTCAGTCAGTAAGTACGGTGACAATTTCATTATTTAAGCTTTAATAATCTCTATTTATTGTAGAATATGTCACAAAAATACCAGTTTGCATGAAGTTATACAAACTAGAGATGATGGAGTTGGTTATTGATTATTTGAAAAACGCCCATGGTTGGCAGCGTGACTGCTGACGCTCCGGAGTCATTGCAGACACTTGAGGACAGGGGGCAGTGTCACTTCTTATGTAACTGCCACCACGTCAGCGCGCCTCATTTCTGCCTCCGGTCTGATCGCTGCCATATTTCACTTCAAGTGTTTGGAAGCTCTTGGACGGAAGCAGCCCGAGGCGGCTGCTGCTGCCTCCGACAGCATTTCCTCACACAAAGTTCAAATCAGTTTGCATATTAGAGCTCCGGCAGCAGGAGATCCTCACGCGCTGCACGCCTTCACCGCGCACCTCTGACTTCCTCATTTGCAATTTGTCTCACCGTTTTGCTCCTATTAATCCTTGTTCTTGGCTGCTTTATCAGCGAGGCTCGAAAGTTGTGTGATAAGAGGCGCTGACGCCATAGTGGGAATAAATTAAGAGGATCCACGCTGTTGTTTCTGCAGAGACTTTCCCTGCTGTGATACAGTACATGGAAGTTGGAAGGATTAAGAGAAAGAGAAAAGCCTGAGCCAAAGCATAATGCCTCTTTGAAATCCTCCGCACCCTCTGCAGACAACTAATTTCCCTCTCTACTTAAATCCACTCTGTCTTCCTCCCTCTCTGTCTTCCTCTTCCTCCATCTCTCT
This sequence comes from Chaetodon auriga, assembly GCF_051107435.1. NCBI lineage: Eukaryota > Metazoa > Chordata > Actinopteri > Chaetodontiformes > Chaetodontidae > Chaetodon > Chaetodon auriga. Next base: position 21,929,708 of record NC_135090.1, on the reverse strand, counting down.
ATCTCTTTCTCCCACGGCGGCTCTCCTCTCTTCGCCTTCTTGTCTTCCCGCGTCTCTCTGCGCTGCTCATAATGTCAATGCTAACTCGTGTTGACATCATGTATATGATGTTTGTGTTCCTGTGACTAAGCTGATCTCACCGGCTGATTTCCTTCATTTAAACAGCACAGAAAACGTTCTGCTCGGTGAATAGGCAGAAATTTGTCCTGTGAAATTGGCGCACAAACATACCATCAGCTAAGAAATCTTTACATACCAGCACATTTAATGCAATTATCAGTACAAAAATAATGGCTTCTTGCTCCGTCTGTCTGAACTTGCTGTGATCGGCTTACGGGGGGGAATGACAGATGACTGGAGGCCGATCAGCCAATGTGAGGGGCTGGTTTTTGGAGGGTTTAGCCTCCACCTCATCTCCGCCTTCACTCTCTTGGCAGGCATTCTGCCGTCTGTTCTTATTGTTCTCTCTGTCCTTCACCACCTCCCTCCCCTCTCTCCTCTCGCTCACCTCTCCTTCGTCCTCCCTCCTCTTCCTTCGCTCTACAGCAACAATCATAATTGGTGCAGAGACGTGCAAAACAGTATTGACAGCTCACGCGGCAACAACAGTAATGGGCATGCTGACACATGTTTTTCAAGGACGCACGGTGCGACAGTGCACAGGTTACTTATGAATGTGTCTGCATATCTGACGTTCAATAACTGGGCTTATGCTTTGCTAATGTCGAGATTCTGGACAAAGAGTCAAGTCATATTGATTTCCTTTAATCTCTATTGGTCACCGGTGGAGGCTGACAAAGGTTATGTGAAGAGACAAAGTTCTGACGTCACTTCAGGGTTCGCCGCTTTCCAAAGCTCCTCTAACACAATGAAATCTTAACTACATGCTCTTCTGCAGCACTCGCTCTTTGAATCTGAACCCTGTCACAATTTTAATGACAGGAATTCATTTAACATTAAAAAACTGCAGCATTCACACCTTCACTGACTGATGTTGGATGCATGTTATACAGTTTCGTCTGCATTCTCGTCTGTACAGAAGTTGCCTTCGACTTCCTGGCAGAAGTTTTTTGAACGGGAGGCTAAACTCTGTCTCTCTCTGTCTGTCACGCAGCTCCACTGACGGGATTGGCTCCACCTGAGCACACCTGAGGATCATCACACCCACCTGCTCTCCAGTACTTAAACCGCGGCTGTGCACACAGAATCATCTGTTGTGAACAGCGCTAACAGTCGTCTCCAGTTTGGAAGCTGCCTGTTTGTACAGCTGCTTACCTGCCTGACGCTCTCGTCTCTCGCCTGTCTCGGGTTTATTTCCAGTCCTGCTCTGGAGCGTGTCAATGTGAATTCATCGGCTTTGAGTACAAAGTCTGGACTGCCTTCCCTTTCTCGTCTCAAGATAACTGTTGGATCGTCTTGACTCGTCTGTTACTCATCTCACTGTTCCTTTCAGACCTCCCCGTCTCAGTGTCTTTGTGCAGCCTTTTGGGTCCTATGATGGAAATATTATACGATATAACTGTTTTTCTGCTACCTCTGTCTAAACAAACGGAGGGAACCACATGGCAGACAAGTTGCTTTGCAGGGCAGGACTTTTGGTTTTCTTACTTGTCTGTCTTCTCACTTTTGGAGCAGGACATGGACGTTCTGTCTGCTTAAGCTACCAGTTATTCGACATTAAATGAAGCTTCACTACATGTAAGAGAAATGAAAGCTGAACAGCAACATCTCAACAGGAGTTTTCTCCATTGAAGCTATGTTTTTTTCAAAAAATTGAAATAACTTTGATTCAGAGAACAGCAGTGCTACCAGCACGCTGCTGAGAAATGTATTCAAGCTAGTAATGCTATTTGTTCTGCCACTGCTGCCCTGCGCTGCTCGTGTCCAGCAGCTAAACTGAATTCTTTCTAGATGGAACTCACTCACTTCAGAATTTACAACCTGCTCCATGCTTGCTAAAATGTAGACCTAATTAGACCATTTTGGGCTAATTTTAGACTAATTATGTGGTTCACAGAAGGTGTATCAAACCAGAGAAAGCCCTGTGTCGATGTTCTGGTGTCTGTGTTTCCGTTCCAAACCTCTTGGTGATGTGTACTGTGGGTGCTGTAATGCAAATGACAAACCGCCTCGTCTTGATTAAAGGCAAAAATGGAAATAATAAAAATGTATTATTACACATTCGTCTGTGTGATTGATCCACCAGAGAGCATAATCACATCTGATGTTTGCAGGCTATTGCTCTACTTGTACAATATTCTTAATCTCATTACACTGCGTGTTTTCTCTGTATAATCTGCATGAATTGCACCGCGGCCCTCTCCTGTGTCTCTGCTCTTCTTATCACCCATCTGCTCTCCACCTTCCTCCCTGTTTCTTGCCTTTTTCCTGACTGTCCTTTGAAGATGCTGACCTTCCTGTTTAAGACTGTCGAAGCAGCAAAATCACTCCTTTCTGCTTCAATCTGCCTCTGTCATCCCCCCCTCCCTTGATCCTCTCCCTCTATCCTATAGTTTAGCTCAGTTTGCTTCATTTGCCAGTTCATAAAGTGCAGCGCAAGAGCATGTGCATTTTAAAAAGGAGGATGATGTGAAGCCCTTTCTCAGCATCAGTATCTCATTAGTTTTGATTCTTTAATATGCAGTATCACCACCAGAGTGTTGAGGCTTTAGTATGCTTCAAACGAGCAAGGTTGTACAAAAATGTTAATACCTGATCAAGGTGGGGCAAGAGCCTGCTATGAATGGGGATAACAGTGCACACCAGCTCACCTCAAAGGTATTTATGAGCTTGGACTCGGTGGTACACAAGAAAATTAAGAGAAGCAGTTGTTTGAAGAGCGGAGACACATTATTTTAATACCGTGCTTTAAAACCGGAGCTAACGAGGTGTCCTTCAATACACCAATCAATCTGCCTCTGTTTACTTCTCTTTGAAACTTGTTAAAAAATTAATTTAAAGTGGAGAATCTGCCGCTGTTATCATTATAAACTGCGTACATGATGTTCAGTTCTGGGGTGGAACAGTAACTACAGCTTTGTGAGCGGACGATTCCAACTCAAGTGCTGCTGAAAGCTCGATTTCTCTTCCTCAAGAAGAAGCTTTGAAAACTTTTAACTGCATTTCCTCAGGGAGAGCAGCAGCGTCCCCGGTATCAGCAGCAGCGTTAGCCTTTGCTTTGCTCTTGAAAAACATGTATTTTCATATTTGTTATGTTTTTCCATCACTCAGTCCCTCGGTGCCTCTTTTCCAGTCCGTCTCTGTCATGTCTAATAAATGTAATTAATTTGTCTGTTAGTATTCGGCTCACGCTGTTTTCTCCTCTCCCTTCCCGTTGCTCTTCTTTTAACTCCAACTGCTCCTCATCAGCCTCCTCTTGTCCTCGCATCACCCCAGCTTTCCTCCTTTCATCTGTTCATCTTTTCCTAATCCAGTGTCCTCCGTCTTTCCTTCCCGTCCTCCTCCATCCTTTCTGTCTTTCCTACACCTCCTCCGTTTCTCTCTCAGTTCTTCACTTTTCTTTTGCTTTCCATCATTTTCTCTAATCACACCAACACCTTGTTCGCTCACTGTCAGACCTCTTCCTCTGATTTTATAATCTCTCCCTCACTGTTTCCTTCCCTCCATCCGTCACCTCTTTTATTTTCCTGGTGGAATTTCTCTGAAATCGCTCCTGTCACAGATAATGACTCTGACAGTATTCAAAACAAGCTTTTGTGAAGCAAAGATGGAGGTTTCCAGCCAGGTGTGCTGCTGTCCTACAGTGCATCATTCTTCTTACACGCATCAGGAACAACATCATCGACATCCATCATGTGTTCCTGTGGTGGTGCAGCCTGTATTTTCTCATTTCTGGGCCGAGTTTAAGAGTTGATATGTTAAAACTTGATTCCTCTTTGCTCTGGTTTGGTCCCTATCGACTTGGTTCCCAGCTTCTCCTGAAAATGGGCTCGATAAGGGTGAATTCTACAGTAAATGTGCCATAAAACACAAACAATTAGTGTAGAGAGTCTAAAAAGCTCTTTAGAGCGGCAGAGGTGTTGGATAGTATCTTTGGTTTGTTACGAGCAGCACCTCTCACATTACACATAATCACTTGATTTAATGTTAACATAAAAACTTGATAAGGGGAGCTTTGAAGTTCTATTGCAGCCATTTTGCAGAAGAGGCAGAGACTCGTTTCTGCACCAACAGAAGCCTCAACTGACCAGAATGCAATGCAGACACAAAACAGGAAGCGATTTGTGCGACATGATTAGCTAGAGGTTGCTTGGCTATTGAAAACATCTCAGTATCGCTTTGACTGAAACACAGAGCTGAATGCTAATTCAACCCTTTAGTCTTTTTACTGTTTCTAAAAACATTGTAGGGAATGTTTGACGTGCAGACATCAAACTGTTCGAGGCTGCGTGGTTTAACACAAGGATCTGATGCATTTCGTTCCACTTGACTACAGTCAGATTACCCAGGGTGCATGTTGATGCTACGTGCAGGTAAACACAAACATGAAAGTGCGGCACAAACACGGGATACAATGAGAGCAGCGTGTACGCAGGCAGATCACACACATGCAAATATACTGTAAGCACAAACACACTTGAGTCATTTGACATTTACATCTTGTTGTGGTTGTACAGCTCCGTGCACGAGCTTAGTCTGACATTTGCACGAGGCTCCAAACTGCAGTACAAATGGCACAGAGATGTCAGGGACGCCACATTCCCGTGTAGATGAATCACTAATGTTAATAATTTATGCACATTCTCCACCTAGAATTAATGTTTGTTTGCTGTGTGATGGTGTCGGTATGTGACACCTGCCAGAAAACCTTTTCTTCCGCTCTCCTGAGTGAAAGTCCCGTGTTTTAAAGAGGACCGTGTGTGTCTATTTTTCAAACTATTTCCTCTCCAGTTACAAAAATGCAGTGTGATGAATAAATAAATGGAGGCAGAAAACAAGCAAACAATGTATAAAATTTACAGACTGAAAACAAAAGTCATAAAATAGACAAAAGTGACAAAAGATGAACTGTGTGTTCAACTCAATTCAAATGTTCGTATCTTGTATTCTTAACAGAAATCCAGCCTTCTGAAACAGCATCCATTACTGCACCACGCCGACAAACTGCAGATGTAACTGTCCTTCATTACACATCAGCAGTGTCTGCAGTCCACTGATTTAGAAACCCTCAGTTTCTGTGCAATAGCTCATGTGGAGATCAATGTACAGCTGGCTATATATAGCACTGCTTGTGTATTGGATTTCCCTGGCAGGGAGCTAAAAATAGAGTGAGGGGCGAGGAAAGAGGGGGCGAGAGGGACCCCATAGGAATAAGACAAACACAGAAGTATAAAGGAGGAGGAGGAGGGTCTGCATGGACTCTGCTGGCTGTACTTGCTATGCAGTGTTTATTTCACCCTTTTCTCCCCTGCTGAGTTTTGCTGTTGGTGTATTTGTGTTCACAGGCTCGAGTGAAGTGAAATAACTGTCCATAACTGCCTGTTTTTATAATCTCACCGTCACATTTCTTCCTCACCTGTTTGTCATTGATGTTTTTATGAGTAAACAGCAAAATTGGTAATGACAGTGGGTGTGTGACGGGGGTTTTAAACCCTGGACAGAGTTACATTTGTGGATCAGTGCCCACTTATCCCTTTAGCACCTTGGTGCCGAGGGAGTTTTACTTCAGTTACTCCACCGTGGAGCTCTTAAAGGATGCCTCAGGCAGAAGTAGTAGGTTTCCATGTCCGCTGGGAGGTTTTTACGAGCTGCGCTAAGCAGAAGCTTGTGTTCAGTGCTGATCGAGCTGCTGCTGCTGCTGCAAGTAGCCTCTCTGGCTGCCAGCTGCATGCTTTGCATCTGGACATGAGGTTGGTCAGGATTCAGGAGACGTATCCTCATAGAATTTCTGTGTATAGATAAATTCTTCACGATCGACTTTGAAATAGATGTAAAGGTTAAAGCTGTTTAATTATCGATTAACCTGTACATTATTAGCTTGATTGATATTTTGATGTTTTCTGACATTTTGCAGTGTAAATGAATCACTGGAGTCCAGCGTGACGTCTTCAGATCGCTTGTTGACTGACAAAACAATTCCACGAATCATTTCAGGACTGGCTGAGATCACAAAGGAATGGCCACAGTGAAAAACGCACCCTTCGATTCTCTCCGACCAATTATTTGTACAGACAATCCAAAAGTATCGTCATTTCATCTTTGTATACAGCCATGATTCCTAAAACGATTGGGGTTGTATGTTTCCCGTCAACCTGCCGTGTCTGTCTCTGCTCTCTGCCTTCTGCCAACCAATGAAGAGCAAGCTTGATCATGTGAACGGTAGAGATGGGAAAGATATTAATGACTTGCGAGTGTTCACGTCATAAAGACAGTTGTGTGATTACAGAGATGATTATATGAGGATTAAAATACAGAGCATTGATAATACAACATCCATTTAATTTGGGTTTAATTACACAGAGCGTCACTCTTTGGCTGATGGGAGACGTTCACATTTGTTTGGTTTTCAGCGCCAAGTCAGATGTATCAGAAAAATCTGTTTTCATAATTATAAATGGATGTGAATAGAAGACAGAAATTACTATTTCTCCAATGACATGAGCACAAGATGAGCTGCATCCATCCCTGTATCTGTTGTCACAACCAGCTCGTGACCAGCCATGCTTATCCTGGCGTTATATTTAAAATGTGCTGTGTGGATGCTAGTGAGGAAAAAAACAAAACAATCAATAAAACAGCCAAATGCTGCTCGTGGAGAGTCTCTCGAAGGGGAAGGAGGGGGCAGTTTTTACAGTGGTGGAGGTGTACTGGGCCCAGGTGCTGCCTGTGGCACCGAATGGACAACCACACCCACCAATCATCCACAGGACAGAGAGGCCAAACCAAACAGGGGCACTGGACCAGGACGCTCACACTTTAAAGCCCAGACTCTGTCCTGAAGACCCAGACAAGTATAGGCTACAAGGCTGAAGCTGTTTGAAGTTTTCTGGATGTCGAGATTAAACACTATCTGGACACGTTTTTACCTGGAAGACACGTTTTTACCTGTTTTTCTCCAAACATCAAAAAGACAAACTTAACAGCCACAATGTGCTTTTTAAAACAAACTGACATAAAGGCCGTTTAGTGTTTCATCACACAGGCGTAATGACAGGAAGCAGTTCTTCACGTGCTGACATGTTAGTTACCTCACTGTCCTGTCTGATTGATTAATATCGTTAGGATTGGATCGATGAGCATATTGATTGTGAATGGTCATTTTAAGATTCCTCTGAACTCTACCCTTTGTGTAATTATTGATTATCGCTCTGTCTTTTAAAATAGACTTCTGCCTCTCTGAACAGATATTAGTATTGATCCAGTGATATTTACAGTTGCTCTTAGCAGAACCCTTTTCTTTAACTGTACATGTGCACGTACTTTGTTATATCAGTTTGTTTTCAATCCAACACAGCAAACAGACGAACATGTTGGAGTATCTCGGAGTATTGTGATCTGCCTCTTTCCTGGATGTGAAGCACATTTTTGAACTCACAGCTTCAGATCTTGACATACTTTGAAAGACACTGCAAACATTTTCCTGTTGCATCGGTCGAGTCCTGCAGGGGCGACTGTTCAGTCCGTCACCACACTGTTAAAATAATCTGCATGTGTTTGTGAAATATTTGCTCCTAGAACACAGTTTGATGACACCATTGTCTGATTTCAGTCTGATGTTTTGTTTGTATGATAGCTGGGTGCTGTGAACTGTGTCTGTCTACCTCACAGAAGTGTGAAATTTGCTGTACAGATGCACTGTATTTGGGGCAGTTGAAGCAGTAAGCCTAAGACTGCAGAAAAGTGTGAGGGCTGCATCAGTAGTTATTTTTTCCCCGATCTGTGCAGCAGCAGAAGGCAATTTGACTGAGGACCAGTTGGCCTGACTCGGGAATAACCAGTTAAATAGGCCATGTGCTCCCTCGCTATTACTATGTTTGTGATTATGAGTCACACATTACTCCATAAATGGCAGGAGGTTCCTTAACCCTCTGCTTTTCTGGGCCTCATTAGAGGTGTTTTCATCGGGAAGCCGAGTTTTACTTTATATTCAACTGCGTTTGAACTCTCCACCATGGAGGAAAAAAATAACTTCAGTTTTACATAATTTAAAAAGCTGTATCTTCTGCTCCTATTCAAGCAGGTTACAGTGACAGGACAACATGCAATATTTTCCAAAATCAGACACAAACAAGTGTTGAAATCATTGTTTTGTTTTTTCAGTTTTTCCTCACAGATATTGTTGCATTTTCCAGGTCATGTACTTGCAAGCGTTTTAAAATCTGAAAGTTAGGTGAAAACACATTTAGAGGAAGCATTTTTGTGTGTAGAAAATGGACAGATGTGATCAAATATAAAGTGAAGTTATCATATCTGTAAACTCAAAGAAGTTAAAGGATGCAAAAAAAGACATGCCCATAGGCGCAACAATCTTAATATTTCATTTTGAGACATAAGACTACTTAGAGTTAATTTATTAATTTGTTGACAAATTACAAATGTTTAGAGTATTTTAACTGCTGATGGGATTGAGGCTGAAAAGTTGGGAGGACAGTCTTACTCTCATTCAGACCAAAGAAATCAACTTTTTAGACATTTGTCGGATGATCAACACAGAACTTAAGCCACCTTCAGTGGAAGGTACAGCAGAGTATCGTCAGTATAACAGCGATAAGAGATGTTGTGTTTGCTAAAAAGAATTAAATAGGACCTAAAATCGAACCTTGTGGTGCTCCACAGGAGGGAACCATATACTGCCTGAAGTCATAACTACCCATGGTCGAACTGCAGACAACACTTCCCACATGCCGTCTTCCCTCCAGCTCACACATTTTTCAGCCCTGTGTAAGAAGTTTAGAGTTTTCCCACATGAACAGGATTTATTGAAGCAGATTGCTGGTCCTGTAGCACTGAGGGATGAGAGCCCACCTGAGGTGGGGACGACCCATTTTGAGGCTGAACTGATTATTTTTTCTGGAGGCAGATACCATTGAAACATATGTGAGAATTTAGGCCAGTGGCTGCGAAGCGTCAGCGTGCTCCGAGGGATGTGATTGACTTTGTACCCTATAGAGACCACATGGCACATGTCAGCTCACATCAGGCTCTCGCTGCACTTGAAAGGACGTACAGACCCAGGCATGCACAATTTTTAAGATGATATAGATCTGTCATCATGGTATTTGCCACTGCACCGCTGGCTGCTTTCAGCTGCATCCATGCTGCATTCGCCCTGCAAGAAATGTTCTTCAATGTGGAGGCAGTGCAGAAAATATGGATGGCAACGTCTTTAAAAGTTCAAAGTAGTTAAAGATGTTTCTGTATTCTTGTTCCATTTTGTTTATTAATGGCCATTGTTGAGGCTGAGGTGGTGGATGCATGTGTAGCATGTTTGACTTTAATGCAGGAACCCAGAGTTTGCAACCTGTTGCAGATCGGCAGTTATCATTAGCCTTTAATGAACCGTAAACACAGCCTTTTCCTGACATTAAGTGTTATAGTTACAACTTTAGCCCTTATTTATTTGCCATAAGCACCATCTTTATCTAACCTAAACCCATAGTTTCCTCGCACAAATATTATAGAACTGGACATTTTGTTGTTGAACATGATCCAAAGGTTTGCAAAATCAGCTGCTACTGATGTTGCTGCCTGGCGATAGGGTTGAGATAATTCATCAAATTCAGACAGTCTTACAACTTCTGTTTCTCTGTACTGCAACAATAATGAAAACTTTTTTTTTCTCCAGGTGTTTCACCTGTGTGAAACATTTGCTTTTGATGTCTGGTTTGTATCATATTGTTTCCTCTGAAGAGCAAAAATGTCCATGTAATAAACCTGCATGTGACTGAAGAAACCAAAGAATCCCACCCAGCATCCTTCACTTCACAAAGTCTGCGAATCTTTCATTTAGTTGGATTCAACCCTTCGGTGAAGGGTCGGCTGTCATGGCAGATAGCCATCCTAGTTTAGTTCACATGGTTCAAAAAAGGGCATTACCCACCTCTTTTACTGTGTAACTTAAAGGCAAATTAACTGAATATGTATTTAAGATCCTATAATTTAATTGCTGTGATGGTTCAGTGTGATATTTATTCTGTTCCATCAGTCAGTCACAGTCTTCAAACAGACCAGCCGGGCACACATAGAAGGCCCTCTTGTGTAAATATGTGTGTGTGAAGATGGCAGGTGGGTTGAATTCCCTTGTTACCCACACATGCACCCATGCATTTACACACACACACACACACACACACACACACACACACACACACAGTGACTCACAGGGCAGCACAGCCTACTGTATCAGTCTGTGGGTCGCCAGGGGCTGATGGGGCCACTCAGCCATGAAAGAGGGTATGGAGGCATAACAGACAAGCACGCACACACACACACGCGCGCGCAATATCACATGCAAATGCACATGGAGACACATGCACATCATTTTTCTCGCACAAGTAAATATGTGACATGCTGTTCTCTCTCTCTGTCCCTCTCGTGTGTTTTTGGGACGTCTTAAAAACACAAGGTGTGATGTGAAAACACTGATTTGTGTCTGTGACTAAGATTAAACTTACTGGATTTTCCCATCATGACTTGTGATCATGTGACATGTGTTAATGCTTACGTTTAGTAACGACGAGCTGCAGGAACGTGGACTCTGGTTTCTCTTCAGTCTTCCGCCTCCATTTTATCCAGGCAGCTACAATTTGGCAAAGCAGAGCAGCATATAAACAAATCTTGCCGGAGATGGGATTGTCCAGTCCGATCAGTCTGAGGCACCTTGAAATTCTCCACTGCTGCTGTTAGCCGGTCGGGGTCAAAGACTCGCCACGTTTGGAAAATGAATACAAGGCTTCAAATCAAACCGCTCCCTTAAGACTTCCTGAATGCTGTGCGGTTGTGCAGCAGGCCGTCTGGCTTCAACCTGTACCGAACCAGACCAGATTAACCGTCGAGCCTAGCCTTTGGTCACACAGGAGCTGTGGGGCTGTAGTCAGGGCCCTGAAGGCTTCAGGCACCTGAGAGTTTGGGGGCAGTCGCCTGTTTCGCCTGGTTGCATTTTAAACTGTTCTGAAGTCCTTTAAATCCCAAATAATCCTTTAATAATCAATTATTCTTTCAGATGATGATGATGTAAAAATGACCTTCAACAATGTTAGCGATCACTTTCGGCTCCTTCTTGTCATTTTTCTTATTACATCATCATCACGTCCACACATGCAGTAACTCTTATTACATAACAATCCCCAGTTTTCTAATCTTTCATTTTCACGTTTCTACGTTCACACTCACGGTGGTGTGTGTCGATACACGAACCACTAATCAAAGGAGATTCTACGAGTTGATTTCATTCTGTTAATCTTTTTCTTCAGAATAGATTGATCTTTTCTTTGATCATTAGTTACTTACAAGATGATAATTACTGCTGCACCTCTCAATCAGTTGTAATGTTATTAGTCATTTGATCACTAACAATTATTCCTTTATGTTAAGTCTTAGTTTATCCTTTAATAATAAACTCATTAGAGATGAAATAACAGTTTCTCATTGTTGGTCACTATTATTACATCATTAGTTGTTAGAAGTAACAATTAATCTTACATTACCTCATTTATTTTAACTAAAACTCTCACTCATGCAGTGCGCCAAGTTTTGATTTTAGTGGCTCCATACAGACACAAATCAAACGGTTTGAGTTCGTTTTATTCCTCTGGCTCTCTGCTGGAGCTTAACTCACCGCTGTCAATCATTCCCCTCAGTTATAATGTGGAAAAAAACTGAAAGCACGCTCACACCACAGATCCGTGTTTGGATGTTTTGTTCCTTAATGAGTTACACGATGCTAATTGTTGCTGTATGTTTGAATCAGTCATGCTGTCAGCTTGCACGATGTGTCCTCAATTCCAGCCAGCACGCTCTTGTGCCATGCTGTCTTTGTGCGCGCACGTGTGTGTGCGTGCGCGCGCGTCTTCTTCTCCCTCTAGCCTACATCACTGTAACCCCCCCTCACCTCCTCCTCCTCCTCTCCTTCACACATACACACACCAGTCCCACCTCCCCATACCCAAACTACAGTGAAGCCCATTCAGCCGATTCTCCGCAGTGCTGGAGGAGCAGAGTGGAGTAAAGAAGGATAAGGAGGAGGAGGAGTGGAAGAAGGAGGGAAAAAGAGGGGAGATACGGGGAAACACGAAAAAGGCGAGAGAGAGAGAGAGAGAGAGAGAGAGAGAGAGAGAGAGAGAGAGAGCGAAGGGGAAACTGTAAATTTGGTGGCCAGGCTTCCCAGTGCGCACACGTCTCTCGTCGGCTGCACTGTCCGAGCAGCTCTCCGCTCTGCAGGGTGAGTAAAGCTCCTGCTGCCTTATTTTTAACTGCGCCTCACCAAACCCTTCCTTCCACCCATCTATCCCTCATCATTTCACCTCACCTCCGTCCCTCTCGCATCTCCTCCAAAGCCCCTCGCACTCTTTCGGGCTTGTTGAGGCGAGCTCCGCTTCTTTGGCTGCGCACGTCAGGACTTCTGTTTCGGCTGCGGGGATGAGAAACGATGCTCTCGCATGTGACTGCGTGTTGACATGAGATTCCAGCCTCCCTCGTCCTCCCTCGGAATAGCCGGGGATGTTGTGTAAGAGAGGAGGCTCAAGTCTCTCTGCGCCCTTCGGTCTGAGGGGAGAGATGTGCGCTGTTTCGCTGACAGCCGCTGATGAGTGTGTCTGCACGGCTGTTTCCTGGCCTGTTAGCGGAGGAATGTACTGTACAGTGATTAGTGTGGCGCATTTGGAAGGAGCGCGCTGTGACACTGTACAGTCGATACGGAGTCTGGAGACTGAACAGCGAAGCCGCTTCGCTCCCAGCGGCGCGTGGAGGAGAGAAGGGAGGAAAGAGTGTGTGTGTGATGTGATTGTGGCAGTGGAGTACGTGTGTGTGTCAGAGAGAAGCATAGGGAGGAGAGACCAGGAATGTGTGTGTGTGTGTGTGTGTGTGTGTGTGTGTGCTCTAAAAACTCCTGGCTCCTTCTTGGGGAACCCATCCTGTGATACTGTTCCAGCAGACTGCAGCACTTCTCTTCGGGTCCATCTCTCTTTCTCTTTCTCTTCTTTACATACATATGCATGATGTGTAGCAAAGGAAGAAGGACGAAGAGCTGACAGAGTGAGAGATGAAGGGAAGCTCCTTGTTTTCCAGCTGTTTGTCGTCTGCATTCTGGTCATTAGAGTGAGCCACTGTCTCCTACTCTGCTGAAGACAAAGGAAACCTGCAGAGATGTTCCTCCTGGAAGGAACAAACAGTGCAGCGTGTGATGATCCTTATGTACTGTGTAAAATGGGTGTAAATTACATCGCACACAGTTTTTTTTACGGTGTTACAGCAGGCCTTATCATGACACGCCTGTAAAATACGTGTCAGGGTCCCTCACATGTCAGGTTTCTAGCCAAATGTTGGATTTTCAGAAAATCTGCTCTTATGCAAATATCAGGAGGTGGTTCATCGATACAAAGGAGTTCATTCTGCACATTAGTATTGAATATGGTGCAGTTGCCTTGATCAGCTGACTCCAGCTGCTGATCCACAGCTTTTAGAATAATCCCAGCTTCCTCGGTCCTAATCAACACTCAAATGTTGACATTTATCGTTTTTACAAGAATCGCAGATATGGTAACTTCCATATGACATGACTGCAGCACAGGCAGACACTTTTTTGAGAGAATCTTCTGCTGCACAATGATTTGAATGAATTTTCATTGACTTTTTAGCTGACTGCATTAAAACACTTTGAGAACTCGGCTAATCCGTTGAGTAATTGAGTGATCGAGGTAAACCCAATCTGAAACTTGGCTTCCTGTGAGGAAGACCTTTCCTGAGAGGCCTTGGAAGAAGAGTCAGTATCTGATAGGTATGGATCATCTGTGCAGACGAATTATTACGATCCATATTTACATTTATTGTTAGGCGGCGACCTCTAGCGGCCATAGTAGTTATCGTGGAAGCAAAGGATCAAGTCAGGTGACGCATAAAGAGCAAGAAAGTCTGCAAATGGAGGAAGGTGGTGGGGATGGATGGATCGAACAAACACAAGACTTTCGTCCACGAGGCTGCTGTTCATGTCCCAAATGTCAGTGTTGACTGATTTTAATTTGGATAACATATGTAACTTACTTATTTTAACCCAAACCATGACCTTTTCCTAAACTAACAAAGTAGTTTTGGCACTTAAACACAACCAAACTGAAGTGTTTCACAGTGTTAATCAGTTGACATGTATGTCATTTTGGGAGTCTTTCTCCATCGACCTGTTCAGTCATTGGTAGGTTTCATGACATGTTTGTCTGACTTTCAACACCAGCTTGTTTGGAATAAGCTGTAAACCGGAACAGTAATATACTCGACCATAGATGAGCCTGTTACACTGCTGCCCTCACTGTTGAGAGATGATCCCTTGGCAATGCTTTGCACCATAACCACTCGCACTTTACTCCAAAGATGGAAACAAAAAAGCCCTCCTTGCTTACCCTTAACTGGAGAGCAGTCCAGAGAGAATCAAAGGCCAAGAGGTTCATCAAACAATCCTCCAACTATCCAGCAAACCGAAATCCACCTGAGAAGAGAAAACAAGAGATCAGCTCTGGTTTTCCTTGACAACTAAGACTCCTTGCTGTCTTGCTCCTCATTATCAGTGCTGTGGCTTTTCCTGCTACACCTCAAATAAAACGCCCAGCTACAGTTAATGCACAACGACAACAAAAGTACAATTTAGGAAATGCAGTAAACTATAAACTGAGGTAGAATTAGACAAGGTTGGTTGAAGGAAAGTGGGTTAAGGCTCATGCTCACAGCGGAGTAGAATATGCCTTGAATTAAATAATTAGCTCCTCTTAATAATACGAGTGGGGAACAGGTGAATTCATGCAAGTTTAAAATCCCTGTACAGCAGGTTAGGACGTCTACACAAACATTTAGGTGACTGCAGAGGTGTTGACGGATCTGTGCGCTGGTTGTATAAGACATGAAGTATCATCATCGTCAGGTGGCGTGCAGCTCGCTGAGGTGACGGGGAATGAATCACACGCTAACTTCAGCTGTTTAAACGGCTGATTGATGGTGGGAGTCAGTGAACAATGGCAGGGTCAGTGCTTCATTTTCCACCGGGGGTTACTCGAGGTACTGAGAAGTCCTTCAGACAACATGTCGCGTTAATACCTCCAGATTTCATGTGTTACAGCAGCTTCAGGAGCAGGATGACGATCAAGAATTTCACTTTAAATCACCCCATTTTAACCAGCGTTTGTCCTGTTTTTCTCAGACTCATCAAAGTTAAGGAGGTTTAGAGCAAACCCATGAAGAAAAAATCAATTACAAACTCAACACGTTTGCTTCTGACTCGTCCAAGCTTTTTCCATAACCCGAACCAACTGCGAGCAGTCAGGTATCGACAACAAGGTTTACCATTAATAAAGAGAGTGTTCGGTGAAGAACGCCTTTCTGTTCTCACATGTTTCTACTGAAAAAGAAAGAAATTAATAGACTTAAAAAACTACACAGGGACAAATCTTAATAGATCACATGAGAGTATAAAGTGAAGATTACGCATTTCATGTTTTAATGTTTCACAGCGAAGAGCAGTGATTCCTTTGAGGCGACGACAACTGAATAAAAACAGGAAAAAACCAGGAGAAGGCAATGAGAAGGGACTTGAGCGAGAGACTAGAGGAAGTCCTTGGAGCCAGCAGCAATGCAGAAATGGTTGATTGAGTTCGTCCGAGGAGATGATGCTCGAAGCTTTTCTGTCTGCAATGTCTTTGACTTCCAAGAGTCTTGAATCATCCATCAGCAAAACAACGGCAGTGGTACTGAAACACTTAAAACAACCTTAACCAGCCTCTTGTTGCAATGACTGCTGGTTGTGAGATGCAATGGTGGACTTAGATTGATATATAACAGCTTTAATGCTGCATATCCACTCATGCATTTGGTTGGGGTGGACGTTTGGCACACAGAGCGACTGATGTTTGCATCCCTTTTCCGACCTATCGGCACCAGAACCTGCAACCCTCTCCTAAACATGACCGGACCTGCAGCATAAAAGAGGCAGATCAGATAACACATATGGATTTGTTTGTCTGTGACAGCCATTTGGATTTGGTTTTGGACGGCACTGCTGCTGCTAAGACTGAAGGACCTGCTGGAAGCTCAGCGTGCTCGAAACAAACCAGTTCATATCATCCAACTGCGTCTGAAGATTAAAGTGCTTTGTGCTCTGAACGGCTGCACTTGAAGGCAGGGCACAAAGCCTGCTTTTGGCTGCATCGCGCTGCCTTCCCCATCTCTCTCCAAGAGCTGTGTGTTTTGCATCTTTGTTGTCTCAGCACAATTAATCCTACAAATGAGGATAAGGGAACACACTTTCGCACAGCCTCTCCTCAGAGGCATCCGTGGTGTTGTTCGTACAAAATGGGATTGAAATAGCAGCGTGAGGAGAGTTTAGAAAGAAATTCTGCAGATTTACTGACCTGGTCAATCACTGCATGAAGAGGACGCGCTGAGGGGCTTGTCGATTTTGGAAACAATTTGTTGGAATTAGCCCCCCCAGTTTGAATGTCTATTCAACAATCTGACATGTTTTCCCTCTTTAATCCTATTCAAGACTCTCAGATTTCAGAGTGGTCGACCATTTCTTGGATGTGAGCAACAGTCAGAGGTCCAGCATCACCCGTTGGATCGAGTCTTTTCAGGTTCAAACCGAGAATCAGAACCTAAAGAAAAAACAGTCCAGTTAAGCAGAAAACGGTCGACATGGCAGACATTTTAGAGATGCCTTCCACCCAACAGCAGCGATGTATTTTCAGTGTTCGTATCGTGCAGAGTTAAGGTCGATTCCCCCTCTGGCCAAAGCCAAATGTGACCTCAGATTACACCACATTCAAAGCGAGTGAAGGTGAATGAAGACGCCTGCGTGTGGCTGGGTGTGAAAACTGCTCTGCACATGGAGAAGCATGTAGAATGTGTCACGCTTAACGCTGCCTGCCTGCCAGCCGTGGTGCGTGTGTGTGACGTGCAGAGTGTGTGTGTGTGCTACAAGGACTTTCCTGCGTTTTTGGGCCAAGGTCTTTCCCTGTGAGCTCCCTTTCCTTTTCTTCTCCTCTCCTCTCTCATTCTCCTGCTGTATCTCTGCTTATCTCTCCCTCTATTCTATCTACCTCCCCACAGCACATTAACACACAGTCTATTGCAGGCCTTCCCTCGTTTTCGCCCGTGTGTGTGTGTGCGTGTGTGTGTTTTCTTACCCGCCGCATAAGCTAATTATCTTTATCAGCCCAGCAGTCGTTCTGGAGACTACAGGATGAGGGTTTGTTTCCCAAAGCTTTCATCGTCTTAAGTACCGCTTTGAGAAATGAGAGTCTTCTGGCTGCTCCCAGACGCATGAACGTGGTTCAGCATCGTTCTTAGAAATTGTCTCGTCTGGATGAATCGATGCTGTTTTTAAAGATATATACGTTGTTTTTGGTATTTTAGAGGTAAATGTCTTGAACAGCACTCACATCCTCCTTCAGTGTTACTGAGGACTGAAGAAAGAAAGGACCAAACAGTCTTTTCTCATTGTCCATAATCCTTTTGGCTCTTTCGTCTCCTAACATTCACTTCTTCCTTCCTCATTCGCTCTAACGCATTAATCAGGAGTTATTTAATCCCAGAGATGTGTCTGACCTTTGACTCCTTCCCATTTTTGTTTCCCTCCTCCTTTCTCTATTTGTTCCCTCCGTCCTGCATGACTCCTCTCCTCCCTTCATCTTGCCTTCTATTCTTCTCATCTTTAAATATCCATCTCTTTTCCTGCCAGTTGGCACAAGCCTCTCACTGCTGACAGAGGGACATATTGCCTTCTCAACAGAAAACAACCCCCAACCCCCCACCCCCCCACCCCAAAGCTAGCAAGCTAACCTGGGAACGCCATCTGTGGAGCCCCGCCCGGCACCACGGGACGCGTCGTTTCGTGATGCTCAGCAGTTGCTTTGCTTCACTCCATATTGACCCGTCGTCGCTGCAGACTCTTTCATCCCTGTTTCATCTCATTCCAGTTATTTATTTTATTTCTTCGCCACTTCTTAATTTTCGGAGGCAAGATTTCAATCCTCTTGGGACGCCTGTCAAAGGAGATGTACTTAGATATTGATTCATATCGGTGCTACAGTTCTTTTGTGGCAGGAAACTGGACTCAGGAAAACGTGTTTCCCTGTAAAATGTAAAAATATTGATTGATTTTTTGGATATATGTTCCAGTAATTTGGTTGGAGCCACCGTTTTCTAAATTTAATTAATCAGGCTTTCACCTAAACAGTCAAATTTTAAGATATTTAGTCAAACAAAAGTAAATCAAGTCAGTCAGAGCTTGCTTTTTCCTCACATGCTGCGTGTGTATCCACAGTTAAAGACGATCGCCCAGCCGTCTTTAGAACTACTGTAAGGATCGTTTTCTTCATTTAATTTAGATTTTTTTCTCACCTCTTTAGCAGAACTTGTCACAGAAATGAAAGTTCAAATCTGACTATTTCTCTTCACGATGACTAAATAACCAAATATGACAAAACTTTTTTTTCCGTGTCATTTATGAAGAGTTTAATGCTCAAAAACTTTTCTTCATCTTTGAGAATCAGATTTAATTGACCACATCACTCACCGTAAGAAGCTGACTGAAACTTTAAAGGCTCCCAAAACGTATTTTCTCAAAGTTTGGCTTTTGACAAACTGAGCAGTGAGAAGTTATCCCCTGATCTTTTTCTCAGGGTGATGTTTTTTTAATGTGTCGTTGTTTGTTGTTTGTGCACCTCAGACAAAGTTACAATTGTGTCTTTATTCATTAAGTGAGACGCACAATTACCAACACGAGCCGTCACGATAATCACCAATAACGAGGCTTGTTGATAGTAGATAAAAACCATCTCTCAGACTACTGCACAATGGGCTCTTTATTAAGTAAATGGCCTATTTCCGGAAATTAATTCATATGTACAAAGCTCCTGATTAAGGGGACTTATTATCACTCCTTCAATGACAACCCTGCTTTAATGCCTTAATTAGCAACGCACACTCATTCATTAAGTTGGACTTCACTGAGGATGCTTCTAAGCCTCCAATAAAATTAAACAGAATTAATAATGAATCCAAATAAAAATTTGAATCGTGCTGAGGACTATTGTGTCAAGCCAGTTTTGTAATGTAGAAGCCAGGAAGTGGATCGGGAAGGTTCACGCAGGTGATTGGCTAACGGCGCTTCAGGTCAGTCAGAGCACCAGTTTATAGACGTTCAACAAGGAAAACAGACAAATCTTCAGATTTTGATGCATCAGCAAGAAATCAAATCAGTCACAATGAGCATTTAGAAAAATAAACGCTGTCATCTCCAGCAGCACTGCAGCTGATCCTGACCTCTGACCTCCCGTTCCCTCCTGAGGGGAAACCCACCTTCAGGAGAAGACGCTGTCACAGAAATAAGTGTGTAAATAACAGATGTTTACTCCTAAAAATATGTGGCACAGCAGTCTCCTGTGTTACAGTCAGCAGCTTTGTCGACCTAACTATGCGCCCCATCCTCCTTATAAGAGGTTTTGTGGTGCTGTAGCACTTTTGTTTCTTAAGATAAGATAAGTGGGAAACTATGTTGCTACAGACAGCAGTAATAGCAAGAATAAAGAAGAAGATGGACGATGAAAAGGAATACAGGATCCAAACTATGTATGTGCACTAAATACAGAAAGTCTATTCTTTGTTATGCAGAAACTGGCTTGAGAAGCATTGAGAGGGGACGTTTTGCAAGCTGATACTTTCCATCCAAGCGAGTGATCACCGACGGACCTTTCCAGGTTTAAACACAAACAGGCTGATTGGCAAAACAGCAGAAAAGCCTAAAGAGGAGGGCTCGTCTGGCCCAGAGAAAGACGGAGAACGAGTGAGTGTATTCTGTCAGGAGAGAGGAGAACCAGGGCGGTTTCAGCACCACAGGGGTGGACAGCTCCCCGGCCTGCTGCTCGCTGCTGGACTCCTGAAAAATACGTGAAGAAGAAAAATCCTCATCATGGCAAACATCGTGTAGACGTATAGATCTTAAAGCTGACAGGTTGATCAGACATTAGACAACATCCAGTTCACAGTATGTGTATCACCGTTTTTAATGGACACACACTTTTGTTTTTAGTTATTTTTCATTTTCATTCATAAAATGTTCTAATCAAAATATCTTTTTTAATGTTCACACTCGTGAAGCGTAAAATTTCCCTTAAATCACTCCTTAATGATGTTCCCTCCGTCCTTTCTCTCTTCCTTCTTTCATTTTTTACCTCCTCCTCCTCCTCACCTCCCTCCATCCACCCTCTCTCAGCCCTCAGCCTCTTCTCACCTTCTCATCCTGTATCCTTCTTCCTTCCTTCCTTTCTAACCTTGCCTCCTACCAGCCATACTCCTTACTCCCTACACCTCCTGACCCACCTTTCCTTCATCCATTCTCTCTTTCTCTACTTCCCCTCCTGACACCTTTTTATCAACCCTCCTGTCTTCACAGCTTCTCCTGTTGTTCTCCTCTCCTTCCTTTCTTCCTTTCCTCAGCTCCTTGCACCTCCCCTTCCTCTTCCTCCCTCCTTTCATTAGCCTTTCTCCCCTCTCACATCCTTTCACCCCAATTTTTCCATTTCACACTGTTCTTCCTTTTCCATTCTCTCATTTCTTCTCCTCTCTTTTCCGAATCTTTCCTCGCAGGCATCCACCTTCCCTCCTCCTCTACTTTCTCTTCCACCTTTCCTCACTCCTCCTTTCCCACATCATTACCTCTGCCTGTTTGTTCCTAAGCACCAGAGCTCCATTCATCTGTAATTCATTACATCGCCTCTGCTCCTGGATTCTCCCAGCACACACACGCAGTTAGTTAGCGGCTGGTGCGACCTGGGAATTGTGGTTATATTCTCAAGGCTTAAACTACAAAGAGAACTTCATCCCAGCCCATTTGTTGTCAGCTATCTCAGCAAATACAGGCCTGGTTCAGTTTTGTGTGTGTGTGTGTGTGTGTGTGTGTGTGTGTGTGTGTGTGTGTGTGTGTGTAAGACCTCTCTATAATATTTGGTGCACTGATCCATTACAGCACTTCTTGTCCTCCAAACCCACATTTTCTTCAGGCTTCCATCTCAATAGTTTCAAAGCCACAGTTAATAATAATAAACACGACTGAAACTGGACAGATTGTTTTCGGTGTTCGTGGATTCAGATTGTGTTAATCCCTCTGAGGCCCAACATGTTTTTATATTGAACATGTTTCCCCACATGCAGAAAAGATTGAAGATAAAACTGGAGGGAGAAATCGATGAGCAGGTCGGCCAAAATGCCTAATTTTCTGAAATGATTAATTATAGATCGTAGTTGGCTGCGAGAAAGTGACAGTAACCATTGAAATTTAAAGTAAAGTTTTAATGAGTAAATCACTTCAGAAACATACATCATACTATATATTTAGACTTCCATTTATTATGTATTGATAGATACTTGTTTTTAATGTATCTTGTATGTGACATAACATAACGTGCAGTAGGAACAAAAACATGCACATAAAATATCTACATTTGACCAAAACTGATCTGTTTGCCGTTTGTTTTAACATATAAAAAGTTTTGTCACAGAAATGAACAATAACAGCAGTAAATACAAGCAGAGCTAAAAAGCTAAAAAGGCTAAAAAAAAGTAAGCCAGACAGCAGGAACTGCTCTGGTTTGGTCTCTGGATAGCAACAGCGCTAAATGAAGGCAAAGCTAGCTGATGAGCTAGCCACAGCTAAAGCACACAGACAGACTGCAGTGTCTGCATTCAGAGTTCATCGTGGAGATTATGGCATCGGTTTGTTTCGGGGAACAGTCGTCTTAAAACGGCTTTTAAAGATTACAGCCGTCCTCTGAGTTCCACAGTTTGCAGCATGAAAACTTTCCTCCTCAAAGTCACTGCGTCCCTAACTGCTAACTGCGTCCCTCTGCCTTTGCAGGACAGTTTGCTGCATTTCAGAGAAATGCAGAAGTTTAAAATGTAACGATCCAAACAACTGGACCACCTTCGTCCACAGTGCCCTGCCCTGAGTCTGAGGGTTGTTTTCCTGTGTATGTTTTAGTGAAGAGGAGCAGCATGAATGAAGCAGCCTGAGAGGCCACAGGGTGAGACAGTTATCAGAGTCCTGCAGGTCTGTTCAGAGCGCAGGATGGATGTGTGTGTTTTGACTCAGCAGCGCTGAGCGTCTGACTGCCTCTCATGTTGAGCCTGACATTTCCAGCACTAAGACTGATGCTTATTTACACGAGCCAAGCACAAATCACCTCTGTCTTATTCGGAGGACGTGACTCTCCGAGCGCTGACGCCTCTCAAAGTGTCAAACGTCTTTCGGTGACGTCTTCATGTTTGACTCTGCACAGGGGGAAAGTCACGGCGCTCTCCCTTCCCCCGTTTCTCTGCACTCTCACAAACAGGCCAACTTAGAAAACTCCATGTTCTGCTGCAGTTCTCGTATATTTGGGGGATTGTATTGAGTTATGGGCCCTGCTGTAAAATTCATGTGCTGCCTGCAGCAATAATACAAATGTTACTGTCTGGATCCCACTACAAACACACACATATCCTTCTTACTAGTTTTAAATATTTATAGCTTATCCACAGGCTCAAGTATTTGAGACTTGTACGTGGTCCTTGGTCGAGGTCATGCCAGAAAGCTCAACTATTTTTGGCGGTCAGGCCTCCTCCAGGTCTTTTCTGTGTGTTTGCACATGCAGGTATGCTTCTCTTCATCTGTTTTGTTTGCCTGTGTGGTCACATGTGCACACGTGAGCATCTGCAGCCACACCGCCACAGGCCTGACGGGTCTGCCGTTACCTCTGCAGGGGGTTCGATCAGCTCACCCGAGGCCAGGGGTGTTTTAGCATATCGAATGTTTGTAACGTGTGACTCATGTCTGAGTGAGCGAATCCTCTCTGACACCGCTGAATGTGCTCTGCAGCGTTTCGCCTGAATGATGAGGTCACTCCTCACCCTCCTCCTGCCTGACAGCGACTTTCTTTCTGCTTCTTATCTGTCTGCTTCTGATCTTGTCTGCCGAGTTCATTTCGTTCTCGGCTGTTCTCTTATCGGCGTCGCTCCTCTTTTTCTCAGCCTTGTAAACAAGATTTTAAAAGTCACTGAACCTCCTGCGACATCCTGTTTTGTATGTCGGGTATTTGGAGTAAAACTGCACAATTGCTTTAACTGTAAATATCCTTTTAAACAAGCAGCTGTGAAAGAAGTTTGCCTCCATCCTCCTGCATGCAGGCTGTAAATCCATGCTTCACATATGCAAAGAGGACCGCTGATGTTAATTTGTTAATGCGTTACAAACACAGCCTTCACCCTAAAACCACAAATATCTCTGCTTCTTTATCAAGAGCCATCATGTAAGTTACAGCCTGAAGCACTTGAGCTTCTGTGGCTCTTCTCACGTTAAAGTTCATTTCAAGTCAAGATGTTGGATCGAAACAGACAAACACACTTTTTCACTGTTGATCTTTTCCGACTTTGCATCTGAATTTCCATCGTGTTTGTGGATGTTAGACAATAAGAAAGTCTGCTGGCTGGAGAGCCGCGTGGCTGAAGGAACACTTGTGGGTTCATTAATATGATAATAGAGATAAAGTTTGTTTCTGTAGCATGAATTGTGTTTAACAAAGCGTGCAACACAAAGAGCTTTGCGTGAAAACAAATGATTGTTTACAGAAAAGCAAAGATTACTGAGATAAAATTGAACAATTGGAAGCTAAAGCACATTAAGAAGAAACAACTGAAAGTCATGTAAGGCCTCCCCTAATACCTTAAAAAAAAGAAAAGAAAGAATCAAGTCAGCTGTTTCATATAATCTGCCTTAGAAATACATTTCATAAAGCACTGGTTTGACTGGTGTGATACTGGAAACGTGTTGGTACGTTAATAGCTCAGACTGTAAATGTGTCAGTGTTTGCATGAGTCTTGTTTACTCACAGCTCTGCAGACACTTTGGATTCTTAAACGCACATTAAGCCCACAGCGTGTTTTATCGAACTGTATTAACACGGTTCAACTTCCCCTTTAATTAACAGTTTGCACTGTGGCTGCAGGTGGTGTGATCCGCATGCGGTCTGGCTCTTGATGTAATTGTAAGCAGGCTCATAGCTGAGACAGGCGGCTTATTTTGACTGTTTTACGTTCATCATGTCAGAGCAGACAAAGGACGACGTGAGAGGACTTTCTGGGTTTATCCACGCTTGTTTTGGCTCAGTGTTTGACCAGAGCGGAGCAGCATTTTGCTCTGTGTTTGCAGTTTTTTCTGGAGCTCCGCAGCAGCCCGTGATGTTTGACGCCTGCTCCACTTACAGCGACGGCAGCGTGGTGAATGTGACCTCCATTTTGACTGGAGAGATCAGACGTCGGGCGTGTTTGTGTGTGAGAGAGCAGGGATGTTTCTCAGCGTGTCAGCAGCTGAAATCATGCGTGGCAGAGGCAGCGATTCTGCCACCTAGTGAGTGTCAAACTGCACTGCAGGTTACCTGGAAGCCTGACAAACTGGTCCCGCCTGCAGGAAACCAGCAGGGGTCCATTAGATGATCACCAGAGACACCGAGGCCAAAGTCATTATAATGATAGTTTAAAATATTCAAAACCGAAAGCTCTCCAAAAGATTTCAGACATTTTATGCCAGAATTCACTCAGAATTTGTGTCTTTCAGTGAAAATTCTGCTTTCATTACCAAACAGCACAGTTTCACATCTTTTTCTAACCTTCCAGACACGTTAAAGTGGCCTTTTCTCTTTTCTCTGTCTGGATTACACACTGAAGACGTCTCTGTCATTTTTATAGATTCTTGCTGTATTGATGATCTGAGTGCAGGCGTCTGTAATCTACCTGTGTCTCTCCTGAAATACTGAAGTCATATCGAGTCATTTTTGAGCCAGCAGGACTCCCGTTCGGCTTTAAAGTGTGTGCTCATCCTTCTTCGCCCTCTGCGGTGGCATTTCTTTGGGCGTCTGACTCACTCTTTTCCCTTTTGCACTTCTTGTGTCAGTGCATCCTCTCGTTAGCTCAGCCCTCATTATATTTTGTTTTATCTGAAGACTCAAACTTTCTGCTGGCCTTCAGCTGTAAAGTTTTCCTTGACTTTCCAGAATTTCTCAAACTCAGAGCATCATTTTATCGTCTCGTGGCCTCCTTCTTTATTTTTTCTCCCAGTCCTTGAATCTTACTGGCGTCTCATGCTTTTTTTTAAAAGCTGTGGATCATCGTTCTTTGATATGTTCAGTAAAAACATCTGGAACCTTCAGGACTGGTGCAAGGAGCTGCTCTTATGCTTTAAATGATGATGAGAACTGGATTATTTGGTTCACACTCGAGTGAGTTTGATATTTTCCACACGAAAATGGTTCACTTCGTCCAAGGTTGTTCTCCTCTCCTCTCTTCTCCTCTTTCATCTCCTCTCCTGCCCAATATTACATACATATTTAACAGCTCAAGTCAATGAGAGTCAAGACAGATTTCAATCAAACGCTCCTCACCTTCATTTTCATACCCACCTCATCTGCTTGTGCATATTTTAAAATTCAAAAATCAATCTTTGTCTGTTCCTCTCATCCTCACGTTGTGTTTTCTGTTTTTGAAGTCCTCCACCTCTCTGTTCTGTCCCTTCACGTCCACTCCTCACTCAAAGAAATGAGTGTCCTCTCCTCGTCTTGCTTTGTGTCTCACAGATGAGTTCGTTCAGTACGAGGGCTCTGACGCTGCTCTCGTCCATTTTCGGCGCCTGCGGATTGCTGTTGGTCGGCGTCGCCGTCTCGACGGACTACTGGCTGCTGATGGAGGAGGGGATCGTCCTGCAGCAGAACCAGACCACCGAGGTCAAGATGGCGCTGCACTCGGGCCTGTGGAGGGTCTGCTTCGTGGCAGGTTGGAAACACTTTCATGTCACTTTGTTGCTGATTGAGTTGTTTTGCATTTGAAATTATTTATTGTACTTTTCTGTTGATGGATCTTCATTTTTCAGGTACAAATGCAAATTTTACTTTCAGAAAAAACATCTTTGCAGCGTAGAAGAACATCTGGAACAGAATGTAGATCAAACTGTGAGGTCATTTTCACAATAAGATGGTTTGTTTGAGCCCTCCACGCTGTTTACTGTTATTTCAATCTATCCAATCGACTTACAGCCTTTTTGTCAAAGCGTGACTGTTTGCTGCTGCTGCCAGGAGATAAGACTGAGAGCGAAATGTAGAATAACATACGGGCAGGTGGAGCCGGACTGCATGGATGGAGTTTAATAGAGAGGAGCGCCACCTTCATCGCTGGCTTCCTTTGCAGAGACAGATTGTGTGCTGAGGCTTGACATGCAGATGCTCATTGTTGACCAACAACAAGCCGTCTTCACAGTGCTGAGGGACCGACGGGGTGGAGAGTCCCGAAGAGAGGAAGCTATCATAAAATCTGCATCACCCCATTTTGCATGTATATAACCGTGCTCTCCAGGTGATAGACTGCTCCACAAAGCAGTCAATAGACATGAGTCAATAGTACAAATACCTGAATTAACGACCTGTCTGTTCAGCAGCAGAGAGCACAATTAGACACCACGTCAACACACCAAAGAATTACCAAATCTTTCCCTGTTTGTAGTTTAATACAGCAGCAGTGCTGGTTTGCTTATTTTATTTCTTTTCATCTTCTTTATCTCTCTCAGGCAGGTGGGCTGCAGAGGAAAGACCCAAATCCAGACAGTCCAGGCAGGCAGGAAGAGTTAAATTATTGATTAACAAAGTGAAGACACATGAGCTTACAGGCAGGCAGGTGCAGGTTTCAGTGCTAAAGGTACGCATCAGCAACACTGGCAGTGAGCCGGCTGTACGCTAGGCTGTCATGGAGGACGTGGGAACAGGTGAGCACAGGATGGGGCAGTCAGAATGTGCAAATTAGCTTTGCCGTGCTGCTCCTGGTGACCGCACGCAGGCAGTGCAAGAATGCCGCTAATGATATCACCATGACGTGAACACACGAGCGGATAAATGTGACTGCAGTCAGAGAACAGACGCCATTCAGACTGCATGAATGCAGCACCAGAGTTGAATGGAACCAATCAGGACACATGCAGGAGGCTCGGGGGGGTCGTGTTAAAGCTCTGTTCACGCTAACAGCTTTTCATTTCAGGGCGACACGCCACTGATTTTCAACACTTTGTCAGGCCGACCGCCATGACTCTCACCCCTGACCTGAACACCACCCCATGATTTATAGCCAGAGATTATGTAGAAATGCAACTTTTTACATGTTCAACAGGGACAGCGACAGAGCCAGAGGTCGAATTTTGCCTCTGAAGATCACAGAAAAGCTCAGTTTTCATTCATGCACGCGGTGAAACACACACAGCGGATACAAATAACTGTCCTTATTTCAGTGGCTGTCTCTGTGTCTCGGGTCATGGTGGCGTTGCTCTGGGGAGGCGGCCATGTTTGTGTTTCCCTGTTGTCTGACGCCTGGTACAAAAGGTCAGAGGAGGGAAACGCTGGTGGCATTTGGAACGGCCGCGCGTGTGTGTGCGTGTGTGTGTGTGTGTGTGTGTGTGTGTGTGTGTGTGTGTGTGTGTGTGGATGAGAGACAGGAAAGAAATCGTGTTTGTCTCTACATGTATCACATTTTGTCGACATATATTCATGAACGTGTGTGTGTGTGTGTGTGTGTGTGTGTGTGTGTGTGCGTGTGTGTGTGTGTGTGTGTGTGTGTGTGCCTACAGTTCCAGGTTAATCGTCTTGTCTGCATTCAGCTCCTCTCTCTCAGCTCAGACCTTGTTTTCTCCCGTACCTCCTGACCTCCATCTGTCTCTACCTCTAATTCACTTCTCCTCTCTCCTCCACTCTGCACCTCCCGTCTCTCTCTTTTCCTCACGTCTTCTGGGCTCTCTCTACCTTCTCTCACCTCTCTTTTCAGTCGCCCTTTCTAAATCTCTTTGTTTGTCTCCGCTGTAGCTGCGTCTCTGTCTGCCCTTTGTGTTTTTATCTGTTTTGGTTTGTTTGTTTCTCCTGGTTTTCTTCCCATATGCTGATATTTCCATATTGCTGACCCAAAGACGACCCACATCTCACCCTCTCATCTGCCTCCTTCCCTCTTTCCATTCTTTCTTTTTCAATCTGTTCCCTTTCTCTCTCTCTCAGGACCAGAGAAGGGCAGATGTGTGGCGTCAGAGTATTTCACCGAGCCAGAGATCGAGATCACAACAGAAAACACAGCCAACATACTGAGTAAGTCACATCTCCACACACGGACATTAAATGCTGTTATTCTCTTTACCATCACTGCGTTTTAGTGGAAATTTAGTGGAATTTATTTAATGTTTCTTAACAAAGTAGGTCCATGTAAGATTTAAACGCTTCCAGATGCAACATGTACTAAGTTGTGGCTCTCTTCATGATGCTCCAACAGTGTTTTTAGCTAAATAAGATGATAACAAAACATGACGTGTCGACGTCTAAAACATCCCGAGAAGAGCTTTACAAAAACTTCACACACAGCAGGTGAGACTGAATGAGGATCAGGTGTCATTGATTGTCTAATCAGGCCACTGCCTCCACCTGCCAACAAACACTCTGCTCCAGCCCTGTTTGTGATTCAGGTGCGATTTACTCACAGTATGATCCGGGCAACACTAGAAATACTTGAGTACGATTAAATTTAAGTAAAAGTACAAGTATGAGCATCAAAATATGAAATACCAAACATAAAACATGCAGAATGGCCCATTTCAGAACTTGTACTATCCCCCAGGATCGATAAAGTTTTAGAATAAAACTTCAGAATTTATCTCTTGATTATATTTTGTCTGAATAATCCAAAACTGGAAAGTAACTTTAAGTTTTCAGATAAATGCAGTGAAGCAAAAAGTACAATATTTCCCTCTCAGTCGTAGTACAGTACAAGTAAACAGTAGCAGAATATTTAAATAATCAAAGTATAAGTACCTCATAACTGTACTGAAGTGCTGTCTAAACCTTTTACAGTCGACTACGGAGTTATTCGTGTAGAATCTGTGTTTCTATCCAGTGAAAATCTCCAAATTTCTGGAAGAATTTACACAGTACATAAAGAAAATGTGAATTTCTACACAATCTGTTTGATCTGAAAGGTCTCCTGAAGATCTGCTGCTGGCCAAAGACCCTGTGGAGCATGTTTGTCTTTGCAGGACGCTCTCTTTGGAACATGGATCGCTTCTGTGGTCAAACAGTAAATGAATGTCAAGATCTCGACGGAGCTCTTTTGTCTCCGAGCTGTGTTAAAGATTTAGGATGCTGACACTGTCGAAAGGCTTCAGACAGCTCAGTTCGTTCTGCGTCTTTGAAGTGAAGCACGCGCTGTTGTTTGGGACGCCGGGGGGAAGACACCTGGTCCGTCATCGTCAGATAAACGTCCTCAGGTGGACGCTCGAGTCATAACACCGCAGCGCTCTGTGGGAGAGGCCGGCGAATAAATCATACACGCCTCACTCGACGTGACCCCGAGTGAAGCTCCCGCAGACCTCCGGTGATGAGTGAGCGGGAGAATTTCGACGAACCGCTTCTGAACGTCTGTCACCAGAACAGACGTGTTCTGTTATTCTAAGTGTGGATGTGCTGTTGGATCATTGTCTGGGTCGTGGTTCTGATGTTCCAGGAAACACTGGGGATGTTTCTGTTCCTCCAAACTCTTTGTCTCAGACAAAAGTGAAAATGCACCAAACCAGGCGACACAAAACCTGTTTTTGAAGTTCACTTTCAGTCTTTTGTGTTATGCATCACAATGTGGAGTAGAACAAGAACAGCAAAGCGAGCGAATGTGAGTCTGACTTCAAAGCTGCGCCGATCAATATTTTCATCCTGATTAACTGATCAAAAGAGAAAAGGGTTGTTTGCAGTGATGAACCCACAGGAAACCATCAGTTCCCTCTGCTGTGTGGAGGTTTTATCGTCTTTCAGAAAGGCCTCCATCCACCTCTCCTTGCTCTTTATACCACGTTGATCCTTTCTAGTGTGTAAGTCACGCTGAGTGTCAGGAAAAAATGGAAAATCGTACCCATGTATTCAGGGACTATTTCACCGCCTGCCCTGACACTGGGCTGGACGAGCACACATCATTTAGCAGGCAGATGTTTCTCTCAGGACATGAAAGACGAGTCAACATCGGACTTAAATTCAAGGGCAAATCATTGTTGATGCTTCACCTCTGCTGTCAGCTAACACATAACACAAGTATGTAAGTTGATGATATGTCAATGTTGTGTTTATATCTCATTCCAACGACCCTGAAAAACATAATTATTACTGCTTTAAGTTATTTCAGTGTATTTGAAGTTTGAAAAGGAACCAAACATTTTAAAATGCGGAATAAAAAGGATCTGAGCGAGCTGGAAGGGATGATTTTGTTAGCTGGTTTCTTTGCCCCTGAGTGGATCATCTACCACAGGCTGCTTTAATATTCATCGTTTGTCATGTCAAACGTACCCACATCTTTTCCTTGAACAGTTTTAACAGTAGAAGTAACTCAAGAGGCAAGGCAACATTTTGAATTATGTATGATTCACTTTCTCTTTACGTTTGCAGCACTTTGGAGTTTCAGAAGTGAAGTCAGGGTTAAACGTTTAGTGGGATTTTGGCTTCAGTCTACAATCCGCAGCGTCCTCTCTGAAGTTTTTTCCTCCACATGATCTTGTTTTTAATCATGTCCTTTATTAAATCCTCCCTCTCCTCCAGAAATGGTCCGAACCGCCACTCCCTTCCCCATGGTCTCCCTGCTCTTCGTCTTCACGGCCTTCGTCATCAGCAACATCGGACACATCCGGCCGCAGCGCACCATCCTCGCCTTCGTGTCCGGAATATTCTTCATACTGTCAGGTACGATGCCTGTGGAAGGAGCAGGAGTTTAACCTGAGCTCAGTTTAAAGCTTGAAGTCAGAAAAGGCGTCGGGTGAGTCTTCCTCTCGGGCGTCTCAGCTCACGCAGACCTTGTTTTTGTGCACAGACATCAGGTTTGCAAACAATCGAAAACTCACAGAACACAAATTTTATTCTCTTTCGGGACGAGTCCTGTCTCCAGGCTTGTACTGTCACGCTTTGTTTCCATATTTTCCAATTACCCTGCTGTGTGTTGTAGTCGTTGCAAAGCAGCCTGGGAGACAAACCTCAGTGCACAGCTGTCGGAGAATCTGTGGAGGTCTGCGGAGAACAAACACGTTTTCGAAGAATACAAAATGTGCCTTGCTCGGTGTATTCATGCCAAAAGTCAAGTGAGGAACATGTTTTGGTCCTTTGGCTTTGGACGGTTATGATCAAGTGGTTAAACCTGAGCGCGAGCTCTCCTCAGCTCCTCCGGGTCTTTTCCTGCCTCGCTTTAAATCGCAGCCTTTACAGTTCGGCACGATGATGGCGAAGACTTAAAGCCCGTCCTGTCTGAGATAAAAAGGCTGCAGGCACAACGTTATATCACAGATTTAAGAATCGCTGAGGTTACACGTTCTGGCATTACTTTCTGACCTTCCCGTCTCCGAACTGTTTATTGCCTTGTTGCAGAGCTGCTTTCTTTAAGTTCTGCAGCAACACAAACAGCCGGAGCGACTCAGCTTTTTTGCTGATTGTCCTTGAAGAGCAGGATGTATTTGTTCAAGTGCGGCTGGATTACATCACAGCTGCACTTCATATCTGCACCACGCCGTCCACCTTGTTAGCAGACTGTTTGTCCGTCAGTCTGTCTCACTCATTGATCCTTTATCTGATTGAGGTTTGTGCAAATTCGAGTCCATGTCCTCGACCACGGCTCTGACACGTCAGTCGCCTCGCTGTGTGGATCGATAAATCCATGGAGCTGTCCGCGGTGCTGAACTCACACACGGGCTTCTCTCAGTCCCTTTGGTCAGTCTCATCTTGGATCTTTAATATTTTCTAAACTATATACTATAAATACTCAATCCTGTACTATCTGGTAGTCTATATACTGTCATGTAGTGATGTGTAGTCGTGGAAAAGCAAGAGAATTATTAGGAGAGGATACCAAACCACCTCTGTAAGAAAATATTTTAGGGGAGAAATGATTACAGATATAGTTCTTACTATAGATGTTTGATGTACGAGTATGAAAATGCAGTGAAACATCATTTAATCTACCAAAAACAAGGCTTGTGCTATGAACACTGTCCAGTCAGTACCTGTAGATTAGAAAGGTGAGCATGAGAAGGCCCAGTCCAGCATGAGCGGGATGATTTGAGGGTCACATTTTGTGGAAAGATGTACGGATGTCCATGTGCTCATTTGAAGGACTGACTTTTTCAGAATTTAACCAACCAACGAGCTCTCCCCAACTTACCCACATTATTTCAGGAGTCTAAATCGAACAGCGTGTGGGCTGCAGGACACAACCCCTCGTCTGTCCGCACACCTCACCCACCCTCCTCTTCATCCCATCTGCGCAGAGTAGGAAGCCACACGGCCTTGATTTGAAGAAACGTTGTCAGGCGGCAGTTCGTTTCCTCCAGAGCGTCAATCTGTCTATCTGAGCGATGAACGCTCTCCGTTACCTAAACAGCTCTTGCTGCTGGACGTCGGTTCATCAGGACTGCACAAAGAGGCAGAAAGGCCGATTTATGGAACAAGACGGTGTGAAAGTGTCGAACTGCCCCGTCACCTGTCGTCTTAAATGAGATGTTAAAAAGCAGCAGAGCAGAAGTGAGCTTGATAAAAGTCAACATTCTTCAAGGTTAATGATGAAACGACAGCTCGGTGGACAGGAGACACTCTGCAGCTCCTCTCCTTCTCCCAGCTGACAGCTCGTCAGACCTCACCTTGTTCTTGCTGCTGGCTGAACACTGAATGGGATTTAATTCCAAATAATTGCTCTCTGCTGCGGAGGCTGCGGGGCAGCACTGATTTGATGTCTTGCTGCAGGCTTTTGGTAAAAACTTTAAAACCAAATAGTCCAGAAAGCGACTTTGTTGTAGTTTTGACATTTCAATCAGAGACTCTGTAACGAGGGGGCTGGTTTTCTTCGGGACGACATCGTTTTAGGCTGAGCCAAAAATCTCCCATAATCTGTCTGCAGTGAGCGGACTGGACGCCAGCCTTCAGAGCACGAAGCTCAAAGCTGCTGGATGAAAAGTTTCACTACCTTTATTCTTTTCAGCCCGTCCACACACTTTGTGTACTTTGAGCTGAGGCTGTTTTTCATGTTTTTTGTCCGGTCCCGTCGTTCCAGTGACGGCAAATCGCGCTACCAAAGCACACAATGATATTTTAAATAATCGTGAGCTTTTAACTCAAACAGTGTGTGTTTGTGGCTTCCCTGTTGCAACATGACAACGCCCCCGTGCACAAAGCAGCTTCATGAAGAAATGCTTTTCCCAGTCTGGGAACCTCTGGCATGAACTGGAACTCAGACTGTGATTCAGACCTGATCGCTCAGCATCAGTGTTGGACCTCACAAACGCTGCTGTAGCCAGATTCATTACCTGGTGGAAGGACTGAAACCAGAAGAATGGAGGCTCTTAGAGCAGCAGACTAATGCTCAACAGTCACATGTGGATGTAATGTTCAGGCGGGGAGGGGGAGTGTGTCACGGTCAGAGCTGCTGCATCACATCAGTTTTCCACAGGTTTGGAGGTGGTCTAGTGTAGAAAATCTGATGTGATTTTAGTCTTTTAATGAGGGATTTGATTTCCTCAAGTGTGTTCCAACGCTCACTAAAACTCTGCCTAATGAACAAGCCACAGATAAAGTTTCTGTGACTTTGTTTAAAGGCCTGGTGAGCTTCTCATTAAGGGAAAAAGAAACAAAGCCTGCAATCCATCTTCCCTCTTCAGCGAGGATTAACATCTAACTACACAAAGTCCTCTCTGTCACGCCGCTGAAACACCGGAGCTGTGAAGTCTTTCACTGAGCTTTCTGTTTCATTCGTATCAGCGTCCTGTTGGGAAGGAGACTCGCTGCAGCCAGCAGGGTGACATCACTTCCCCGTGTCGCTGCAGGACAGCTGGGTGACGTTTCTGGTCGGTTACCTCGAGTGCAGGGTCGAGCGTTTCGCTGATGAGGTGGTTGTTGGGATTTTTTTTGGACCTCGTTAGCCTCACTCTCGTTCTCTGAGCCGACAGGATGACATCACCTTCCTGTTTCATCCTCTTTTTATTTTTTTGCATGAGGGAGCTTTACCTCACAGATGCTAGCTTAGCATGGTGGACTGCTGACTGGACATTTGGACAGACGTGACAAGCATGATGTCACAGGAAAGTCACCGAGCCAAGACGGAGAAAAACACATGCAGGAGAATCAGACTCACAGAAACAGCAGACAGAGCAGATCAGTGCATTCACACACATAAAATCAGCATTTCACATGAAACACTGATGAGATATAACACTTTTTTTTACCTTCGTGGACAAAGATCTTTGCAGTTTGTTCACTCCATTTGCAATTTTAAGTACCGTTTTATATATTTGGTGACATATATTAGTTTATGTATTATATTGCTGTTATAATCACTATTTATTTTACTGAATGTGCAAACTTTCACATGTAATATTACACTACGCAAAAACCATTTCATAAATAAGTAGACTCATATTTAAACACAGAGTATGTAGTTTTTGGACATTTCACATGTTTTTCCAAGTATTTCTGTTTTCATGGCTCATTAAAAATGACAAAAAATAGTACAAGTTGGAGCAACAGCATCTTACAAAGAATGTGAGTGCCTTGTTTTTTATTGTAGAGGAACGAATAAGTTAATTAAAAAAAAGAGTCAGACAATAAACCTGCACTGCTTCCTTTATACCCGTCCTGTGTCTCATTTGAAGAGTCATTCCAGCTGTAATTGCTGGGCAGCTTCTGAGAAGAATAAAAATCTGCTGCCTGTCGGGAAGATTTCTGTCTGAGAGTTCAAACACAAAGACAGAATCGAGCCCAGAAATCCATGACTGCCATTTTCACCTCTGAAACAGTAAAATGCCAACGCTTACGCTGGATTTTTATTCTATACTTGTGTCATTTTTTTCTTGTTGTTTACCATGAAAAAAGACTGTTGTTCAAAGGCGGCACTTCAATTATTTCACACACAGCGGGGAGTCAGAGAAAAGTGGTGTTTGGGAATGAAAAAGTGCACTTTGTCGCAGTCAGCGTGTGTGTTTTTGTCATGAAAGCTGCTCTGCGCCCTGAGGTTACAACATGGTGGCTGTGGACCAGCTGTTTCGTCCCATTTCTGCTGTCTGTCCTTCCTCCAGTCATTTCTCTCCTCCAGTTCTCTCCTTTTCCCCTCTCTGGTGATTTTCTCCTCTCCCTCTGTGAGCGTGTGTGTGTGCACGTTCACACACATGTGCTGTTGGCTCGGCTCAGTCCGGGAGGCTGTTGCTGAGATGAGAATTCAGCCGCAACACTGCCATCTGATGGCCAACAAGGGGAATTGCAGCCCCCAGTCCAGTTTTCTCCATCTTTCTTCACAGTTCTACCTTCCAGTTTGACAAATTCCTCATATTTACGAAAATGTGAACAGCTGATAGCACTGAATTTGACTAGACATAAAACAGACACTACGTTTTTTATATAACTATTAGGCCTCTGTGCTGTTATAATGCTCTTTTCATCATCTGGTCATCCATTTATGTGCCTGTGACGACTCTTACCAATACATAATACTGACCTACGTAGTGGTGACGGTTACATGATGGGTCCATTTTACAGGACAAAAGATTGAAAGTTTTTTCCAGGAAATATAAACGCTGAATCCCTTCAGTGTGTGCAAACATCTGAGAGCAGCAAAACCGTCAATATTACATGTCCCCTCTATATTCAGCAAGTCTCCTCCATGGCTCCTTATGGACTTTATATCTCCTGCTTTGATTAGTCCCATTTCACGCAGCTGCAACACCAAACGAACATGTTGTTGTAGATTATGTGCAGCTGCAGGCAGATCACAGAGCATGAAGACGTCACGTCTGAAGAATTTTAAAAACTCTGTTCATGTGTCTCACTTTGCTGAAGGGGTGTTAAACCCCCTCACTTCCACTCTCTGTCATTACTCTGCCCCCTCGACCCAGCGGAGGTGCTGGCAGAAAGGAGGGTAATGGCGAGCCTATTATCCCTGATGGAGAACATGTCCCACCCGCTGCAGGACACCCTGACAGCCCTGGGCAGCTCCATCAGTGACAGGCTGCTTCACCCACGGTGTGCAGAGGAGAGTCACTGCAGCTCCTTCCTTCAGACTTCATAATCAACCCTGCTCACAGTAGAACACTCACACTGAAACTGACAAATTCAGTCATGAGCAACATCAGTGCACCCTAACCTGGGCAATATCAGTACGTGCAATAACTCAACCATCGACTTGTTTTGGATTATTAACTTAGTTATGATGTCCTGATGCTTCTTACCATCACACTATCCCCTTCGCTGCACAGTGCTGCGTTGTTAATAAAAGATAATCTCATTTCTTATCACAGCACGAGCCTGCTTCCAGACCTCTGAAGTGCTGCTCACATTGCCAATTTGCTGGGCTTGAAGTACTGTTGCTATTGTGACCATTGATGGATGGTTTTGTAGGTGGGATTAAGAGTGAGGACACCTTCTTCCTGCAGCTCCTGTAATTACCCACCAACAGTAAATCCATGCAATGCAGTGCCTGAAAAATGGTGATGAACAGAACAGAACCACGAGCAGCTGGCTGACCGGTCACTGCTGTGGGGCTGACATGTTGTATCTTCGCAGCCCTGACATGCAGCTACATTTTTAAGGAGGAGCACATCCGCTCTGCTGAGCCACAGAGCCTCTGCGACACCCCGACGCAGAGGCCCAAATCCGGCTTAACACATCTTCAAATGAAAGTCCATGTAGGCTGCTGTTTACTCATTCCTGCTCGGCGCCGCGTTGGCAGTGCGGCATCGTACGCTGACGTACCGCCGATCGTTCTGAGCTGTGAGGTGATTTTTAGAGGAAAGGATCTTTGCAGTGTTTAGTGTGTCAGAGCTTCACTGCTGGAGGATTTTAGAGGTCAGCTGCAGCGGTTAGTCTGTCGACAGGGGAGGAAGCACTGACACACTCCTAATGAGGGTTCATGGTGTGTCTGTGTGTGTCAGTGAGGATTTGTATACT